>NC_071620.1:27391346-28021137 GCF_014839835.1 Dryobates pubescens | reverse complement strand
CACTGAGCAGGGATGTCTTCAACTATAGCAGGCTGTTGAGAGCCGCAGATCCTGGCCTGGAATGTTTCCAGGAATGGGGAATCTACCACCTCTCTGGGCAACCTGGGACAGTGTTTAACCACCCCCAGTGTAAAAGTGCTCTCCAGTTTAAGAGGGACAGGGAACTATTGGGGAAAGTCCAATGGAGATCTATGAGGATGATAGAGGACTGGAGCTGAGAGGATGAGGAGAGGTTGTGAGACCTGGAGCTGCTTAGCCTGGAAAAGAGAAGACTGTGATAGTATCTTATAAATGCAAATAAATAAAGGATGGAGGTCATGAGGATAGGGCTGGGCGCTTTTCAGTGGTGGCAAATAACAGGACAAGGGGCAGTGAGTGCAAACTAGAACACAGGAGTTTTCCCTTGAACTTAAGGAGAAACTTCTTTACTTTGAGGGTGCCAGAACACTGGAGCAGGGTGGCCAGAGAGGTTGCGGAATTGTCTTCTCTGGAGACTTTCAAAACTCACCTGGATATTGTAACCCTGGGCAACCTGTTCTGGGCTCACCTATATTAGCAGGGGGCTTGGACTAGATGATTTCTGGAAGTCCCTTCCAACCCCTACAATTCCATGATTCTATAATTCATTCAAGGATTGATGTCTCAGCTGTCTCCTAGTCCCTGGACTCCCCCAGATGACCCTGGGGTTCAAATTTCCTTCAGGCTTGTTTGCTGTGTTGTGTTGTTAGAATTCTTAGTCCTTATTTTAAGATTATCTGGGGTTGAGTATTCACTTGGGAAGCTGAAAACAAAGGATTAACCTCTGGATATCAGCTCAGAAAAGCATAAAATAGAAATGTGCAGCCAGATATGCAGCATCTTCTGTGGCTGCTCCATAGAGCTTTCCTAAGGCATCTCTCAGACCTGAAGCAAAGGGGCATAGGCAGCTGAGTGAGAGTATCCCTTTGAGATGCTGTCTTACAGAGTGGAATTTTATGGGGCTTTAATTGGGTGGGTTTTTTTGTTTGCTTGCTTTTTATTGGCTTTAGGCAGTGAGAGGGGAACTCAGCAGCACTTTGCTTCCCTGCCTCTGTATTTCAGCGTTGGCCTGTAAGGCTAATGATAGGATTGCTAGTTTGAAAAGCTTATATCCTTTTCAGGTCATTCCTTTTGCCTCTCAGTCTGTTGGTCTCTGCTGTTTCCCCTTCAAATTTTTTTCCCTGTTGGCTTTATTTCCTGGGAATCCAATGTTGGTAACACAGCTCTTTAGCAGCAGTGATTTGTATTTCCTATCTCCTTGGCTTCCTAAACAGGGCCTTTTCCCCCCCTTCTCCTTTTAAAGCAATGGGATAGACAAACACACTATGAGCATTCAGTTGGAGATACAAGGAGCTCTCTTTGCTACTCCAGGAACTTCTGCATTTAAAGAGGGTTACATTATTTTATGCTGCAGAATTGAGGAGCACTGCCACCTAGTTCATCCTCCCACTCCAAACCAGGATCAGCTCTACTTATAGCAGTCCTGACAGACACTTGTATAACCAGTCCTTAAAAATTTCCAGAGATGGGGACCTCTCCACTGCCTTTCCAAGCAGATTTTAGAGCTGAACATTTCTGCAACATGAGTTTATCCCTTTCATCTCCTCATGCTTGAGAATGTCAATGAACAGATGATTACCTAACTGTGCAACAGCATCTTATGTATTTGAAGGGTGTTTTCAAGCTATCAAGGGTTAGTGACAGACACGCTCTATGAACCCCTCTCCCTTCCCAAAGGGAAGAAAAAGGGACAGAGAAGGGGTTGGGAAAGAAAACTAAACCAGTTTGAATGGAAATTAGAGCAATAACTTGAAATAGATACAAATAGATACAAATCAGTATCCAACCCAACCCCTGGTGGCAATAATGTCACCATCACCACTCATGCTTGGGGCAGGCGCTGGGGAAGTCCCAGACTGGACTCAGCAGCAGATGGAAGCCAAATGCAGGAGTTAGATTCTGGAATTAGATTCAGGAACACATGGATCAGGATCAAAGGCAGCAGCGTCCTTCTCAGACACCAGCCATTAAAGAAGAGGCTTGAACCTGGTGATCCCTCAGCTTTATCCTTAAGATGACATCCATGGGATAGTATCCCTTGTGGTCAGTTTTGGGGCACTTCTCCTGTCTGCCTCTTCCCACAATTGCTACCTCCAGACCTGCACTAGATTCTATGGTCCTGCTCTGGCAGGGGGGGTTGGACTTGATGATCTCTGGAGATCCCTTCCAACCCTTAACATCCTGTGATCCTATGACTTCTACCTCAGTCTGACCTCCTTTTGGGTTCACTGCTTCCAGAAACAACAAATTATTGGCAGCTACTATTAGAATAACACCTTTTATTGGTAATCATAATGATCACCTGATCATCTACCTTTATGCAGCTCCCTCTAACATGAAACAGTTAGGAAGATATCCCCTTTATAAAGGGAAATAACATTAGACTAGATTTCATCAATATGTCTATGTTTTCTATATTTCATATTTTTTATTGTGTACTTACAAATGGTTTGGTTATCAGTACCAGAATCTTTCTAGGAATCTAAAGTACAAGCAAATTCTCTATGGCTTCTGTGGCTCCCTATCTTTTCTCTTTCCATTTTCAGAAACAGACACTGTTTGACCTTTTCCAAACATGTGGTACCTTACTTGTCCTCCATGAACTCTAAAAGACAACTGATAAGAGCTCTGAGATTTCTTCTGCTCATTCCTAAAGAATCTTAGGGCAAAGTTCCTCTCTTGGACCATCTGAGAACATTTGATTTACTCTAGTGTTCCCTGTGTATTCCCCATTCTGGGCTGAAACCTTATCCCTTCTTTGCTGGTATGAATTTGTGCTAGTGAGAGTACTGGATAGACTATTTTTAGTAAAGTCTTCACATAAATGGTACTTCAATCTTCACAGAGTAATGCCTCAATGGTTTTCTTTCCTCTCTTGAGTGGAAGACCAGCAATTTCATTGGACTTACAGAATGATACATCTCATTTTGTTCCCTGAGCTTTTGGTCTTCATGCTCATAGGGAGTTTTACTGCATGGTGCTCATATGTTCTTAGCACAGTATATATTACAGAATCACATGAAATCATAGACTGGTAAGTGTTGGAAGGGACCTGTGGAGACCATGCAGTCCAACCTCTCTGCTAAAGCAGAATCACTCAGACCAGGTTGGCCATGATTGCAATGTCCAGGTGGATTTGGAATCTCTCCAGAGAAGGAGACTCCACAACCACTCTGTGCAGCCTGCTCCAGGGCTCCAGCACCCTCACAGCAAAGAAGTTTTTCCCTCTTGCTCAGATGGAACCTCCTGCATTACAGTTTGTCCCTTCTGCCCCTTGTCCTATCACTGGGCACCAGTGAAAATAGTCTTCCCTATGCATACATCCTATCCCATTCAAAGTTTTCATTTGCTTTCCTTGAAGCATAGCTGTAATATGGGGGCCACATGCCAAGTATGACAGTTACAGTTTGCCAAACTAAAATGCTGTAGAATTTCTAACCAGTGCACCTAACTTGTGTGGTTGTCACTGTATGGCGATTTTCAGTGGTGCTGTGACATTTTCCAGGCAAGCCTCACCCTACAAGAGATGGCCTTTTTGTCTGTCACCATGGTCCAAATGAATCACCTGTGCAAATGGGACCCAGCAAGAGAAACATGCAACAGACAGTTTTCCTGCGTGTTAGCAGTATTTTAATCTGCTGGACAGTTGTTATCCTTAACGTGAGGGCTTTTTCTGAGTTGCCTGCCCAATGCAGCAGCTGTCAGCAGAACAACAAGAACAGGATTCTGGTGATCGTCTGTGTGGAACAACTCTGCCCTTGGGGAGGGGAAAGGGAGGAATTTCTGCAGCTCCCAAACAAACCCAGTTTGCCAGATTAAAGCTGGTAAAACCTGACAATTCTGAGAGGAGAAGAACTGCATGGGCTGGAAGGTGATAGTAAGCAACACTTCATTGTGCAAGAATTTTCACCAGGTTTAACAGATGCTGTAAGCAGCCCCACTGAGGAACCCTCTGTATTTGCCCACACATGGGTACAAATGGATTTAAGTTGCCTTTTAGTCTGCCCAGGAGGGATGGAACATTTAGTGTTTTGCTTTAACACCAAAAAATATGTTGCTTTTACCCCAAAATAAGGCAAGTGATTTCTTTAACCTCCTACCTTCTGTTTTTAAATCTCCCCTGTTTTCTGCTCTCAGGCTAAATTATCTCTTCCTGCTCCCTTCTTCTCCCTGTCCTGTTTTCTCCTGATTTGTGTGGGGTTTGGCACTTAACAGCTAGCACATTTGTTATCCTGATGTTGGCTCTGCACTTCTCCCTCCTCTGTCCCTTGTATAGTACTTAAAGGGGCTGGTATAGTACTTAAAGGGGACAGACTTTTCAGCAGGGTCTGTTGTGACAGGACAAGAGGTGGTGTTTTTAATCTAAAAGCAGGACGTTTGGACTAGAGATATGGAAGAAAATTTTTACACTGAGTGGGGTGAGACACTAGTGCACTAGTGCACATTGCACATTGTGGTAGATGCCACATCCCTAGAAACATTCCAGGTCAGGTTCTGGGACTCTGAGCAACCTGCTGTAGCAATCTGAAGATGTCCCTGCTCAGTGCAGAGTTGGACTAGATGACCTTTAAAGGTCCCTTACAACTCAAACCATTCTATATTTCTATGCTTATGACTCTTTAAAGAGTCTGCATTTATCCAGGTCTGACCTTTCTCATCCATTCACTGTGTGACCTTGGAAAAATCATTCAGTCTGGAGAAAAGAAGGCTCCGAGGTGACCTAATTGTGGCCTTCCAGTATCTGAAGGGGGCCTACAAGAAGGCTGGGGAGGGACTTGTCAGGATATCAGGTAGTGATAGGGGAAATGGAATGAAGCTGGAGGTGGGGAGATTTAGACTGGACATGAGGAAGAAGTTCTTCACTGTGAGAGTGGTGAAGCCCTGGAATGGGTTGTCCAGGGAGGTGGTTGCCTAGGCCCCATCCCTGGAGGTGTTTAAGACCAGGCTGGATGAGGCTCTGGCCAGCCTGATCTAGTGTGGGGTGTCCCTGCCCATGGCAGGGGGGTTGGAACTAGATGATCCTTGTGGTCCCTTCCAGCCCTGACTGATACTATGATTCTATGATTTAGCATCTTGGTTTGGGTCCAGAGCCATGTTCCTCTTTACCTCAACTCTCAGCAAGTATAAAGGGAACTTAAATATCTAGCTCCTGGCCACTGAGGACAAACCCAATAAACTCAGTGAGGAAATCTAGACAAGTACCGGATAGAGCATTTAGTCCCTCCCCTGCACTTGCCTTCTGCCTAGCTTTGTAGACCCTGATGTCTGATAGTACTCAGTGGAGATATCTGAACCAGATGTCACTCCCATCACTCTTCATTTCTTAAGGAAATGAATTGTTTTAAATACTCCTTAAATTCTCTTTTTACTCAATTATGAAATACGTTCCAATTTGACAGCAGTGTTAATTTGAGTAATACTTTTTGTAGCCTTTAGTTTTAATATCTAGTTGGGGGAAAAAACTGCTAAATATTTATACTTCTTTTCTTTGATCTTGCACTCAGAAGAACTGAAAAGGTATCACACTTCACATTTTAACTATAAATATTTTAGATAGCATTTGAAAGAGTCCAAATTCACCTCTCATGTTGGATTTGTTCAGATTATTGAGGTAGGCTGTCATTCTTCCATGCTTTCAAAGGGCATTTGGCTAATCACCAGTGATGGAATCATTGTTATGGTGGTTTGGCCCTGGCTTAGGGGCCGGATGCCCACCCAGGCTGCTCTATCAATCCCCTCCTTAGATGGACAGGGGAGTGGAAGCAAGCATAAAGCAAGAGTAAGTGGAAGCAAGAGTAAGCAAGGATGTTACTCTCTACTTCCCTTCAGCAGATGATGTTTGGTCATGCCTGGGAAGCAGGGTTTCAATACACAGAGTGGTTGCTCTGGAGGACAGACACCATCAACAAAAGTCCCCACTCTTCCTTCTTCCACTTAGCTTTTATATAGCTGACACCATATGGTATGGAATATCCCTTTGGTCAGTTTGGGTCAGCTGGCCCAGCTGTGTCCCCTCCCGAGATCTTGCCCATCCTTCAGCCTACTGCTGGGAAGGAGGGGTATTGGAAAAGCACAGCCTTGGTGCTTGGCTCAGCAGTAGCTAAAACACTGGTGTGTTATCAACACCCAGATACAGCACTGCAAAACACAGCACTACAGAAAAAGGCTCTGGAGAGAATTAACTCCAGCTCAGCCAAACACAGTACAATTGTCCAGTGCTTCTGAGAGGCCTGGGGCTGTTTAGCCTGGAGAAGAGCAGACTCATAGGGGGTCTTCTCAATGATGATAAATATCTGCATGCAGGTGAAGCTAACACACAGGCATTAATTGTTCAGTCCATGAACAACAAGACAGCAGCAATGGTAATGTAAGTGCTGTGGCTGCATTCTAGTTCAAGGTGGACAGGGGTTCTCCAGAGCCAAGGTAGCCCAAGAAGGAGGAGAGAGAAGTGACAGAAGGTGGCAGAGGCTGTCATGGGTTGATGATATTTGATACCATGCTGCCACCATGCCAGCTTAAAAATGAAAGTGATGTCTGGGGCTTGAAATTCAGATTGTAACGTGAGAGGCTTCCTGTTTCCAGTTACTGCTTCCAGTTTCCAGTTTTGGGGTTTTGGTCTTTTCCGATGGGCTGGCTGCCGCATGCTTGGGTTGGGGGAAACCATTTCATTGCTGGCTTCTGCTGCTGCTTCTGCTTTTGCTAAGGTAACTATGCAGCATATCATCTCATTAAACTCCTTGTCTCAACCCAGAGGGGTTTTTTGTGTCACTTTCCCTCGTGAGGGCCTGTGGGAGCAGACTGTGTTAACCAGGACAGAGGCTGACATGGCTGGGGGCATTGCTGGGGTGATCACAGGCCATTTAAATGCAGTCAGCCTTCTCAAGAGCCATGCGAGCAGACAACTCTCAGGAGCAAACCTCTTCCTCTTCAGAGAAAGCCCCAGTCATGTTCAAGGTATCCATCCAGAACTGCAGAGGAAACTTCAGTACAGACAGTAGGATGAAGTGACCAAACCATTCTGTGGGGAGAAAGGTAAGCACTGCACAAGATGTACACAGGTGAACAACCTGTTACATCAGGTGGCTGAGTTAAAGGAAACAGTAAATGGGCAGTGCATCATTAAAGGAGCAGAGGTAGTGACTGACAAGTGGCTTCCGTTCCAAGTTCCAGCAGCAGACACCACCTGAGGATGAAGCACCTTGGGCCCTGGTGTCCCACAAACACAGGTCTCCACCACAATCTCCACCCTGTGACTTCTCAATGGAAACAGTTTTGAAGTTTTAATAACAGTAGACACACAGGAGCAAAGCCCACAAGTTGCAACTGAGCCAACATCACACAGCAAGTATCACAAAAAAGTCACCTGTGCTTGTAGTGGGAGACTCCCCGTTAATGGACGCTGAAGCACCCATCTGCTGGCCTGGCAGGGAGTCACGAGGGATACGCTGCCCTCCTGGAGCTGAGATCCGTGATGCTGCCGAGAGGGTGCCACAACTTGTCAAGAACATGGATTGCTATTCACTATTACTCTTTCATGTAGCACAAATGACACTGTATGCCCAAACAGGCAGAATCAAGAAAGACTGTAAAGCCCTGGAGGAGAAAGTGAAGGATTTTGTGCCCAAGTTATCTTTTCTTCCATATTACCTGCTCAAGGATTAGGTGCAGACAGGAACAGACCAAATATATACATAATGCAGATCAACTTCTGGCTATGTGGCTAGTATCACTGAAAGAGTTTAGGCTTCTATAACAGGACTTTTATGAGGATTACAGCCTGCTAGGAATGGATGGAATCCATCTGTCTGAAAGAGGCAGGGAAATCTTTGGCAGCAGGCAGGCCAGCTTGTTGAGGCGGTCTCTAGACTCAAGGACCTGGGGGGAGGGATCCAGAATGGCAATGCTCAAGCCACCATCACCACTACAACCACTCAGGGAATTAACCAGACCAATGAGAGTAAAATGTGCCTCGGCTGCCTCCTCAGTGCACAAAGTCTGAGAAACAAATGAGGAACTGGAGCTCTGTGCCCAGTCAGAAAGTTATGAATAACCCAAACTTGGTGGGACAACTCACACAGCTGGAGGATCGTGATGAATGGCTACAGGATGTTTTGTAAAGACAGGCACAGGGCATGTGTTCCACCACTGAGTGGGAGGGGATGTGGCTATTTTTAGCACCAGTGTGAAGCTATAAAAGGCATCACAGTATGGGGGAGAAGGGGAGTTGGCAGCTAGAGGCTCAGAATTGCATCTAGGGGAAAAATTCAGCTAAGAGAGAATCAGCTAGGGAATAGGCTGCTAGAAGAACTGTGCTGGAGGCTGCTACATTCTGCTGCAGGGAAAGGGCTGTTAAGTGATCTACTGGGGTAGGGCTGCTGCCATCTGCCACAGGCTTCTGGAAATCAACTAGAAGAACATTGCTAGAGAATGAGAATTAGCTAGAGCTGAGCTGGTTTTAGAACCATCTAGAACCACAGACAACCGCTTCTGGGTATCTCTGCTAGCTGCCATCACAACCCATGAGAGCTGCCATCACAGCCCCTGGGAACTGGCATCACCCTGGAGAGCTGTTGCTGCCTGAGAAGGCTGCCACCACCTCAGGGAGCTGTCGTCCTGCCTGCTGCTCCTGCCTGCCACCCCTGCTCACCACTCCCTTTGGCATTATCTGCACTTGCATGGTTGTGACACATACTCCCTACAGATCAGGTCACTGTGGCAGCTATGCCTGTTGCTTGGTAAAGCGGTTTGGTGCTTGGCTCTGTTTTGAGTCTTAATTCTATCCCCAAGAATGTTAAGTTAGTCACACTGAAGATCCAGTTGGACATCACTCAGGAGTTAAGCTCAGCCACACCCAGCTCCCCGATCTAAGGACAAGCTGGAAAGCAAGAGGGGTTAATTTCTGCCAAATTATCCACTTTTGGATTGTGACATGGCTAATGCTGTTTAATATCTTCATAACTGATTTGGCTGTTGGGATGAAGAGTACCCTGATAAAGTTTGCAGATGACATCAAAATGAGTGGGGAGGTTGACACTCCAGAAGGGAAAGCCACTCTCCAGGAAGACCTGGACAGGCTGAAGGAGTGGACTAGCAAGAACCTTGTGAAGTCCAATAAGGACAAGTGTAGGGTATTGCACTTGGGAATACATAACCCAGTAGTGCAGCTCACACAGGGATCCACCTGGCTGGTGAGCAGCCTTGTGGAAAGGGACCTGTGGGTCTTGGTGCATGTTCTGGGTGAACAGTGTGCTGCAGCCACAAAGAAGGCCAACAGGATGCTGGTTTGCATCAACAAGGGCATCACCAGCAGACATAAAGAAGTCATTATCCCATTCAGTGCTTATCAGACTGCACCTGGAGTACTGTGTTCAGTTTTGGTCCCTGCCGTACAAAAAAGGTGTGGACAGGCAGGAAAGTGTCCAGAGAAGGCCCATGGGAATGATCAGAGGACTGGAAGCTGAGAAATCACAGGAAGGAAGGATGAGAGAACTGGGTTAGGGGAGGCTTAGGGGAGACCCTATCACCACATACCAGTACATAAAGGGTGGCTATTAAGAAGATGGAGACTCCCTTTTAACAAGCAGTCACATGGAAAAGACAAGGGATAATGGGTACAACTTACTCCTGGGGAGATTCTGATTGGACTCCAGAAGAAAATTTTTCACCATGAGAACAGTTAGACATTGCAATAATCTCCCAAGGGAAGTAGTGGATTCTCCTACATTGGACAGTTTGAAGACACAGCATGACATGGTTCTGGGCCATCTCATTTAAACTATACTATTACCAATAAAGGTTGGACCAGATCCTCGAGATCCCTTCCAACCTGGCATTCTGTGCTTCTATAATTCTATGGTTATCGGCTGACACATCCTTTCATTCTAGCCCTGGTCTCAGTGTCAAGTTGCTTCCATGTTTGTTTTATTACATCAGTGGCAGACTGGGGGCCCTTCATTTCTTGCTATACTCAGATTTCAGGATGAAACATTGAAACATAAGCAATCAGTCTGACCTGGCAGCAAGCAGCTCCCCAGCACATGGAGCAATGTCAAGAGGGTGGGGGTCACATTCTTTTCAGTGATGCCCAGTGACACAACAAGGTGCAGTGGGCACAAACTGGAACACAGAAGGTTCCATTTGAATATGAAAAACTTCTTTGCCATGAGGGTGTTGGAGCCCTGGAGCAAGCTTCCCTGAAAGGTTGTAAAGTCTTCTCTGGAGAGATGCCAAACCCGTCTGGATACTATGATCCTGGGCAAGCTGCTGTGGGCAACCTTGCTTTATCAGGGGGATTGGACTAGATGATCTCCAGAGGTCCCTTCCAACTGCCACCATTCCATGATTCTTCCACAAAATGTGTGCCAGAGCATTAGGCATTGTTTCACTCTAGTGTTTGTTCTGCAGACCTTATTCACGTTTCATCCTGCAGAGTCAGGATACATCCCTGGCTGCCTTCTCCCTTTGCTGTGCTCACTGCATTTCCTTAGCTGAGAGCTGCAGGCTGGTGCAGAGCAGGGTTGTGTCACTAAGATCAGCTGAAGCCCAATGGGAGAGGAGCCCACGTGACTGTGAGCTGCATGGACCTGTCCAGCAGTGCAGGTTAGGGAAATAAAGCCCTGTGTGCTCACCATTAAGCTTCTCATTTTATTTTTTGACCCAGTGAAGTTGCTGATCTGGGGTTTGGTCTCAAGTTTTCTGTTGCTCGCAGAAGGGCTGCTGCTTCTGCATGATCAGGCTGCAGCAGAGTTCAGCCTGCCCTTGCAGAGCCATCTTTAAGGTAGGCAAAAATCTCTCTGACTCTGCAGAACAAAAGAAAAGGAAGAAAGGGAACCAGCAAGCATATTTTATGTGCTGGCAATAATTGCTTCCAGTTGCAGCTAATGGCAGCTAACATTTTCTTAATATTTTATTTGGGGTCAGGAGTGTTAAGTATTAGGGGATGAAAGACCCAAGAAGGATTCTTCTCCATTTCCTCTGCAAAGCTGGCTAATGAAAGCAACGCCTAAGGGTTTAAAACTTGCAATGTGTCTTTCCTTGAAATCACATTAAACAATTATATTCCTTCTTGCTAATTAACAACAAAGATGTAAATAAACCCATCTGAAGGTGGAAGAGAAATGTGATGTACTAAACCCTGTGAGTTAGGTGTAGCCAGCCATGTCAGTAGTAACATTCTTGGCTGTAATTAAAATGATTTGCATTTAATGCAATCCCTGCTTTATTTCTCCTGCAGCAATGCTGCAGCTAACAGAACTCTTTAAGTCCAGAGCTTCTCTGGAAGACTTCAGCTCTTTCCTAATTTAAATACCTCCTAAAGATGTTGGTTTTCCGCAACACCCACAAGAAGCTATTGCATCCTAGCCTGACCTATTTAATGTGCCTCATGAATGAACTGCTTACTGAGAGGGAGGGGCATGAAACCATTACCTTCAGCTAACCATGAGCAGTGAAACAAGAGTGCTGGCATCACATAAAAAGACGCTAAAGAGTTTTCCACCACAGGATGTGTTTCCACTGTATACAAGACTTCAGGATCAAGCCTGTGACTGTGCATATTCTGAGGAGCCATTTGTGAACGTTTTTGGTTCAGTGGGATGCTGTAGCACCAGTAAAAGCTCGAATTCTACCAGTTATAATGGTGTTTGCCAGCCTGGTTTGAAAAACTGTTTCTGTTGAACCCAAATTTATGAGTCCTTTTAGTCAAATTTCTGTAGCATATGGCCAGACCCTTGCTATTCTGTTTACTTGCCTCTCCCAGATCTGTTGTTGTGCTTGCTTTGCAGAGGTGGAGCAGAACAGAGCAACACCTTCTCTGCAGGTACACCTCCCCTCCTTTTCCCCAGCATCACTTTTCTACAGCATTTAACCTGCACTGAGGGAAACTTTTAGGCTGTGTTTTAGGAGTTAACTCCAATCAGCCTAACACCTCATGAAATGCAGTTTAACCTTTCCTGTGCTTGTCAGATTCAACTTGCTTTACCTTCAGAGCCCACAAAAGAGGGGGAATGCTTTAATTTTAAATAACCTTGTGCTGTAAATTGACAGTGGGAGCAGGGCGAACTTCCCACCCATGTCAAGTGGGACAAAGTTGGTATCAAATAGCTATTCCAAGAAAAAAGCAACTGCAGTAGTAAGACTTGAGGTTGAAATGAGTGTCTTGAGAGTTGTCTTTGTGTATGAGCACATATAGCTTTAGTTTTAATCAAATGGTTGTAATAAACATGGTTTCTAGCATGAAAGAAGTTTCAGGAGAGAAATGACCTGACGCCTGCTGAATGCCTTTGCGGGCCATTAAATGCAAGTTCTGCCCATCTGGGAGATCCTTCTGTCTAGTATTTGATCTCTGGTTTGCTATTATTTTTCCCCTCAGATTTTCTTTCTTGCACTGAAGTGAGTATTCACCTTTGCAAGGAGAAGCTGTGTGGGCTCCATTTGAAACCAAAAATAAAAAGGACGCCACAATTGCTATTTAAATTCAGGAACATAAACACTGCAGCTGTAGTGATGCCCTTGCTACAGTGATGTGTTGCAGTCTGGTTTTGATGGAGAGCAAGAAGATTTTTTGCTCTTTTATTCAACTTACTGGTTTGCTCCTGAGCTTGCATTAACTCTGCTCAACTCAGCAACTCTTAAATACATTTCTTCTCCCATAATTCTGTTTTCCTGCTCTGCTTTGCCTTTTCTTTTCCACAGCAAGTGGTATTTCTTTAATTCTACTACATGTCCCTGCTGCTATGTCTCACCTCATCTCTTTCTAAGTTTTCCAGATAGCTCCTACACCTGGGTTGCATTGTGGTCAGTGCCTGGGCACTGCCCTTTGATGCTTCATGGTGGCCACTCTCATCTTGCATCTCTGTCTGCCCATAAATGGAGTCTTCAGGTGCATTTTACCCTTGTTTATAATATCCAACAAAGGCAAACTAGTCACCTCAATTGAAAAATAAATGTCTGGAGTGCATTGAGAAGAATATGACCAGCAGGTCGAGGAAGGTTCTCCTCTTCTCTGCCCTAGTGAGGCCACATCTGAAGACCTGTGTCCAGTGCTGGGCTCCCTAGTTCAAGAGAGACAGGGAACTACTGGAAAGGGTCCAGCTGAGGGCTACAAGGATGATTAAGGGACTGGAGCATCTCCTTGAGGAGGAAAGGCTGAGAGACTTGGGGCTGTTTAGCCTGGAGAAGAGCAGACTGAGAGGGGACCTTTTCAATGCTTTTTACCAGCCAAGAGGATGGGGCCAGATGCTTTTCAGTGGTTCCCAGTGACAGAACAAGGGGCAAATGGCACAAGCTGGGTGTTTTCATCACTGTTGGATGAACCTAGGAAAATGAGGAAAAAAATTCTTTGCTATGAGGATGCCAGAGCCCTTGACCAGGCTGCTCAGAGAGGTTGTGGAATCTCCTTCTCTGGAGAGATTGAAATGCAACTGGACATTATGATCCTGGGCAGCCTGCTGTACGTGTCCCCGCTTTAGCAGGGGGGTTGGGCTAGATGATCCCTAGAGGTCACTTCCAACCTATACCAGTCTGTTTCTGTGTGTTTGGTCTCTTTCCCAAAGGCTGGAGTCCGGATGGTGAGGCTTGAGAGACACCCCACATTAGCTAGCAACACTGCTTTCCATTGCTCAGAGGTTGAGTGGCGTTTTCCTTATGCCTATCACCTCCAGCCCCACTGGTCTGAAGGAGATTGGTGTGTGCAGTGCTCCCTTGTACTAGCACCACTGGCTCTGGGATGGGAGAGCTGTGATGTTAGCGGCAGTTTTGTGGTGTTAGTACAGACCTTCTCCTGGGCTTGCATGCTCTGTAAGAGCAATGAGAGTTGGGGTATAAGGTGGACTTAAAGTCCTCCGCCAAAATTAAAATTCAGCTCAGTCCCACCGCTCTGGACTGTGTATTTTAACATTAAGGTGATTTTCCAGCAACAGGAACAAAATTAGACAGCAAATAAAAAATGATCCAGCAGGTAAGTGTTTGGCCTCATGTGTTTGCATTTGTAGTCATATGTATTTCTGAGTCCTCTTTGGTTTGTGTTTTGTAGGACAAAGAAAGTCAGCCACTGCTACCGGATCGTTTACCGCCACACCGAGAGGACTTTAACACAGGAAGAGGTGCATCACATCCATCAAGCTATTGAAGAATCAGCAGTCAGAGAACTTGGGGTTGAGGGCAGGTTCTAGCATCACTGTTCTGAAGCCCTACCAATTACAGTTGCTTTTGCCTTCCTTTTATTTTTTCCCCCCCCTCCTCTTTTTACTTTTTCTGGGGCGTGGTGGGTGGGTTGGGTCATACAAGTAAAGAAGGGTTTTGTGACTGAACCTGGCACGTGGGAAATGATTGATAAGTGAGGACTGGTAAATCTACCAGCTAATAAACATTACTGCTGAGAAATCATTGACAAAGTGCTGGCACTTTAATGTAAGGAATGGGGGAACAACAGCAGTGTGAGATTTCCCTCCTGTTACAATAAGAAATACACTGCTTGGTGGTTTTCTATGTGGTTAATTGGTCCCTGGGTTCTATTAAACTGTAAATACTTAGCATTATTTCTGTGTTGACAGGATCTTCTGTCCTGGTAATGAGTGAAGCGAATCAGAGACTCAGATTAATGCAGGGAATTAAAACCCATCCTTCCCTCTTCTTGACATAAGAAATGTCAGGTTTTGCTTCCAGAAACCTTCCAAGAAATGCATCTTGTTGAAGTTTGGCTCTCTTACCTTCAGAGCCCATGAGTTGCTTTCATCTGCTGCAGAGAAGGAGCTGGTGTGGCTCTGGGACCAGGCTTGGCAGTCTTGGAATGCTGGGTCATTGGTGAGTCTTTCCTGTTGGACTCCCTGCTCCCACAGAGCTGAGCAGAAAGAGGTTCTCTGATCTGTAACCCCTTCCACCATTGAGAGGCAACCTAATCTTGGTTCTCCTCACATAGGTAGCAGTGCAAGATAATGTCTGTTCCTGTCACTGTCAAAAGACTGATACCACATGGGGCAGGACGGCAGGAAAGAAATACTCTCCTCTACAATGCCCTGAAAAACAGCTGCCTTGATCTCATGCAGTATCTTACTTTCAAGCAGCAGTGTCTGCTCTGAAATGTGACCTTTAAGGCAGGAAACCAGACTAAAATGGGATCTCCTACTATTTCAGACACCAGTTGCTTTACAAGGTGCTTGGCTGTTTCATCACAGGTTATAATAAGTAAATTCTGGCAGTGGTGTGATGTCAGGACCTGTAGCAGTGTTCAAACGGTCTGATAAATACTTGATGAGCCATTGCAGATGCTGATACGGAATGTGGGACCTGTTTTTGCTTATAATGGTATTTCACACAGCCTTGCAGGTCACATCTGGTTGCTGTGCAGGCAACATTCCCTCCTTCAGGGAAGGAGGCTGTAAAAGCACTGCGATAAATAGCATCTAACACTGATTTATTCCTTATCCAGAAACATCTGTGCAGCAGGTTTGTTCTCCACCAGCAGCAGCCAGTTACTATTGCAGATGTGACAGAAGCAGAAAGCTTGTTTTAATTTCATTACTCAACATATTTAGCTGTGTAAACAAATCCTAATCTAAATGGCTGTTGTGTGATCCAAATAACTTGGTTATGAAAACAATATGCCAGACTTTCTGCACCGCAAAAAGAATGGGTGCCAGTTAGGCACCAGGAAAACCTGGTTCACAGAATCACAGAATTACTGAGGCACCTCAGTATCTTTCTTGAAGAGAGTGGCCCAGAACTGCACACAGTACTCGAGGTGAGGCCTCACCAGTGCCGAGTACAGGGGCAGAACTACAGCCGTAGTCCTGCTGGCCACACTATTCCTTATACCAAGATGTCACTGGCCTTCCATGCCACCTGGGCACACTGCTGGTCATGTTCAGCCGCTGTCAACCAGCATCCCAGGTCCCTCTCTGTCAGGTTGCTCTCCAGCCACTCATCGACCACTCAGTAGTGCTGCAGGGGGTTATTGTGGCCAAAGTGCAGGATCCCACACTTGGCCTTGTTAAACCACAACCAGGTTGAACAGGACCTTGAGCAAGCTGGTCTAGGGAACGGTGTCCCTGCTCATTGCAGGGGGTTAGAACTAAATGATCTTTAAGGTCCCTTCCAATCCAAATAATTCCATGAATCTATGAACAATGTAGTTGCCAAGGTAAGTTCACTTGCTAGTCTCTGGTATTCTACAGTCTGCCTCATGAACATGCTCAGTCTTGGATGGGCTGCAAGTCTAATAAAGGTGAACAAGCTCTTAAGTATCTAAGCAATGCCATGACAAAATAATAAGGATAATTACAGTAATTAATGTGCATGTTGACTGATGAGACACCAGGCTCTGCTTCTTGTTTTCATCAGCCACCTGGGTTGATTTTTGTGTGCTGATGGGTTTTATATCAGCACCCTCTAATAAAAGAGGAAAAAAATACTGATTGTAGCAAATGAATCTGCACATCACCAGGAGAAATGGCTGGGGATTTCTATGGCCAAACAGTATGTGCAGATTTAATATTCTGGGTGCTGGTTTTGTTCCAAGTTGCCACTGGTTTTCAAGCTGGCTGTGATTCCTGGAAGACTAAAGACTTAGCTTTAACACCCAATCTGGGATCTTCCCGGTAAACCAGCAGCAAATTTACAGCGTGCTGAGACTTACCTGGGTTTGCTGTTCTCGTTAAAGGTGCTGCAGTGGGAAAGTGTTGCAAGGTAGGTAAGCAGTAAATTGCTTTGTGTTCCTACCATTGAGACTTCAGTGACTTCTGCCATCATATTGGCAGGCACAATCAAACAGTTGCACAGATCTGAGAGTGCTTTTGTGCTGAGAATCCCAACAAGTAACCTACTGGTGGTGGTAGTTTGCCTTCCATTTAAAAAGCATTACTACTATCCCTTCTACATGTTGGTGGCCAGTACTTCAGCAATGAATTTACTTTCTTCTTACCATGCATCTGTACAGAGTTTCTCACATATTAACAAATCAGTCTCTCAGGGCTTAGCTTTTTTTAAATGAGGGCAAAATAAGAAGTTGTGGGCTTTTCCTTTGGTAGTTTCTATGTGCAGTGACTAATGCATTTAATCTCTCCCAAGTGAAACTTATGGTCAAGACTGGACTCTTTGGCAGTCCACTGAAGTCAACACAAGAAGTCTTGCCTCAAAGAAGTAGAAATATATCCACCTCATTGAGTTCATCTAACTGTGGGTTGGCTGATGCTCATTAGTTAAGCCAAGGTCAGAAAGCAATGTATGTCTTGCCACCACCACCTCAAATACACAAAGAAATACTTCTAAGGCACAAGGAAATTCTGTCCAATTTGGTGTGAGTATATAAAATGATTGTGCTGGGTATTTGAGGTCTGATAGTTGGTATTAATGAACTACATCAGAATTGGTTGGGCAGTGAAATTCTGGGTGAATCAAGGGGTAAAAAAGAGGGTGTATCATCTTTGGAAGGAAGGAGAGGTTACCCATGAAATGTTTAAGGATGTTGCTAGGCCATGCAGGAAAAAAATTAGAGAGGCAAAAGCCCATTTTAGAGCTTAGACTGGCACTGCTGTGAAGGACAACGAAAATGTAAATATAGTAATGGCAAAAGGAAGGGCAAGAACAACCTTCACTCCTCACTGGACATGGAGAGGAATACAGTAACTAAAGATGAGGAAGAGGCAGAGGTACTCAATGCCTTCTTTGCCTCAATTTTTAATAGCAGGACAGGATGTCTTCTAGACAACTGACCTCCTGAGCTGGCAGATGAAGTCAGTAATCAATATAGTTCCCCTGTAATCCAGGAGGAAGTAGTTAGAGACTTGCTCAGCCACTTGGATACTCATAAGTCCATGGGACCGTATGGGATCCATCCTAGGGTGCTGAGAGAGCTGGCAGATGAGCTGGCCAAGCCTCTCTCCATCATTTTTCAACAGTCCTGGCTCACTGGAGAGGTCCCAGAAGACTAGAAGCTGTCCAATGTGATGCCCATCCACAAGAAGGGCCGGAAGGAGGAGCCAGGGAATTACAGACCTGTCAGCCTGACCTCAGTGCCAGGCAAGATTATGGAACAGGTCATCTTGAGTGCAATCACACAGCACTTGGCCAAGGGATCAGGCCCAGCCAGCATGGGTTTAGAAAGGGCAGATCCTGCCTGGCCAACCTCATCTCCTACGATCAGGTGACTGCCTGGTGGATGTGGGGAAGGCTGTGGATGTAGTGTACCTGGACTTCAGCAAGGCCTTTGACTCCATCCCCCACAGCAAACTCCTGGCCAAGCTGTCAGCCCCTGGCTTGGACAGCAGCACTCTGTGCTGGGTTAGGAACTGGCTGGAGGGCAGAGCCCAGAGAGTGGTGGTGAATGGTGCCACATCCAGCTGGCAGGCAGTCACTAGTGGTGTCCCCCAGGGATCAGTGCTGGGCCCCATGCTCTTTAGTATCTTTATCGATGATCTGGATGAGGGGATTGAGTCCATCATCAGTAAGTTTGCAGATGACACCAAGCTGGGGGCAGGAGTTGATCTGTTAGAGAGTAGGAGAGCTCTGCAGAGGGACCTCGACAGGCTGGACAGGTGGGCAGAGTCCAAGAGCATGAGATTTGACACATCCAAGTGCCGGGTTCTACACATTGGCCACAACAACCCCATGCAGAGCTACAGGCTGGGGTTAGAGTGGCTGGAGAGCTGCCAAACAGAGAGGGACCTGGGGGTACTGGTTGACAGTAGGCTGAACATGAGCCAGCAGTGTGCCCAGGTGGCCAAGAAGGCCAGTGGCATCCTGGCCTGTATCAGGAACAGTGTGGCCAGCAGGAGCAGGGAGGTCATTCTGCCCCTGTACACTGCACTGGTTAGGCTGCACCTCGAGTATTGTGTCCAGGGGCAACAAGGCTGGTGAGAGGCCTTGACCACAAGCCCTATGACTGAGGCTGAGGGAGCTGGGATTGTTTAGCCTGGAGAAGAGGAGGCTCAGGGGTGACCTCATTGCCCTCTACAACTAGCTGAAAGGTGGTTGTAGCCAGGAGGGGGTTGGTCTTCTCCTAGGCAACCAGCACCAGAACAAGAGGACACAGTCTCAAGCTGTGCCAGGGGAAGTTTAGGCTGGATGTTAGGAAAAAGTTCTTCACAGAAGGAGTGATTTGCCATTGGAATGTGCTGCCCAGGGAGGTGGTGGAGTCACCATCACTGGAGGTGTTTAGGAAGAGACTGGATGGGGTGCTTGGTGCCATGGTTTAGTTGATTAGGTAGTGTTGGATGATAGGTTGGATTTGATGATCTCAAAGGTCTCTTCCAACCTGGTTAATTCTATTCTATTCTATGCTATGCTATGCTATGCTATGCTGTGCTATGCTATGCTATGCTATGCTATGCTATGCTATGCTATGCTATGCTATTCTATGATTCTGTTGCACCACAGCCAAAAGCTCCTATGCCACGTGCCTGCAGGGTCTCTCTGTGCTCACCCTCTGCATCAGGTGATTAACACACAGACTAGGGAATTGTGCCTCTGCCTGCTCAGTAATTTGCTGGGCAGCTCTGCAGTCATCGAGAGCAGCTGCCACTTAAATGGGCAGGAGATTGTTCTTTTTTCGTTTGAGTGTGTGCAGCTTCACTGGCATCACAGTATGATACAGACAGAAGTGCTGTGTTGGTATTTGCTGCAGCTCAGTATCAGGTCGATGCACCTCATGGTGTGGAGCCTGTACAGCCAGTTTTCAGCAGAAATGTGCTTATGAATGGTCACTACCCTCTCCATCTAGAGCTATGAGACACCCTGAGACCAAAGACCAAGATTAAGACCCCAGTAGATAACTGCTTGTGGAATTTTGTTGACATCCACAGAGGTTTGAAAGCCCCACTGGGCATCAGTCCAAATGTTTCATTACCTGAGATGTTTCATAACCCAGCACTTGGTGACTGTGGCGGCACTGGTGTCATGTGGGGAGAGCGGAGTAGATTTAGAGAGACATCACAGGGTAGCTGAGCAGCATGAAGTTGTCTTCTGGTGTCCTCAAAGTACTGAATTACTGTCTCTCACACCCTGCTACTGCGAGGCACGGATGTGTGTTTGGCTGCCTGCCTTTGCATAGGCAAATAGTAAATAATTAGCATGCACAGCCTGGCTTTTGGGTCATCAGATATTGTAACCAATGAGTAATTGAAGGGGTTATTGATTCTTGTGCCAAATCTTTACTCACTGGTAGTAGAGAAATTAATAGTCTCTCACAGGGTCTTTATTGACGGATCTCAGTGTAGGAATTGGATAAATCAATGTAGAAATGGAAGTGCAGGTCTGTAGGTTGCTTTGTGTCATCCAGAGCATGAAGGGATTGACAGAGGTTTAACTCAAGTCAAAGGTACCCACTCCGAGGCTCTTTTCGGTGGGTGTTCAGCAGCTTGATGGGTACCATCTGAGATCACCAAACAGCTCTCCAGAGATATCCACCCAGTGCCCATCAGGAAACCCTAACCTGAGCACCAGCGGCTCTGAGTCTTGCACAGAAACACTGATGGAGCTTGATTGCCTTCAAATTTCTGTCCTATGCTCACAACACATGTAAGCCTACTTCCTTGGGATGTCCCTGGAAATGCTTCCTTGCTTCTACAATCTCCTAAATGCTATTGAAGCTCCCTCCCATGACTACGAATGCCAGCTCTTACCCTGTTCTACTACAGCATTTGATGCCTTGCCAGAATTTGCTCAGAGGGCTTTCATGCTGGCTGGCCAAGGTGCTAGGCAAATCAGATTGATGACCCCTGTGCAGATGTGTTAATATTTGGGACAACATGAAATGGTCTCAAGTTGTGCCAGAGAAGGTTTAGGTTGGACATGAGGAAAAATTTCTTCTGCAAAAGCTTGTCAATCCCTGGAACAGGCTGCCAGGGAAGTGCTAGAGGGAGGGATTTAAAAGCCATGTAGATGTGGTGCTGAGGGACATGGTTTAATGGTGAGCCATCAGTGCTGGGTTAACAGTTGGACTTCACAGAATCACAGAGTGTTAAGGGTTGGAAGATCAGCGTGTTCTATTTTCCCACGGGCTGCAGTGTCACACACATTGCTGTGATGGACCCTGCCCCACTGTGAACTTCAATTTAAAGCCCTTCTGGTGAAATTGGCGAGCCTACTCCTAAAGATTCTGGTGCCTCTTTGAGCCAGGTGTATTCCATCCCTCTCTAGCAAGTTGCAGTCATTATAGAATGTTTTATTGTCATAGAAGCCAAAACCTTCATGATAGGACCAGCTACGTAGCCAGAAGTTAATATTTGTTGTTCATCCAGACCTAGCTGCACCTCTTCCTCTAACTGACAAGACATAAGAAAAGATAACTTGGGCCCCAATGCTCAGGTTTCAGCTCTCAGTGTCATTCATGCCCACATGGAAGAGTAACAGAAGAGCAAACTTCTCATGATTCTTTATCAGGTCAGCAGATGAGTGCCTTGGTGCCTTTTAAAAGAGAGTTTCCCACTACAAGCACCCTTCATTGCTTTTCATAATAACCACTGCATTTTTCTGTTGTAGTTTCACTATGTTGTACTTGCTCATGAGTGTCAGGAGACATAGAAACATCAAATCTATTCCTGACAGTGATGTTGGGAGGTGGAGAGTGATGCTCTCTCCTGCTTCTCTGGGTAACCAGGGACCAAAGCGTCTCACTGTTAGTGGCTTCTGGTAAGGGATTGTGATTCTGGAACCAGCTCCCTATCTCTGTCCCAGCACCTCTACTGCTTCTTGATGATCTTAATGGTCTCTTCCAACCAAAATGATTCCATGGTTCTCAGCTATTGTTTTTCACTGGGTTTTCCAGAATGTCATGACTCAGAAACTCTCCCCTTGAAGTCCAGCATGGATGGGCTTAATCCAGGGGGTTCAAAAGTCAGAAGAGGCCAGTGACAGTGGGAGGATGGAAACTGACTGCTACTGCCCACAACCTTGCTTCCTTAAGACAATGAGATAGAGGAACAGCAGGGCTGAAATGAAGGTTCTCAGTTTAAGTTCAGAGAGAGGATACAGCATATTAGTAAGGCCCTGGTGCCCAGCATGTTGCCCTGCATGTAGTTCCAGAAAATTATTAGAAATATGTGGGGTTTTTTTTCAATATAAATAATAACAGCAGCCTTATGTGTGTGTTTACAAGCTTCCATGGAGCTGGCATCACTTCTCATTCCTTTCCACTTGCTAGAAATGGGAAAATGTGAATTTGGTGAAGAATGAAATGATTTCCTGTTGTTCCTGGTCTTGCAGCATTACCTCTTATTTCTGGAGGAGCCTGGCATCACTGAGGAGAACACCTTCCCAAATTGTGTTCTTTATGTGTTGCATACACAGACACATATGAAATTGGTGGGAGTGGGTGATGGGAGCCTTATTTCTGTGCTGCTGACAAAAAAATATTTGTAGTTCCCTACTCTGTCAGATCAGAGAAAATTTTTTTGCTACTTTGCTCCGATACATAGAAACCCACCTTTTTCCAAGAAAATTTGGTACTTTGGGATGCCTCCTGCTATTAGAGAGCCAACAGTCTTCTGAGCAGCCTCTCTTCAGAGAGCAATTGAATTTTGGGCAGAGAACTCCCTCCCTTTCCCACTTGAGCCATTTTGCTTTCAGCCTGAAACACTTGCTAGCTCCTGTGCAACACCTGCTGCCGGTGACAATGCAGGTCATCTTCTGCCTTGCAGGAAGAAAGGGGACTGAATAGAAAGGCCAACTTCAGAAAAGAGATTTGGACAATTTAAGTGTCCTGCCATAAATTTTCTAAAAAATATTAGGGGGGGTAGGGGAGTGTGTGGAGGGGTGTAAATCTTAGCCACATACAAGTAATTCATAAAAGCCAGTTTTGATCTTTACTAGAGAGCAGGCTTGTGATGGTGAAACATTTTCTCATCAGGAGTGGCTGAGGGAACTGGGGTTGTTCAGCTTGGAGAAAAATAGGCTGAGGAGAGACCTTCTCCCTCTCTACAGCTCCCTGAATGGGGATTGTAATGAGGTGGAGATCAGTTTCTTCTCCCAGTGAAAGAGCCTAAATTTGTGGCAGAGAAGGTTTAGGTTGGACATAAGGTTCAATTTCTTCCCTTGGAATAGGCTGCCCAGGTCAGTGTTGGTGTCCCCATCCCTGAAGGGATTGAAAAGCCATGTAGATGTGGTGCTGAGGGATATGCTTTGATGGTGACCTAGCAATGCTAGGTTAACAGTTGGACTTGCTGACCCTAAAAAGCTCATCCAAACAAAATAGTTTCATGATTGAATGGGTACAGCCCATGAGGCTCCCACAGAAGAGAGCTTTGCCAGTGAATGCTCTTTCATTTGTGTCTGGAAAATTGGCAGTTTTCTGGCTTCCTTTCTATTTGTCCACACATCTGGAGTTGGCTGCGCCTTTTCTGCCTACTGACTTAAATACAAGATCATGTCTGTGGATGCTGTCAACACATGATTTTTCCTCCATTAACTTGGCTGTTTCCCTTTCTACACATGCAGGCTTCACATCCTGTGGTGAAGAGCTCTGTTGAAATAAGCTGTGTGAAAAAGAAAGCATGTTCTGGATGGGTTTGAGCCTGCCATCTAGTTTTGACTGGTGTCCCAAATCCCAAAATAACTGATACAGTCAACAACTGGCCCTTGAAAACCAGAAAGTCTTTGGTGAAGAGTGAGAAAGCTGATCATGAAAGATGGAAGTATAGGTAGATGAGTCTGAATATGGAAGGGTGCAGAGCTTAGCTCAGGAATGACTAACCAATGTGTGGTTTGTGAGACTTGTAGAGCTCTAAGGAGTACAAACACCCTCTCACTCTCCTGAGCTCCAAAGAGGAAATTTCAGCATAACATGCAGGGGCATAACAAGGGCTAATAGTGTGACAGTCAGGCTGAATGTCAGGTAAAAATTTCCTGGCAGAGAGATACATTTTGCTGTGATCAGTCTCCTGAGGGAAAGGGCAGAAGCCCAACTGCTTAGTCTTTGCTTTAAGGCTTCAGGATCTGTCAATATTGACCTTGCTTCCCTGGTTGCTTTTGGGTGCATGACCTTGAGCCCAATCAGGGTTGGTATCACTCTCACTGGTGATGGCATCACTGTTTCTCTTGACCAACATAACCATTACGCTCTCACCTCCTGGAGGCTTTTCAAGAAGGGTTCTTGCAGATGCTGAGTTTTCCACGCTGTTTGCCCTAGATGTTTGGTCATGTAGTATTATCCTGCTCTGGTCCTGCTGCCTGAATGTGGGTGCAGTAGGCAAAGCTGCCTTTTTGTCTCATTTTTATCTCTCTTCCTGACTTCCAGACTCTAAATTCATGGCAGACAAGGGGATTGTTATTTATTTTAGCAAAGACAACAAGGAAGCCCTGTTGGAAAAGCAGGAAAATCTGAAATAGTGAGGTCTGTGTGTGGAATCAGAAAGAGCAACTTGTAAAAGCTGAAATATATTATTAACTGGTTTGAATATTGCCATTTTAAAATGATCTCTGTTGGTTGTCATTCATGTGACTTCTCCTTTGTAACTTTTTTTCTTAATGAGCAGTCGTAAATCTAAGAGAAGGATTAGGAAGTAGCCAGAGTAGAGATATTCTGCATTGTTCCATTGTTGAAATCAGACTTCTTTAGACAACCGCCTTGAGGAATCATTTCAATTGCGAGAAGAAGGAAATGAGCTAGGTGAGAACTTGCGTGTTGAACACGTCATCCTGAGCCACAAGTTCACCATACAACTGACTCACCTGACACTAAAATATGATTGTTCTTACACATGCTGTCTGCAACATTATGTCTGACATCATTTGTGAACTGCACAATTAATCTAATACTAACCCTTCGGTAATGAAGGTGGGAAATATTCTCAAGTGTTATTGGCATGAGATTCAACAAGGCCAAGTGCAGGGTCATGCACTTCAGTCACACTAACCCCATGCAGCACTACTGACTGGTGGTTGGAGAGGAGCCTGGCAGAGAGGTACCTGGGAGTGCTGGTTCACATCAGCTGAACATGAGCCAGCAGCGTGCCCAGGTGTCACAGAAGGCCAGCGGCATCTTGGTATCAGGAATAGTGTGGCCAGCAGGACTACGGCTGTAGTTCTGCCCCTGTACTCGGCACTGGTGAGGCCTCACCTCGAGTACTGTGTGCAGTTCTGGGCCACTCTCTTCAAGAAAGATACTGAGGTGCTGGAAAAGGTCCAGAGGAGAGCAATGAGACTGGTGAGGGGGCTGGAGGGGAAGTCTGATGAGGAGAGGCTGAGGGAGCTGTGGTGGACTTGCCATCACCGGAGGTCTTTAAGAAAAGGTTGGACGTGGCACTTGGTGGCATGGCTTAGCTGATGTTGTGGTGTTAGGTCACAGGCTGGACTTGATGATCTGAGGTCTTTTCCAGCCTCAATAATTTTGTGATTCTGTGAATACTGAATGGCTCAGGTTTATTATGGTTTGATCACTTCTATTTTTCAGACAGGCATTTAGAGTCCTTAGAGGAACTGTTACTTCTTCATATGCCAGTGAGAAGGCATCTTGAAAGCCCCTCTAATCATTCATCATCCGGGCTTCACAGTGCTTGCAGCATCTTAGCATTGTAGCAGCAAACGAAACGGTTACAACAGCTTCCACCACATGAGCTGCCAGAATTGCAGAGTTCCTCTGAAATCACTTGATTTTTGTTTTCTTGTGGACCATCTTATGGAAAATGTCTTTGTCTAAAAACTTTTCAGCTAATTTGAGGACTTAGGCTGTAGATTGGTACTTCAGTAGGATGAATGTTTCTAGACTTCTTTTTTATCAGCAAGACTTATACTCCTTTTTCATTTAGGCGTCTTAGCAATACTGTTAAACACCATAGAAAATCTCTCAAGCTCTGAATTGCTCATCATTTTCTGTTACCTGATAGAACATTCATTCTTGTTTTGGGAAAAGGATGGCCTCTGGCAAGAGGTTGTAGATGATTTGCCTCTGTTTGCTTGATGGCTGTTGTTATGATTAGGCTGGAAAGATGGAAAGGGATCTCACCTGGGATCTAGCAACCAGACCACGACATGAGTGAATCACACTATAAAAAAAACCAACAGAATTATAAGTGTTAGAAGAGACCTCTGGGCATCATCTAGTCCAACTCCACTGCTGAAACAGGGTCACCCACAGCAGGTTGCCCAGGATCGCAATACCCAGATGTGTTTGGAATCTCTGTGGAGGCAGAGACTCCACAACCTCTCTGGGCAGCCTGCTCCAGGGCTCCAGCACCCTCACAGCAAAGGAGTTTCTGCGTATGTTCATATGGAATCTCCTTTGTTCTAGTTTGTGCCCATTGCCCTTGACTAGTTGCTGGGCACCACTGAAAAGAGTCTGCCCTCACCCTTTTGACACTCATCCTTTAGATATTGATCAGCACTGAGAAGATCCCTCCTCAATCTGCTCTTCTCCAGGCTTACTGGCCCTAGGTCTCTCAGTCTTTCCTTGTCAGAGAGGTGCTCCAGTCCCCTTGGCATCTCCAGTAGCTTCTTGTCTATTGTGAGCTGGGGAGACAGTAACTGGACCCAGTACTCCAGATGTGGCCTCACTAGGGCAAAGCAGTAATTATGGATCAGTTTTCTACTTAAGCAAAATCATAATAGATAAAAGGAGGCATGTCATTCCAAAGTCCAGGCACAGTGCAGATCCTTGACCAAAGAGGTCTAAGCACCATAATAAATTGTAACTGACTGAAAGGGAAGTTGGGGGGCTCTGCTTTTTATTTCCTACAGTGGCACTGACAAGTAAGATGATGAAGAAATCACATCCCCTCCATTCGCAAGTCTGTGAACTGGGAATGCTGATGCCAGCTTTCCTCTGCCACATGTTTGGAGACTTCCAGAGGTAACACACTTCACAAGCCCACTTTATTAGTGTTGGTATTTAATGACACAATGTTTGCATTTACCTCACAGCACATTCCAATAGTGCGAGGACCATTGATGGCATTTGGTGAGGTACAGTGAGATGGGGTACTGGCAACCATTCTCTGAACTTCATCTGGTTGCCATGGCAACAGAACGGCTTAGCTGGCAGGGATAAGAGAAAAGCTATATATTCTCCCAAGGAGAAGGTACAGCATCAAGACTTCACTTTGAAACATCCCTGGTCATCTGCATTTGGGTTTGTAGGACACATTGCTGTGCTCTGGGGTTTCCTCTCCCTGAATCCTCTTCTCCACCTCACCTCCAAGGAAAATATGGGACAAAAAATGGAAAGTGAGAAAACTGTATGGTAGCTTTCCCGTGCAGGAGAGGAATCTACATCTCTGAAGCCCTCCTGCAAGAAGTTGGTGTTGAGAGCTGACAAATACTGTCTGCTGGCCTACTTTCCATCCATCATTTCATACATGCTGCTGCCAGGGTTTCCTTTAGCCCCTGTGTCAGCTCTGTTTCTAGTGCAGGGACTGGCCAGCCCCAGGGTCACCAGTCACCCTCATAACCTAGAACAGAGACCAGGAAGGAATGCTGTCATTGTTCAGCCTCCTTGGATGGAGAAAGGCTTTTGCTCTGCATCCTGTGGATACCTGGTCCCAAACCCTCATGGTGGCTTTTGCAGCAAGCAGGTGGTGCAATGGGAGCAAGTTGTTGGTGAGAGGATTAGCAAGAGTTGGTACCTATGTGGCCTTTCAGCACTTGAAGGAGCCCTGTAAGTTAGGTTCATCTTTTTTAGCAGGGCCTGTTGTGACAGGAGAAGGGGTGATGATTTTACGCTGAAAGAGAAAGATTTAGACTAGATAGAAGGAAGAAATATTTTACACCGAGGGTGGTAAAACACTGGCACAGATTGCCCAGACAGGTGGTAGGTGCCCCAGCCCTGGAAACATTCCAGGTCAGGTTGTTCAGAGCTCTGAGCAGCCTGCTATAGTTGCAGATGTCCCTGCTGACTGCAGGGGAGTTGGACTAGATGACCTTTAAAGGTCTCTTCCACCCCTAAACATTCTATGATACCCTTCCATTCACCTTGTCCATATTTCTCTGGGTAAGTTTGGCAAGGGAAAGGGGACACCCATGGCTGTAGCATGTTCATTAAAAGTTTCTTACAGGCAGGAAGGGAAGGTGCCAGCCCTGCTGCTCAGAGCTGAAATCAGGTACCTGTGCACCAAGAAAGGGCTGGGAATAGAGGTGCTTCCCCTGCCAAAGGCCTGTTGAAACATGCAGCAGTAACCAAGGAAAGTTCATGGTAGAACCAGCTCAGCATGGTGAATTGCTGCCCAATAACTGGCTGCAAAAGGGTCCAGATAATTCAGCTGCTCCTCCTGTAGTGAGTAACTTGTCCTTTGGTGCTAACCATTACTTTCATAAACTTCTTTCATGGTGGTAAAGCAGGAAACCCATCACATGCTGACTCCATGTGCCCAGCAAAACACTTGCCACTGAAAGGGCTCTGTGAAGCCTCGGCATCTCAGTTGCTCCGGATGGGCGCATGAACCCTTTTCTTTGGTAGCCCAGGACTGTAACTGGGATCTTGTCTGGAGTACACACTGCATGGTCTGCTTGTAGTGACAGAGCTGATGAGAGATAGATGATAAAAATTGCTTCAAGGGAAGATGGAAGATCTAAGAAAGATCCCTTTGGAGAGAGAGCCAAGTGGGTGACAGTTGGAGGGTGCCATTAGGTGGCATGAACTTCCTTGCTCTCTGTTGCTTTTGTGTTATGTTTTGAAGAAGAAAATGGTGGGAACTTTCCTGCTCATAAAAATGGATGTGACTGCAGAGAGCGGGGGACATAGATTTTATAAAGGAAATTATGCAAAGGTCTTGGTGGGCCTCACTTGCTGGTGAAAGTGTGAATGAGCTTCTGAGGAAAGTTGTGTCAGGGACGGTTTAGGTTCGACCTGAAGAAAAGTTTCTTCCACAAAAGTGTTGTCAAGCCCTGGAAAAGGCTTCCCAGGGACTGCTCTGGAGTCGCTGTCCCTGTAGATATTTAAAAGTCTTGTGGGTGTGGTGCTGAGACACATAGCTTAATGGTGACCTGGCAGTGCTGGGTTAACGATTGGACTTGATGATCTGAAAGATCTCTTCCAACCAAAAGGATTCTATGTTTCTAAGATGGGAGGAAGAAAAGAGTAGCCTTGGGAATCTCTTTAAAAAGTAGGGAAAGCATAGGGACACAAGATAAAATGGCCATTGTGTATGAGCCCACACATGCACTCACTTTCCTGCTTTCTCTCTTATACCCATGTACTCAAGCACATCTCTCTGTCCAAAATAGAAGGGAAAAGACTTCACAGCCGTTATCGTCAAGAGTAATTTCTCTTCACGTGTCACTACCAACAAATTCTCAGACCAGGAGGATATATTGCATAAAACTCACCCACCTGCTTTATGCCTTTTCTAAACCTGAACAAAACAAAGAAAAAACATCCCTGTGAAGAGTGGAGCTGAAGAACTGCTTGCTATCTGCTCGTGGATGGATTGAGGATGGAACATGACTATTTGTACATCAATAATGCAACAGGGGATGGTGTGGGAAGCCAGGGCTCACTTCTTCACATAGGAATGGCTTTTAGACTGTGACCTTCTGCATTTGGGGTCATCAGGGAACCTGGGAGCAGCTTTGCTATGTTTCACTCTCTGTCTTGAGAGATTTCAAACCCACCTCAACACAATCCCGGGCAAGTTGCTCTGGGTGACCCTGCTTTAGGAGCAGGTTTGGGCTAGATGATATCCAGAGGTCCTTTCCAATCCCCAGCATGCTAGGATTCTGTGAAATAGTTTGCAGTCTGGGGAGCTTCCCACCCATTGTGTTCAATCTCCAAGGCTTTTGTATTCCTTCTTTTCTTTTCTTTTCTTTTCTCTTTTCTTTTCTTTTCTTTTCTTTTCTTTTCTTTTCTTTTCTTTTCTTTTCTTTTCTTTTCTTTTCTTTTCTTTTCTTTTCTTTTCTTTTCTTTTCTTTTCTTTTCTTTTCTTTTCTTTTCTTTTCTTTCCTTTCCTTTCCTTTCCTTTCCTTTCCTTTCCTTTCCTTTCCTTTCCTTTCCTTTCCTTTCCTTTCCTTTCCTTTCCTTTCCTTTCCTTTCCTTTTCTTTTCTTTTCTTTTCTTTTCTTCTCTGACTTCTTATTGTGGCCTTCCAGTATCTGAAGGGGGCCTACAAGAAAGCTGGTCAGGGACTTTTTAGGATGCTGAGTGGTGAAAGGAGTAGAGGGAATGGAGCAAAATTAGAAGTGGGCAGATTCACGTTGGGTATTAGGAAGAACTTCTTCCCCATGAGGGTGGTGAGACACTGGAACAGTTTGCCCAGGGAGGTAGTAGAATTCCCATCCCTGGAAGTTTTTTAAGGCCAGGCTGGATGGGGCTCTGAGCAACCTGATCTAGTGTGAGGAGTCCCTGCCCATGTCATGGGGGATTGGAACTAGATGATCCTAGAGGTCCCTTCCAAGCCTGACTGCAGGGAATTGGACTAGATTATCTTTAGAAGTCCCTTCCAAATCAAACCAGTCCGTGATTCTGTGTTATTTACAAACCACATCAATGCCCCAACGAGGTGGATGCTTCTATTTCTTGCAGCTGCAGTCAGAGGAATATCACGTGTCTAAAAGTACCCCTAGAGTTTGCTGAATCAGATTCAGAGTTTCCTTCTGCAGAGGCATATTACAATTGTCCTCTCCACCACTGATGTAAATATCTCCGTGTAGAGATTTATACCAATTGTGTTTGTGATAGAAGCGTTTTGTGTGGACATGTCTGTGTGCTATTTACTGGGGCAGAGCTTTTACCATTCATGTTTATTTGTCAGAGGAAGAAAAACTGAAGCTCTCTGCACTTAGCCTGCGATGAGGGTTTTGCAGCGGGAGAACAACCGCACAAGACAAATGAAGGCTGCAGGAGTGGAAGGAGAAATTGGAAGTCGCTCCGCTAACAGGGCTACATGAATTCAGAGCTGGGTGGGTGAGGCTGAGTGCTACCAGTGATGATGAAACACAGCAGACTGTGGTAATGAAATATTTATGAATGGGGAAATGCTGCTGCATTCTGCAGTGCAGCACAGGGGAATGGGAAATTTCAAACATACTGTAATAGCAAAGCCCTCCATTAATTATCGAGAGCAAGCTGTAATGCCAGTTGCTATGACAACAGGGTCCCCTATGTATTTTGCACCATTTGAGGGGGGGAAAGAGGGGGCTGCTTCCATTTACTGGAGCACATTGTGTTTCCTTTTTCCCTTACAGTTGTTCATGGTGCCTGTCCCAGCCTGTGACTATATGGTTAATTTCCACAACAAAATTATAAAGTGTGTGTCAGCTAAAATATAGGGGAAAGCCTTAGACAATTAGCACTGCTCTTTTGGTTATGGAAAGAGCTAAATCTGGCCCTCCCCATATTAAGGGACAGAATACTGTAATTATTAATAACCTTATATAACATGAATGCATGATAATGCAATAATAAAAAGTGAAATGCTACTAGATGCATTGTTATTGAAATTTTGACTGGGCTGGGCTTTCACCCACAAAGTGATTAATTAAAATGTCAATATTGGCATAATAACCCCACCACTATATTTCCAGATGGGGCAAGGGAATGTACAACCTCTGGCCACTTATTTTTAATTACTTCTTATTTGGTTTCTTAAACCCATGACCCTCTTTGAGATTTCTGCTTATCCTCAGCATAGCCAAGGTTTTTTTCTGCCCACATCTCTCCTGGCACAGTGCCTGTGAGGAAACAAGGTATAGACCTCAATGAGGAAGAAAACATTGGCTGAATACATCTCAGGTCTGTGGCAACACGTCCTGTGTCCAACTCTCCATGTAGCACACACACTTGTGGACAATATCTCTGAACAGTTACTAAACAGAACAGACAGAACAGCCCTCCAACCCCTCTGGTCCAATGACTGCAGATGGCTGTTCTTCAGCAACAACTCCCTGCACTCTATCCACTTCTTTACATAGAGGGCAACACCTCCACCCCTTCTTCCTCTCCTGTCCCTTCTGAACAGTTTGTAGCCACTGATAGCCATTCTCCAGTCACAGGATTCATCCCACCAAGTTTCTGTAGTTGCCACTATGTTGTAGCTTTCCTGTAGCAGGGTAGCTTCCAGCTCCTCGTTTGTTACCCACACTGTGTACACTGGGCTGCCAGCCATGTCACTTCCTTAGAGGAACACCCCATTGTTCCCCCAAGGTGTGTCATGGATGCTACTCTCCTGTCTCCTATTACCTCAGAGGCCCCAGGCTCAGCTCAGTAAGACCTTGCCTTCCCTGCAGTGTTCACAACATGCTTCAGGGCAACAGGTTGAATACCCTTACTATCACTCCGTCCTTCCAACCCTGGTGTATCTTCCTGCCAGTTGTCACAGACAATTCTGATGTTGTCACCATCTCCCACCTCAAGTGAAATGGCAGACCAAAGGCTGTCCTGAGACTCATCTCTGGTGCTCCTGGTTTTAAGCCCCTCCCCCTTTGCACCTAGTTTAAATCCCTTTCAACGAGCCCTGCCAACTCTTGTGCCAGGATTTTTTCCTTCCTCTGAGACAGAGGTACTCTACCTGTTGCTAGCAGACCTGGTGCCATATAAAGTTCCCCAAGATCAAAAACCCCAAAATTCTGTTGGTGGCACCAGCCTCTGAGCCACTTACTAATCATGCATGATTTCCTGCTCCTTTCATTATTCCTTCCTGCTACTGAGGGTATTGACAAAAAAGCCTACCTACCCAATCCTTCAACCAGGCCTCTCAGTACCTTGAAATCCCTTTTGATTGCTTTTGGACTTCTGGTTTCAACCTCATCACTTCCCACTTGCATAACTAGTAAGGGATAGTAGTCAGAGGACTGTACCAGACTAGGCAGCCTTCTGGTAACATCTCTGACCTGGGCCCTGGGCCATAGGGAGGTATCAGACTTCCCTGTGGGAAGGATCCAGCCAACATGTGGAGCCCTCTGTTCCCCTCAGAAGGGAATCACCAATAACAGTTACTCTCCTCTTTTTTTTTTAAGGGTACAAGTCTTAACACAAGGTGGGGACTGATTTACTTTAGGCAACCCCTGGATGGATGGTGATAATAGGTCACAGGCTTCAGTCATGCTGACCACCTCTCACTAGATTGTCCTGCTAGTGCAAGAGGCAGAGCACTCCTCTGCAAGAACCATTGCTCCAGGGCAGACATTGCTCCTGCCTGGAGAAAAGGAGACTGAGGGAAGACCTTTTCTCCCTCTACAACTCCCTGAAAGGAGGTTGGAGCCAGGTAGAAGTAGTCTCTTTTCCCACGTAACAAGAGACAACAGCCTCAAATTGCACCAGGAGATGTTTAAGTTGGACATTAGGGAAGATTTCTTCCACAAAAGGGCTGTCAATCCCTGGACCATGCTGCCCAGGGCAGTGGTGGGGTCCCCATGCCTGGAGGGGTTGAAAAGCTCTGTAGATATGATGCTGAGGGATATGGTTTGATGGTGACCTGACAGTGATGAGTTAATGGTTGGACCTGAACATCTCTTCCAACAAAAATGATTCTGTGGTTCTAAATTGGCATCTTAGATGTGTACCTCAGCCTGATCAGAAACCAAACTGCATGAGAGCAATTTGAAACTAGTGATAGGAACAGGATTTCTGTGTCACCACTCAACAGGACAATTTCTTATCTGTGGGTGTATGTAGATGCATATACATATACACGTGCATATCTAAACATGTTTAATGTGCATTCAATAAAGTGGACTGAGCACTGTGATAGACATTGGCTTAGAGAGGAAGGAATTTGCCTGATTTTGCTCATGATGAGCTTGCTGAATGGGTATGAAAGAGAAATCCATTTATTATTTTTTAATTACTGCAACCCTCTCCATCTTTCCTTCTGTGGAGTTCAGAGCCCTCAGCTCTTCTTTGCTCTGATGCCTTATTGCCACTCTCAGGCAGAAATCATTTGCCTTGATGTGGGTCAAAACAAGAGCTCGGTGTCCTCCATGCCCTTTAGTAGCCTGTATTTCCTTTTTTTTTTTCTGATGAAAAAACCCCAAACCACAAACCAAAACACAGCACTGAGAATGATGTGAATCCTGTGAGCAATAAACAACGGAGTAACACAATCTGCCCTCCCATCTCCTGATGAATGGCTGAGGGAAGCTCATGGAGAAGACAGGGGATCCACTTTCACTGTGATGAGAGCTGCCCCAAAGGACCATTACAGATGTGAGCTTTCCTCTCTTTAGCTCCAAGGCTAGACACATCCAATAAATAGCTCAGACAACAACTCACTCACAAGCAATGGGGTGGGGAAGGACAAGCCTGGTAGGTATGGAGAAGAGCAGGTTATATTGTTTGAAGAGCTTTGGGAATGTGACAGGGAAGAAAAGGTTCTGCTAACTGTTTAGTACAAAGAAGCAAAGTAGCCACCACAGGTAGGGGAAATGTAATAATATTCCTCAAACACAGTGTGTGAAGGTCTGCCAGAGACAGGTCAGATGTATTAATCTTGCCCCAGCACGCAGGGATGGTTCAAAATCCCCTGTAACTCTCCTATGTGTCAGGAGCCCTCTGGTCATATGCATCATGTGGCAGGAGGATGTCTGCCAGTAAGGAGCATGACTGGGCTTCAGAGAAACCTGGCTCCAGCATTCAGACCCCTTGTCACCTGGGACAGAGGTCATCCAGTCCAAGCCCCCTGCAGTGAGCAGGGACATCTTCAGCTAGGTGAGGAGACTGGAATGTCTCTTTCATGACAAAAGGCTAAGAGACTAAGGAAAGGCTGTTCAGCCTGGAGAGGAGTAGACTGAAAGGGGATCCTCTCAGTGCTGATCAGTCTGAAGGGTAGGGGGCAGGATGGTGGGGACTGACTCTTTCCAGTGGTGTGCAGTGACAGAACAAGGGGCAACAGGCACAAACTGGACACAGGAGGTTCCATTTGAACATGAGGAAGAACTTCTTTACTTTGAGAGCACTGGAGCGGGCTGCCCAGAGAGGTTGTGAAGGCCTCTTCTCTGGAGAGATTCCAAATTCACCTGGATGTTGTAATCCTGTGCAACCTGCTGTGGGTGACCCTGCTTTAGCAGGGGGGTTGGATTAGATGATGCCCAGATGTCCCTTCCAACCCCCACTCACTCTGGGATTCTGCAGAGTAATCTGGCCACCCCATAAACTTTGTCTTCTCTGGGATGGAAGGTGGTGTTAGCAGATCTGTGGAAAAGCCAACCCGTGTCCCTAGATGCCTCAGCCAGCTGAGGTAAGCATTGCCTGACTCTGGGTTTGCTTTATCCAGCTGCTGCCAGCTACAATATAAATTGCTCCATCTACACAAGGATTAACCCAAGAGTCAACCCGTGTCAAAAGCCATCCTTGTTGTCTCAAGGAGGATGGAGCACCGAACCTTGGGGTCAATCTAAAATAAATGTCAAATATCTATAACACAAGCATCTAGAAAGAGCCCAGACCGGTGTTTATGGACATTTTAACGGGCTGAAGTGAGATCCTAGCGATCAAGCTTGGGAAAGCAACCTCCAGCAGCACATGGGAAAACAGTAGATGAGCCTCGGTGAGTGAAGGGCTGCATCTGCGCCTGCCCACAGTGTAGGAGGAGGGATGGAAATCAGCAAGGGAGTTAGTTCTGGTTGCTTTTCTTCTGACAGCCTTTAAGGTGCTGAGGCGGGGAGAAACCTCAACCACCATTCCTTGCATTAGCCATGTTTGCATTGCTCCATAAATAATGAAAAACAACAGGCAGAGCAGAGGCTTCCCTTGATGCTGAGGAAGGCTTAACAGAGGAGCACTGGATCAGGAGGCTGCAGGTTGCATTAGTGGCATTTCTCCCCCCAGATTGTTGCCAATCAGCCCTGCACTGTTTGCACTAAATGAGCCAGCAGAGAAGCTCCTCCATTAACTGGGGGATTTTACACCCATGCTCTGGCTGGTTATTCTCTTTGGCTGCTCTGTGAGCAGGGACTAAGAGACAGAAGGGGTCAGAGTCAAGGGCAGAAATATCTGGAAGCAATCAACACTAAAGGGAATCCCTGAAAATCAGACAGATTCCAGAGTAGCTCTTTTCTCTGCCTGCAATGTGCTCCACACTGAATTACCCTAAAGTACAGTAAGAACACTTTAATGTTTGAAAGTGGGAAATCCTTGGTCCCACACTCTTAATACCGTTGCTGGCTGTGACAGAGGGGAGCAGGGAGGGACTGATCTTCATCAGGCTGCAGGCAGATTTACACCAGCAGGTTTCATCCACTTTGCTACACTACTTCCCAAATCAATATGCAGGCAGTGGCAGTGTATGGGAGGAAGACAGAGGTGTGCTGGTGATGCTGGTGTCTCCCCAGATTCCAAACGAGAATAGCAGCCACTCCATGCCCCGCTTTTGGCAAACCTGGAATAATCTCATATTGACTTTTGTGGGAAGAGGCAAAATGCTCAGACTGCTTCTCTGCCTTTGAAAACCCACTTGTTCCCTTCTTCCAGAAGCACAGAAGCCCTGAGCTTTGAATGCAGAGTTAGCCAAGGCACAGAGTGTGGTTTGGCCCTACAAGTGGCAGCTGCAGATACCAGAGAACACTTTCTCCTTTCTGCCAAAAAATGTTGGGAAGTTGGAATACCTAAGGTCTCTGTGACAATCAGGGAAGGAAGCAATCATAGAATGGTTTGGGTTGGAAGGGACTTTTAAAAGCCCTCTAGTCCAACACCCTGCACTGAGCAGGGACATCTGCAACTAGAGCAGATTGATCAGACCTGGATTACCACCTATCTAAGCAACCTGCACCACTGTCTCACCACCCTCAGTGTGAAAAATATCTTCCTCATCTACCAGTACCTCCAAGTACTTCTCCTGCTCTCCAATCCTTCATCCTCCAGTCTGTTTTGATGCTGAGGATTGCCCCAGATGAGGTGCAGAACCTTGTAATTAGACTTGTTGAACCTTGTGAGGTTCACACATTCTCACTTCTCAAGTTTGTTCTTCCCTTGGCTCATCCTTAGCCTTCTTGCACTTTTGCTGCCAGGTGGAGTGTGTGTCTGGATGCACAGATCCAGATGTGTGTCTGTATGTCAGGGATAGAAGCACTCAGTAACCAGGAGGCCTCTCCAGTGCTAAGCAAACATTTAGATGAAGGATATCAGACTTTGTTTAAAGAGTATGAGCTTAGTTTAAGGCTCAGCAGCCAGGCTGAGACAATTCACATGTGCTGGCAGGAGGCTGCCCAGGTGAGTGATGGGAGCTCCCGATACCTGGAGTATAGGCTGCTAAGTGAGAGAGGCTACAAGTAATCATCTGGGTATCTAGGAGTAGTGCCCTTTATGATCCTCTGATTCATGGGCAAGGAGCATCACATAACTCAGGGATACAAAGCCCTGTGGTGCCATCCTTCAAGTCTGGCTGCAGTGAGTTCAGGATTGACACCAGGTAACTCTCTGAGTCTGGTTGATCAGGGGCTCATCTCAGCTCTTCACATTTAGAGCTGGTTAAGGCATTTACTGCCACATGACAAGAAGCTATGGAGGAGTTTTCTTGCCTAGGAAAATTAATGGTGACAGAAGCATAATTAATGCTTAGCAGCAAAAAAGAGAGAGGAGCAAACACAGAACTGATGGTGTTGCTTCTAAAGCTGCTCACAGCTCTCTACCAGTGCTGCTAGTTGATCCTCTGGTTAGTGGGATGCCAAAAGAACAGAAGCCTGATGCTCTAAACACTTAGATGGGAAAGGGAGAAAGAGTAGGATGCTTCAATATTCTGCAGCTAGAGGAGCATCAAATAAGACATCCATAATTATTGGCAAACCAACTGGAAGAGCACAGACCTTCAGGCTATTGCATTGCAGACATGCATGTATCATGGCTGCAGCCCCCCATCCCAGCAGCTCCTCCATCCCAGCATCTTCTTGTAGCCAGCTAGACCATGCCATTCCCAGCACCTACAGCCCATTAGCTGACTGTGTAAGCACTCTAAACACACCAGCACAAAGACAGGTAAGATTTGGCTGATAGTGATTGTAAGTAAACAGGAAGACTTGGTCTGAAAGCAGGCAAGAGACAATCTCATGATCTCCAACATGTGAGCTGCCGGAACAGTGAGCTGCTGCCCAAGGAGGGTTAAAAAATGGTGGGGACTTTAATGCCTGGAGGTACTGTTACCTCTGCATCTGATCAACTGAGAAAGTTTTGGCACTTTAATCATAGAATAATTTTGGGTGAAAGAGACCTTTAAGATCAATAAATCCAACTGTTAACCCAGAACTACCTGGTCATCACTAAACTGTGTCCCTCAGCACCACATCTACAAGCCTTTTAAATCCCTCCAGGGATGGCAACTCTACCACTGCCCTGGGCAGCCTGTTCTGGGGCTTGACAACCCTTCTGGGGAAGAAACTTTTCCCCATGTCCAAGCTAGACTTCCTGTGACACAATTTGAGGCCTTTTTCTCTTATTCCTGAATTGCTTGTTCCTTGGGAGAAGGGACTGACATCCACCTTGCTTCAACCTCCTCTCTGAGAGTCGTAGAAAAGTTCTCTCCTCACAGCTGCCTTTTTGCCAGGCTAAACAATCTCTGTTCCCTCAGCTGCTCCTCTTGTGCTCTAGACCCTTCATCAGCTTCATTGCCCTTCTCTGGACACTGTCCATCAATCCTTTCTCCCTTTTCTATGCCCAAGTTAAAGTTGCTCCTGCTTAATGGTGTAGGAAGAAGTTATCCAGATGAACTTCATTTTGAGAGCAGCAGATTTTGGTGCTGCTAGTACATCACCATCTCATTCCACTGGTAAAACAGTCTTTACCCAGAGTATGTCCTAACATGTAAGCATTTTCCATAGAGAGCTATTTATTAAAGCAAAGGGAGCCTGGAGATAGAAATAAGTGCCTGGATTTTCTGGGAGGAAAAATAGAAATCTTTCTGGGTTGAAATTAGCTTTCAAATAGCTGAGGTGAAGCCACCTGAGGTTAGAGCCTTGCTGCTTTTTAATAGGCAAATGAGATATTTCCTGAGGAACTGCCTTTACATGACTATTGCAATGAGTGTCATCTTCCAGCAGCACCTCCTGCAATGTAAGGTCTCTCTCTGCAACAGCAATAAAGTGAGGAGCCGTGTGAGATCCTTGAGGAGACAATGTGTTGGCTCCATACTATGGGATGCTTCCCCATCAAGTGGGTGTTGCCATCCATTGTCATTGCCCTGTCATTAACTGTTGTAATTTGTTAAAATGATGGATCTCTCCAAGGCCTGATGTGCTGCTTCCGAAGTGTGTCCTGGCTTCCCTGAAGGCTTGTTTGAGCTGAGCATGACAGCAGTTTTCAATGGAGCTCTTGTGGTGACATGGCTAAGAGGCCTAATGCACTTCTTAATTTTCCTCCATCACTCTCCTGCTCATTCCTGCAAATTCAGATGTGGATTTTCCCACCATGTCTGTGTCACAGGATGTAGGCTGTGTTTGCTTGGTCTTTGTTTTGCTCTTTGCCTTCGATGTGGGCTAGTTCCTTGGCTGTCTGTGCACCAACCCGTTACTAGAGTGTGTCATAGCTCATTTTCCTCTCTATTTTCCTTCCCAGAGGACATATTCAGGCTCCAGAGAATGAGTATTGGTCACCACAGCAGGGACAATGACAAAGATGATCAGAGATATCAAGCAGATTCCTCAACAGGAGCAAATAGATTGGAGGTCTTCAGTGTAACAGTTTGATGTTGGCACTTTAGCCTAGTTCCTAGTTGTGAATAAAATTACAGATTGGACACAGCATAATAATAACTTACAAGTTTAGATCATTCCATTGGTTCACTGGATAGCTTATACTTGGTTGCAAATTGCTTTTTGCTTCTTTCTCTCTGTGGCTTTCTTGCTTGCATGGCTGCTTTTATCTCCCCTCTGACCTTCTGCTGGCTGAACTGACTTTTGTTGTGCCTCTGAAGGTACTGGGGCCGGGAGTGGGGAGGAAGAGGTTGCTAGCAGTCCCTCTGTGCTGCCCAGGGGGGTGTGCAGGTCTGCACAAGGGGGTCCTTGTATTGCTGATAAGTTGTAAATATATGTAAATACAATTTGTATATGTCTTATCACCTTAGCAAATTTCATATTTAGCTCACTTTTTGTAAATATAGATTCATTTTGCTTCCAAAACTTTCTGAGCTAGTCTGGTGACTTATCCTGGAGATAACTCTCCATCCAGGGAAGGTGAATCTCTGATTGCTGAGGTGGGGGTAGAGGGGGCAAATCTTAACCCTACAATATTCAGCCTCCAGTAGTAGACTGGAGGCTTGCTGGAGCTAGACGGGTGTGGAGGGGAGATGTCATAGAATCCCAGCACAGCAGTGGTCGGAAGGAACCTCTGAGGATTATCTAGTCCAACCTCCCTGCCAAAGCAGATTTGCCTAGATCAGGCTGCAACCTTTCAGAGAGTTCCTCATTCCTTCCTTTGTAGTATGGGCCACACACATCAGCTAGCACGTGGTAGGTTGAAAGCTCACAGAGGAGGTAGTTTTCCACATCACACTGTCAGGCTGTTGGCACTCCTTGGCACAGAAGGACGCAGGTACTGAAGGTTGCTGTGGGCTCAGGGGATCGTGAAGCATGCACATGGAATCCAAATCCGTTGAGAATTATTACATACAAAGGTTTTGCCTCAGGTTCAAGAAGTTTCTGAGCTGCAAGTGACTGAAGGCTTAGAAAATATTTGAAGTAGTATCGCTCTATGCTTGACTCATGTTTGTACTACTTCCCAGGAATTTGGTTTGGGTCACTTGGGGAGACTTGAGTAGCTGGATGTCTAATGTAGCATGGGGTGACTCTTCTGGTCTTTGTCCTGTCATTACCACAGTACAGTCCCCTTTAGTGTGAAAAGTCTGAGGCCAAGCTACCTCACAACCTTCAGTAGGAACTAGGCCAGTAAATGCAACCTCACAACAGGGTAAAGCTGCTGCCATCGGCTACAAATCTGCTTCTCTTCCAAGGTCCATCCCATTCCATTTGGAATTATGGTCTGCATTTTACTGACAGAAATTATTATCAGCACACAGTAAATGTTGGAAGGTTTATGTGCCTGTGATATGATTACTTAGAATAATAGTATAGTTTGGTTTGGAAGGCACTTTTAAAGGTCATGTAGTCCAGCCTCCCTGCAGTGAAGAGGGACATCTGATTCTATGATTGTTATTATATAATTGCTATTAAGCTTTAGTTATAATAATGTTTATATAACAAGATCTTGTTTGACCCTCGGTTTTCTGTGAAGCTTGGTGATTTTCCTGTCCTGATGTTGACCTGCATCCATCAGCAGAATCACAGCACAGTTCACCACCTCAAAACCTTGCAGGACATGCTACCTTTCTGGCTGGGAAGTGAAGGAAAGAATATCAGGGTGCCAGTGATACTGGGGTGTGTTACCAGGGCCCACCTGACCTCTCAGGGCCTTCAAATGCAGTAGGTGCAAGAGAGATAGCTAATGAGAGAACCTCCTCTGTGGCACCAGCTTCATTGTCATGAGAAGTATCTCCAAAAGAGGTGATTTATTTTCTGAGCTGCCTATGATGCATGAAGCAGGGGTCTGAGAATCTATTTTAATGCCAGTGAGTGGTGTCAGGTGAATATGAGCTGACATGGGAATCCAGACAATTAGAGCAGCTTCCCTTGACCTGATATTAGCAGAGGGTTTCCTGCTAGCTGTGATAGATGTAGATCCTTAACCATTGATTTTTTTGGGTACCTGTCCACAAATATTATGATAAAGTGTTGGGTTTGTGATTATTTTTTTTTAAAGAAAGTTGAGTTACTGCAATGTTGTGAAATATTGGTGGTGCAGTTATCTATGAGCTATCTAAGCACCATGACACACAGAGCGTTAGAATTCATCATGCTTGTTATTGTCCTTTTACAAACGACTTTATGCCAACCAGTCAAAGCTTGGGACTAAAAATGCAGCTACACAGAGGCAGTCACACACCATCTTCTGTGCAAAGGGTCTGATTTCATCACAGGGGACCATGGAAATTAAGTTTATCATGAAGCCAATAGAAGATATGGACTAAACACTGAAGTCAGGAGAAGACTGTCAATACAAATCTGGCAGGAGGTTAGAGGGAAATATTTGTCAATGAAAGGTAATAAATTTGTGTCCAGAAACACAGGGAACTAGGGAAAGCAGAGAGATGCATTTTTGTTTGAGGAGATTCATTGATGGCTTCATGACATCCTTTCTAAGCTTGATAGAGCTTTAGGACTCATGGATTCTTTGCAAATAGGTTCACCTGCACCTCAAGTCCTTTATTTTCCCTCTGACAACAACACCTTTTCAAAGGACTCAACTGGCTGACTTCCAAAATCTTTTCCCCTTAGTTCAACCCTGATTATCAGTTCTGGTTTCTGGGGTCAATGGCCCTGGAGGTACCCTTTTCTCCTCTCATCCATCTGTTGTGTCTGCTCAGCAATTCCTTCAGGTTTTGGCTTCATTTTCCTCTCTCACACCTAGATGATCCTTCCAGGATGAACATGGCATCCAACCATAAATACATGGTGTCTCTAAAACTCCCAGGGACCTCTTGTCCATCCAACAAAGCCCCTGGAGACATCAGGGTAAGGGGCAAACCCCCTTAAGATACCTTGGGAACTGAGAATGTGCTTGGGGCATCCAAGACTGAACTGGCTCTACTGAGAGGCAAGTCTTACTAACTGAGGCTTGGGATTGTGGTTGGTTCCAAAGGGCACAAGTGAAGTCGTCTCCGGAGTATAGAAATGAGGAGTTTCTGCCTTCTGTATATGAATGCGAACCCCCTCTCCCTGCCTATTTCCTGATCCAGCCTGGCTGCTATCTTCTTAGTTCATCATACATCAGTGGGGAATATTAATCAAAGCTTAGTGAATCTTTTCCATTTGGACTGCAGCTGGTGAAATATCCATTAGCAGCAGAAGCAATGAATTGTAGTTTCCTAAGGGCCTGTCTAGAGTTTGAGCTTTGCTGTACAGTAAGGGCTCTGTCGGCGCTGTTGGTTTTCTCTTGGTGAGGTGATTTGTGACAATTCTTATCATTACTCAGTGTCTTTTATCTGATAATTACACAGGAATTTGAGTTTTTTTTAATCTTTCCCATTCTGGCAAAAGGACAATGGCTTCAAATGCGATTGTGGAAGGAGCTGGTCCTGACAAAACCAGAGAACTTAGTGGTGAACTCACTTTCCTTAGGAAATCAGGGTATAAATTTGCAGAATTATGCTTTTTGGCTTAAACCAGGTGGGTGGTTGGATACACAAAGTATTAATTGTTAGTGTGCTGTATGTACTCTTGTCTAGAGAAATAAACCTTCAGCCTTTGGTGGTGGTAAAGCTACTGAAGAAGAGCAAAATGGAACACATCTTGGTTTCCTCCACCTTATTTTGGCCCGCCCACATTAAAAAAAGCCATTTTGCACACTACTTCTGACCTATGTAAGCCATCATTATCAAAATATCTTTGATAGCTGTGTCCAAGCAGCTCTCTGACATGTTGCTAGGAAGTGTTTCAGTCCCAATGGGATTGCTGGGAAATGTTCAGGCCAGTTGCATTGCAGCTGTTTCTGGATGAGCTCCCTTCACAGAGCAGAATTGCAAAGCAAACTCTTTGTAGAGCTTAGGAAATCAGTCCCTGGTGATGGACATAATCACATTGCTGGCAGTGTGATCTGCCAAGAGCTCAGCAAGCAGCATCACAGACAGCCCCAGCAACTGCCCTTTATTTCTTAGTGGTTATAACTTGTGAGAAGAAATGTAAATTGGATCATCATTTGACCTAGCAGTGCTGGGTTAATGTCTGGACTTGATGATCTTAAAGATCTCTTCCAGTCAAAGCGATTCTGTGATTCTGTGATCACTGCAAGCACCTCAGACTTAGGTGAGCTAAGAATTATGTTTGTGACTTTCTTCATGTTCACATTAAGAATAAAAGCTATCACCTTGCAGGATTAAAAGAAAGGCACATCTGGTCTGGTACCCCATTCCTGACAATGGCCAATAAAGGAACACACAGCGGGCTGCAACCCCAGGCTCCAACGAATGGCACATCAGATGTATTGTCTCTTAATTTACCAGTCCTCAACAGATTTTTCTTCAAAGTAGACGTCCAGTCCTTTTTGAGACATGTGTAAATCAGCAGCCACAGCATCCCTGTCAAAAAGTTCCACAGGTTCATTGGGTGAAAACTCTTCCCTCATGTTTGTTTTGAACCTGCCAGCTCTGCTTAATGTGCCCTGCTTCATACCCTGTGAGGGACAATGACTGATCAACTCCTACTTCATACCTCCATTTCTTCTATATCTGGCTTTCCATTCATTTCTGTTTTCCCACCAATCTCCATGTACTCAGCCTTGCTGATTTTATAATGAAAGGCATCAAATCACCACATAAGAACATGCCCTTTGTCATAAATTCCCAACCAGGAGAGCAGGATCCTCCATAACCACAAGTGTGCCCAGCAGTGATGCATCAACAGCATCTCTCATCAATCTTCTCAGCAAAAGGAGCTCTGCAAACAGGAGCGTCTGGAGGAAGATGACTCTCCTTAAACATTGCTGTGGCACTTTGCAGAGGTGGTTCTAAATGCATTGCTCTCTGCCTTGTGCAATGTTTGTGTGATTTCCAGGGATACAAGGGAAAATAATTTGCACCAAGAATCCTCAATCAACCACACAAAGCTATTACACAGCTGGAACACTTGGCCAGTGTTCTTGATGTAGATGTCAAGTTCTGAGCAGCTGTGTTGAGATATGAGAGATGCAATCAGGCAGTCTGGTGAAGAAGAGGTTTGAGGGGCAGCCTTCTGCAGAAAGTAGAGCAGCCTCGTGCTTGCAGAGGAGGCTGCTCGCTGCTTTGCATATGTCGTGATGCTGAGGAGAACTCTGTGCTTCACAGGAGGGCTGAACCAAGAAGCAGCGTCACCAGACCCTCCAAAAGGGCATCAGGTTGGTGAGGGTGTGACTTGGATATAGTGAATCCCTAATTGTGCAGAAGAGCAGATTTGTTTTCACACACAAGTGTTTAAGCTGTGATGCTGTTTCCCATTGCTTGTCTGCCACACAGAAGAAAAATAGGGAAGACCAGCAAGTGGGTGTAACAGCTGGGTACCTGGGCTTAGGAAGTACTACAGAAAGCTGCCTGCTGCTTCATTCTCCTCATGTTACTGCACAGATTGAAGCTGAAGTTAGAATTTAAACAGTGAAATCCCTAGCTGGTGTCAAGTCTGGCAGTCTGCTGCATACCGTCTTGCTCTGATACATCTGAACTCTCCTCACCAGTTTCAGAGGCAGAAGAAGAGCCCCTGGGGTGCCTCTTTTCTGTAATTCAGGGTGTATAGGCCTGATAGTGGGAATGCTACTGACCCTCTGTGGTTTTTGTCCTGGTCTGAGCTAGAACAGAACTGATTCTGTTCAGTTATTTGACTTCTCAGCTCAGTCTCTGCTCAGTGACAGCACTTCCTGAAGTTCACAGCAGGTTTTCACGGACAGTGGCTGCTTCTAGAAGTGACAATACTGCTGGTTAGAGTTACTGCCAAGGGCTAGGCTGCAGAAAGGCTCTTAGACTTGCTCCAGTGCAGACCAAGGGCACTGCTATACCTTGTGCCCTGAGTTGGGGTTCAGGAAGCCTGAGGTGGCACCTGCAGAGATGTGCAGACAGAACAGGTGACCGTAAACTGACCAACAAGAGATTCTATCCCATGGATGTCATCCTCAGGATAAAGCTGAGGGATCACCAAGGTCAAGCCTCTTCTTTAATGGCTGGTGTCTGAGGAGGACTCTGTCCATTCTGTCTTGAATCCCAATCCAAGTGTTTCTGAATCCAGATCCTGAATGCAGTCCCCATCTACAACTAAGTCCAGCCTGGGATTTCCGCAGTGCTTGATCTCACCATTGTTGGTGACGATGATGCCATTGCCGTCAGGGTTGGGTTGGATATTGGTTTGTATCTTTTTGTGTCTGTTTAATTTTATTGTTATTATTTCAAATCAAGCTGCTTTAGTTTTCTTTCCCAACCCATTGGTGTCTCTCCTTTATTCCCTTTCTCTTCCCCTTGGGAACAGAGAAAGGTTCATCTGTCACTCATCATGTGGCCAGCTCAGCCCTAACCCTTGAAAATCTATCACGGTGGGAGAAGAAGAGATGATAGCAGGTAATGGAGAAGAGCCCTGGCTTGGAAGCTCCCCATGTGACTGCAGCACAGACTGGCAGGAGCTGAAGAGTTAGAAGCTATTTCTGTTATGTCTCCACAGAACAAGATATATTTTTAACAGCTTTTCAGCCCTCAGAGCTCACATCCAGAACTGTAGCAGGGATGGAGGATGGACAGCAATCTTCCCTCATGGCATTTTCTGATCTCAGTCTGGAGAAGCACCTATCCCATAGAGCTCCAATACCTCAGGCTGGGACAGATTGCTGGGTTTTTTTCCATTTATGCTGGTCAATCTACTGTGTAAAATGAAGCTACATCATAAAATGAAGGGACTGGAAATTCCTTGGACAGAGGCTGTCTTCATGGGTGTCTATTATAGCTCACACACATCCCTGATGCCTCATAATTAATCACTAAATAATTAATAATAATATGAAACAGAGATTACCCAGGAAGTAATTAACCTCCTTGTGCTTACAGGGGAGTCCTATGGAATGTAACAGTAATTAAAGTCTCTTTAAACAACACAGGAAAACTCCCACTGACTTCAGGTTTAGGAATTGAGTCCAGCAGGATTTCCCCAGACACAAAATCAAAATTACTTTTTTCCTGTAGGTATATTTAATTTGGGATAGTATGAAGCAGTTAGTGAGAAGGTATGCCAGAATTTTCCTTTCAAAGCAAGCAGGTGGCTAATTCATGTTGAAATAGGAGGTTCTTGGCAGATGTTGTCTGCCATAACTTCAATGAGTTCTTTTGACACTGTCTCCCATAGCACCCTCACAGGCAAGTTTAGGAGGTGTGGGTTAGATGAAAGGACAGTGAGGTGGATTGAGAAGTGGGTGAATGATAAAGCACAGAGGGTTGTGATCAACTGTGGACGGTCTAGTTGGAGACTTGTGGCTAGTGGTGCTCCCTGAGGGTCAGTACTGGGTGGAGTTTTGTTCAAAATACTGATCAATGACCTCGATGAAGGAGTAGAGTGTACTGGTGATACAAAACTGGGAGGAATGGCTGACACACCGGCAAGCCATGCTGTCATTCAGTGAGGACTGGACAGGCTGGAGAGCTGGGCAGAGGTGAACCTCACCAAGTTCAACAAGGGCAAGAGTAGAGTCCTCCACCTGGCAAGGAATAATCCCATGCATCAGTAAAGGTTAAGGGTTGACCTGCTGGAAAGCAGCTCTGTGGAGAAGGACCTAGGAGTGCTGCTGGGCAACAAGTTCACCATGTGCCAGCAATATTCCCTTGTGGCCAAAAAGGCCAGTGGTCCCCTAGGGTACATTAAGAAGGTTCTTCTCCCCCTGTACTCTGCCTCAGTGAGGCCACACCCAGAGTACTATGTCCAGTTCTAGGCCCCCCAGTTCAAGGAGGACAGGGAAATACTGGAGAGAGTCCAACAGAGGGCAGTAAGGAGGATTAGGGGACTGGAGCATTTCTCTTCTAAGAAAAGGCTGAGTTACCTGGGGCTCTTTAGCCTAAAAAATCAAAGAAAAGGCTGAGAAGACTGAAAGAAGATCTTGTGAGTGCATATGAACATCTAAAAGGTGGTGCCCAGTGACAGGACAAGGGTCAATGGGCACAAACTGGAACCCAGGAGGTTCCATATGAACATGAGCTCATGGTTCATAACTCCATTATTCTCTTCCTGCTGATATAAACCAGAAGAAAGACACAACATCCCCAAACTCATGCAAGGTGTTTTTTAAACCAGGATGAGATAGATCTTTGAATTTCATTGCTCCCAACAGTGTCCATAAATTATCCCCTTCAAGGATGAATGTCTTGAGCCAGTGATCATGAACGCCTTTGTAAGTCCTTCAATATCTCTTTATCTTTTCATTATATAGGCTATTCCTTCTCTCCTGGTACTGGGGAGAGATGATTTCATTATGTTGCTTTTATCAAAGAGGGAGGAGCAAAGAAAGAGATGGCCACCATGCTTTCCCCTTTATAGTCTTGCTGGACAGGAAGGGGGAGTGGAACAGACCAACTTAGACCCAGGGGACCCTTTTTCCCAGGAGGGAGAAACACATCTGCCTGGATCAGGTTGCTTTTGTCCCCTGGGAAGCAGGGCTCTTACAACCCTCCCTCTCCAGGATGGGTGCAACCCAGCTTGGCTGGGCCCAGAACTGCAGGTGGGGTCTGACCCTGAGAACAGCAGAGGAGCAAGATATATGATTTTATATGCCTGTGAGAGCATAGCTTGTGACAATATAGCCACCAGCAACTTCCCAATCTTTAAGTCATCTTCCAAAATGAGTGGCCCTTTGACCTCTCACTCTGTGGCCTCAATGTGAGAGGCTGCATTTTCATGGCATAATGTCACACAAGTCATGGAGAGGACTGGAAGTCACCAGCACTGAGATGCCACAAAGAAACTGTTCACTGCTTCCCACCAGCTTGGCTCTTCCACCCTATTCAGCAATTGCTCAGTGTGGAGAAATCAGAGAGGCATCCACCTGCTAGCAGAGCTCCTCCTGACAAGCCCTCATATAGCTTGAGCTCATGGTTCTTCCCATTTGACAGAGGCATCTTATAAATGTGCTAATGAACATATTTGTGTTTGAAAGGTGAAAATCAGCACCTAATAGAAGTTAATTAAAATTATGTAAAATCTGGTTTTGACAAGTTTGACAACAGTGATAGCTTGGCTCTCCCTCAGGTTTCTCACAGCACAATCTCCTAAACTGGATCCATACAAACCTGTGGTGTGGTTTCAAGGCAATTTTAAACTTTCTAAACTGTTGTGAGTAAGAGTTTGACCTGAAAAAAAAATCAATATAAAAGAAATATTATTTTCAAATTAAGAAGGTTAAGGATCCTGTTTATTGGCATACTTTATCTCACCAGGGTGCTGTGGGAAGGACAGTTGTGTCTTTCTTCCCACTTGGCCCACTGCTGCTTTCTGCCTGCTCCCTTGCATTAATTGACCGTGGTGCCACAACTAATCTGATGAAATGATTGAAAACACACTTCCATTACCCTGACAATGTTCATTTTCCAGTGGTGTTATCTCAGTGCAATTACAGAGTCTCTGGATCCAATTCAAAGGAGCTGGAAGAAACAGAAGGGATGAAGTGGGACTCTGAAATGGCTCAGAAAGGGCTCTTGGTCCTTCTGAACACTGGCACTTAGTGCCATGGTTTAGTCATGAGGTCTGTGGTGACAGGTTGGACTTGATGATCTTTGAGGTCTCTTCCAACCTTGGTGATTCTGTGATTCTGTGACCTGTAGAATCATTGGATGGTTTGGATTCTAAGAGGCCTTTAAAGGTCATCTAGTCCATCTCCCTGCTATGGGCAGGAATATCTTCAACTAGACCAGGTTGCTCAGAGCCTCAAACAACTTGCCCTGAAATAGTTCCAGGGATGGGGAATATACCACCTCTGTGGGCAACCTGGGCCAGTGCCTCACCATTTCTTCCTTTTACCTAGTATAAATTTCCCTCTTTTAGTTTAAACCCATCACCATTTATCCTGTTGCAACAGGCCCTGCTAAAAAGTCTATCCCCAGCTTTCTTACAGCTCCCTCTAGTCAAATATCTGCTCTCCTGCTCTCCTGTGTGCACATACACTTGGGAAAATCCTAATCCACAGCCTATCTCACCAAGGTCAGATAGGAAGGAGCTTCCCAGCTGAGTTTTGTTAGCAGAGCAAGTTGCTTCCCACTGTTGTTAGGGACAGTCAAATGCATCCACTTGGCAGCACTGGAAGCTGAAGTGTGTGCCACAGAAATGCAGTTCCCTGCTTAGGCATCACTCATGTATCTATTCCAAGGATAATAAGCTAGTTAAAGAGTCCACCAAAGAACCACAAAGAGAACTGAAAAGCCAGTCACTGAAATAATCCTAGTTACAAGGAAACACCCAGACCTTCAGAAACCTCCCATGCTTCAGCCACTGATGTGCAGCTGCAGAGAGCCCTTGGAGCACTTACAAACACCGGTTCCACTAGCAGCTGGGGTCACCACATATCTACTACCACAGTCATCTGGTGTCAGACCCCCAAGGACATATCTGCTGATGTTGATGAGCACAAAAGCTTGCAGGATCTAGCACCCAGGTGCTAAGTAGAGGGATATACACTGCAAAATGTTGGCCAATGACACTATGCAACCTAATTTAATTATCTTACACCTGCAGGGCACTGATGCTTCAGTCTCTTGCTGCTGAGACCTCTTTGATTCAGTGTGTGAGGGACTGGTGTTCCCCCAGGCACATGGCTGGTGACAGCAGTCACCATATGTGCTAGGAGGAAAGTATGGTTTGAGCCTCCCATTCCCACCCCTAATATTTATTTTAATCTTTTGTTCTGACTTAAGACATTATTACATAAATGTTCTGCCACTGTCCTAAGGGGATGTTTTAAAGTACTCAGATTATTTTCTGTTGTTTTCTGTATATTCCATGTGTCAAACAGAGCAGCTGGGAGCCTAATGCAGAGATGAGGAAGATGGAAAGGTCCCAGCATCACCAGGATGCAACCCTCCCTGCAGCAGTGGGTGCCTGAATGTGAGTTTTGGTTTAGAAGCAGGAGTATTCTAAATTTTCAGTAAGCAATCTCAAGCAAGATTGCATTGACTAGGACCTCATGCATACAAATTAAAATGAAAAAAATGGCAGTAGTAAATCACAATGTAAATCCAATGAGAAAAGGCATCTAGCTTCAGCCCTCTGTTTTACCTGGGGCATGATTTTCCAGCCCCCCTCAAAGTAAATCTTTCCCTTCTCTCAGCTCCAACAATAATTCTGACCCCTGAGAGGAGGCCCCATCCTCTCAACAGCTTAAAGCTCCTCAGGAGTTATTATTCTTGCCACTCTAACATTCCTGTGGCAGGTCCTGCCTAGCACTACACCAAAGGCAGGTTTGAGCTTTTTCCTTCACTCTCTCGACCCTAAACATTGGTTCTCAGCCCTAGGCACCGACTTACCCGTAAGATGGTGTAGTGGTTTGAGCCTTAACTGGAATTTAAGAGCTCAGATGGTAGCAAAAAACATCCCCCCGAGAATTCCTCCCCCCACCCCCAAATAGACTGGAGGTAAATCTGCCAAAGAATAATCTGGAGTCAGTTTGGAAGTAGAGGTAAATTTTTTAACAATATATATATGTATAGCAGTAGCAGGGAGGATTTACAAGGGTAAGGAGTAAGGATGAATAGGAGAATATACAAAACCAAATGTGGATGGCCTTGTATCTCACTCCATGTATGTGGATTTCAGTCCTTTAGAGAAGTGTGGATGCAGCAGGGAGAAGGTCAGGCCCGACCACGTGGCAGAACCAGGAGGCTGGCAGCGGCTGTTGGTGCTTTTGAAGAAGGAATGGTCTTGTTGAGGTTGTTGTTACAGGGTACATCACAGAATCCCAGCATGGTGGGTAATAGAAGTGACACCTGGAGAATATCTAGTCCAGCCTCCCTGCTAAATCAGGGTCACCTACAGCAGGCTGCCCAGGACCACTATGTCTAGACAGGTGTGAAATCTCTCCAGAGAGGGAGACTCCACAGCTTCCTTGAGTAGCTAGTTCCAGGGTTCTGGCATCCTCAAAGGCAAGAAGATTTTCTTTATGATGACTGTTATGGCATATTATGTATTATTCCTTTATGATTAGATGTCCTTTAAAGGTCCCTTCCAACCCAAAGCCCTCTGTGATTCTATGATTCTATGACTGTATGTTCAGATAGAACCTCCTGGGTTCCAGTTTGTGCCCACTGCCCCTTGTCCTGTCACTGAGCGCCACTGTAAAGAGTCTGGCCATAGAGAAAGGAATAAAAGAGGAGGTACGAATTTTGGAATATGCAAGGGAGGAATGTGCAAAGATTTTAGGAGGTGTTTCTCTAAAACAGGTTCAGAGCTGCCATTGCATCACTTTGTAAATTAGCAGTATTGAACGTGAAGTCTCTCCATGAAACAACTATCATCAGGGTACCCCAGAGTGTAGATCACACACATATTAGGACTGCCAGAGTGCAAACAACAAGCACATGAAGACTTCAGCACTCAGTACATTTGTCTGCAAGTACCTAGCATCACATGATGCCACAGAAGCAAATTATGCTTGGTCTTTGCAAAATGCTGAGGAGTGACAGAAGTATAATTGCTGTTTTCCCAACTCAACTGCTGTAGTGCAGTAAGTATGGCAGAGCTGACATCTTAGCAGAGGAAAATGAGTAAAACGTCCTTTCGCATCATCCAAACACTCTTCTAACTTCTACAAATGTTTGAAGTCCTCATGCTCCTAGCAGCAATGATGGCCTGGAAACTTTTTCTTCTGTCTCAGTTTCCCCTTAATCACCTGTGGACAATGAATTACCACCCATTAGCATCCTAGCCTGTGTTAAAATGAGTCCTTTTTTTGGTGTGTGTGTTCCAGCAGTGTTCTATTTCCTCAGCAAGGTCACAGCATTCCGTTTATTGTTTCCCGAAGACTAAACTTGGGAATGAATGGCTTTGTGAAGAGGCTAGTCTTATATTAAAACTGATTGATTCCATTCATCCTCCAACAGGCTTCTCAGCAAAAACAATTTCCCCTTAATTAAGCCATATGATGTAAATTACATGGTAATTGATTTAATAAAAATACATGATGCAAACTAACATGGGGATAAACATCCTAAGGAAGAACACAATGATTCACCAAACAAAGCAGGTAATGGGAAGGCTACTGAAAATGAGGCTAGAAAAACAATAAAATCCTAGCTTTTATAGCAGTCTTTTCCTAATTTCTGTTCCACTTAGATGGATGATTCCCCCTGATACTTCCATCATGTTCTAGTACTTAAGATGTTTGAGATGTTGTCCTTTTTTTATTCCTTCTACCCAGTTATTAATCTTTTTTTTTTTTTTTAAACAATAATATGATCAGTTCTGATGTTGAAGCTTTGTGGGGAAAATGCAATTTTCTAACTCACTTGTACTGATCTAGGTGCTCTTCTGCGTTTCCAGCGAGAGAGATTTTGAGCTTCAAGTGAAAGATATTTTCCACTTCTTGTCCAAAACGCTGTGCACTATGGCTGAGTTTTGTGTGTTACTCCTCCCCTCACTCTCATGTTGGGGGAGCAGGCAGGTTAGCCCTTGCACTAAACCATTATACTCCTTGACTTCTGAAAGCAGTGCTTGCCGGGTAAATGCCTGCTTCTATGGTTTTGAGTCCTCAGCATGTGTCTGACATGGCAATGGGTTCCTATCAGGCAGTACGATTTTAGTGTGATTAGTTGGAGCTCCCATGTCTGCAAAACTAGCCCCACAGTCTCAAAAGTGCAGCTGGTTTGGCAAGAGTTAGTGTACATTTTTTTAACTTTCCTTTAAGGCAAAAAAATACCTGCCTGTCATTTTGTGGATCCCTTTTTTCCTGATCTCAACCAGAATAAAAAAGAATTGAAAAACCCCAAAAGGCAGGAACATAAAATGGTGGGGTTTTTTTCTCATTTTAGGATTACATTAAGTTTCTTTTGGAGTCCTTTAGAAACACAAATACATCTCAGTTCAGGCTGTGACCAGAGCTCCAGGTTCATATTTTATTTTCATTTAATTTCCTTTACTGAAGTGAACTATCTGTCTTTCCTGGCAGGCAGTCCACCCCAACTGGAATATTTTCCATAGTGAGCTGCAGGTAGGCATCATCCTAATGTATGCCTTTGAAAAACAAAAAATAGCCAGAGCCCTGGTGCCTTCAATCAAGGCAGAGTAAACCAAGGGGGAAGCAATCATTGGTTTCTGAAATCCGCAATGTCAGTCCTTGACATCAAGGAGATTGGTAAGGAAAGGTTAGCTTCAGTGTCATTGTGCCATTAGGTCTGAACAGCTCTGAGAGAGCACGAGTACAACCTGCCAGTCACAGGCCTCCAAGGATTTATGTTTTCAGGGTTTTTTTTTAATGAAAAATTGCAAAACCCTCTCATTTCCTATTCCAGCAGCACACACACATGTTCCACTTCTCCCCACCCATCGGAGGAAGCTACTGGGAATCAGACCTTAATGGAGGGCAGTGGAAGTTATATGCAGGTGGGAAGGCATAGAGCAGTATCACAGTATCACAGTATAACTAAGGTTGGAAGAGACCTCAAAGATCATCGAGTCCAACCTGTCACCACAGACCTCATGACTAGAGTAGGGAGGACACTAGTGCCCACTGCAGGCTTGAACTCACGACCTTCCCCATTAAAGGTCTTATGTGCTACCAACTGAGCCACACCACACCCCTAGCAGTCACTAGCAAACCTGTTTTGACTGGTGGGCAATGAAATATTAATATATGACTTTCATCGTGCTCACTTCCCATTAGAAACCTCAAGACACTGGAACCAAGGGATTTAAAAACACTTCCACTTCCTGGCAATCCCTGTTTATACAAGAAGTGTATCCATGCTCCTTGCATCAAGCTTCCTCCAGACTGGCTCTGGTTTTGGATGACAATGTCATTCTAAAAGCATTTGGAATGCAACTGAATGTGAGAGACTTGTAACTTCTCTGCATATCCAAGCCACATTTGCGTCTGGAGATGGAGAGATAAAAGGTTCTCACTTCAGCTGCATCTGTTGTTGGATGTTGGAACAATCTCTCCTGCCTAGCAGTATTCCAAGAAGCTTTGTACAAGTCTGAAATACTGAAACTACTATGCAAAATTTGGTTGGATGTAAGACTTAGTATATGCTGTGTCTTCTCCTGGGTTTATGAAATGATAAAATGGTTTGGATTGGAAGGATCTTTAAAGGCCATCTAGTCCAACCCCCTCGCATTGAGCAGGGGCATCTTTAGCTATAACAGGTTGCTCCGAGCCCCAGACAACCTCACCTGGAATTGTTCTGGGGTTGGGGCATCTACCACCTCTCTGGTGTCTCACCACTTTCAGTGTAAAAACATTCTTTCTTCTGTCTAGTCCTAATGTCCCTTTTTTAGTTTAAAACCATCACCCCTTGTCCTGCTGCAAGAGGCCCTGCTTGGAAGTCCCTCACCATTTTTCATGTTGGCCTTTTTATGTAGTGAAAAGCCACAAGGCCACAGCCTTCACTTCTCCAGGCTGAGTCCATGATTTATGTAGTAGGGTAGCAGAGTAGCTGGTTTAAGAACAAATGAACTCTTTTTCAACCAATGCTCATAATAAAGAATATTTGCATGCACAAAGCTACCTCAGTGTTCAAAGTCAACTACTCTTCACCAATGTCACCAACACCAGAGATGACTGAACTGGATTGCAGCCAGAATAAACCTTCATTCATTCATCCTTTGCATTGTGAATGAAGACAGGTGTCTAGGAATCATTCATTCATCATCCTTTGGTCAAGGATTCATTCATTCATCCTTTGCATTGTGAATGAAGACAGGTGTCTAGGAATGATGGGAAAGATGGCTTGGGGGATGGAAGCATCAAATGCAAACGTTAGAGGTGCATCATTGGTGTTCATGTTGTGCCACAAGCACATTCCATGATCTGTGGTCAGTTACCTCATTTCTTGGTCTTAACAGATCCTGAACTTCTTTGCACCTGTTGGACTGAGGATTGCTTATTGCATCGTGGCTTTATACATCATATGGATTGAAATCCTGAAGCAGCTGCACTTAGGAGATCCTGAGCCATAGCTGGAACTTTACCCCAAAGCATCTTCATGGTCTTGTTCATGTGTGTACATTCTTGATGAGTTGAAGGATGCTTCTCAGTTGAAGAAAATTATGCAAATTCCTGATATTAGTATTTTTGGGTCATGTAGTGCTGCAGATTAAATGGTGTTAAGCATTGATATATGTTTTCCCTGAGCAGTTCAAATTCTTTTGTCTTTGCTGATTTCAAGGTGTGATGGAGAGAAGTGCACAACTTGGCTGCATCACTGATGAGGAGTGGACAAGACACTCCTTGACCAAAGTCTCCTGTGATCCACTGTGCAACCCCTGTGACTCCAAGACACAGAGATCACCATTATGTATGTGTGTGTGGTTTTAATCCAAAGTGCTTAAAGTGCCAGGGTTGCTTATGTCACGGATTCCTCCCTTGGTGCCTGCAATCTGTCCCCTGGGACAAGGAGAGGAGGCTGCAAGGCTTGCTAGGACACTGCTGGGGCTTGTCCTGGGAGAGAAGAGCTGAATTTGATGGCACATGTGGCCACAATGCCTGTCTGCGCCGTTCTCCCATCAATTGTGCTCAGGTTTCCTCTGTGAGGGAGGTGATTGATATAATCAAGAAGTAATGAACTGCCACATAGAAGGCAGTGGAAACAAGCTGGGGAGAGAGGAAAGATAATCCCAATGCAAATCTTTACTATAACAGTACCCTGGGCAGAAATCTTCAGAGTAAAAGAGTATACTGGTCTCTACTCTTACTGTGACTGGGGGCAAATAGGTGTGGAGGGGCTAATTCCTGACCACTCAGATCTAGCAAGCTTTGGACTGACTAAAACCTCCTGCACAGCAGCTAAAACATCAAGCTCAAACATGCTCACATGCTGTGCACTCACGTATGTATATAGATGGTGTTTTCTCCATTCAAAACGCATCTATTAGTGCCATGGCTTTTACCTCCCAACCTTCAGAGAAGGACTTTTTGGAGCAGGAAGGGTTTGCCATTCCCCATTCCCAAGAGGAAAGGATGAGAGAACAAAGGCTGCTGGAACAGAGTTGAAAGTGTCTCCTTGTTTGGGTTAGAAAAGAACTAATTCTCTTCAGTGATTTGACTTCTCAGCTCAGTCTCTGCTCGGTGACAGCACTTTCTGAAGTTCACAGCAGGTTTTCACAGACAGTGGCTGCTTCTAGCAGTGCCAATACTGCTGGTTAGAGTTACTGCCAAGGGCCAGGCTGCAGAAAAGCTTTGGCTTACATTTGCTCCAGTGCAGACCAAGGGCACTGCTAAATCTTGTGCCCCATGTTGGAGTGCAAGAAGTAAGAGATGGTACCTTCAGGGAGGAGCAGGCAGAACAGGTGACCCTAAACTGACCAACAAGAGATTCCATCCCATGGATGTCATAATCAGGATAAAACTGAGGAATCACCAGGGCCAAGCCTCACCTTCAAAGGCCACTGTCCAAGGAGGACTCTGTCTATTCCACATTAGATTCTGATCCATGTGTTCTTGAATCCAGTTTCAAAATCCATCTCCTGAATGCAGCTCTCATCTGCCACTGTCTCCAGTCTGGGACTTCCCTAGTGCCTGCCTAGAGATACTGCTATCAAGGCCATCAGGGTTTGGGTTGGATATTGGTTTGTATCTCTTCATATCTATTTCATTTTATTATTATCATTTCCATTCAAGCTGGTTTAGTTTTCTTTCCCAGCCCATCAGTGTCTCTTATTCCCTTTCTCTTTCCTGTGGGAAGTTCATAGAGAGCATCTGTCATTCATCTGGTGGCCAGCCCAGCACTAACCATTGATAAAGGATGTCTCCATTGGAAGCAGACAAATTTCTTGTTTTCCAGGTGCCCCCTTTTTGCAGACCATGGGAGATGCTCTTGTATCCAGGTGCTTGCATGTTCTTGTGGACATGCACTCCCAAAGGGAGCTCACATGCATATGGGATGTGCAATCAGCAGTCAGCTGAAGTGAGGAGCAACTCAATTTGCCATTGGAGCCACATTAGGCAGCTGCTACCTTAATTACCTACTGGGTGTCTCAGTTTAGGTGATGTGACCATTTCCCTGTGATAGCAATTATCTTCCCAGGCTCTGACTCATTTTTGGGTGGGTTTATCAGGACCTCCTAGATAAAATATGTACAAGCACATCTTGACCATCCCCCACAACCGGGCTTCTACCAACACCCTGGTGGAGTTGGCAGTGCTGGAAATGCTTTTCATCCTTGCTGCAGCATTGTGATGGTGGAGAGCTTACTTGCAGCAGTCCTTGAGAGTTGTATGGGGCCTGATTTCTTGGATTTGGTCTGAGTTTATCCACATTTTACCATTGTACCACATTGTACTGAGGTACAACCTTCAATAAAAACCAGATAGATGCAGACAGACAAGATTACAAATGTTTTATTTCATTCTTTTCCACTTTGTCTCATTCCTGAAGCTCCCTTCAGCAATTTCTGTAACATCATACTCTTATTAGTTTTAGCAGCATCACAGCAGCATTCAGCTAATGATTTTTAGGGAGTGGTTACAGAGGTACCTGTTAGTCTGCGTGTCTGCTTGTGAAAGAGATATACCCCATTTATTCACAACATCCTGTCCAGAGTTCCATCCAGTTAGCTCTGGAAGCATCTTTAGAGACTCATTCCTGCTCTGTTGGTCCTAAAATAAATGTCTTGGCTGCATTATTTTGCAATAGGATAAACACACTAATTGCTCACGGAAATAAAATTGAGTTTTAACAAATCGAATGACTTTTATTTCACCTTGGATGGTAATTTATTGACACAAATAGCACTCCTTAATTAAATTTGGCAGAGCCAGGTCTGCTGAGGACACATTAAACCCTTTTGCTGTGTGATTTTAGTGGTTTTTTTTTTCTACATTTTAGTTCATCCTGATATTCCTAGATTAAATTCTGTTTATTACAGCTGCACAGCTAGTCAATTATTTTGGCTATGCAGTTCTTAATGATCCCACATGGTCTTAGCATAGATCTGCTGTGAAGAAGGGCTATTAATTTATAATTTCTCATTAAATACATCAGAGATCGAAATCCATTGTTGCTATTCTGGAAACAGATGTCCTAATTCAGGAGTACAGACCCATCAGTTAAAATGGAAGAAAAGTGTGGAGGACAGACTTACATTTTTCACCCTCTCAGAGCTGCTATCTTAATAAAGCTGGGAAAGTTTAGTAGAAGAAAAAAAAAATAGAGCTGCAGCATCACCAGAGCTCTCATGGAAGCAGAAGACTCAAGGTGTCACCTACCCCTCTACAGAAATCAGAGACTGGTAGAGGTTGGAAGGAACCTCTGGAGGTATCTAGGCCAATCTCCCTTCTAAAGTAGGGTCACACACAGCAGGTTGTTCAGGACTGTAATGTCCAGACACGTTTCAAATCTCTCCAGAGAAGGAGACTCCACAACCTCTCTGGGCAGGCTTCTCTAGCACTCTGACACCCTCACAGCAAAGAAGTTTTTCCTCATGTTCAGATGGAACTTCCTGGGTTCCTGTCTGTGCTCATTATACCTTGTCCTGTCACTGGGCAACACTGAGAAGAGCCTGGCCTCATCCTCTTGACACTCACCTTTTAGATGTTAATCAGCATTTAGATCCCCTCTCAGTATGCTCTTGTTCATGCTAAACAGCCTGAGGTCTCTGCCTTTCCTTCTCAGAGAGATGCTCCAGTCCATTCTGTATCTTTGTAGACCTTTGTTGGACTCTCTCTTGAAGTGGAGAACCCAGAACTGGACTCATTATTCCAGATGTGGTCTCACTAGGGAAGAGTTGATGGGGAGAAGAATATTCCTCGTCCTGCTTCCCACACTCTTCTTAATGCATGCAAGGTTCCTCTTGTGAGGTTCTTCTCACATAGAAAAACTAAGGAGGTGATCCTGTCCTCTTCAGCAGGCCAGGCAGAGTGATAAACCTTTCAACACAGGACTCTGGATTTGTCCAGGACACTAGAGCTGGTCCCTGTGATCTCCTTCTTTGTGGAGTGCAATGGAACCTTGAACCAGTCCATAAAACTGATGTCATATTCATGGTGTTGTGCAAAGCATTCAATGCTGTCCTGCATAACAAACTGGTCTCTAAACTCGAAGGCCACAGATCTGATGGATGGAGCACTCAGTGGATAAGGAATTGCTTAGATGGTCTCTCTAAAAAAGTTGAGGCCAACAGCTCATTGCCCAAATGGAGATCTGTGATGAGTGGGGTTCCTCAGGGATTGGTACTGGGGCTGGTGCTGTTTAACATCTTTGTTGATGACATGGACAATGGGATTGAGTGTACCCTCAGCAAATGCAGATGACACCAAGCCGTGTGGTGTGGTTGACATGCTAAGGGGAAGAGAAGTCATCCAGAAGGACCTTGACAGATTGGAGAGGTGGAGCCATGCCAACCTCATGAAGTTCAACAAGGCAAAGTGCAAGGTTATGCACTCGGGTCTGGACAAACGCCATTAGCGGTACAGGCTGGTGATGAGTGGATTGAGAGCAGTCCTGCAGTGAAGTACTTGAGGGTGTTGGTTGATGAGACGTTTGAGATGAGCTGGCAATGTGTGCTGGTAGACCAAAAAGCCAACTGCATCCTAGGCTGGGTCAAAAGATGCCTGGCCAGCAGGTCAAGGCAGGTGATTCTGCCCCCTTGTGAGACCCTGCCTGGAGTACCTCATCCAGCCCCCAGCACAAGAAGGATATGGATCTGTTGCAGAGGGTGGAGATGAGACCCACTAAGATGCTCAGAGGGCTGGAGCACCTCTTCTACAAGACAGATTGAGAGAGTTGGATTCTTCAGCCTGGAGAAAAGAAGACTCCAGGGAGATCTTACAGCAGCCTTCCACTAGCTGAAGGGGGCATACAGAAAAGCTGGAGAGGGCCTGTGGTGGCAGGACAAGTGGCAATGGTTCTAAACTAAACCAGGGTAGATTTATATTGGACTTTAGGAAGAAGTTCTTTACTATGAGAGTGGTGAGACACTGGAACAAGTTGCCCAGAAAAGTTGTGGTTGCCTCATCCCTGGAAGTGTTTAATACCAGGCTGGATGAAACTTTGAGCAACCTGGTCTAACAGGAGGTGTCTCTGCCCATGGCAGGGGGTTGGAACAAGATGACCTTTAAGGTCCATTCCAACTCAAGTTAATCTAGGATTCTATAAATTTCCACTGAAGACTGAACTAGAAGTAAATATCTGTAAATGAATTTGCACATCAAAGAATAAGGCTGACATGACTAAGAGACAGCTCTGAAGGACAGGTCTCCACCAGCACCTCTGATCCATCCCAGTGAGGGCTACAACTCTCTGCCCCATTGAAATGCTACCGCTGTCACCAAACAAGTAGATGAAGAGCTAAGGGACCTTCTAATGAAAGGTTAACCAATGTCTTCTTGCACACAGTAGGCCTGCGAGATTAGGGAGGTGGAATAAAAGCTTTAAAATGGCATTCTTCATTTCATACTTCGGACAAAAAGGAAGGGGTTAAATTATCATTTTGGTACTGTGCTTCACTCAGTAATGACACATTTTTTTCTTGAGTCCTACATCCATGTTGTGTTTAGATCTTCTGCTACTGTATTATACCAGTAGACACATATTTGCATTTAGAATAAGCACACAGAGGAAAAGTTGCAGCTAGAACCAACCATGGAAGAAAGACAAAGGAAAGATCAGAGTACACATAGCAGAATTTGCTTAAGGTTTCCCCTTTTATCTTATTTTGCAAACACACTGCTCTATGTTTTCCAAACAATGAGATCTGATTTTGAGTCTCTGACAACAAAAAAGATCAGATCAACCAAACCAAAATAAATCAGTGGCTTTGCTGCAGCTTGGCTCAGGGAATGGCCTCTTTGGTTGGAAGGGGCATTGCTTAAGCAGGCTAGAAGGTCTGCAAACCTCCTCTGGGTTAAAAGGGGCAGGAGAATTTGGGGTGATGCTGAAATGCAAAAGGTTTAGTCACACATAAATACATCGGGATGCTTGAAGGTCACTGGTTACAGCTATCTTCTACTGGTATCATCCTCCCTTCCTGTCTCCCAGTTTATATCTTCATTTTTAAGTCTGCCAGCCTTTTTATGCTGCTTACTGCTTTCCTTTAGTAATGCAGGAGGCAAAAACCAGCACCAAGCAGCTCAAAACAACCTACTTAGGTTCTTAGAGCAAAGCCATTAGCCAAGGGAAAGCACAACTTTTTCCCTCCTTCACCCATCTGCTGCCTGCACTGCAGGGGTGAAAACCATCAGTGCATAATGGGCTGAGAGGGTCCTAAGAGGGTGGCTTCTTTATGAGGAATGAATCCATATTTCTATGACTTTTCAGAGTTTTTTCTACCCTACTGTGTTTTGAACTTGTTACAGTTAGATAATGGTTGGACTCAATTATCTTAAAGGTCTTTTCCAACCAAATGTTCTTAAAGGTCTTTTCCAACCAAAACCATTCTGTGATTTTCTGTTGTATGAAATAAGCTAAATACCTGCATTTGGCAATGGAGATGAGGGAAAAGGAGGCCAGGGTAAGGAATTAAACCATAAACAAGACAGCCCAAGACAACCCCTTGTTGTGAGTCTTCCTACTTTGTCACATCCTCATATTGTTTAGAGCACAGCTCGTTGAAATTGATTGTTTTGGCTGCTCTTGCTCCTGGTTCTTGGCTTCTGTCCTGGCTTCTGGAGGACTAGGAAGAGCCTACCCCCTGCCAAACTTGTCGGGGAGCTCACCAGCATCATCCACCCCCTGAAGGGCTTCTCCTCATCTGGCCAGGGGATGGACTTCAAGTCTCAAGTGTGTTGCTACTTGGGGTGAGTCGTAATATGAGAAAGAGAGAAGCCAAACCAAACACATTCTTTCCCAGGCAGGTATAACATAATGCTCTGGAAATTTTCTGAAGTTATCTCAGCTATAATACCTAGAATAGAATTCTTTTTCACTGTCTGCTGGCACTCAGTAGGTAAGTAGCAGCTGTTGTCTGCTTGTTAGCTGTTCCTTCTATCTCTCTCAGATCTGTCTGCTCACCTGATTCTCCCTATGGCCTGTTAACTCCAGTTTCTGTACCTGGCTATTGGAAGATGCTGCTATCTCCACTTTGCAATAGTTTCCTTTGAGCTCCATATTTCAACCAACTCCCCTGGGCTTCCCTCTTATTCCTTTAAACCTTTGTCCAAGTCCAAGAATAAGGTAAGCAAAGCAAGTGCAGAACTGCCTTCCCTCGCTGATTCTTGCCTGTGGTAGTAGGACATTTGGGCAGTCTCTAACCAGGTTGTAAGGAGAGGCAGGAAGATGCACATGCCCAATTAAAAACTGCAGACACCCAAGTTGTTTACTCTGTTATGCAATTTCTTCTAGGCATCACAGATGTGCTTGGGTTGGAAGGGACCTTTAAAGGTTGTCTATTTCAAACACCCTGCACTGAGCAGGGACATATTTTGATTAGATTAGGGTGTTCAGAGCCCCATCTGAGCTGACCTGGAATGTTTCCAGCAATGGGGCATCTATCACCCTTCTGGACAACCAGGGCCACTCTCAGTGTAAAATATTTCTTCCTTCAATTAAGTCTAAATCTCCCCTTTTTTAATTTAAGAGAGTTTGATGACCTGACTGTTGGATGAGGGAAAGGCTGTGAATATTGTCTACTTAGACTTTCAAAAAGCCTTTGACACTGTTCCCCACAGAATTCTCATGCACAAACTGGCTGCTCATGGCTTGGATGAGCACACACTCTGCTGGATAAAGCACTGGCTGGGCAAAAGGACCCAAAGAGTGGTGGTCAGTGGAGCTAAATCCAACTGGCAGCCAGTCACAAGTGGTGTTCCTGAGGGCTCAGTGTTGGGACCACTTCTGTTTAACATCTTTATTGATGACCTTGATGAAGACACAGAGTGTGTCATCAGTGAGTTTGCAGATGACACCAAGTCGGGTGGGAGTGTTGATCTTCATGAGGTTAGGGAGGCTCTGCAGTGGGACTTGGATAGATTGGATCAGTGGGCCAACATTAATGGGTTGAGCTTCAGCAAGGCCAAATGCCAGGTCCTGCACTTGGGTCACAACAACCCCAAGCAATGCTACAGGCTTGGGGAAGTGTGGCTGGAACTATAACAACTGTCCCTATTCAGGGAATAGGAACACTGAACCTGTGGGCAGGAGGGGAAACATAGAATTAAATGTGCTGATTTGGAGGCACACTGGTGTGATGCTGGTGCAGGAGCAGATGGCACAGGCTGAGGTTTTCTCCTTCATTCCAACCCAAAGTTTTGGTACAAGTTGGGACTTGCATGTTCAGCACTTTGTTTTTTTCCCATGAAGGAAAAGGGTGGCAGACTCTGCTGAGGGAGTCTGAATCAGAAGTGATTCATTGCTTGTGACATGCACAGATATTTCATGTGAGTCCTATGAAACAACTTGAAAAGAAATAAAAGTGAAATATGAGGCTGGATGAAAGGGAAACAGTGATCCACCCATTTTGAAGGCCAGAAGAGACCATTGTGGCAGTTTAGTCAGGCTTCTCCCAGAGCACACAACTCAGGACTTCACTGAACTAATTCCTGCTTCAGAGCAAGAGCTGTGATCAAACTGGAACACATATATCAAGAGAAACTGCTGAACTTGATCTTGGAGTAATGTAATGGGAGAATCCACCACTACCCTTGGGAAAGCTGTTTCTTCTCCATTAAACATACATTACTTGTTCTTATTTGTCTTGCTTTGGCTCCTGACAGCCTGACTTATTTGATGTTGGTATGTTGCTATCCTAACTTTGTTCCCTGGGCATAGGACTCTGAGCATCACTAAAGGCACTGCATGGATTTCTCATTTATTAAGTTAACTAACTCCCCTGAGCTATCAAGCCATGGGTGAACCAGGAGCCCTATCAGCACTCTTTAACTCTTGATTGAAGGTGAGTGCCTGGTCTGTGACCTGATTTCACACAGAGGTCACACAGGCTGCCCCTGCCAGCACTCTCTGTGTTCTGCTTCTGAACCAGAAAATCTCAGGAGAATTGGCTGGGCAGAAAGTCTCTTCATCAGAGATGAAGCTCTCTAGATAGAGACCCAGGGCCGTTTATCCTGAAGAAGAGCAGAGGAGAAGGGTGAGTGGCAGAATGATGGGGTGGGGGCTAGACTACTGGGGTGGGGGATAGAATGATGGGGCCAGACTCTTTGCAGTGATGGCCAGTGACAGGAGAAGGGACAATGCACACAGACTGGAATCCAGGAGGTTCTACCTGAACATGAGGAAGAACTTCTTTACTTTGGAGTGCCTGAACCCTGGAGCAGGCTTCCCAGAAAGTTGATTGTGGAGTCTGCTTCTCTGCAGAGATTCCAAACCCACCTGGTCTTGGGCAACCTGCTGTGGATGACCCTGCTTTAGCAGGCAGGTTGGACTAGATGATCTCCAGAGGTTCCTTCCAATCCTACCATGCTGGGGTTCTGTGATCGATCTCTCCAAGGGAGGTGGGAAGGGAATGAGGATGCTGCAATATACCACAGGATGTATCCCCAAGGTGGGCTACATGGATGCACAGGATATCCCACCCTAATGAGCACCTATCAATTTGTGAACAATTTTTCAGGCTTTCCAGGCTTTCAGCCTTATGCTGTGGACTCATCTCCAGATGCACTGTCCAAGCTCAGTCATACTGGTGCTGAGCACAACGGTGATGAAACTTCCTGAGGTAAAATGACAAGGAAATGTTCTGCGGTTTTCCTCTCCAGATCTGATTTTGATTTCATTTGAATGGCTCTGTGCCTAATTGCTTGTCCGTAGTGAAAACCATGTGTTGATTTTCAAGGGCTACAGAGCAGCACTTGGAGAACAATCAGTCAGAGGTTTTGTCACATCCCAGGCAGCCTTCGCAGCACTTGCCTGAAATAAAATGTAACACCTCTCCACAGCAGGCAATATTTTTGCTGATAATGCTGCTGCATAGCTTGCTTAAATAAAAACAAGTACTTTTATTTGGGTTGGTTTTTTCCTTTGGACATCAGTTAAAAGCAATCCCCAAACCTCTCTTGTGTTAACATGACACAGTACCAGACTGGAAGCTGAAGTCATCCTCCACATTTGACTGTGCTCACATCAGGTCCCAGACTTGATCCGGAGCCATCCTGGGCTAATTGCTGTGGTTTTGCAATCATATATCCCAAAGCTAATTTAGTTTGGAGGAAGCTGTAAGAACATGGATTCATCCTTGGAAATTACACAATGTCTCTCTTAATGGTTACTGTGGACTGCTAACCTGCTGCAGCCTGCTTTGCCACAGGATAAACATGGATAGTGTTCTGTCTTTTCAAGACTTCTCACACCCTGGGGTGTTGTGAAGCTTTGGAGGATGCTGCATGCTGAGGGAAGCCCTGAGGCCATCTGGTCTTAATACCAGGCTGCAAAAACACTGAACCTGTGGGCATGATAGTGAAGCCCCTCAGATCACCTAGCAGCCCCATACCAGCAATCCTCCTACCAGCATGTGAAAACTTCTCTGTCAGGCACTGATGGGGCAAGCAGCGCACAGGATGAAGGGTTAGGCCATGCTCTGGGATGCTCTGGTCCTGCCGCTATCAAAAGCCAAACTGCAGAACTGCTCTGCACCCCAAACCACTGCCAGGCACATCAAGAAAAGGCAGAAGCTAAAAGCAGAATGTGTTCTGACTGAAGTGGGATATTCAGATCACTGAAAGCCTTCATGTGGCCCTTTGAATGGAGCACAGCACAGAGTATTCCTGGACCTGTTGTACCAGCCTCCTTGGGAACCTTTGTCCCAGACAGAGGCTTGTCATGGGTATTAGAAATGTCAACCTAAACAAAATGTGATGGAAAGACAGGCACTGATGTGTCATCATCTGCTGCTGTTATAACCAGTGCTCTTATGATCCCCGTTACTCCAATGCCTCATTTGACTCAGTCTTTTAAGGTATTTGTCCTCATGACACCCTGGTGAGGAAAGAGAAGTGCTGCAGATGGACACTATGTCTGTGCTAATAATAGTAGCCAGCATTCCCAGATCTGTCTGGTGGTCCTGAGGCCAGAAGCATCATGTGGACTGTGACAGCTAACATGGTCCTCTGAACGGGATCACAGGTTAGTAGACACAGACTGTGTCATGAGCTATATCCATGGGGCAGGACACATGGCTCATGCACATCCATGTTCCCTCTCTCCAGCCCTATAGCAGTTCAGTGATAGAACAAGAGGAAATGGCCTCAAGTTACACAAGTGGAGATTTAGGTTGGACATTAAAAACAACTTCTGTGAAAGGGTTTTCAAGCTTGGAATAGGTTGCCCAGGGCAGTGGTGAAGTCCCCATGCCTGAAGGGATTTAAAATCCTTCTTCACAGAGAGAGTTGGTAGCCATTGGAATGGGCTGCCCAGAGAGGTGGTGGAGTCACCATCCCTGGAGGTGTTCAAGAGGGGATTGGACATGGCACTTGGTGCCATGGTTTAGTAGTCATGAGGTCTTGGGTGACAGGTTGGACTTGATGATCTTTGAGGTCTTTTCCAGCATTATTGATTCTATGATTCTATGATCCATGTAGATGTGATGCTGAGGGACATGATTTAGTGATAATCTGGCAGTGCTAGATTAATGGTTGGCTTTAGCAGGGGGATTGGACTAGATGATGTCCAGAGGTCCCTTCCAGCCCCACCATGCTGGGATTCTGTGATCTTACTTAGGTTTCTTGGGCAGAGATATACCAGGAAAGCTATGTCTCATTTTCCTGCATACATTGATCTCCCTCCTACTGATCTTAGATTCATCCAGGCACACAAATATTTCTGTAGATCTTGCCCCAGCCATGTGACCCACCATCACTTGAGAAATCTGTGGCAGAGGGAAAAATTCATCTGTGTCAGCAAGGCGGGACCCGTGCCCATCGTACAGTCTCCTCAGGGCAGGGGTCCGTCTATCTCTTCATTTGCCTGCAAAGCACATAGCTGTGGCCTTGTGTAAATAATGCATGACATACACAGTCATATTTTCTACATGTCCCTGCTGGCACAGATGGCTTCGATGGGGGAATGTCATTACTGATCACCAAAAGGCAATAAACTCCTCTATTACCAAAACAAGTCGGTGGTGCATTGTTGGCAGCGAGTAGGATCCTATATGGCATGGGGTTGGTTTGGGGGTTTTTACCCAGCAAATCGATTTGATAAAATGTGGTTCCAGACATCACCTTATTTCAAGTTCAGTTACCTAGGAAACTGCAGGGTAGTTCTGGAACAAGCTTCCTGCTCCTCTTGGAGCTATTACACACATCAGCTCTTCCTTCAGGAAGAGCAGCACACTGCTGGTGCTGACTTCCAGCCTTTTTCTGCGGATGCAGGCTGCGCGCCTGCGACGAGCGGCACAAACGCCCGTGGGAGGAAGACACATAGATCATCCACACCCACATCTGCCTATTAAACACTGCTCACTTAACTGTGAGCCTACATGCAGATAGTGTAGCTATCTACAGCTATCTATAGCATGGGAATGTATAGAGATATGCAGACGCACGTCTACACACACCCCTACGCAGAGCTGCTGGTGCGTGTTGGTGTGCTGCTATGTGGAGCTGCTGCCCCTCAAGGCTCCCACAAAATGGTAATTTTATCTAAGGCTTTGAGGTAACGTGATCTGGGTTGTTTTTTTTTCCAGAGGACTCTTTTGTTTTGATCTGGGTTGTTTTTTTCCAGAGGACTTGTTTGTTGAAGGCGAGTTTGTCTACCTTGGGACAACAAAGCTTTGCACTCTCTGCTCTGCATTTTCCAACACATTTGGCCCTTGAAGAGCACCTTTGGTACTTGTGAAATAGTTGGATGGCAAGAATTCTGAGCACCACAATTATCTGGTGAAATGCTTGATTTCTGTGCGACCCTGCTTTAGCACAGGGGTTGGACTCAGCCTGGGCAACTTGCTCTGATGGACACTGCTTTAGCAGAGAGGTTGGACTAGATGATCTCCAGAGGTCCTTTCCAACCCCCACCATACTGGGATGCTGTGAAAGACTAGGTGATTTCCAGAGGTCCCTTCCAACCCAACCATTCCGTGTTCTGTGGTTTAAGCATGTTACCATCATGACTCCACAACAGCAGCATGTGTCTCAGGTGTGACATATTCAGCTGTATATGAACTCAATGCTTGACTAAAGGTGAAACATTGTAAGTGAACAGCTGGGGAGCAAAATACAATTTCCTTCTTTCACCAGGGCCCAATAGCTATACCTCCCTGTGGGGATGCAAACTCACACACTGTCAACTCATCTGCTCTTGTTTAGCACAGGTAACACTGACTGGAGAGAGTTGTTTAGTGAACAGCCCTGTCACCAAGAAACACCCTTTTCCCCAAGCCATCATTCAGCAGTTTTCCAGAGCTAGAGATTGGGTTTAACGTTTTCTTTTCAAGAATCACAGAAGACTCATTTTGGAAGAGATCTTTAAGATCAAGTCCAACTGTTAACCCAGCACTGCTAGGTCACCATTAAACCACGGCCCTCAACACCACTCAACACCACATCTGCACACCTTCTAAATCCCTCCAGGGATGGGGACTCCTTCACTTCCCTGGACAGCCTGTTCCAGAGCTTGACAAACCTTTCATTGAAGAAATTTTCCTTATTATTTAACCTACAATCTCCTCTGGTGAGGCTCCTCTGGCCTCTGGTGGGGCCATTTCTTCTTGTTCTTTTACTTGTAACTTGGGTGAAGAGACTGACATTCACCTCACTCTAACCTCCTTTCAAGGAGTTGTAGAGTGAGAAGGGCTCCCCTGAGCCTTCTTTTCCCCAGTATAAACAACCCCAATTCCGTCAGCTGCTCCTCACAGGACGTGTGCTCTAGACGGTTTACCAGCTTTATTGCCTTTCTTTGGACATACAAATGCATCTTTCACCCTGCAGAGCCTAACATTCATCTCACAGATGGTAAAATGAAATCTCCCATGCATATTCCTATGATGATTTTGCTCTGTGTCATAACCCACATAGCCATCTGCAAGTATCAGCAGCCCTTTACCCTGTCTTTCATCAGCTACAAATATTGTGGTTGCTCTGGTAGAAAATAAAAATGTTGAGAAGGTAGAAACAGTCAGAGCCCTGAGGTAACATAGTAGGAAATCTGTTGTCTGAAACACAAAGTCTATCCTGATGGATTTTGCAGCACAATGTAAGTGATTTACAGGAGGTCACTATTACCTGTTTCTTTTGTTCTTCTGTAGGGGACCTCAGTGAATCAAATTCATGAAGATAACAGAAAGTGGAATCCTTCTGCCCCTCCCCCCACTCTCCATAACCTGCATCTCTTGGGTAAGAAGCAGCAGCATAACTTCAGTGTATGGGCTAGAGCAGTGACCTCCAAACACCCACCCATGGGGGAGCAGGACTCTGTCTGGGTTTTCCTCTAACATCTACCGCTCCTTCTGACCTGGCTGGCTGGAATCTTAGCTCACCAACACATCCACTGTTGAGCCATACTGTATTGCTAGTCAAAAAATTACCGAGGAGATCTAACTGCCCAGCAGAAAGAACCCAAACATGGTGAATCACACCTTGGAGAGTACATATGTTTCAAACACCTATACAGAATGTCTAGAGGATGCTTTCTAACCCATTGCATTGTGTTCTTGATAACTGACTACAAAACATCTGCTGTTCACACATTAAGGAGCCTGATGAGGTTTTTCTAGGTGCACACTTGCAATGTTGAAGCTATTAAGGTTTGCAAGTCGCTTGTTGACCTATTTAATTTGTGCATCTCTAGACAGCTAGACAGACACTCCAGTTCAGTTGAAAGCCCAGTTCAGTGAGTGAGTAACCTTTACTTCTGTCAACCTGTCAGTGCTGGCATCACTGACATTTAGTTCACTGTACTCAGCCTCATGCAGGGCCCTGTAGTTCCTTGTAGCTCCCTTGTAAATTGTTGTATATAATTTTGAGAACATGTCCATAATCCATACTACATGTGTCTATGTGTGCATGCATCCACATATATGCACAATGACCTGTATATAAAGTTATATCCATACATGGACATTCAGAAAAGCATCTATGTATGTTTCAGATGCTTTAAAAGCTTATGTGGAGGTGATAGACACACATTTTCCTTCATCCTCTACCTCCAGGATGAAGCAGGATATTTTTAGCATCACTGAGTGATGCTGAGGGAATGAGCAACAGCCCATGCAGATAAAAATCTCCGAAATGTATCTTTCACTTCCTGGGGCAACAATTCATGCAGCTGTGGATTTGCTTTTATGAATAGGTGTTCAGAGACACTATTTGGCTGCAGCAACTGCAGCAGTGTCTGGGACTCTTTCCTTGAAAATTGCATAGGTGTCAGATATTTCAACTGAGTTTTTCTTGTGTTCTGCCCACCAGCATCTCTGGAAAGATCTGCTTTGCTGGCTATCTGTAACTGCTCTTTATCACAGAGTCCCAGCAAGGTGGGGATTGGAAGAAACCTCTGAGCATCACCTAGTCCACCCCCCCTGCTTAAAGCAGGGTCACCAGTAGCAGATTGCTCAGGGTTGTCCTGTCCAGGTGGGTTTGGAATGTCTTCAGAGAAGGACACTCCACAACCTCTCTGGGCAGCCTGCTGCAGGACTCTGGGACCCTCGCAGCTGGATTCTCTCCAGCTTCCTGTCTCTCTTGAACCAGGGAGCCCAGAACTGGACACAATGCTCCAGATGTGGCCTCACTAAGGCAGAATATAGAGGGAGGAGGATCTCCCTTGACCTGCTGGCCACACTCCCCTCAACATGCCACAGGAGACCATTGGCCTTCTTGAACACAAGTGCACATTGCCAGCTCATGGTGAACTTGTTCTCCACCAGCACTCCCAGATCCTTCTCTGTAGAACTGCTTTCCAGCAGGTGAGCCCTTCATCTGTACTGTTGCAGATGGTTATTCCTCCCCAGGTGGAAGACTTTACACTTGCCCTTGTGTACCAATAGCCTGAAGTATGTTATGTTTGCTTGGATGAATTTCTTATTTGCAGTACTGGAAATGATGAATAGAGGAGCTTTGGCAACAGTCAAACTTGTGATAATTGTCTGAGCTGTAAAAGCTGCTAGTGTCTCACAGAGATGGTGGCAGCAGATGAATCTGTGCCTGTGTTACCCTGCTTCTCTAACATCCCCAAAGCCTGGCTGCTTTTTTGACAACATTAGAAAAGCAGTGTAGAAAGGAAAGAAACACAGTTAGAGAGAGAGTAAACCATTTACTTACTTGGATAACTGACTCAAGGTGTAGATGATGCTGAAAAGACAGAAGACTGGCCAGAGGGCTATGACATCTAGGAATTTTTTCTTCTTTCCAGCTAATATTTTTCATGTCCTGTGCCATACAGTGTGTCATCCTGTACATCTATCTCCTCAGCCAGGAAATCTATGCAGGCAACAGAACAAGGCCCTAGACCGCAGCAGCTCCTTCACCCCACATTTACAGTCTCATTGACTTGACTTAGAAGAACAAAGAGCATAAAGTGAAAGCAGAAATCCAATCCCTTCCCCTCAGCTGGGATCAGAGTTGGCTCCTTGAGATACTGGACATCTCTGAATCTCCAGTCAGTGGCCTAGCTTCACCATGACTCAGGCTCCATCCTTAGTCTGAAACGACTGGTGTTACTTGTGAGATTGGATATGCCACCTAACCCTTACCACCCTAAACTCCTGGTTTCATTTTTTTATAACTTAGCCTGAACATAGCATATTTTTTTGGTAAGATGACCACAGGATGGACTCCCAGGCTCAGACCTAGCTTTTCCACTTGAGGAGCAAAACACTTCAGCTGGAACAGGAGCAGGGCAAGCACACCAGTGGAAACAGAAGGAGCGGACTGGCTGTCTTCTGAGAGAAGGCTGAATTTGTCTTGTTTAGCCTAGCAACTAAAAAGCTGACAAAAGCTAGAATTGCAAATACCTCAGAGGAAGAAAAGAGATTCTTTAAAAAATCTGTTTAGCATGACAGAAAATGGTTTTCAAATATCTGGGAATCAGTCTAGAGTAGAAATGAGAAGCTCTTTCTACTACCAAAGTGGTGTGGTCCTTACACAGACTTCCGTGTTGCCTGGACTTTGGATAGCACGATCCCTCTTAGGACTTCATTTCTAAGATGAGAACCACAGTTTGAACACAATATGTGAGTGCTGAAGTTGTGGATATCTCATTTTGAGTGTTCAAAAAAACCCAATCACTTAATTCAGTAGCAAGGTTTTACTGTCTCTGCCACTTTTCCTCAGCAGTGTTGTGGAAAGAAATGTAGCATTGCTTTAGCTCTGCTCAAGTATTAAGGCATGAGAGTATTAGAAACATCCAGGAGAGAATTAAATGATCCTCTGTTTGCTGTCTTGTCATGTATGCTGCATATTTTATTTTCCTTAAGGAAATATTTAATGACAGTGTATTTGGAGAGCACATCTTTTGAAAACACAGTGTGTCACCATGTAATTGGAGCCTGTATTTTAAAATTAAGATACAATTTCTAACTTTTCCTCAACATTTCTAGCTTCTGAGTGCTTGAGGTTTCTTTTGGGGTGCACTAAGAAGAGTGCGACCAGCAGATCGAGGGAGGGTCTCTCCCTCTACTCTGCCCTGCTGAGGCTGTATCTGGAGTATTGTGTCCAGTTCTGGGTTCCCCAGTTCATGAGAGACAGGAAACTACTGGAGAGAGTCTAACAAATGTCTACAAAGAAGCTGAGGGGACTGGAGCATCTCTCTGATGAGGAAAGGCTGAGACACCTGCGGCTGTTTTGGCTGGAGAAGTGCAGATCCAGGGGGGGATCTTCTCAATGCTCATCAACAGCTGAAAGATGAGTGTCAACAGAATGGGGCTAGACTCTTTTCAGTGTTGTCCAGTGACAGGACAAGGAGCAATGGGCACAAACTGGAACCCAGGAGGTTCCATATGAACATGATCACGCCAAAGGATGGCAGGGAGTTTCAGCATTGATAACATCCTCAAAACCAATTATTTTCAAACATGTCATCTGCACTAGCTCTCGGTGAGGATTAACTACATGACAGGCTTGAACTTTTAAGAGCAAGTGAGTTTTAAATTATGAAAGAGCAGGAGTAAAAGGTGAGACTAACTTTTACTGTACAGAAGCACGTGAAGTTTCTTTAGTGCATCATGATCCAAAGTCTGCTTGCAAAAATCAGGACAATTATGCCCCCTTCTCTTTTTTTTTTTTACTCCCTAAAAACAAACACAATCACACTTTGTGACTGAATGGTGTAGACTCATTTCTAAGGAATCATTCATCATACAAATAGGGTTTTTTGGAAAATTAATCTCCCCTAACTAGCCCAGGGGTAATGTTCTGTTAATTACTTTTAAAACATTTAAATATATTCTTACTTCAAACTACATGGACCAGCACATGGATCACGCATAGCTGGTGCTGGTGTGCAGAAAGACTCTCGTTTAGACTTGCTCCTGTGGAGACCACAGTCACTGCTAAACCTTGTGCTCCATGTTGGAGTGCAGGAAGTGCTGATGACGGAGTATGGAATCAATATGGATGACCAGTATGATCTAGTATTGTTCATTTAATTAAGGAACCTCTACATCTTATATAGACTCAGAGAGCACCGTTGGCATAGCTTCATTGGCTCCCCACGAGTGACCACACATCGTACTGTTACAGATTATTGGTTAAACTACTAACATCACACGAGGTGTGTGTCCTGTCATTCCAAGATAACTCTCTGTGTTTATAGCTACCAGTACCTTGCTTTAGTTACAGTGCTGCAGGCACAGCACTGTTTTGCTAAACTGCTAGCTACTTCTACACTTATGCTACCACCATGTCAAAGCTACCACCATGGCCTACCACCATGTCAAAGCTCTAAGCTTATACTGCCAGATTGCTCACACTGCTTATTGCTACCATTGCCACAAGGAAGTGGCACCTGCAGAGAGGAACAGACAGGACAGGTGATCCTAAACTTACCAACCAGAGATTCCATCCCCTGGACATCATCTTCAGGATAAAGGGTCAAGCCTCTTCTTCAGTGCCTGGCATTCAAGGAGGACTCTCTTTGTTCTGTCTTTAATCTCAACCCCTGTGTTCCTGAATCCTTTGCCATAACCCAGTTTCTGAATCTAGTTTCTGTCTGCAACTGAGTTCAGTCAGGGGCTTCCCCAGTGAGTGCCCGCAGCACTGCTAGTGCCAGTGACATCATTGCCATCAGGAGTCTGGCTTTGAGACTGATATTGTAAATATTGGTATATATATTCAGTTTTGTTATTTCAGTTTTAGTTTTCTTTCCCAACCCATCACTGCCTTGCCCTTATTCCCATTCTCTTCCCTTTGGGGAGGGAGAGGGGTTCATAGAGAGTCTCTGTCACTTTTCTGGTGGCCAGCTCAGAATTAACCCTTGACAGATCTACAGGAGAGTGAGCCTGTGCCGTACCCAAAGCTTTTGAGGGTTATGGGGGCCAGTTGGCTGCTTTGGGCAAAATAATATTGGACAAGATGGGGGGCAACACACTGGTTTCAGTGAAGCAGCTAGAGCTGCTTCCTCAGGGCTTGAGGACTCTGACATGGCATCCACATTACCAGGTATAAAAGGAACAACAGGAGCTGATTCTGTCCATTAGTCCACAGCAACAGTGAGATAAATTACATTAATTTAAATATTACTGAAGGATGTTGGGCTGACATATGCAAACTCATTAAGCTCACTTAATCCTAGCATTCTAGGAAAAGGTGGTGATCTCAGCAGACTGAAATAGCATAGGGAGTCCTCACTGAATGAGACAAAAGAGAGAGGACAGCTCCCCAGCCCCAAAATCAAGAAGAAAGTCCTGTGTTTGAGAAAAATGAACTATGCAGCCTTTCCCGAGCACCTCTTCATAGCCTAAGCAATGAACAACAGCATGATGCTTGAGGTACAGGGCTGCCACAGGGCACAGGGATTAGGCTGTCACAGGGCAGAGGGACTAGGCTGGTGTGGCAGTTTTAAGCAGATGCCTAGGAAAATTTTCCACAGATTGAGTAGAAAAGTGGTAGAATGTAAATAAATTACCATGGGATGTAAAAGGGGAAACAATTATAAGGTCTACATAATCCCATTGTTCTGATAACTAACATAAAGTTAGTTGTATAAACAAACTCTTTTCTCCTCCTCTGGCTTCTTGGCTCTAGCAGATACTGGCTGGTGCTTTTGCTTGGCTGTTGCTGACCTTGGCTTCATTCTTGTTGTGGCTCAGTACTAACAAGCTACCATCTGCGTTTCTCTTTCCCTTGCTCTGTGTACAGAGGGTACAGGGTGGGGGAGAGGAGGAAGCTGTTGGTAACCCCCTAGCTTTGTCCGGGGCCGGTGTCTTGTGTGTGTCTTGTGTTGTTCATAAATTGTGAATCCATGCAAATATTGTGTATTTTCTACATCTTCATTGCATTTCATCTTTCTAGATTTTAGTCTGCTGTAGATAAAGCTTCATTTGCTTTCCAGCTGAGCTGGTCTGGCTTTTTTTTTATGGTATTTTTTTCCCACCAAATTAATTGGAGAGTAATTTTCAACCCAGCACAGCTGGTACACCTCATCCTCCAATTTCATCCCCCACAGAAACAGGGGTGGCTATGGATAGAGAAAATTCAGAAGAAGTTTTCTCTTCCTTGCAAAAACAATTTGTAACTGGGTCCATACTTAGACTTGAAGATGTCCCTGCTCAGGGACTCCCCAGCAGGGAGGCTGGACTAGATGACCTTTAAACGTCCCTTCCCACCAAAACCATTCTATCATGCTGTGTGAATTAGATATTTAAAATAGTCAGATTTCAATCCTGCCAACTGTTCAAGCATACTGTTAAAAAAAAGTAGGTTTAGCTTTATTCTGGGTTTCTAGCACACCAATAGCTCTTTTGATTTGTAGAGGGATGGCCTGAATGTTGCAACTTCAGTGGGTGCTCACCGTCTGCTTCATGGAGAGCTTGAATTTTTGGAGCTGTAGAACTGAATTGACAGCTTAGAAAATAAAGTCTTCTATCCTTTATTTCTTTATTTTTAGGTGACAAGTGTGCTGATGGCCACTTTCCTTTGATTTGACACATATGGACATTTCAGTTGGCAATCATCCACCAAAATACGTGTCAGCCTTGGCTAATGACCTCGCCTCATCAATAATCTTGTGACATCTTTTCCACACTGTAGATGACACGAGCATGTGAACTTCCTGCAATAACCCCTCCGTGTTTTTAAATCCCAGACTGCCAAATGCCTGACCCCAAAATGTCATTCCTTTCTCACAAGTATGCTCCAGCTGCTGAGTGAGCTTTCTGTGCTGCTCTCTCCCTCTTCACCCTAGGAGCTGATGGGAAGGGCTGTGGAAAATATCATGGAAGGAGATATCTGCCCTCTGTTTCCATCTATCACCCCATTCCAGGCCAGAGTCTTCCTTTCCTCAGCCTTTTCCTAGACCTGAGATAGAAGAATGCTGCCTTGCAGCACTGCAGGTTGGGAAAGGAGATCTCTTTGCACCTGTATTTTTACAAGAGATCTTGATAATAATTATTACTGACCTTAATAATTATTAATGGTCCTTAATAACTCTAGATTCTTATTTTCTCTACATCTGTGATGATGAACTGGGATCTGCAGTTTTGCACTCTGAGCAGCCTGAACAATTCTGGGGAGGAATTCTAGCCTTTTGTATACCCCACAGCCTTAAAACCCAGTCCAGAGAACCCTGCAATACATGGTTGCCTGATCATGCTCATGTTTATATGACATGGAGGATGCCACTAAGTACTACAGAAGTAAATGGTGAGCAAGATGTTTGCAAGATGAATTCTTGCATCTCCATGCAAGATTCTCCAGTCACTATTTGAAAGACATTTTCCAGCTTGATCTTTCACTGGAATCCTGCTATTCAGTTTACATTTGTTTCTGTCACATGGCTATTTACCCAATAAATTAAACAGTTGATGAATGCAGTGGCCATAGATCTTCTCCATCACTAATTACCTTAAAAATGAGGACATTTTTATTCTGCCTCCTTTATTTCCTTTGATAGTTGTAACAGCAGTAGCGGATCTGGCTGGGAATCCCAGTAGTCTGTCTCCAACTATGGCCCTTTGCAGTGTCACGAGGAGAGAGAACATGAAAACCAGGCATGTGTAGAGTAATTTTTCTCATGAAAGAACATCTTAATACAGAGCAATGAGAAGCTGTGGGACTTCCTGTCCTGGATGTTGCATACCTTTCTCTTGGTTGTTGTACTTTTGCCATTGCGGAAAAATGTCCCCTGGGAGCTGCTGTTGTGTGACTGCTAACACTTGGCAGTTGCTCCTCTACCTGAGCTGTGGGGACTCTTCATCACTGTGCAGCCATCTGAACCTCACTTCTGTGAGATCCCAAAGGCCTCTGCAAGGTTTGTTTATTATTAGCCTCATTTATCTTGCTCATGACTGATTTTGAGTATAAGGAAAGAGGATCCTATTTAGAAATGCATGCCCTACTATCTAAGACGCAGAGTCAAGTGTGGAGTAACCTGTATTTCATCGTCATGCCAGGAATTAATTTACTTTACACCAATGAGCTCAGCACAGCCAAACTAAATTTGAACATGTGGCAGAGAGGTGACATCTGCTAGATTAAAGATGTCACATGTGGATCCAGGATATTTTATGAAACTGCTCGGCGAGTTGTTTCTAACACAACAAAATACCTTGTTGTTCTGCTAGGGATAGATTTCCAGTGCGTGGGGCCCTCTCTGAACTGTTGATCTGAACAGGGTGGCCCAAAGCAGGGGGCCATACAGGACCTAGAGGTCCTGCCTACATTTGTCTGGGGTGTATTTGTTGCATTAAGAAGAGTATGGCCAGCAGGACAAAGTAGTTCCCCTCCTCCTCCTCTATTCTGCCCTAATGAGACCGCATCTGTAGTATTGTGTCTAGTTCTGGGCTCCCCAGTTAAAGAGACACAGGGAACTACTAGAAAGAGTCCAGCAGAGGCTATGAAGAAGCTGAAAGGACTAGAGCATCTCTCTGAGGTGGAAAGGCTAAGAGACCTCGGGCTGCTTCACCTGGAGAATAGACTGAGAGGGGATCTCCCCAGTGCTCACCAATAGCTAAAGGGCAGGTGGCGAGAGGATGGGGCCTGACTCTATTCAGTAGTGGGGAGTGATAGAATAAGGGCCAACAGGTACAAACTAAAACACAGGAGGTTTCACTTGAACTTAAGGAAAGTCTTCTTTGCTGGGAGAGTGCTGGAACACTGGAGCAGGCTGTTCAGAGAGGTTGTGAAGTCTCCTTTTCTGGAGAGATTCCAAACCTGCCTGGACATTGCTATCTTGGGTAACCTGCTGTGGGTGACTGTCATGGGTTGAGTTCAGAATCTCCTGCTGTTGTTCACACCGTGCTGCAGTCATGCCAGCTTCAAATATTAAAGTACTGGCTTGAACAAAGTATTATAGGGCTTGAAGTTCAGATGGTGGCATGGGAAGATTCCTGTTCTGGTTTGTGCTTTTGGGTTCTGAGATTTTTGGGTGTTGTTTCTTCTGCTGGGATGGTGACAGGACAAGGAGAGACAGGGAAGCAGTTTTCTGGCTTGGGTTTTTGGCTCCTTTGGTTCTGCTTGCTGCTTCTTTGCACTGTGCTTTTTCTGGAAAAAAAGGCTAAAGTAATTGTGCATTTTGTATTATGGTTATCAGATTTTGCTCAGTAAACTCTTACCTCACTCTTTTTGTCTCAAAGCAGAGGGGGTTTTGTGTGTTGTTTTTCCCTCACTTGTGTTGGGAAAATGGACAGGTTAACCTGCTGGATCAGTTTAACCTGCTGGATCAGTTTAACCTGTTGATTTTTACATTAAATCATTACAGTGACCCTGCTTTAGCAGTGGCATTGTTCCAGATGGTTTTCAGAGGTCCCATGCCCTGTTTTGCAGTGGCCACTTTCATTGACATTCTAGCATATAAAAGTGAGCAGTGACAGAGCTTTTAGGCTCACATTGCACTTAGTTTATTTCTAACAAGAATCTTTACAAAAACAAAGGTTGTTTTAAAACATACCCAGATGAAATCCAGCTTTAGATTAAAAAAGCACAGTGGAGTTTGACCTTTCTGTGTCTTCTGCCCTCATTCCCCACTAGAGCTTTATATAGTGTTTGTGGTCTTGTTGCTTTATTATTCCCACTACCCTGCCTCTTCTTCCTAGGCATTAAAAACAGCAAAGTTAAGAAGCACAAATTTTATATGTAACTGGTTGACCTGCCCTTTGCTGACAGCAAGTGCATTCCTGGGTAAATCAAAAAGATTAAAAGAAAAGATAAGGTCAATGATCAACTCTCTTATTTTGTGCCTTGACCTGTCATAAGATTTGCTCCTGAGCTCTTGGGACCAGAGTCCTTTCACATACCAGCATCTGGGATCTGCAGACTGAGCATAGATCAAGACTTCTATCATTACAGGGCCTTCCAGATTCACCTTACGGAGTGGCTGGATGATTCTTAGTGGATTGATGAACAATTTAGGGCACAGAGTCTCACTCTGAGCACAAGGACTAGAGATTCCCATTCAACTTTTCAGCCAATGTTAGCAGTACAGAGACACTCAGAAGAGAAATCTGCTGCAGCACAAGTTCTCTTTGGGGTAATGAGGAGAAGTCCACAGCCCAAGTAGCAGAAGGTAAAAGGACATTAGCTGGCTCTCCAGAGAGGTTGTGGAGTCTCCTTCCCTGGAGAGATTCCAAACCCAGCTGGGCATGGTGCTGGGCAACTTGCTCTAGATGACCCTGCATTAGCAGCGGGGTTGGACTAGATGATTGTGTTCAGTTCTGGGTCCTTCACTACAAGAGGGACATTTTGGTTCTGGGCATGTTCATAAAAAGGCAATAAGGCTGATGAAGGGCCTGGAGCACATGATCTACAAGGAACATCTGAGGGAGCTGGGGTTGTTCAGTCTGGAGAAGAGGACGCTCATTGTTATCTACAACTACCTAAAGGGAGGTTGGAGTGAAGAGGGGGCCAGCCTCTTGGTGTAAAGCAACAGGACTAGAGGTAATGGTTACAAGCTGTGCCAGGGGAGGGTCAGGCTGGATCCTAGGAAATACTTCTTCACAGAGAGGGTTATCAAACATTGGAATGGTCTAACCAGGGCAGTGGTGGAGTCACCATCCCTGGAGGTGTTTAAGCAGTGTGTGGATCTGGTGGTTAGCGACATGGTTTAGTATTGACCCTTCAGTGCTGGGGTGAAGGTTGGACTGGATGATCTTTGAGGTCTCTTCCAACTGGATGATTCTGTGATCTCCAGAGGTCCCTTCCAACCCCAACCAATATGTGAACCCTATTTCTTTTTCCCAAAATCTCCAAAGTAAAATGCATTTCAGAACCCTTCCACAAGCTAACTGAGGAAAAGATCTTCCCTTAGGGTGCTCAGCATATTCATCACATTGCTCTCAGCCCTCTAAGATAATGAATCACATATCCCAGGACTTGCCTGCACTTGAAAGTTATCACTGATGAAGGCAAGGCACAAATATAAAGCACCATTGATGTTTCTTAAGAGCAGCTCAAGGGTTCAGTTAAGGAGGAAAAACTCACTCTGATTTTGCAATAACAGCATCCACACAGGGTGTTAATAGATGATTGGAAACAACTCAACGAGGAGGCATGACGTAGGTAGATCAGCCACATGCACTTAATCCTCTCCCAGAGGGCTCTAGCTGCCCTTGCCGACAGTAGGAGAGCATTTCAGGCAAGTGCTGCAGATGTTCTTATGGAAGATTTCAATTAATGCTATAGATAGAATTAAAAAAATGTTCTGGTGGGAAGAGGCCTTTAAGATCATCATGTCCACCCATTAACCCAGCACTGCTGGGCCACCCTTAAACCATGTTCCTCAGCACCACCTCTACAGAGCTTTTCAATCCCTCCAGGGATTAGGACTCCACCACTGCCCTGGGCAACCGGCTCCAGGTCTTGACAAGCCTTTTGGACAAGAAATGTTTCCTAACAACTTAAACCTCCTCTAGTGCAACTTGAGGCTGTTTCTTCTTGTCCCACCCCTTGTTACTTGGGAGAAGAAACTGATGCCCACCTCATTCCAATCTCATTTCAGTTTAAAGTCTGCACCATGGTTTGCAGTAAATGAGCAGCAGCAAACTTAAACTGTTTGGATTACTTGAGTTCTCTTCTTTACTAAGAATAAAGGCTGGTGTGCTCACCTGCTGAGCACCCAAGCAAATTAAGAGGTGTTTGTCAAAATGTTCCAACTGCAAATGAAAGCCCAGAGCTAGATGAGACTTGTCCACAGGTGCCTGTGATTGCTGATGGCATTGCTGTCCACCCAGATTATTGTCAGACAAAAAAAGCTATGGAGGAACATTTAGGTTTCAAATGCTCTCTTCTTATCTTTCACTTGTGCAAGTTTTATTGAGTGATACTGCCCTTTGCCTCTAATTGTTCCTGCTTAGTAGAGGTACTTGAGAAGCCAGCTGAGAGGATCTCTTGTTGCATAACCTCACACTCAACTGGCAAAGCAGTTCACCTCTCTTGACTTGCATCTACTGCAATTATGCAGTCAAGGGCACCAGGCATTCATTCCTCAAGTGTCCTTCAACAAGATACCCTTGGAGAAAAAAACCAAAACAAAACAAAGACTTTGGCTTTCCTCTATAATTTTCATGCTCTTAGCCTAACCCATAAGACTTTTAAAAAGCAAAATGACTTGCCTATTAAGGAAAGATGCAAGGGAGTTAGGTCTCTGGTCTCCATTTTATATGCAGGAATGGAAAAACACCCTATCCTTGATGTGACTCAAGTGCCTGTGGAAAATACTTCTGGTTTCAGGCCATCTTTGGCCACTTTTCTCCTTTAAGGCCATCACAGGTATCTACAGAGAGGATTATAGAGACTTCCTGGTTGATGCTCAGATGAAAGTAGGTGCATCCAGAAGGCAAAACCAGGCTGGGCTATGTACACGTGAGGGAGATGGATGTGGCAGTTTTAGGCTATGCCTAGGAAAATTTTCCACATATCTTGAACAGAAAGTGGTAGAATGCAAATAAATTACCATTGGATGTGAAAAGAAAAATAATTATAAGGTCTAAATAATTTGGTATCTAACATACAGTTGGTTGCGTACACTAACTCTTTCTCTTTTCTCTTGCTCGCTCTAGCAGATACTAGCTGTTGCTTCTGCCAGCTTGCCCCACTCAGAGCTGTGTCAGCTGGACATGTGTCTGTGACTGCCTGTGTGCCACCTCCTAGCACACAGCACCTGCAAGATATGGGAGGCAAGTGGAAATCTTTCATGAGCAAAAATGTGTTTTCTGTAAGGGCACCAGAGCACTGGAGCAGGCTGCCCAGAGATGTGGACTGTCCTTCTCTAGAGAGATTCCAAACCTGCCTGGGTATTGTGATCCAGGGCAACCTGCTGTGGGTGACCCTGCTTTAGCAGGGGGAGGCTTGACTAGATGATCTCCAGACGTCCTTTTCAACCACTACCATGCTGGGATTCTGTGAAGTGAAATGCTACAAAGGCAAAAAAAAAGATCTTTGAAATGCTGCAAACAGAAGGCCTTTGGCAGCAGGCAAGTACAAATACTTAAGCACAGTGAAACATTTGGATAGCACAAACCCCTCTAAGCCTCATAAAAAATCAGATAGTAATAGAGACTGGGCACTTGAGCACATCCTGCATTCTGGGTACACCTTGAGTTTCAAACTATCCCATGTGTTTGGCACACAGCAATTGATAGGAAGCTCTGAGCTTTTGTTTCTGAGTTTTGTTGTGTGTATGATCTACCAGGGGTGGGGAACATTAAAGAGCTAAACCCACCTAAATCACAAGATCACAGAGTCCCAGTGCTGGGGGGCAGGGTTGGAAGGGAACTGGAGATCATCTAGTCCAACCTTCTTGCTAAAGCAGGATCACCCACAGCAGGTTGCCCAGAATCACAATGTACACGTGGGTTTGGAATCTCTTCAGAGGCAGTCTCTCCCAGTGCTCTGGCACCTTCACAGGAAAGTTTTTCCTTATGTTTAGGAAGGTTTCTTTTTTTGTGTTCTAGATAAATTTAGAAAGAACAAAGCAGAGCTTAAAAGCTGGATGTCAGTAGTGGCATCAGGTGCAAAAATACAATTTATGACTTTATTATTACTGAAATTAAATACCAATGTATATGAGTTTGAGCTACAATACTTGTGACAGCCTCAAATGTTGTGTGTTGCCAAATAAAAGCAGGATGACAGCTCTTTGATTCATAAAGAGGCAGTGCTAGGATCATTAAAGCTCACTTACAGGGTTTTATTCAGTAAGATGCAAGGGCAGGAAAGGTTTCAGTGTACAGAGGATAAGTACTTGTAAATGACCAGTAAAAGCATCCACATATCTGCAGCTATTAGAGCACACTGTTGCTTTATAAAACACAAATGTGGTACATGAAGTCACAAACCCTGTAGCTGGACCATGACAAACTTGGATCTGAAGGAGCAAGTGACGAGAGGACCGTGTTGTTTGCAATAGGACCTACATCATTTCAGATAGTGCAGACACAGAAGTCTTCTTCTAGCCAGCAGAGAGAAACAGGTGCCACTGGAGACAATCCTTACAACATAAATATTCATTTAGGATGCCTGGTAAGATGGATCCACCCAATTTCTCTCCTCTACTAACTTTCACAAGAGAACATGCTGTCTCCTGGAGTATGTTTTCTCCAGTGTATCTCTCCAAGGTTGGCCTTTTTGGTGTGTGAGAGCTTTTCAGTCACAAGGCAGTGAGCTTTTTGCTATCAGAACAGCTTTCCTTTCCTCTCCCACTTTCCCTGTCTCCTCCCAGTATTTAGGTCCCTTCTGCTAGCAGGATGACATTTCCACCCTCCCCCCCCCCCCCCCCCCCCCCCCCCTTATTGCTAGGTTGGTAGCCTGGTTTCCCAAAGAAAGGAAGCTTATGAAATCACACTGTCTGTGCAAGTGCCAGTGCTAATAAATTTTTGGGCTTGTGAGCTGAGTCTGAGTGAACTTGACAGGGGATGGAAGTCTTGAAGGTTTGAGCTGCCTGCAAGTGCTGTGGAAGAAAAATCCTGGAAGTGCATCCACTGCAGAAACTCAGCTGCATTGCTACACACCCCAAGTCCACACAGGAGACAGTCATTACCACTGAACACCAAAGAAGATATAATTTCACAGATTCAGCACCTCACAAGACAACCTGGTTAATGTCAGCATGAGCAAAATATTTGTCTTGCCTTCTTCTAGAGCTTGCAGTTACAGAGCAGCAAGGGGAGAGCTGAGGAACAGCAGGCTGGTGGAGTGAACATAGAGCTAATTGCTGATCCTTCTCACAGCAGTACTGATAGGGAATTGTCCTGGTCTGAGCTAGAACAGAACTGATTCTGTTCAGTGATTTAACTTCCCAGCTCAGTCTCTTCTCAGTTACGGCACTTTTTGAAGTCCAGGGCATACAGTGGCTGCTTCTAGCAGCGATGGTTAGAGTTACTGCCAAGGGCTGAGCTACAGAAAGGCTCTTGCTTAAACTTGCTCCTGTGCAGACCAAGGGCACTGCTACATCTTGTGTCCTGGGCTAGGGTGCAGGAAGTTGGAGGTGGCACCTGCAGGGAGGAACAGACAGAATGGTTGACCCAAAACTGACCAACAAAGGATTCCACCCCATGGACATCATAATCAGGATAAAGTTGAGGGATCAGCAGATTCAAGCCTCTTCTTCAGTGGCTGGTGTCTGAGGAAGACTCTGTCTACTCTGCCTTTGATCCCAATCCTTCTTGAATCCAGTTCCAAAATCCAGTTTCTGAATTCAGTTCCCATCTGCTGGGTCTTCCCCAGTGCCTGCCCCCAGGACCATTGGTGACAGTGATGTCATTGCCAACCCAGCAGTTGGGTTGGCTATTGGTTTGTATCTCTTTGTATTGAGTTCATCTTATTGTTATTATTTCCATTCAAGGTGGCTTAGTTTTCCTTTCCAACTCCTCAGTGTTTTCCCTTACTCCCTTTCTCTTCCCTTAGGGAAGGGAGGGGGTTCATTGAGAGCCTCTGTCATTTGTCTAGTGGCTGGCTCAGCCACTACTCAACTCTACTCAACTTCCCTGTGACTCCAATATCCCCTATTTGTGTGATCTAGTTCACACCAAGATTGGAAACTTCAGACTGTGAACTAATGTGGAAAGGAGCAGATCCTAAACTGCCACAAGCTGGCAGAGCTCTGCTGTGGTTGGTGAATCTGTCTTAGAATGGGATGTCATTTCTAAGCACAATGCCCAGCTCATTTTTCTGTGTATTTGTCTATATTATGGTTGCCAAAGGCAATTGGTTGAGCACGACTTGGAGCATAAGATAAAGGCCATCAAAAACTGTGCCTAGTGTGTAGAATGGCTCTTATTTACTCTTGCTGTGACATTTCCTCAAAGTCAGCCACCTCAGGACTGCCCTGCCTAGTGAGCCTGAAGAAACTCCTTATTGTTCCTTGTTGACCTTAGTATAGAGAAAGCCAAGATATTCACACAGGTGGGATTCAAAGAGAAGCTAAAATCACTCAGCTTAGAGAAAAGGGGAAAAAAAAGCCAAACAAACTAACCACAGCTGATATTAAAATGGAGACTGGGCAGTTGTGCAGCTTTGTGTGTTCAGGGAAATATTGATGTTTTCTTCTCCTGAGAGTTCTAAATATTGATGTTCCAGATATCTGATTTAGGTGGAGAGAAGACAAATCACTGACAGAATCACAGAATCCCACTACAATGGAAGTTGGAAGGGACCTCTGGGCATCATCTAGCCCAGCCCCTCCTTCTAAAGCAGGCTCACCCACAGCAGGCTGCCCAGAATCACAATGTCTAGGTGGCTTTGGAGTCTCTCCAGAGAAGAAGAATCCACAATGCCTCTGGGCAGCCTGCTCCAGTCTCTGGCACTCCCAAAATAAAGTTTTTCCTCATGTTCAGATGGACCTCCTGGGTTCTGGTTTGTGCCCATTGCCCCTTGTCCTGTTGCTGAACACCACTGAGAAGATCCTGGCCTCAATCTCGTGTACTCCCACCCTTTAGATACTGCTGAGCATTAAGAAGATTCCCTCTCAGTACATTCTTCTCCAGGCTAAGCAGCCCTGGGTGTCTCAGCCTTTCCTGATCAGAGAGAAACTCCAGTCCCTTCAGAATCTTTATAGTCTCCACTGGACTCTCTCCATCAGTTCCCTGTCCATGGGTGAGGCCACACCTCAAGTACTACGTTCAGTTTGGGGCCCCTCACTACAAAAAGGACGTTGAGGTGCTGGAGAGTGTACAAAGAAGAGCAGCTATGGTAACAAAAGGCTTTGAACACAAATCTTATGAGGAGTGGCTGAGGGAACTGGGGTTGCCTAGTCTTCAAAAGAAGAAGCTGAGGGGAGACCTTATTGCTCTCTACACCTGTAAGGAGGTTGGAACTGGGTAGAAGTCAGTCTCTTCTCACATGCAGCAAGTGACAGGACAAGAGGAAAGTCTCAAGTAGTGCCAGGGGAGGTTCAGTTTCGATATGAGTAAAAGATTCCTCTCAGAAAGGGTTATCAAGCATTGGAACAGGCTGCCCAGGGCACTGGTAGAATCACCATCCCCAGAGGTATTTAAAAGACGTATGGATGTTTAGGGACAGTTTTGTGGTAGTGGCTTAGCATTAGTGGTGGGATTGTGAGCTCTAGGTGAGCAGTTGGGCACCAAAAGAATAGGGTGGAAAGGGAATTACATGAACCTTTGATGCCCAGCAGAACAGGGAAATCACTAGCAGCAAGTGATCTGGCTGAAGACGGACTGGCCTCCCTGCAAGAAGGACATATATTACAGCTTGTCTTCCAGAGCTTGGCCAAGAGCACAGGCTGAAACTCACAGCATGAAATGCCATCAAGGCAGCATATTCACTAGGTGGGTGTGCTACAACATCCTTTAAAATGAGGCTTCTTTGGAGGTAAATGTGAACCACAACTCTTGTGCACCCAGGTTAGATGTTTTCTGTCACCAATAGATCTGCTGATCTACGAAGCCACAGGGAAGCATCCTTCACCTATTACTTCTTGTTGTCATTTCAGTCCAGGCTTTTTTCTTCTGATGGAGGCTAGAAGATAAAATAAGGTCATTCTAATAAATAATACCTACCTCCTCATTCTAATAAATAATACCTACCTCCTCGTGCAGCATTTCTTACCCACCAATGGTGTCCAAGCACTATTCCTATTAAATAGACAGCAGAAGGAAGGGCGAGAGAGATCAAATTAAATGTCTTGCCAACAGAATAAAACCAAGTCTTGCATCCCAGAACAAGTAAAAGGAATGAGGGTGCCTGTTAAGCTTCAATGAAAAAAAAAGCTTATGACAATTTTCTGACACATTGGATCCTTCAATGAGGTACTGTGAAGCTAATCATAGAATTATAGAATCATAGAATTAGTCAGGGTTGGAAGGGACCACAAGGATCATCTAGTTCCAACGCCCCTGCCATGGGCAGGGATACCCCACACTAGATCAGGCTGGCCAGAGCCTCATCCAGCCTGGTCTTAAACACCTCCAGGGATGGGACTCCAACCACCTCCCTGGACAGCACATCCCAGGGCTTCACCACTCTCATGGTGAAGAACTTCCTCCTCACGTCCAGCCTGAATCTCCCCACCTCCAGCTTCATTCCATTCCCCCTAGTCCTATCACTACCTGAGAAGTCACTCCCCAGCCTTCTTGTAGGCCCCCTTCAGATACTGGAAGGCCAATGCTCCAAGCTAATAAAATATGTCCTGGGTTTTTCTCCTGACAACATAATTTAGGGATTTTGTGGAAGATGAGAGACCAAAAAGATGCAGTGGCTTTGCAGGCATTTTCTCTTTGCAAAAAGAGCTCAGGCCAGAGGGGTGTAAAATTGGCTATGCCCCAAAGGAGGGAAGGGAGTGCACTACCCAGTCAAACTAAAATACAGTAAAAGGAGTATTAATATCGAACTAACAATTCACTGCAGAACTCCTCATACATAAGATACTGTGAGAAGTTCTGACACAGTGAGACATTGTATTAGAGACAGGATTTGACTCTCAAAGAGGTGCATTTGGAGGGTTAGACTGTATCTAGCTGATCCCAAAGTGAACTTACCAATAGAGTTTGCAGCTAAATAGATAGATTAAGGAGGGACAAATCTTATTAAAAGACTTCTCTGCAATGTCAGGAAGAAAGAGAACATTAGGGAAAAAAAAGAAGTCATCATTAGTCTTATGTTTTCTTCCTGGTTTTTTTTTTTCCCCCAGTTTGGTCAGCTGGGGTTTGGTTTTTTCCTCATGCTTTCAGGAGCATCAGTTTGACTATCCAGTAGTTTCCAAAGCATTATAAAAATTGGTGGTATTTAAGTAATAATAGAGGCTGCACTGCCCACCCACGCTTCACTCTGCTGCCTCAAAGCAGAAAAAGGTGCCCTGCAGATTTGATCTTTGATGCTTGAGAGAGTTTGTAAGATGTTCACAGTGCTTAATAAACTGATATCCACAGACAAGTAACCTGGAGGTGCAAAGTACGATGTGCGCACAAGCACTTCATATTTTGGTGGAGTGAGCCTGGAGTTTGTATTTTGAGAGCAGCCCTGTCAGAGGCAAAGCTGAGCATTCAAAATCCTTACCTAGGCAGAGTGCTTGCTGACTTCAGGGGATGCTTTTTCCCAGAGAAGGGATGTGTGAAGGCGATCAGGATCAGTTAGTTGTCCCCTGCAGCAACGTTGTTTCTCTTGCTGAGAATTCCAGCACATGGGGGCATGGATTTCTGCTGCTGAATACCAGCTCACAGGTGAAGTGATTGTCAGTCTCACCTTTGAACCTAAACAGCTTCTATCTTTCCTTCATATCAGCTTTAGGAGATAAACACACACACTAAAACAAACAATAACAACAAAAAAACCCTGGGGACTGAGGCTGGATTTCTGATAATTTGACTAATTTGAACCTATTTTTGAATCCTGAAAAGCAGAATGTGCCCATCTATTAGCTCAGGAGACTTTGAGTAAGATGTTCTAACACAGATCCACCATGGAGACTTGAGGACAAAGGATCAGCCAAACATTCAACAATGACAGTACTGAATCTCTATCCTTCATCACCTCTAGCTTTTCTTTGCCCTGGTGGAACTGGGCAGCAGAAGGTCCTTAGCCCAAAGCAAATGACAAAGCTCCTTGCTGTACCACTGCTGGGAAGCACCTTGGGTTGAAACTGTCCTTCAGGAGAGGCAGCAGCCAGCTGGAAGTGGATTTGCCCAACAGCAACATTGATCATTGGCTTCCCATAGCCTGTGGCAGCTCTTTAAGGTAGCTAAAATTACATCTGATTTTGTAAAAGACTCTACAGGCCCCATCACTTTGCCCACCCACAAAAAAAAACCCAAGCCACACACACACACAAAAAAACCCAAACACAAACAACCCCCCCCCAACAACAAACCAAACAACCAAAAAACCCCCAACCAAGACCAAAAACATCACTCCTTTGGTGAAAAATGAAGCGGCTCTGAAAAATAACCTAATTTGTCACCTCCTCCTGTGAGTCCTGCTAGCCACCTTCTGCGCCAGTCTCACTCTGCAGCAGCCCATAAGCAGGGTCTGAAGTGAAGGAGAAGCTGGAGGAGGAGGAGGGAGGAGGAAGGCAGAGAGGCTGCATGCCTAGAAAGCCAGGACTATTCCTGCTGCCCACCTTGCAGGCATCACCTCTGCATCAGGAGTGAGTAATAGAAGGAGAAGCAGGCTCTCTGGATTTAACAAGCTCACTTCAATTTCAGTGAGGCCCTCGGGCACTGCTGTGGTGCCCCCAATAGCACTAATTATTAACGAATCATCCCTGATGAATAGGAAGGCTGAGATGACCTCTGTCTCCTTGGCTTGTCAGCCCTTCCCAAGGTCCATTCGATTTCACTGGGCAGGGAAGCAACTGCACAGATTTAAACTGAGCTCAGGGAAGGAAGAGGGCTGGAACAGTCAACAACACATTTGTCCCTAGATTGTGCCATGGACCAACAGCATCTCACTGCTTCTTCTGTGATGTAGATGTGGCCATTGGAAAGTCCTGCAAGAAGTGTGTCCTGCATTTTATTTTAACACCATCCCTCCCTGCTTCCTCCCTGCAGACTGATTCTGCTCATTTCTGTGTGTCCTGGCTCAAGCTTTTGCTCCCAGCACAGGTTTGCTCCATCTCTCTGTTACAGGCTTTGAATGGGAGCAGATGGGAAATTGACTTTTGGGCGGGTTTGGGGGGTTTATTTACCCTTTAAAAGCAAAAAATATCACTCGCCACCACCTCAACCCAAGTCCTGGCACAGTCTCACTGCATCAGAGAGCAGCCCAAGCAGAAAGCAAGGCTGTGAGAAGGTGGAGGCTGGCAGAGCCTCCCATTGCCAAGCTTAGGGTCATCCAGAGCTCATGGGGAAGGATGGAAGGGGACAGCTTTCTGCAGCCCTCAGGAACTGCGGGGCTGTGGTTGCTCAGTCAGAGCTGGGAACAGGAATTAGGGCAGAGAAAATCACGATGGCTGCAGCCCTCTCCAGTTATCCAGCCAGCTAGAAAGGCACTGGCTTGTCTTTTGTTGTAGCTGTGGGGTTTTTCCCTGTTGATCTGCATTTATGCCTTCTTTTTTTTCCCCTTGCCTTCTGTCTGTGTATTTTTTTATCTAAGCAGATGATAATTTTACTGTGGCTACTGTCAACATGTAAATGCTTTTCTGTTGCATTTTTTAATCTCTCCATCTCATCAGCTCACATTTGCTGCGAGCAATGGGAGTAAAGGGGTGTTCAGAGGCTTGAACCTCCCCAGCAGCTGCTGCTTTGGGGTAGTGGGACCAGTCTGTTATAGAGTTTTATTAAACACAACACATCACCGAATAGAAAATTTTGGCAATTTATTAAGTAACAAGGCAGGAGCAAACACAGCGCTGGGCGACAGGGGAGTCTCCGCTCCGCCAACTGCCGCGCTTAACACGAGTTCCCGTCCCCTTTTATAATTCCTCCTTTGATTGACGCCCTCCTTCTCGAAACTTCGTGGCTCTACTCTGCGCATGTGCACCCAGTCTCTTCCAGGTCTCCCCCGCCTCCCGCTGGTCGCAGCGACGAAGATCGGCAGTCCCCCCCCCAGCCGCTCCTCAGATGACAGCCCCGGTCCCACCCCGTGGGCATGCCCAGGCATGCCCATACACACAGAGCAAGGTTTTATGAACAAAACTAATCAGATGGACAAAACCAATCAGGATGTACATCCCATTCTATCACAATTCCCCCTCTGTCTTCATCCTGATTTGTTTTGTCCATTATATGTAACATAACCAGCACCCCTCAAACCAGGGCACATATAAAATCCCGTCGGGTTTAACATCTGATTCAGTATTAGTCATAAAACAGTTGATAACCAAAACCACTTGTAAGGACTATAAGGGTCTACAACATCAAAAATCCACTCCATGGTCCTGCTTTAAATGATTATTAGGGGTTCTTGATCTCCACTATTTTCTACTCCTCTGCCTCGCTCGTCGACTCGGGTGCCTCGAGCCACGAGGGGTGTCATCTTCTCGGCAGCAAGAGTATTCTTCAGGAGTCCCCAGAATAACTGTCTCTGTTATTTGTTACAGAGGTTTGAGGATTATGGAGGGATTTTCTGGTTATCTCACCCTTTGCCCTTTACAAAATATTAGATTTCAATGTTTTAACAAATACAGATGAGATTTGACTCAGGTCAGTTCTTTTTCTTATGTATAGTAAGCCGCAAGTCCCCTGGTCCTCGGGTGACTTGCCACTCTGGTCCTGAATCAAAGGCTTCCTTTTGGTCTGGTCCCCGCACTGGTCCTTTAATTCTGCTAGCATGTGTCCATCCCTTTTCCGCTGTCCGAACTGCGGTCTCTGTGGTTAACAGCACAAGGTAAGGTCCCTCCCATCGTGGAGCTAGGGTAGTTTCTTTCCAAGTCTTAATCAATATCCAATCTCCTGGTTGGATGCGGTGCAGTTTTAGGTCCAATGGGGCCCTTTGTGCCAAAGCCCCTTTCTTCCACAATTAAGTCTTGTTCTTTTAGTCCAGAGGTCTCTCAATATTATAGGGCATTCCATACAGCATTTCAAAGGGGGAAAGTCCCATATCAGTTCTAGGCTGTGTTCTAATATTCAACAGGGCCAGAGGCAGACACTTTAGCCATGACAATTTGGTTTCCATCATTAATTTTGTCAATTGTTTCTACTCGTCCCGAACTCTGTGGGTGCCATGGGGTATGGTGATACCATCGAATTCCCAAAGCAGCCATAGTTTCCGTAATGATTTTGGACACAAAATGCGGCCCTCTGTCTGAATCAATAGATTCCACCACACCATACCGGGGAATGATTTGTTCTAAAAGAATTTTTATGACCGCCTGGGCAGTGGCTTTTACTGTAGGAAATGCCTCTTTTTGCTGCTGGCCGCCCTCCCTTCAGGGGTTGTCTAAGGCCAGCCTTATTAACCTTCAGACAGGTGATACAGCCCCGTACTATTTGTTTTGCCAAATCATCTGCCCCAAAGCACATATATTTTATAGTAAATTGATCAACAAGTGCCTGCGACCCCCAATGAGTTTTGCTGTGTATCTTCCTCATAATATCCATAGCAACTGGTTTGGGTAAAACTATAGGTTTTCTCGTAAACCCATTTTATGCATCTTCTCTTTTTCTTGTGTGGTAAAACTGTATAATTTCCATGGAGGAGGTTCCTCTGTCTCTGGGGGCCAATCCTCATATCCTGGATCCTTGCATACACAGTCTACAACATACATCCTGTCTCCTCTCTTATGAATATAACAAGGCTTCTTCAAATAAATTCTCCCACAGTCCCCACACTTTATTCCCTGCTGTATGTGTAGAGTTAGAAGAGCCGCTCTTTTTGCTTCCTGATCAGCTATGTTATTTCCTCTGCTTTTAGGATCCATTCCTCTCTGATGCCCTCTTACATGAACTACAGCAATTCTCTTAGGTTCTCTCAGAGCCTTCAATACTGCCTGTATCAATTCCCGATGTATTAAGCCCTTTCCTTGTGAATTTATCAGTCCTCTTTCCTCCCAAATCTTTCCAAATGTATGCACTACCCCATAGGCATATTTGGAATCAGTATAGATGGTACCCTCTTTATCGGACAGCATCTGTAATGCTCGTAGCACAGCATACAATTCACACGCCTGTGCTGACCAAGACTTATTTAGTGGTCCTGACTCTATCACGGTTAACTCTTTCCCTTCAATTATAGCGTATCCTGACACCCGCTTTCCATCCACCACTCGAGATGATCCATCAACAAATAGTTTTTCCCCTTCCCCTAATTCTTCCTCCTCCAAGTCTGGGCGGATTTTTGTCTGTTCTTCTATAACTGACAAGCACTCATGTGTTAGGTTCCCTTCTCCGGGTGTCCCATACAAGAATTGAGCTAGGTTCTGTAGGGCGGTTACCTCCAAAGATAATTTGGGGGAGTCAAGCAGTATTCCTTCATATTTTAGAAGGCGGGAGTCCGTAATCCATTTTTCTGCCTTTTGCCGCAATATCCCTCGGATATTGTGAGGGGATAGTACTCTCAGCTCTCCATTCAAGGTAATCTTATTAGCCTCTTCAACAAGTAACGCACATGCCACTATGGCCTGTAAACAAGTAGGCCATCCTCGACTCACTGGATCCAATAATTTAGATAGGTACCCCACAGGTTTCTTTCTCCCCGCCCAATCCTGGGTTAGTACCCCATACGCAGTTCCATCTTCTATATTTACAAACAAGTAAAAGGGTCTCTTTGTATCCGGTAAGCTCAATACCAGTGCATTGACCAAATCCTGCTTCAATTCATCCAAACTGTTTTCATCTTCTTTACTCCATTTCAATAATCCTTCCTGACTTAATTTATTATACAGAAACTTTACCTTTGCACTATAATTTGCAATCCATTGTCGGCAGTATCCAACAAGCCCTAATAATTGCCTCACCTGCCTTTTATTTCTGGGAGCTGGCATCTCTAAAATTCCTTTTACCCTTTCGGGGTCTATCTTCTTCTCCCCCTTTCTAAGATAATGCCCTAGATACTTCACCTCTTCCTCAACAAACTGTAATTTGGCCTTTGACACCTTCAATCCCTTTACACTCAAAAAAATTCAATAACTGAATACTTTCCTCACGGACTTCTTCTTCCGTGTCACCGGCAAGGAGTAAATCATCTACGTACTGGACAAGAACCACCCCTTCCCTGGTCTGGTATTCCTGTAAGATTTGCTCCAAAGCTTGTCCAAACAAATTTGGGGATTCTGTAAACCCCTGGGGAAGCACCGTCCACCTCAACTGCTGCCTTCGATGCGAGATAGGGTCTTCCCATTCAAAGGCAAAATAATCCCTACTTCTTTCATCTAGGGGACATGCCCAAAAGGCATCTTTCAAGTCTATGACACTATAATATTGTTTTTCTGGACCCAGTCTACTCAACAAAGTATATGGATTAGCTACCACTGGAAAACGAGCAACGGTTCTTTTATTGATTTCCCTTAAATCATGCACTAATCTGTATGACCCATCCGCCTTCTTCACAGGCAAGATGGGGGTATTGAAAGGGGACATACAGGGTTCTAAAAGACCCTTGTCCAAAAGTCTCTCTATCTCCGGTTGCAGTCCTGCCTTTCCCTCAGGGGAAATGGGGTATTGCAGGGGTGTACCAGACCTCTGGGTTAATCCTCGCCTCATCCTCCACCCTTAAGGGGCAAAGTCTAATCTTTATTTCCTTATTCACTACCTCTATGTTAATACCTAACTCAATAATTAAATCTCTACCTAGCAGATTAAAATCCGCTTCTGGAACTAGCAAAAAGTTTCCTACTCCTATCCTTGAGTCTGTCTCTATTAACACATCCTTTATTACTGAGACCGTAAAGGGTTCGCCCTTAGCTCCCACTACTTGAGCCACTTCCTTAGATAAACTACAACCTTTTGGTAATTTTTGCACAGTTGATCTTTCAGCTCCAGTGTCCACTAAGAACTCAACCTCCTGTTGCTGGGGACCAATCTTCAATTTTATCAAGGGCTCCTGATGTCTCTGGGTCCCCAGCAAATAGAGCCCCTGACCCCTCTAATCTTCCTGAAACTCTTTTTCATCCTTTAATCTTTTCCTGCACTCCCTCTTAAAATGCCCTTTTTTCCCACAGTAATAACACACAAAAACTTCTCTCCTTTCTGCCGACATTTCCTTTTCCCCGCCTTTGTCCCCCACCCGATCTCGTCCTGTAAGAAGCTCCAGCCTTTTCAGCCTCCTTAATCACCGCTATCATTATCCTAGCCTGCCTGCGCTGACTCTCCTCGTCCCGTCTTAAAGGTGTCTGAGGGGGAGGGGGCGGGTGCCGGAACGCTCTTAAAGCGGCGATGGCCGCGGTGAGGCCCACAGGAGAGGCGCTTGGAAGGGGTTTAAGGAGAACCAAGCTGGGGGGGTTATTTGGGGGAGGAAGAATTAATGACTCCTCCTCCTCCTTTCTATGTTTAATCTCTCACCTCCTGATTTACCTGAGTTTTATCATTCACCCACAGATTAAGTCTCAGCTTCACCCAGTCTTCCGATGACCCAAACATTGGCCACAAAACATTTGGGGAGATTTCTTTCCCTCCCCAAATAACCGCACAGTAGTGAATAATTTTTTCCTTCGTCTTGTTTTTAATATTTGGGTAATGTTCCCAATTTTCCAACATGAATCCTAACGGACTGTCCCCGGGAATCGGGGGAAGTTCTATAAGGGTTAAGGACTTGCTTCTCCCTTGTCCCCTCTTCTGGAGTACCCCTCAATCAATCGATGTTCAGTCGCTTCCCCTGTTTCGTGGCTCACGCTCTCACGAGCAATGAGAACCGCACTACTAAGGGTCCACACTCGCTTGGGGAATCCGAGCTGCCGGTTCCCCTCTCACACTCACACACAGTCACTGCAACTCCAGGATCCCTGACCCAGACCGAACGGTTCCCGCAATTACTCACGCATCCCGCGTCTTCGTCCGGACCTTTGTGCACAAAGTTTATAGGGTCTGCCGGCTTCCCTTTGCTCCTGTACCTTGAATTTAGGTTCGTCGGTACAACCAGGGTGAGATTGGACCACCAAGGCCACTAAAAAAAATCAAGTGGGGCGCCTCCTTGGAATGGTCACAAGCCCAACCACTTAAGTTGCATCCGAGTCACGGCACCAAATTTGTTATAGAGTTTTATTAAACACAACACATCACCGAATAGAAAATTTTGGCAATTTATTAAGTAACAAGGCAGGAGCAAACACAGCGCTGGGCGACAGGGGAGTCTCCGCTCCGCCAACTGCCGCGCTTAACACGAGTTCCCGTCCCCTTTTATAATTCCTCCTTTGATTGACGCCCTCCTTCTCGAAACTTCGTGGCTCTACTCTGCGCATGTGCACCCAGTCTCTTCCAGGTCTCCCCCGCCTCCCGCTGGTCGCAGCGACGAAGATCGGCAGTCCCCCCCCCAGCCGCTCCTCAGATGACAGCCCCGGTCCCACCCCGTGGGCATGCCCAGGCATGCCCATACACACAGAGCAAGGTTTTATGAACAAAACTAATCAGATGGACAAAACCAATCAGGATGTACATCCCATTCTATCACAAGTCCAACAGCGGGACCACCTCAGCCTTCCACTGCACACCTCTCCTGCCAGCCCTTACAAACCAAACTGAGCATGCTCAGTCTCGCTTTGGGACTTCGGGGAAAGCTCACGTTCCCTTGGCCACAAACCAAAGCAAGAGAGATCTACCACCCCTGGGTTAAAACAAAAATTGACCATTGCACTCAGGCTTCAGTAATACCTCTTGAAAAGGGGCAGAAAGGGAAACACAACCAACGCCTTGTGCATCGAAGGGCTCTTATAAAATGAAGAGCGGGAATGAGGGGGGAGGGGAGGGGAAGGAGGAAAGAGGGGGGTTGGTTCCTTGTGTTCCCTCCAAAATTACCAAGCTGCCGGTTGACCGAGTGAAGCTGAGCTGGGATTTGCTGCCGTACTTGCCTCCTGTGTGGGAAATTCCGGGGGTGCAATGCAAGTTTTTGAGCAGCATCTTTGCACCCCGGGAATGGGCAGCCGACAATTAGGAGCCTGAAAGGCGAGACACCCCGGGGAGGTATCCGTGAGAAGAAAGAGGCTCAAACAAGGCCTCCAGCATCACCGAGCCCCGTCTCGACCCGCACTGTTGTTTTTCCTCTGTTTGCCACCGTTTTATCATTCGCCTCAGCGGAGGGCTAATTTGGGACTGTGCTAATTACGGAGCGATTATCCATTAGTAATTCAACCTCAAGCCAAGATAACTCGAGACCACTAATGAGCTGGAAATCGCCCCCTTATTAGAGACATTCAGCTTTCTTCCAAGGGGTGAGGAAAAGATGGGATGCTCCTCCAAGGGACCGGCACCGTTCAGCAGCCGGGAAGCTGGAGGGATGCCGGCAGCGGGTGGGACCGGTGCCCAGGCACCCCGGGGTGAAGCGGGATGGCTGATGCTGTGGTTCCCGGGGCCCAGCCGATGGAAACATCAAACTACCGAGCCCCTCGAATCTCAGCAAGGGGTTTCTCTCCCCTTTCTCCTCGGCATCTGGCATTTCGTGCTAGAGGAAACCATCACAGCAGCTCCTGACCTAATGAATACAGAGATGTGCACTGAAAAATCAATTTAGGTCTAGATCCTCTGTGGGTAGGGAAAAATAACCCAAACCACTTAAACAAAGCTCTGCTCTCCAGGGTTTTCCGTTCTTCTTCGGTGGTTGAGGGGATTGAGTCTAGAGGGAAGGCAAAGGGAAAGGCAATGCGAGCGGACCTGTGCGTGCCGGAGCAAGGCTGAGCTCTGGAAAAAAAAAAAAAAGAAAAAGAGAAAAAAAAGCCCTCAACACAGGCATAATGTGTTTTATAATTATAAAATCAACATTGCTTCCAGTGGTAAAGGCGCTGGCTCCAATTCCTGAGCGCGTTCTTTTCTGGGATTCAATCCGTTTGGGAAATGCAGATTGCCTTGCGACCCGCTGTTTGATTTATGAACTGTTCGGTTTACCATTGCTTACCCATTGCATTTCGGACCTTGGGAAGGAAGCAGAGCAGGGAGAGGGGAAGAAGCGACAAGAGAGAGGGAGGGAGAAGGACCCTGCCACCACACATATCGCCAAAAGAGAGCTCCTGCACAGACAGCGGCTCCCCACCGGAGCAAATCACCTCGAAACAATTATTGGCCCCTGCTTCCTCCCCATCACTCGCTTCCCCACCCACCCCCCAGTCGCCAGCTGGGGTCTCTCCTTATAAGTAAAAAAGGACGTGTTTACTCTTTTGGTGTGTATTTCTTTATAAAGGCACCAGGCGCCTATAAATAGCCTAGGTAAGAGCAGCTCCTGCCGCCGAATCAATAGCCCCCCCCCGCCGTCCCTTCCCCTTGCTCCTTCGGCTGAGCTGCCTTATTAATTATGAAAGAGCTCTGAGACCCGGCTCTGCAGCATCCTCCTTAATGGTGGTTGCTGCCTTTCCTCCCAACTCCGCACCCCTCCGCGCCCCGCTCCGAGCCTCCTCTGCCAGCTCCTGGCGACTGGGAAATGGAGGTGCTGAGATTGAGGGGTTCGGGAGGAGGAAAAGGCGGGTCGGGGGATTTAGTCCTTGTTTTTAAGGCAGCAATGAAAAAGAAAGGAAGGCAGCGACGCAGCAATTGAGGCTCCTTGTCCTTGTGTGAACTGCAATTGCCGTTCATCAACGGATGGGCTCGGATTTCATTTCCCTTGCCTTAGAAGCCCTTTTGTTTGCAGGAGATATTACATAAAAAGGACGACACCTTCATTTCAAACAATAATTTTTATTTTATACTTCTGTCTATACTTTGTAGCAAATATTTTTTGTTTGGTTGGTTGTGGGTGGGTTTTGTTTGTTTATTTGTTGTGGTTTGCGGGTTTGGTTTGGTTTTGTTTGTTGTTTGTTGCTTTTTTTTTTCTAAATTGACTTTATAATAAACTTTTCTTAAAATTACATTTTGCACATTTTTTATTCCCTTTTACAATCAAGGCTTTTTATTTTTTTTTTTCCCCCCAAAATCGTTTTTGCTGTTGTTCGCTGGTTGTTTCTCTTTTAGGTTTACATTTTAAGCCCCCTTTTTGTGATCTCTACGATTGGATATCCAGGTATTTAACTGGCATGTGTAACGTCTAAAACAAAGAGGAGGAAAAATTAAAGGCAGTGAACTCGAAAAGATGCCTTCAAACAGCAAGTACAGGTAAACTCTCAGACATCTGTTAGCAGCATTTCTTCATTTCTTCAGCCATTTAGACACACCTTTCCTCCCTCCCTTCCTTCCTTCCAATCCTTCCTTCTTTCCAATCCTTCTTTCCTTCCTCCCTTCCTTTCTTCCCTCTCGTCCTCCCTCCCTCTCTTCTTTCCTTCCTCTCTCCCTTCCTCTCTTCCTTCCTTCCTCCCTTCCTCCTATCCTCCCTTCCTTCCTTCCTTCCTTCCTTCCTTCCTTCCTTCCTTCCTTCCTTCCTTCCTTCCTTCCTTCCTTCCTTCCTTCCTTCCTTCCTTCCTTCCTTCCTTCCTTCCTTCCTTCCTTCCTTCCTTCCTTCCTTCCTTTCCTTCCTTCCTTCCTTCCCTGCCTCCCTCTCTCCCTCCCTCCCTCTCTTCCTCCATTCCTTCCTCCCTTCCTCCCTTCCTTCTTCCCCTTTCTCTCTCTTTTTTTTTCCCCTTGAGGGAAAACACTCTTTAATATTTTTTTTTCATATATATATATATATTTTTTTGTTGCAGTGGAATGACCAAAAAACAAGTGACTGTGGAGGAAAGATGAGATATTGTGAATTATTCACCAGATGCTTCATATGTGGACATCTCCCTTGGATTCATCCAGTGCCTTTTTTCGGGGGTGTGTGGTTATTTTAGGCTGCATTTTTCTCACCTTGCACTCTGCCACAATTTTAAGAGAGCCCGTGGCTCGCCGGGATGTACGCCGGCTGATTCCAGCTTTAGGTGGCCCAGAGCCATTCCTGAGATTGCTTTTGCACGATGAGGGCTCGAGTTTGTTGGTTTATTATTATTGTTTTCTTTTTTCCTAGTTTTTTTTTTTCTTTTTTCTTTTTTTTTTGTTCAAAGCAATAGTAAAGCTGAGGTCCGATTCGGGCTGCGTGCTGCTGCCTAGTTTGGTAACATTTGGCAAATAAAACACAAAATAAGAAAAAAGGGAGAACGCTTCCACAGTCCTACATGGGTGTTTCACCATCATCAGCCACCACCATCATCATCATCATCATCATCATCAACCACAGAAAAAGCACAACGTCCCCAAAGCAACGGATGGACAACTTCCTCTATAGATCCAGCACATGGAGAGGGGTGTGGGTGTGCTCGCTTCCCCCCCTCCCCCAGCCTAAAAAGGCAGCCAGGTCACTAGGGCAGCCCAAAGAGCCGCCAGCAGCAGGGGCAAAGCCGGCGAGAGAAGGGACGGTGCAGCGCCGCTGCCCCCTCCGCACAGTTCAAATAAGCTGCCTTGGAAATCGAGGTTTTTTGATTCCCGTCTCAGTTTCTCCCAGAGGTCTTTCGCTCCTTCCTGGCAATCGGTGAGCGCTGAGAGGGTGCAGGAGTGGAAATCATCCCAGTACCTGTAGGAGGGGAGAGCAACGGCATCAATACAGGCACGCTCCCATTTTTTTTTGGGGGGGGAGGGGAGGAGGGGGGAAGGGGGGATGGTATCCCTCCGCTCCCGTACCCCCGACGACAGAGCTGAGCGGGGACATACCTCAAAAGGGAGCTAGTACCTGCTGGAGAGTAGCCGCCGCCTTCCCCGCCCTAAAACCCTGCCCCCTCCTTCACCCGAAGACAGTGTTTCTGGGAGGGATGCCCACCCCCGAGACACGGATTTGGGGAGGGATGCTCTGCCCCTTGCCTTCTCCTGGCTGCCCCACAGGCCGCCCCGGGCACGATCTGTGCTGGGTACCGGCTTTCCTGGTAGCTGCTGGGGAGGGGGGACGTTGCTGGCTGTGATTTTGGGACACCACCCCCCTCCCCAATTCCGCCTTTGGAGCCATCCTGGCGTGGAGTGGGATGGTGCAGAAATCGCTTTGCTGGGTCTCTGCTGAAGGAGGTCTTTGCCTTATGCGAGAGGAGATCTTGCATGCCTCGGCTGGCAAACGCCATCCTAGGAGACCACGGGTTTGTCCCGAGGGTTTTCCCTGGTGGGAGTGGGCAGATTTGGGTGGGAAAGTCATCACTTTCCCCAGGAGTATCTCGGTATCCCCGAGGATGCTGGTGTAGTGTTAGGATCCCTCCCCGGGGTGGGAGAGTAGGTGGAGGAGGAGAAAAAGGAGGAGGAGGAAGGAGGAGGAGGAGAAGAAGAAAGGAGCATCTTCCCCACTTGGACGCTCTGCACCGGTCGGCGATCCTTGAGGATCCACGCCTAGGGGTCTAAAGGCAGCGAATGGTTTCTCCTTTCCCGGGATAATTTCCAAAACGTTTTTCCTTTTACTATTTATTCCTTTCTTCCGGGGCACTGGCCCGAGATTTGCCACGGAGGCAGGGCCCAGCCTGCTGCCCCAGCCGCGAGGGATGAGAGGACCTTTTCTGGGTCATCAAAAATCACCCCAAATCTGCCTTCTACTCTCTTATTTCCCTGCTGTCTCGTGGCAGGCGCCTGCAACGTTGGATCTCGTTTTTCCTTTTTAAAAATAGTCCTATAGCCTCTAATTTATGAGCACTCTAAGCTGGTTGTAGACTCCCAATGTTTGCTACTTTTGTAATAAATAATGAGATAGTGAGGAGCCAGAGCCTGAGAGTGTGCCTCTCCTGCAGTATTTCTGCTGTAATTGCATCTCCCAGAGGAAAATTAAATCTTCCCCCAGCTCCTTTCCATACACATCCTGGCAGAGGCAAAAGCAACCGGGTGGTGGGGAAAAAAGTCTTGTTGGGAAAAGAGGTTCTTTCCACAGGTCAGGACCACCTCTGGTCTTGCACTCCAGGACCAAAGGTCATCATATTGGGATGATGCTGCCCCTTGGTATATTCATATATGACACAAGGAAAATCACAACTCAGCATTTACAGCAAGGTGCCAGCCCTAGGAGGTGCTTGGCTCAGAAATTTCTAGGAGAGGAAAAAAAGTCTTTTATTTCTTTTTCTTTTATTCTTCTCTTTTCCCTTTCCTTTCCTTTCCTTTCCTTTCCTTTCCTTTCCTTTCCTTTCCTTTCCTTTCCTTTCCTTTCCTTTCCTTTCCTTTCCTTTCCTTTCCTTTCCTTTCCTTTCCTTTCCTTTCCTTTCCTTTCCTTTCCTTTCCTTTCCTTTCCTTTCCTTTCCTTTCCTTTCCTTTCCTTTCCTTTCCTTTCCTTTCCTTTCCTTTCCTTTCCTTTCCTTTCCTTTCCTTTCCTTTCCCTTTCCTTTCCCTTTCCCTTTCCCTTTCCCTTTTCCCTTTTCCCTTTCCCTTTTTCTGATTCTCGGGGAACCCAATCAGAAAACACCTTTGCCATCCATATTTATGCCTGAAGACTGTATCTAGTTTCCGAATATAATGTTATCTGATTTATTTGGGGGGTTTTGTTTGGTTGTTGACCTTTTATTGCTGGTGGTTGTGTTTTTTTATTGTTTGTTTTGTTTTCTATGGGTTTTTTGTTTGTTTGTTTGGTTTTAGTTGGGGGGTTTTAGCAGAGAGAATTTGTACCAGAAAGCAGCAAAACAGCAACGGGAAGATGAGATAATATCCTGTGCAGGCGAATTTTTGTTGTGGTGGTGGGTTTGGTGTTGAGGTTTGTTTGTTTGTTTGTTTTGGCTGGTTTGCCGCTGGTGGGTTTTGGTGTGTTTTTTTGTTTGGTTGGGGATTGATTTGTTTGTTTCTTTCCCCCAAACGTATCAAAAATGCATATTTCTGCCTCTTTTCGAGTCTCTGCTAGGGATGTGCGACCCCGAAGTGGGGCAGGCAAGGCCAGGGCAGTTACATCAGTTTTTTCTTTTTTAGGGCTCCTCCAGCTTTAGAAAGGAGCTGGGAAGGGCAGGAGCAGAAGCCGATTTTGCAAGGCGAGCTCTTTTCCTCCATTCATTATCATTTTTTCCCATTGCCGTTTCCCTTATTATTTCCCTTTATTTTTGTATCTTTCCTCTCCTCCACTCTCTGCCAGGACCTGGGGGAAACTGGGACGAAATGTGCTTTGCTGGAGGACCCAAGCAACTCAGGGCGGGAGAGATGCCACTGGGCGATTAGTATTTCAACTGGGCTCTCTTCTTTTTAATTACATTTGATTTTGCCAGGAATAGCCTCCCCAGCGCCTGCTGCACCCAGCCGCAGGGAACCGCCTGTCCCCGGGCAGAGGGAGCCTGTCCTCGACTTGTCTCTGTAGTGAGCGCTAGCCTCGGAGCTTGGGGATTGGGTCTGAAAGGCAGGTATGAGGGAAAGGATGAGAATTCCCGTGCAGCCAGTGTCACCATCGTACAAAGCAGGAGAAAGGGAAAAATAGAAGGGACGAGCTAACGAAGAGAGTGACCAAAAAAAAAAAAAAAAAAAAAAAAAAAAAAAAAAAAAGACAAAAAAAAAGAGAGAGAGAAATTCCAAATACTCCGTTTGAAGGAGGGAAAATTTTTTCAAAAGTCGCTCCAGGCTTCACTGTTTCCCAAACCCGCCATGTCCCCATGGTAGGGTGCTTGGACGAAGTCCGACCCCAAAGCTCCAAACCCCTAGGTACTTGTGTTGCATCCCTTCCCACCTCCACCATCCAACCTCACCCCCACCCCCCCCAGCCCTAGGTGACCCCCTTTCCCCGTTTTATCCCCCCACCTCTTCGCAGCCCCCGAAGGAGAGTGGAAAGACCTACGAGCAGATCGTTTGGAGGTTTCTCTTGTCGTCCAGGTCCTGGGGGTAGCTGGCCATGTTATCGCCCAGCCGCAGCAAACACTCGGAGAAGTCCCTAAAGACGGCATCGCACCGCCCGGCCGCTCTCACCGCCTGCACCAGGTACGCTGAGGGATGGGGGGGCAGGGGCACAGGTCAGCACCACTGGACCCCCACCCTGGATCCCCTCTTTAATCTCGCCCATTCCCTCCCCCCGATTGCTGTCCGGGAAGCAGCGATCCAGGGGCAAGAGGAGGGTGAGGGAACAGAGCCAGAGTTACCGGCGGGGGCTTTTTGCTCTCGGCTGTTTCAGCACCGGAGTCCCTAGTGATCAACGGCGCTGATTTTTAAAATTTATTTTATTTTTTTTTGTCTGGGTGTTTTTTGGTTGGTTGGGGGTTTCTTTATGTTGGTTGGGGGGAGGGGGTTGTTTGTTTTTTCCTGTGTGGTGGGTGGTGTGGTTTTGGTTGGTGTGGTTTTGCTTTTGGGGTTTTTGTTTGTTTGTTTCCGAGGGATGAGAATGAGGGAGGACAGGCGAAAATGTGCTGTCTGCTTCTCCCAGGATTTATTCCTTTGTTTGAAAATGTTTCTTGAAAGCAGCAGTTGCGTTCCTCTATGTAATCAACCACACACCCCTCTCCTCATCACCCAGGTCGCTTGAATTAATACCGTGCCAAACGCAGAGGGACAAAGAAATTAGTAATAACAACACCACCAACACCAACAGCACCAACTATTATTATTTTAAAACACTAGAAAAAGCTACGACAAAGACATGTAAAAAGTGATCCTCAAAGCCGCGCACGCAGCAGCGGGAAAGGACAAGGATGATTCTGTCCCTCGCATCCTCCGGGATTGCTCTAGGAAAAGGCACCCGGTGAAACGCGATAGTAACAACTCCCAAACCACCGCCTGCAAACGGGGAAAGAAAACGAATTACGGCGTGACTGAAACGGTTCCTCCCCGATGGCCGCGGCTGCCGAGCCGTGCTCCGCGGAGGGACGGGATAGGATGGGAAGCAACCAGGGATGCGGATGCTGTTGCACGATGCGGCTGGAAGAAGTCGGACCAATGCCCGTACCCCGCAACCGTACCCCACGGCTTGGGGTAGCCGGGGAGGCGAGAAGGTGCTTATTGAGGATGCTGACTCCAAACCGCTCCTCCTGCCAGTAATGGGGGTTGGGAACACTGGAATGTCCCTATTTCTAGGCTCGACCCCATCCGGGTTGTTGCTGCGGCTAGCGGGGGAGGGAAGGAGTTGTCCTTCATCCCTTTTGGAGAAGCCTCCGGCCATCCACATCACCAAGGGTAGGGTTATTGGGGTGGGGGTCCTGACATTGTGCCCTTAAGGCATGGATGTGGCGAGGATGTGTGTATGTTTTCTTGCCAGGCACCGGTTCCAAGCTAAATGGCTGACTTCAAAGAGACTTCAACGCAGATCCCCCCCTCGCCGTTTGATTCATCGCTACCATGACTTGGTGGCCACTCCCCTCTACACACACACCAGCAGCAGCCGTCACATCAAACCCCCAGCAGGCTCCAGACATTGGTTACGGTAGGGGGAAAAAAAAAATGCCAGGCAAACAAATAGAGAAGAACCGAAGATCATCCCGAGGGGAAAACCATGTCCTATAAAACCCGCGCCAGCCCACTCCGGCAGCTACAGCGAGAAAGGGGAGGGGGAAGATGCCACTAATTTCTCCCAAACCAGGATGGGCTGCGCTGAAAATTCAGGGCCCTGCCCCGGGCAGGATGTGGAGTGTGATGGAGGATCAGTTTTGGGACCGGCGGGGCTCAGAGTATGCCCTCCCTTCCAGAGGACATCTTCCTCCGCACAAGGCATCCCAAAGACACTAAAACGCAATCAATAATAATAAAATCCCCCAAAGCGGACAGACGAAGGTTCTGCACGCTTACACCACAGCGGGATTTATCTTGAATGAGGTCATTTGTGCTTTGTCGTGCCCCCGACCTTCCCCCACTCCTTGCCCCCACCCTTTCAAATACAGGAGCGTGCAGCAATTTGCAATGCAGCAGGACCGCAGGAGCCATCTATACCGGATCGTGCCTCCTTCCGAAATATGCTCCTCGTCCTCTCCTTCCTCCTTCCCTTCAGCTGCGCCTGGTCCATCCCTCCTGTCCCTGGGCACCTACCGCGGAGACTCATTCCCTGCGGCTCCCCCTCTTCAATCCCATCACCTCCCAATATGTCAGGGATTTCTGACAGCTCCAAACCCCTTTGCCCAAATCTATACATACATAGATAAATTACAAATCAAACAATTAAACAGATTTTTCCTTCTTTCTTTCTTTCTCTCATTTTTTTCCCCTTTCATTTTTAAACGTAGACATTTTGGGAACGAGACGAGCATCCATTTCACACAAGCCGCTACCGGGAACGGGGCAAAAGCAAACGTCCTTTGCAAACCTCACATGGACAACCAAAAGCGGATTTCAGGTCGGAGGGAACTGGTGGGGAAGGTTACCCGAAATACCGAAGGAGGAGCGGAGAGGAACAAAACCCGCCACGAGCATCAAATCCGTCCTCTTCCAGGGCACCGCAAAGCCACCGCACTGTCACGATCCCCGCGGTGTGCAGAGATATTTGGGGGGGAACTTCCCAGATTACTGCTCATGCTCACAGCAGCCCGGGGACAGCGATTCCCAGACATCCGAGCTACCTTTTGACATTGCACCGCGAATAAAACCCTCCCTCGGTTGAATCAAAGAAACACAAATGAGAGCAAAAATCCTTCTTTCCCAAGTGAACAAGCAAAACAAAAACTGAAAGGACTGGAATGAACGATAACACCCAAATAATGCCTTTCCTGTTCTTTCTCTGACAGAAAATGGCCTTCCGAAGAGTTCAGCCTCATTTAAAACAGAATCGTAACACGGATGAAGTGGGTTTGCATCCTATATCCACATTTCGCGGAGGTCAACATTACATCGCGGTTATCTTTTACTCATTTCTTTGCTCCATGAGGAAATGCCCAGGGCATTTTGCCTCTTTATTTCTTCCTTGCCTTGTTCTCCCCGCTCTTTTTGCCTTCTTTCTTCCCTTTCTTATTCTCCCCCATCTCCCCCTCCTCCCCCGCCCTCCTTTTAATTTTTTTTTTCCCATTTCCCCTCTTTTTTTTTCCCCCTTTTTTTTTGTACCCACAAAACGCTGCAGAGATTGTCTGGGAAGGAGAGTGACCGAGCAAAAAGAGCTCCAAATAGCAACACCGGGCATTTCCCCCCCCCCCCTCCCTCCCCCACTGTAGCCGAATTCCTTTGTAGGCAAATATTTTTCAAAGGTCTCCACACCTGACAATGTGGCTAATAAAAGCCGCGCTTTAACTGTCCTCTCCTTGAAGCCCAGGTTTGGATCAGGACCGGGAACACACACATCCAATACATAACTTCAAAAACATTTGCCTGGACCAAAGGCGATCATTAACTTGGCGGAGGTTTAAAGTCTGTAACTCAAAACAATTCTCAACAAAGAACTACTGAATAAAACGAACCCGTGTCAAACCAGTAAAAAAAGAACCAGGGAGGGAAAAAACCCCCAAACTACTAAAACATTAAACAAACCCAGCAAAAAGCACACATAACCATACACTGGTGTGGAGGGAAAATCAGCTATTTAAAGTATTTAATTAAAAAAAAGTAATATGTTTTATATATATTTATATGTGTGCATATATATGTATTAATTTTTTAACGTTTTTCCGAGTCTGCTCAGTTTTTGACAGCGATTCTCTCAGGACAAAATTCAAGCCCAGGCGGCGGGACTCTGCGATTTTCAGATATTTTTCTAATAATTAGTTTTGTTCTGTTGGATTTTTAAAAAAAAAATTATTATTTTTTTGTTTTTTAAAGTTAGTGATGGGTTTTGTTTTAGGCTGCTACACCAAAAAGAAAGCTTCCAAGTTCTCAAAGGGAGACCTTGGCTCTTGCCCATGATTTTCTGCATAAAAAAACTTTCCAGGTCCATTTTTCACAAGCCATTTTATGCCGGTTTCTAGTTCTCTGTCCCTCGGGAAGGGGAGGGGGTGGGGTGGGGGGATTTCTGAGCACTGGAGTCCCCAAATTATCGGTGGAAAGGAAGGAAGAGGGTATCCGAAAAGCAAACACAAATTATCTTGGGGATGGAGAGAACAGGAGGGGGGGAAAAAAGAGGAAGAATAAGAGAGGGGGGCGGGGGGGTTGGGGGGGGGAGGAGGGGAGAAGGATGAAGAATAAGGTGAGGGGGGAAAAAAAAGGGAAATATGAACGAGCAGGCACTGGTTTAGGAAACCGAACAACAAAAGTGATTGAAAACGAATTAAAAAATCCACTCCCTTTCCTGCGGACTCCTTCTGCCTTGAAGTACCGCTAAGATGCCAACCGGGAAGAAGGCAGAAGGAGCAGGGAGAGGGGAGCTGGGGGTGTCCCTCCACCGGTCCCCAGCGCAGGTCATTTCACCGTTCCGCTCCTGCATGCACCAGCCTTTGGGCTCTGACGCTGCCCAACTTGATAGGGAATTTGGCAGTCCACTTACCTATCTGCACAGCCAGGACCAGCGAAATATATCTGCCGTTCAACTTAAGTCCCATCCTACATTTAGTAAAACCATTTGCGGCTGCAGATCTTTAAATAGTTACTTGGGAGAACGTGGGGGAAAGCTGAAAAATAGGCATTGCCAACAAGTTCCGAGCAGCGGAGGACTTTGCAGACGAGAGGGGGGGAAGACGAGAGGAGAAGGAGAGCAGAAGAGAGAGGCAGAGGGAGAGGGCGAGGACGACTAACTGGGAATGGTTCGCTCCATTAGGAGGGGGCGGGGGAAGAGCAGCCTCACGCCCACCATCAGCCCTGACGCGAGGGGATGACACCGACTGGGCTTTTCTCGCCCCCCCATCCCCCCCTCCGTTTTGTTTTTTTTTTTCTTTTAGTTTTATTTAAATATGCACCTTGGAAGAGAAACGCCATTTATAGGCATCACAGCCTGGATTTATCCTCGCTCCCCGTATCTCCCCCCGCCTCATTAATCACTGAGAAAATCCCCCCTCTCCCTGCCCCGCCTGGTCCCGGCAGCCGGGACCATCCCTCTGGGGCGGGAGGGATGCGGGGGCGTGGGGGGGGACACACACAGGCACACACACGCAGATGGAAGAGCCAACTCCCCCCCACCCCCGGGGGTGGGGATAGCACAGCAGAACATCCATCCTCACTCGATACACACATCCCGCCCGCCCCCGGGGCCGCCCCATCGGGGCTGGATAGTTCGGCCCCCGCTCTGCGGAGTGGGGAGGAGGAAAGGGAGGTACGATGAGGGGGTCCCTTCCCCCTGCCTGCCCCTCCCCCACCATGACGTCACCCTAAGGATGATGCGTTGGGGGGGGAAAGTTGGTCTCTCCCAGCCCTGGAGCTGATTTATGCTGGTGGCAGCATTCTGACTGTGGGACTGCAGAAGGATGGCGCTGAGAAAGGGGTCATGGATGAGGAGGCAGCCCCTGGGCAGCTTCAAAGAGGCTGGCCAGTGGCTGAGGGAGATCACTGCACCACATCCTCTGGGGACAAGCTGCAGGTGGAAGGGATGGTGGCAACTGAGGCTACAGGGTGCTCCTGCAGCCTGACACGCTCCCCAGACCCTCTTCACATCCATCTCCTCCAGCCGTGCAAGAAGAACCTAAAGGTGTCAGTGTGGTCTTCTCCTGGGGCAGAGTGCCAGCCCAAACCTCATCCTACAGCCTTTCCCCTGGGCTCTTCCACTGCAAAATTATTCCTGCCCTTCACCAGTCAGCTGCAGTATTTCCAGAAGCCAAATGTGGTCTGGCTGGAGTGAGAAGTACTGCTGATGGCTGCTCCTCTTGCACCCATGTTCCCCGCTCTGCAATCCCACTGTGCTGGTGGTGCTCTTGAGGCTTGAACAAGCTAGGCTATCAGTCGGTTCCTCTCTTTTACAACCAACTCAACACAATCCTCAGACCTCAATGACAGAGGGACAGCAGCTGCCAGGCTGGATCCCCATGATTCCCTTGGGCTGCAAATGCCTGAAGCCCACCAGGCAAGGACAGGAATTGTGTGGGGTTAAGTGAATCAGTACAGCTGGAAGTAAGGAAACTGGAGAGCAAGATAAGAATCTTCCTCGCTGTTGCCTCTTTAGGTATACCTGATGTGTGCAGCGGAAGCCTTCATCCTCTTAAAGCCCTCATGAATCTCCAATCTTGGTTTCTTCAACTGGAAAGCAGGTATAAAGTTGGCTAACTGTGCTAGCAGTCAGTTGGGGCCTGCAGGTAAAATACCTCTCTCTCTCCTCTTCACCTTCCCACTTACTCCTTTTTGTGCCACCTTTTCTTCTTATTTATAGATCTGTACTATGGATGGTGAGCTGGATTAGAGAAGAGAGGTGTCTGAAAACTAACCTGAGGAATCATTTTGGTGGGAAGAGACCTTTGAGATCATCAAGTCCAACATTAACCCACCACTGCCAGGTCACCACTAAACCATGCCCCTCAGCACCACATTTACGTATCTTAAACGTGGAACTTTTCTCAGAGAGATAGGTTAGACAGTCCAAAAGATCTTATGTGCCTCACAGTTGGTGCATTATCAGTAGAAAAACAGAAGAAGAGGAAAGGAGTGTGGGTTGAGGTACATGGATATAAACGCTGAACCTACCAGCTCTTGGCAGCTTGGCCACTTGTGGCTGCATTTGCTATGAAGAAGGACAAGGCACCAGTCCAGGAGTACCAGGTTGTGGAGGCTGCAGCAAGAGGCAATTCTCATTTCAATTCTTTGTCCTAGAGTTTGATAACTGTATTGCTTTATTTATACTTTCACATTTGCTCCTTTTGCTCTGAAGGCAGACAAACCGCAGCTTCAGGTTAAAGGATGGTCTGGCTCCAAAAACCTTGTGTTAAGCATCATTTGGACATTACCCTATGGAAATCCACTTTGGAATGAATTTCAGGGCAGTTTCCAAGGCATGATAAGGAAGAGTTTAATATCTGGCTTTTGGTATGTCCATCACAGCTGAAATGACTGGAGCCTCTGGCAATCTGGCACTGAATCTCTTAAAAGAACAGGCGTTTCTGGCCAAACAACAGCAACAAAATTACATAACAACTAAAGGCATCAATTACAGAGGCAAAAAGGGCCTGGCCAAATGTTCTTGACTGTTAGGGCAGTCCAGCTCTGTCTGAAATTCAAGCCTGGCTCCATCCTTACCACCTTCCCTGCTCCAGGAAGGGGCCCATCAGGCTATAGATTCTGAACATAAGCCAGTGGTTTCAGCCCATCTCAAACAGTAGCACTCTCAGCTCTGCTGGGAGCTGGGGAAGTGGATGAAATGGACACAATTGTTTGTCAAACTTGTTGTGTTTTTTTTTTCCTGGCATGATATTAGAAAGTGCTTGAATGACACAAAGCTGGGATAAGTACAAAACTGTCAGCCTGTGCTTGCCTTTAGCAAGACATGGACAGTGTGGAGAGTTGCGTGGAGGAGAACTTCATGAAGTTCTAGAAGGGCAAGAGTAAAGTCCTGCATTTGGGGAGGAATAACTCCCTGCACCAGTACAGGTTAGGGGTTGACTTGATGGTAAGCAGCTCTGTGGAGAGGAATCTGTGGGTCCTGGTGGAAAACAAGCTGCCCATAAGCCAGCAGTGTGCCCTCATGGCCAAAAAGACCAATGATTCCTGGGGTTCATTAAGATGAGTATGGCTAGTGGGTTGAGAGAGGTTCTCCTCCCCCTGTTGTAGTGAGGCTGCACATGGAGTATTGTGTCCAGTTCTGGGCTCCCCAGTTTGAGAGAGACAGGGAATTACTTAAGAGAGTCCAACGAAGGTCTACAAAGATGCTGAAGGGACTGGATCATCTCTCTAACGAGGAGAGACTCAGAGACCTAGAGCTGTTTAGCATGGAGAAAAGCAGACTGAGAGGGGATCTTCTCAACGCTGATCAATAGCTGAAGGAAAGGGTGCAAGAGAATGGGGCCAGACCCTTTTTAGTGGTGCCCAGTGATAGGACAAAAGGCAACAGGCACAACTGGAACCCAGGAGGTTCCACCTAAACATAAGGAAAAAAATTCTTTGCTGTGAGGGTGCCAGAACCCTGGAACAGTTTGCCCAGAGAGGCCATGGTGTCTCCTTCTCTGGAGAGACTCCAAAACCACCCAGACAGTGTGATCCTGGGCATCCTGCTGTGAGTGACCCGGGGGGGGGTGGGTGGGAAGTTGGACTAGGGGGGAAGTTGGACTAGGTGATGCCTAGACATCCTTTCCAACCCCCACCATGCCATTATTCTGTGAGTATCAGTCTGTCTCTAAGAGATACCTTTGGGTGTTTTAGAAAAGGTGCTTCTGCAGGTACTCCGCTCAGTCCCTGTTAGGACAATTTGCTCATCATCACGATTTTGCCCTTGTTTTTAAGAAGATAGTGCTCCATCCTCCCAGCAGCCTCATGCTCTGCTTGTGGGGGTTGGCATCAGGGTGATCACTGTCATGGTGGGGGCAGACAAATAGAGACCATAATTGCTGTCCAGATGTAGATCTGCCAGAAACACTGTGTGCTGAAACCTGTGCTGGAGTATCTGGGTGAGTGCTTGGGTGGACAGCTCTGCACTATCACTGCTGGGCAGCTGATTTAAAGCCAGCTCAGCTCCGTCTAAATTATCTACCACAAGAGGACCCACTGCCTTTAGTGGATGTGTTTCTCATTTAGCTTTCGGATGACTGTCATGGCTGAACCTCAGAAGAAGCAGACAGCTTTACACAGCAGTGAGAGCTGCTTTCCCTGGCAAAATTTGCTGCATCTCTGTCTTTCCTTTCCTCTCTCCTCTTTTTTTTTTTTTTTTTCCCCTGCAAAAGATGTCTTCAAATAGCTCACACCTCAGGTCATGGTAATAAGGATAAAAACTGACTCTTTGGTGCTGTCAGTCAGAGGCTGATTTATTCTGAGCATCAGCTTGGGTTGGAGGGGAGGGTCCAGTGATCACGATGCTATTTAAAAGTCCCTCCTATGGGTGTGTGAGAAATGCATTCGCTCTTATCTCATCCTGCAGTAACATTCCTTCTACCAGGAGGTGACTGTTTGCTTTCACTTTCTCTCATCATCAGGAGATCCAGCCCTAAAGAAGCGGAGATGAAACAGGAGCCTGTGACTGCTTCTCTGTATTCTCCCATCTCACAGGTCCCCTGAGAAGGAGAGACACGCTGACAGCTTCACAGTCCTGCAGCCCTTGCCTGTGCTGTGGCTCCCAGCCCTCAGCTGCTGTTTTCCCTAAAGCAAAGTGGCCAGTGAGCAAAATCCACGCAAATAGATCACAATGGAATAGCTCTTCATGAAGTGATCCCCCAAGATTTTGTTTAGCTAGAAAAATAGTGAGAACACATTGAAAATGTGGCAGGCAGGATTAAAGAAGCACGTTTAGACAACATCCAGACTTCTAAAGCTTTTTTTGTGTGGCCTTGTTTGTTAGATACATGGCTTCATTACTGGCTGGATGTGTCAGAAAAAAAATGGAAGTTAGGCCCTCAAGACCAGAATTTGCTCCACATCTGGCTAGAAATTAGTACTAAAATAATTGTTTGTTCTTCATGATGAAAATCATTGTCATTTGATGACTGTGAAAAATATAAACCAATAGAATCATAGAATCATTAAGGTTGGCAAAGACCTCTAAGATCATGAAGTCCAACGGTCAACTGTGCCCACTTAACTATGCCCTGAAGTGCCATGTCTACATAATTTTTGAACACCTTCAGAGATGGTGACTCTACCACCTTACTGGGCAGCCTGTTTTAACTAAACCTTCCCTTGCACAACTTGAGGCCATTTCCTCTTGTCCTATTTCATTCCTGTTGCTATTGAGGAGAGGCTGAGGGAGCTGGGATTGTTTAGCCTGGAGAAGAGGAGGCTCAGGGGTGACCTCATTGCTCTCTACAACTACCTGAAGGGAGGTTGTAGCCAGGAAGGGGTTGGTCTCTTCTCTCTAGCAACCAGCACCAGCACAAGAGGACACAGTCTCAAGCTGCACCAGGGGAAGTTTAGGCTCAAGGTGAGGAGAAAGTTCTTCACTGAGGGAGTCATTAGCCATTGGAATGGGCTGCCCAGGGAGGTGGTAGAGTCACCGTCCCTGGAGGTGTTCAAGAGGGGTTTGGATGTGGCACTTGGTGCCATGGTCTAGTCATGAGGTCTGTGGTGACAGGTTGGACTTGATGATCTTTGAGGTCTCTTCCAACCTTGGTGATTCTGTGATGCTGTAGTTCCACATGTAAAACTGGGAAAGAAAAAGGTATTTAGCTGAGTAAAAGGAACACAATTGCTCAATACTAAACTTGTAAGAAATGGGAAATGCTGGGTAAGACATTGGCAATATATCTGACACAGAAAACAGTGCTCTGATATAAACTTAGAAAGTGATTACACTAATGTAATCATCAGGCACAGCTCCTGGGCTTTTCAAAAGGGGGAAGCAGACCAGGAAACTTCACAAGGTTTGTTTGAAAAGCTCAGCCTCTAGTTTTGTCTTTTAAAATACAATCTTAAAACCCTAATATATCGCTTGACCACAGTCGGCTTGTGCCAGGCAGGAAAGCACTTTCTGTTACAGACACAGGAGCATTTGCTTTTAACTGTCTCTCGGAGACAGATATTTTTAGGAGGGTGCCTGTGTGTGGCACTCCAAATTGTGCATCGTATTTGCATGACCCCTTTACATGGGATGGTGGTAGTGGCTTTGCTGTTGAGCCCAGGCAAGCGGAGGGGAGGGAGCCGAGCCCGCGCTGCTCCAGCCAGATGGAGTTCACGCCCACTACAATTATGTTTGCAACACATGATTTTTGCTTAAGGTGCCTGTAGATGTTTCAAAGAGTAGGATGGTTTCAGTAAAGCAGTCTCAGGAGAAAGCATCTTTACCACCAAAATTTTCCTTCAAGGAACATAAAGCTAAGGCCAGACTCATCACAGAATCATCATTCTCATCACAGAATCAGAGTCACTAAGATTGGAAAAGACCTCTAAGATCATCAAGTTCAACTGTCAACCCAACACCATCATGCCCACTAAACCATGTCCTGAAGTGCCATGTCTGCACTGCTCCAGGGCAGTAGACTGACTGAATAGATAGACATGGAAAATGGATCTTAAAAAAAAGCTAGTATCAAGGGATTTCCTGGCATCCAGGCTTACTGTTGTCATTGAACACAGAACTAGAAAACAGTGCAGGTTGGAAATGAACTCCAGAAACCATATGGTCCAAATTTTGGTGGCAAAGGAAACCTAGATGAGATTATCCAGCACCCCATCTAGTTATGTCTTGAAAACACTCAGTGCTGGTACTCCATCATTTCCCTGTGGAGGTTATTTCAGTGATTACTTCATTACAGAATCATAAAATCTTTTAGGTTGGAAGAGACCTTTAGGATGGTTGAGTCCAACCACTAACCAGCACTGCCAAGTCACCACTAAACCATGCGTCTCAGGACCACATCTACATGGCTTTTCAATCCTTACAGAGATGTGAACTCCAGCATTCCCATAGGCAGCCTGTTCCAGGGCTTGACAACCCTTCTGGGGAAGAAACTCTTCCTAATGTCCAACCTAAATCTCCCTTAGCACAAATTTCGTTGTGTCCTATCACTTGTTCCTTGAGAGAAGAGACTGACCCCGCCTCACTTACAACCTCCTTTCAGAAGGTAAAATACACAACATTGTAAAACCAACACTGCATAAAGAACTGAAAGATTTGTGATGAGCTGTATGTATCATACCGGAGCTGTTGATCCCTCTGACATCTTTAAGAGACACCTTGGTCCAGATACAAGTTGTCTTGAGTAAGTGAGAATAACCTTGAACTTGTTCTCATGGGATTAACTTCAGTTTCTCTGGTTGCAAATGCCACTAAGTAAGTTCTGACTCTTGGTTCAGACACAAGCTCTGGGTCTGGAATAACAAGGCCATTGCCAGAACACAAACTGACTACTCAAAACCTTTATCATCAGTTTGTATCATTAACTAGTCCTAAAAGTTGAAGGTTTGCTGCTTCCAAGGATGTCAAAACTTCTATTGACCACAGTGAGGTGGGATGTTCCTCAGTGGGGTGATACCCAGAATGACATTTCTTCCATTGATTTATAGAGTATCTACTGCCTCAGCAGTTATTAACCTTCAGTTGCAGTAGGACTTCAATAACTGAAATACCATTCTGAATTCTTTAAGAGTCGATACGATTCATCCTATAAAAACCCCATAAACCTGTATTTAAAAACCCAGTCACATCAGGCTCCCAGCTATCATGAGAAGATACTGTTTTACTGTTTCTACATTTCAAGCCTTATCTTCTTCAATCCTTTGTCCTGAAAAACAAAGTTTCAGGGGAACTTGGGGATTTCAGGAGCAGGAAAATGATGTGTTAATTAATTGTGGGGTGATGAGAACATTGTCAGGACAGATGTTCTGCCAGTCACACGTGCATTGCAAGAACTTTAGGTGAGATCTCACTTTCATAGGGAGGATGAAATCTGGGAGGAAGAACATATAGAGCCATATGAAATGGGCTCTGTGAAAAGGAAACTCAGGATGGGTATGTACATGCATCCGTAATCAGCAGAGACGATGAGGACTTGCAACTTCTCTATCCCCTTTTGTCTTCACTATTAGCGTTGTGAACAAATGTGTGACACTGAAACGGGGAAGGGTCAGAGATAAGTCTTGTGAATCTGAGTAGAAAGCTGCTGCTTCATGTGAAATGGGAACTAGTTTCACAATGATCTGACTTGAGCAGAAGCATACATTCATTATCCTTCTTCTTCGGAAGCCACATTTGGACCACATTTGTCTTGTGTGTTCCACCACCGGCTAATCAAGCATCATTGTCATGTGTCAATTGCCATACAGGTGATTGCAGCTGAAGAAGTCAAGAGCAGCTTCATGGCCGTGGTTACAGGTGCATGGAGCAAGTAAAGAGCCATCAGCCTCTTTGAGGAATTGTCTTGCTCCTAAATATCATCTAGCAATGCCATAAAAAAGCTTGAAAAGGATGTGGAGGGCCATGGCCTAAGATGTTTCACGCATCACTTATCCATTCCCATATGCTAACAGATATCCAGGTTCTAACCCCAGATTTGTGAAACATAAAAGGCCTTTTCCTAGTTATCCTAAGGAGTCTCTTTCTCAAGATGTTTTTTTTTTTGCCTGTGCCACCTCTAATCATTCTTGCCTTTGTGTTTTGTAAACAACTGTTTGCTCTGCTAGACACTAATAATTTGGGACTGAACCTCTTGGAGAGAACCTCTTGGAGAGGATCCTCTACCCAGGGAGCAGGCAGTGGCCATTAAAGACAGACTGGGAGGTGCCAGGCTTTTGTAGTTTGTCTGTCCTGTCACTAGAGTGAGACATGCTCACAAGCATCCTCGGTTTCTCCTGCGAGGTGCTGAGCAGGCCTGTGGGGTGCTGGTGCTGGCACGGAGCAGGCACCGTGCACTGTGGCAGACCTTGGCATCCTTGGCTGAGCCTCAGGGCTCTCCAGGTTAGGCCATTCTATTGCAAAACCTTTTTTTTTCCCCCTTGGTGTGTGTGTGTGCTGTTTTGTGTTAGAATTGCCACAGAATAACTTCAGTGGTTGAAGAGATCCTAAAAATCTTTTTATCATAACCTCTTGATAGGCATGACTATTAACCCCTGGGTATATGGGTGTCTGATCTGATCTAATCTGTAATCTAGCAGAGTCCACCAGTATATTTCTATTGCCTTGCAAAAGGCTTTGTAGCAGGCTACCACCCTGCTTAGTCTGAGTGAGACCCAACAGATATTGCAGATATTTCTCAGTGAGGCAGGGAGGAGAGAGAGCTTCTTACTGAAGGGTAAAATGACAGCTGCAGTCCTGACATCTAAATAAAATGACTCATTAAGGACACTGTCCTCTGTCCCACTCTGTGACATGCCCACCTAAAGCCCCATGATTTATGACAACATATTTCAGAGGGCTGGATGGGGTGGTGGTTTAGTTTTGCTCCCCATTCTTTCTTTTCTGAGAGGAAAGTGTGATATCCTGCCAGAGAGCAGCTTGTTCAGGTCCAGACAGAGCATGCAAGCTGCTAAAAGGTAGTGATTGCAGTACTGATCTCTTGCAGGCTCTGCAGTGTGAGAAGGTGGTTCTGAATCACAATGAACTTAATTGAACAAGAAATGGCATTGATTTTCCCTTCTCAGCCCTCCCCATTGCTCATGGTAGCAGTGTACTGAACCCTCTGCCCATGCCAAGCAGCAGAACTGCACAGAGCATCAGAATGGAGATTTTCTTTATTGCTATCCTATCATTAGCACAGATTTATTTTTAAACAGGGTGAAAAGCAAAGCTTTTGAGGCTTTGAACTGCCATCAGGGAGATGAATTGCTTGTGCAGTATGAGAGGGGATCTTCTCAATGCAAATAAATATCTAAAGGGTGAAGGTCATGAGGCTGCACTGTGCTCTTTTCAGTGATGTCCAGGGTCAGGACAAGGGGCAATGGGCACAAACTGGAAGAAACTACTTTACTTTGAGGGTGACAGAGCACTGGAGCATGCTGCCCAGAGAAGTTGTGGAGTCTCCTCTGGAGCTTTCAAAGCAAATGTGTTCCTGTAAATCAGCTCTGGGTGACCCTGCTTTACTGAAGGGGTTCAACTAGGTGATTTCCAGAGGTCCCTTCCAACCCCTAGTATTCTCTGTGTAGCTAAGGTACCTGGAGGTATGAGTAGATAACAGGGTGACTATGAGTTACCAGTATGACACAGGGAAATGTATTCTCTCTTGTCAGGTGAGGAAGGCAAGAGTTCCTCTCATCTGCATCCTGCCACATGATATTCTCATTGCTTTCTGAGGAGCAATTAAACAGATAGTGAATGTGTATCTGGTTTCATGGAAGTCCTGTCTTTGACTTCAGTAAGGGCAAAATCAGACTCTTCTAGAATCAATCTAATTTGTGAAAGTGATGAATGTTGTACAAGAACTAAAACAGCACTTGGTGTTGCAACAGGATATGGGTAACAAAGCACCCATTCAAGAGCTGCTGTTATGGAAGTGGGGGCTGAGCTGGACAGCCTGAGAAACAAAACTCAAAGAAATGGCAGTCTTTAGGAGTAGCCATGCCTGGTGTAAGCTGCTTGGGCAAGCTTTCAACACACCTTTCCTGCTAATCATCCATGCTTTGCCAACTCACCTCTGAGCTTGGCAGGGATGGTCATGGATTCCACCAAACTTTCATGGAAGTACCAATAAGCTAGTTTTGACATTGGAAGGGGATAGGGCATATTTCTGCACATCTGATAAAGCCTCCAACCACCTGAGTAGGTTGAAGAAGCCAGCCAACACCAGAAGCATCAGTGCAATACTAACAAACTCTTGGGAAGAATTAGGTGGGACTGGGCTTCTCAATGTGAAAACAAAATCAGAGCCATTTGCCACAGGTCAGAGCAGTGGTTGTGACTGCAAGTACCTTTTGCCAGTAAGACCTTCAGGCCAACAGGTGAAAGTTATTGCAGGCTGTCCAGCTCAGTCCTACAGCTAAATGTCTTTGTTCCCCAGTGATGAAAAGATGATGAAAGATGACTTTGTCTATAAGGTAAAATGCACCTCCCTCCCACTTCTTTGAGGGTGCCAGAGCCTTAAGCCAGGCTACCTAGAGAGGTTGTGGAGTCTTTCTCTGGAGAGATTCCAATCCTGTCTGGACATTGTGGTCCTGGACAACCCACTCTAGGAGATCCTCCTTTATCAAGGGAGTTGGACTAGATGATCCCCAGTGGTCCCTTTCAACTGATACCATGCTGAGATTATTGTGAAGCTGCTGAGAAATGGGAACTTAGATGTGAACACATGGGCAATGAACACATTAGAGGGTAGAGCTGCACCATGGATCGCCCAAAATGAGAGAGCTGCTCACCTATGACAGCTGCATTGGGTTTGTATTCTGCTGCTCTCCAAAAGAAGGTCTAGAAACAAAACACACACATACACACACAGAGTATCAGTAAAAACATAGGAAGTCTATAAAAACAATACAGTGAGACAATAAGATATAGAGTTTAAACCCAAAAGTTTTTGGTGGTTCCACTGTGAAATTAGGCAGAAGTAAGGAATTTATCTTGAAAGACATTCTGAATATTTCAGACACTAAATGAAATCTGCACCAGCTGAATTCTTCAGATAGTGGTTTCTCTTAAAGGGAAGAAAATTGTGCAAAATTATGGCACACAGGGGTGTGTTGTTGCTGTTTTTAAAGTAACATCTAAATTGTCTGATAAACGTAGAAGAAAATGGATCTGGAGTTTTGTAACTGGAAGATACTTGTACCAGACAGTAGACAGCACATCTGTCACCTCTCAGGAGTTGTGAGTAAGGACTTTGGTGGTGGCTCATTCCTGCCCCAGAACTGAGCCCACCAGTAGTTCAGGGATTCAGGAATAAAATGCTCTTCCTCGATCCTGAGTTTCCAACAGGCTGATTTAATCCCTTGACCTGTGAATTGCTCTCACTTTGTTTCTAATTTTTTTTTTCAGGATATCTGGATGGCTTTAGGGGACAGAAAAGTAATATTTGCAGGGAAGATAATAAAAACCCACAACAGCAACACCCTCTCCCCCCCAAAAAAAAACCCCACAAACTTCTCCAGGTTACATTTTGCTTTTTGATGCATATGTGATGATGGTAAAGAAGTCTCTTGGGCCAAAGAAGAAATCAGGTTGGGTTTACTGTTACAAGATTAAACAAACAGCTTTGATGCAAGGTTTTATAGCAGGTAATTGTTACCTGAGGTTTGTATGAATAGCCACCACTGAAGAACTTTCCATCTTCTTATTGAAGACACAAAAAAGAGAGGGGCAAGTCCTTAAAGCACCTGAAATATACAGTGATAAATTTTATTGTAGCAAGATCTTTTTTTCCTGCCCCCCTACCAATTTAAAGGAAAAAAGGTTGCATTTTGCTATACTAGTGATGGTTCTAGGGCTGGTTTTTCACTGTCTTGCTTTGGAAGAAAGAAAGAGTTGGGGATTCTTCCTGACCAGTGGAAGTGGCTCATCATTCTGATGACTCTTTTAAAGACATAATGTGTAAACCACATATAAAGTGAGAAAAACACAAAGTAAATACTGCCTTCAGCCCTGATTTTTTTGCTAACAACCTGCCTGGAGAAACACAGATCCATAACAGCTTACCCAGGATCAAGCAAGGTGCTAACTAAGTTTTGCTGCTCCAGGTATTACATTTAGGATGTTGTTTAGGATGTTGTTTTGGATCACACATGATAAAAGATGACTTTGTCTTAGCTCATTATTAGCTAACAAGCATGAAAAGCTGTATTTAAAGGACAAGAAATAAGGCAGTGAATGAAAGGGAATGAATGTGTGTAGGAATCACTGAGCCATATTCTAGCTGCTGCTGCCAACCTGATGTAGTCACATCTTGATGATTTCTTCATGTCTGTGTCTTCATGTCTGTGCCTTGAAATAAATAATGCTCCTCCAAGAAGAGTTGCAGCTTCATCCCATTAGTGCAACCAATCTATACTTTAAGGTAATTTCTGACTCAAGTCAAGCCCTGACATTAGCAAGCTCAGGAGGGGGTTGTCTCATCTGTGATGTTTTTTAAAAACCACTTAACATTTGTGTAACAGTTTCACATCCTTCCTTAGTCTTTCCTTCCTCTTTGTGTCTCCTCAGACCCACTTTCCCCCCCCAGCTTTCGCTGTTTGATTTCCTCCCTCTTCTCCTTAAGGTATGTTGCATCTGCTTTGTGGTCAGTGGTGGGATGATCAGGCCAATTATGTGGTAGATACAGCCAGGGCTTGAGCCAGTGCTCTGCACCAGGAGTTCAGCATACCAGCCAGCTCCAGAATGTATTTGGTGTTGTATCCAGTGTCCCCTTTGGGACCAACTTCTTTATATCCCAGTATTTGGTGTTGTATCCACTGTCCCCTTTAGGACCAACTTCATACCCCAGAAAAAAACAATTGGAGACAGCCAAGAGGTTTGATGGTGGTGGAGCAGAACCCAGGTCAAATGACCTGCTTTATTTTAAATTCCTAAAACCTAGAATCAGATAACTGGTTTGGTTGGAAGAGACCTTTCAGATCACCAAGCCAAATAATTAACTCAACACTGTCCTATCTTCACTAAACCATGTCCCTCAGCATTGCATCTACCTGGCTTTTAAATCCCTCCAAGGATGGATACTCTACCATCGTCTTGGGCAGCCTGTTCCAGGGCTTGACAAACAAGAAATTGTTCTTAATGTCCAACCCAAACCTCCCCTGGCACAACTTGAGGCTGTTTCCTCTTGTCCTGTCTCTGGAGGAAAGGAGCATCACAGACTGCCTTTTGATCACCTGGAGAGAGCTGTAAGTTCTGAGGGAATCCCAAGCAATCTCAAAGTTCTTCAACTCCTCACTTCTCATAGGTCTTCTGTGGTGACACAGAGCAGTTGTGTGATAGTCATGCACTCCCTGTGACATCTTGTGCAAGCCCTAGTAACCGAGATCAAACTGATTCAGAGCTCAAGGTAAATGTATTCCCTTCAACATACACTGATGTGACTTCATACAGACAAGCTTCCTGGAAAAACACATAACCTTGAAGGATCTGCCCTGTCAAACTCAAAAGTCCCCTTTGGTTGATGAAAATAGCTTGTGTCAAGTAGGGCTCACTGCAATCAACAGTGCTGTTTGAGGAACAGGTTGAGTTCAGCACAAGTGGAGGTGGTGGGCTTTGACCTGCGGCTTCTATTGAGCACTCAGATTCATCTCTAGAGTCCTTGTCCTCTGTGTAGACTGCACTTCTGTTCCCTCCAGAAGTGTGGTAATTTATTTTTGTGGTCCACATGGTTGGTTGAAAATCAATTTTATCCTAATTCTAACCACATAAAATCCTGCTGCATGCTAACTGCAGGCACCTCTTTGAGGCCAAATGGCTGCTTGCATTGACTCTTCTTAGCCAAACTTTACCTCGTAAATGCTGTGTCATTATTTAATGTGGTTAAAAGCTATTAGAAGGGGTCTGTATAATTAAAGTAATTAATTTCACTAATTACCTTTTTCCCCCCCATAAAGATAACAGCTATACATAATAAAGTAGAGCTCTTGTCTTAATCTTCATTCTTGTTTCTATACAAATTCAGCCTCCCACACATGCACCTTTTTCTCATTTAGCTAAAATAAAATAAAACAACTTAACAGTACCTAGAAATCCTCCAGGACAGGTAATTAAGGGCTTGGTCTATTTGCCCAGCTTTTGTAATCTGCTAAATGCACTGCTTCTGGTGCAGAAGCTGGGGGATATGCTCTACTAAAAGGTCTCTACTAGAAGGATTTCAGGTTAGCACGCACTAAAACGTCTTGTATGCAAATATTTGGGGTTTTGACACCTATTGTGAAAGAACAGCAGAGGTAAGGCTGATTATTCAGAGCAATATTTACTCCATTTTCATTATTCACCCCACCTGTTGCCCCAACCCATTACAGGCTCAAATCCAACTATTTTGGCACCAAAATCCCAACATCAACCCGTGATTGCAAAATTAGTTTACACTTGGGCCGTTCAGGAACACTATGTTGCCAGTTCCTCACATGCTGTAAGTTGGCATACCTTTACTGAAGCTAGTCGTGCTCTGTTGATCTCACGCTGAATGAAGAGCTGGGCCACTGCAGCCTGAATCTTTATCAAAATCTCATTAAAATCAAAGGATTCTCTTGCCAGCTTCCTAGAGAGTTAGATCAGACTGACAGAAACAATGGGCAAAGCTATCATTTGTGTTTTTTTTTTTTTTAATATCATACCCAAGGAAAATATAAATGCTTAGCATTATCTAAAGGTTGATGGTCAAGAGGATGGGGCTAGACATTTTTCCTTTTTCTTTTCATGTTCCTTTTTTCCTTCCCTTCCCTTCCCCCTTTCATTTTCCTTTCCATCTCCATCTCCCTCTCCTTCTCTCCCCCACCCCCCCCCCCCCTTATTATTTTTTTTTTCCTTCTTCTTTTTCATTTCATTTTGGTCAGGAAAACTGCTATGCAAGACTGGTGTGTATTTCCAAGACTGCCACTTTCTAGAGAGAAGAGAGCATAAGAACACCAGGAACTTGTGGGCAACCTGCTTCTCTTGTGTATTAGCTCTCATGCTCTTTTCATCAGAACGTCTATCACAGCAAACCAGGGGAATCATGGGCAGTGCACACATTTATAAATCTCTTCTTCTCCAAGACTGACCCTTTGACTTCTAGCTCAAGTCCCTGTACTGCTCACTTGCAGATTTGCAGTGCTCTCAATCAGTGCTGCAAATAAAAACATGGAACATGAGGCTGTTGTTACTAAGAAGCTCAGAATGAGAAACCTCGTGATCTGCTGCTGGCACAGACAGACTGTCACAACCTTGCCAGCCCTGCTAATAAACTTCACTCAGTGCTGACCTGCTGACAGCCTCCACAAGCTGGTGAGATCCTGGAGCTTTAGAGCCAAGATTGTTTTACCTGTTAATGTGGAAAGCTCCTTTATGATATTATTTTTAGGTTAATAATTTTATTAGGAAGCTGGAGTGAAGGCAGAACCTGAGGAAGAGGGGAGGTCTGTGATGGCAATGTCTTCGAGTGCTTCCCTCTCCCTTATGCCACTTGATGTATGCTAAGTTACCATTCAGTCGTGGAGCATTGCAGCCCCATTCCTGTCCCAGGAAGAAGTTGATGACCACTGCATGGCAGTGAGCCATTAAGCAAATTCATGAAGGGGATCCCAACCCCTAGAAACCACTGTCTCAACAGTGGATGAGAGATAATCCATGCGTGTTGGCAGGCAGAAAACAGTGAATGAAATATGCATCCTCCCGTGGGCAACCCTGCTTTAACAAGGGGGTTGGATCAGATGACCTCCAGACGTCCCTTACAACTCCCATCAGTCTGAATCTGTGATTCTGCGAAGTAACTGTCCAAGAGTATAGTACCTTTGGTATATTGTGGTGTTGCTTACCTTGATGGTGGGCTTGATGCTAGGTTGGAGCATATTAGAAATACTCCTGAGGACATGTGTCCCTCACCCCAAGGCAGCAGGGAGCCAAGGTAGCAGGGAGCCTGACAACCCAAGCAGCAGAAGCCAGAAGGCCCTTGCTCTTTGTAAATCTGATTCCCACAAGAGACAGCGGCAGAGCCCTTCTGATCCCCCCAAGGTGTTCTCATTGTCTCAAGAGTGCTACTGACTGGCGGCGGGGGGGAAGGCGGCACTCTGCACAGTCCTGGGGGGGCTGCCCTGCACCGCGCCCGCAGCCTGGGTCCGGGGAGGGAAAACAGGGAACTTCCAGAAAAGCAGGAGGGAGCAGGGGGCCGGAGGGAGCTGCTTGGCTCCGCTCCATTCCCCGCTACCCCGCCGCTCGGCACTGCCTATTCTGCACTGCCCCGCACGCCTCCGTTTCTGCCGCTGCCTGCGTGCCTAGAGGGCTCTGCGGCAGGCAGCCACGGGGCACAGCCCTGTTCCCACTGCTGCTGCTGCGCTCCGCTCCGCCCCCCTCGCTGCCTGCGTCGCGGTGACAAGCCGCGTCCCGGTCCTGTTTCGCGCTGCCTGCTGCCTAGAGAGGGCCATGTGGCACGGCCCTGCTCCCCGCCGACCGCCAAGAAACATGGAACTGCTCCTGCGACAATGCCACCATTCTCAAGCCAGGGAAATGGTGACATCCCTTCTCTTGGATATGTATTTTTCTCACTGCTTTTCCTCCCGTTTTCCCTCTGCTCCATCCCATGTAATAAACCCAGTTCATTAGCTGTTTGACGTCGTTTTGCCTTTATTTACTCCAAGGGCTACCCCCTCCACTCCCTGCTGACCAGGGTTGGTTAAGGGGAGGACCAGGTCATAACAGCCCTCTAACCTTCTGTATCACCCTGCACCATGACTAATAACGTGACTTGATGCCTCTCTCTTTCCATCACTGCCAACTGCATCTCTTCTAATTGTTTTCCCTTCTCTGCCTCTTTGCTTTTCACATGGCAAACTCTCCTGTCCCAGCCCCTCCAACCTCACTGGATTTACCAGCCTCCCTCATTGAAGTTCTCTATGACAAAATAATTTCTCTTTGAGATTCTTCATCATCTGAAGCAGGAGGAATAGGTCCTGAACAGAAATACTCACCTAGCAGCAGCTCTTTAACCCCATGACTCATTATCACAACTGCATTTCTGATTTTCTTTCCATTTGTGTCTCAAGGACCAATATCTCAATTCATGAAAATTGTAGGCAGTGGCTTTTCTGCCTGGTGCTACAAACCCTAATGGATGTGAGTAGTAAAGATGACTTTGCTGTGCATGAGCAGTGCTGAGCTGAGGAATTCCATGCACTTTCTCCAGCTCTTCACCAGAACACATGAAGCTGACAGGGGGTGAGTCTTCAACATCTGAAATAGATCAGTGATAGTGGAACTGCTGCTTCACATGATTATCAGACATAGCCTTATACTGGCCTGTATCAGGAAGAGTGTGACCAGCAGGACCAAGGAAGCGATTGTCTCCCTGGACTCAGCACTAGTGAGGCCACACCTCAAATACTGTGTCCCCTTTTGGGCTTTTCTCTACAAGAAGGACATTGTGGTGCTGGAGCGATGAAGCTGGTGAAAGTTCTGGAGAACAAGTGTTGTGAGGACCAACTAAGGGAACTGAGGTTGTTTAATCTGGAGAAGAGGAGGTTCAGGGGAGACCTTCTTCCTCTCTGCAACTACCTGAAATGAGGATGGAGCCTAATTAGCAATAGGATGAAAGGAAATGGCCTCAAGTTGTACCAGGGGAGGTTTAGATTGGACATTAAAGGAAACTTCTTCACTGAAAAGATTCTCAAACACTGGAACATACTGCTCAGGGAGATGGTGGAATCACCATCCCTGGAGGTGTTTCAAAGATGAAGAGGTGTGTTGTTGAGGGACATGTTTTAGTGGCATACTTGTAAGAGCTTGGGTAATGACTGGACATGCTAATCTTAAAGGTCTTCGCCAACCAAAATGATTCTATGAAAGCAGAACAACCTGGCTTTCACAGCTCTTGACTTAAGGTGTAGGTCTCATTCCCCATTAGTGCATTGATTATTGTAATTTTGGCCTTTCAGGTGTTTTTTTTTCAAGTTACATTGTATCTAGTTATAGCTGATTTAAATACCTTTTTACTGTATATCATGGTGCTGGAGAAAAGCAGCAGTGGAAGTATTTTATTTAGCTTCCTGTTCTTACAGTAAGGCTTTTTGTGGATGAGAGAATGGCATTATTAACATTCCCTATTTCACTGATGGCTGGATCTGAAGCTATCTTTCTGAGCACTATGCCAAAAGTGCACTGGGTTTCTACAGTGCAGACTGTCCAGTTTTAATAAGGGATGAGAAATAATCCCTCCACACTCTTGGTCTGTTCTTTTGTGTCAGCAGGATTTGTACAATGAATTTTCATGCATTTCATTTGCAACAGAACATGTGAAATTGTGGCATCAAGTCCAAAGTAGCAACAAAGTTGACTTCAGTGGAAACAGGATTACTCCTTGAAAATCTCCTTAAGTTAATCAGTACTGTGCAAGGCAGCAGCCTTGCTAGGAGAGAACACAGAATTAACTAGGTTGGAAAAGACCTTTGAGATCTTTGAGTCCAACCTATCACCCAACACCATCTAATCAACTAAACCATGGCACCAAGTGCTGCACCCAGTCTCCTTTTAAACACTTCCAATGATGGTGACTCCACCACCTCCCTGGGCAGCCCATTCCAATGGCCAATCACTCTTTCTGTGAAGAATTTCTTCCTAACATCCAGCCTAAACCTCCCCTGGTGCAGCTTGAGGCTGTGTCCTCTTGTTCTGTCACAGGTTGCCTAGGAGCAGAGACCAACCCCCACCTGGCTACAACCTCCCTTCAGGTAGTTGTAGATGGCAATAAGGTCTCCCCTGAGCCTCCTCTTCTCCAGGCTAAGCAACCCCAGCTCCCTCAGCCTCTCCTCATAGGGCTTGTGCTCCAAATCCCTCCCCAGCTTTGTTGCCCTTCTCTGGACACATTCCAGCAACTCAACATCTTTCCCAAACTGAGGGGCCCAGCACTGGACACAGTACTCAAGGTGTGGCCTAACCAGTGCTGAGTACAGGGGCAGAATGACTTCCCCGCTCCTGCTGGCCACACTATTCCTGATACAGGCCAGGATGCCATTGGCCTTCTTGGCCACCTGGGCACACTGCTGGCTCATGTTCAGCCTACTGTCAACCAGTACCCCCAGAGGGACTAGAGATTTCTCTGCTTCCTTCTCCATAGTTTTCCTTCTTTTTCCTCTTATGTATTTGTTGTTTGTTTGTTTTCTTGCACAGATTTGAATACAAACTGTACCTCTCTGATCTGTGCAATACTGATGTGTGGCCTCTCCTCTCTGCTCCCCTCCAACTTGTTTCCTCAGTATGGTGAACACTCTTCGCCTTGCTATCATGGATATGATTGTATCACATGTAGATATCATTACTTGTTTCTGTGCTTTGCAGAAGCAAAATGAGATGTAGTTTTACATCTCAAGCATCAAAGAATTTGTCTTCTGGTTTTTGAGTCACTGCTGATGAGTATTTAGATGTTAGGAGCCTCATCCCCTTTCACACATGAACATTCTCCAGCGATGTTAACGTGGAGTGGAGCAAATCCAGAGCCAAACTACATGGAAGCAAAATAGCACATTGCCATAATCCAAACATCCCCATAGCCAAATTCTGATTTGCTAATCATTGCACTTCTAGAGCGGAATACTTCGAAATTACCTGCACCTTTCCTTTGTCCTGTGTCAAAATACTCACTTCTAGTCAAACACAAAGAAACAAAAAGTCCTACAAAAGTGTTTCTGTACTGTGTCTGAAAAACACTGATTTGAGTTAGGGCTTCCTACATTGAATGAACATAAAGTTTCAGTCATTCAGGAGGGGAGATATGATGCTATAATGTTCTAAATCCCCTAGATATATATTTTTTTCTTTAAGTGACCAGAATTGTGATAGATTTTTATATCTACGATCATGGAGACCTACTTAGTCTCTATGGTTGCTCTTCTCATGGTAGCAGACACTAAGATGCTGCATGTGAATCATGTTGCAGACTCGTTGGTGTTACTGCTGCTTGGTTGCTAGCTGAGACACCAGTTTTGATTTAGGGTATTTTGACACTTAGCAACAAACTAAGATTTGTGAGCAGGTGGCTGAGCCAAAATAGTAACGGGGTTCAGAGTTAGCTGAAATAATAACAAGGAATTGCTGGTCTGAATATGCTTGCTTTCTTGATTTATTAAAACAGCCCAGCAAAAACATGTCTGTAAAGGATCCACTCCCACGAGACACCTGCTTCCAAACCACTGTGGTGCAGGTATGTTGCTTGGCACATGGGAGAACAGTTCCCACGCTTGGGCTGTCCAGCCAGTAGACCCATTCACCTATGGTGGTCAAAAGCAAGCAACAAAGCATATGTCTTCTGTACCCAGAAGATCTTTAACAGCTCACTTCCAGGCTCTCCCAGCAGCTTCTTGCACCCGCAACTCTAAATCCACTCTCCTTTCCAGATCTGTGTTGCTGTGCTCACTGCCTGAAGAAATAACGGAAGATGTCTCAGCTGATCTATAGGATCTCACAGTCTAGGTCTTTCATAGCTCTGCTATGGCATTTCCCTTTCTTTCACCCTGTTCAGGATGTACAAAGAGGTCAAAGACATCCATCTTTCTTTTAAAGGCAATAGCCTTATCCTGCATGTTTGTAGTCTAATGGAAGGACATGAAACCCGTCTGAAAATTCATCTCTTATGGCCTGCGGCCACTTATCTTTTAAGTTATGACCATTGGGTTACCCAAAGTCCTGCAGCTGCAAAAGCAGCAGCATCCTGGCCTTGAGGCTAGATGAAGGTACTTAAGTAGTTTGAGCATGCAGCTGTTCGTTACAGTGCTGTGACTTCGCTGCGTGGCCATGAGAAAACCTTTTCCAGAGCTCTTGTGTTCTGCAGAATGGGGTTATAAAAAGACATTTTCCTCATACATGACACTTGCCCTTTGTTTGGCAACCTTGCTGGCAGGTTCACTGTCTGAAAGTGAGGTGTTAAAGCCTTTGGATGAGAGGACGAGAAGGTGTATGTGAGCCTGGGGTCAGGTTTGGGTGGTAGCCTTGCAGCATCCTGCAGTAGCCACAGGTGGACACAAGGCTCCATAGTCAGGGCCACAGGCCATTCAGTGATGGTTTCTTGGTAGCAGACATTGCTCTTCTTGGTCACTTCATTATGGGCATCCAACCCAAACCACTTTATGGGGCAAAACTCATATTCAGAAGGTTTGGAAAATCAGTCTGTCTTGCAGCATCTCAGTTTCAACTTGGAAACTGAAGTTTCCATCCCTGGAAACATTCCAAGCCAGACTGGGCAGGGCTCTGAGCAACCTGATCTAGTTGATGTCTCTGCTCACTGGAGGGGGCTTGGACTAGATGTAAATGGCCTTTGAAAGTCCTTTCCAACCCAAACTGTTTGAGGATTCCATGATCTTGCAAAAAATCACTAGTCTCTTCTTTCTAATCCTGACAGTTTACATTTACAGATCACTGTTTATAAAGAACTAAGTTTTATTAACATTTCCAGAAGAAATCAATGAAGATATTGCAGAGAATTATGATCCCACGAGGAAATAAGTTGCAGGAGGAGACAGATGTTTAAGAAGCAAGGCACTTTCCCCAGAAAAATGCCACTGCTTTATTAGGAAAGCATGAGGAGAAGTGATTATAACTCAGGATGTGAGTGAATTGTCTGGCTTAGGGGAGAAGGTAAAGCAGAATTGTTTTCTAAAAAGTTATTTTTAAGATGTAAGCAGGTCTTTAAAAAGCAGGCAAGTGTTCTACATATTACATTCACCAGCCCAGGGAATCCAGCAAATGAGCACCAGACCTGAAGTGCTCCATTCCAGATGATAATTCTCGTACAAGAAGTATTTCAGTGCACCCCTGGGGCTGAGTGGAGAGATTGGGCAGGGACCTCTGCAATACTGCAGAGAAAGAGGAAGAATGAGCAGTGAGGTTCATGGCATGGCTCATGACGGGGGGGCCCTCATGGCCGTGGTGAAGAGGCAAAGTAGGGCTGGAAGGCGCTGTGGAAAACATGATGATGGAGAGAGAAGAAGCTCATATCTTTGTCTGCTCTAGGAAGGAGTCAAAGTACTGCAAAAATAAATGCAGTGCCTTCACCTGGACCATTAGCTCTGTGAGCTTTTCGCAGTCCAGCTAACCAAATGCTGTTTCCCAGAAAAAGAAAAAAGCTGAAAAAGGCTCTCTCATTGTGGTGCTACGCAGCTTCACTAGCAAGATATCACTAAGATACTTAATATTTATTTTCATTTCTTACATTCCTGACCACCCACATCCTGAAGTCTTCTTTCCCTCCCTTTTCCTCCAAATGATGACTTTTCCCACTTACAGCCTAAGTTCATACCTTCAGCTGTAACCACATTTGGATGTGAGTTAATATGAAGTTAGAGGATGACACTTCCCTGGTGCTAAGTGTCTCTGAATGCAAAGACATTTTTTTCTTGAGCAGCAGTAATGCTGATGAGGCAAACAGAGCTTTGGGAGTCAGTTTTATTAGTTAAAAACATTTCCAGAGCTAGCTGATTGGAGCACAAAGTATTGTTTTATAATGCAAAACCTGTGGCTACCTTATGTTGAAATGCAGAAAATAATTCACAAGTCTGTTGCAGTGAGCTTTATAATAGCTTATCTTAGTAGAGGAAAATGTCTTCCTATAAACTAAACTGTTTAGGCAGCAGAAGCTTTGGAGCATCATCTTTATAACAGTTCCCTAAATTAGCTCAAGTTGTTTGCTTTCCAAAGGACAACAAACCCAACAAACTTCTAAGCAATCAGCAGAGTAAACTTTTACAGCTGCAAAGGGGATTTAGATCTGGTGCACAAGCAGACAAATTCCCAACACATGCATCTTGGTACAATCACAAGCACAGATACAGCTAGATTAGTGTAAAGATACTGCCAGTAATCAAACTAGATCACTGCCACTCTGGCAGGAATTTGCTGATAGGAAACCAGACCTGTTGGAGACCATTTTTTCCCCCCCTGTGAGTTGGACTATCAGAAGTTCATTGCATTACTTCTAAAATGCATTTTGTCTGTTGCTTACAGAGTGCAGTCTGTTTCTTATCTAGGAGCAAGCAGTAGTGTGAGCAGTTACCATAGAATGATAGAATGTTTTGGGTTGGAAGGGACCTTTAAAGCTCATCTCCTTTGTTGGTGTGGGCAACTCTCTCCAGAGCAAGAGGGTGGTGATGTCAAAGGCTATTGAAATCTCCAACCTCTGTTCCTAGTTATCACTTTTCTTTGCTTCAATATATCCCCCTATAAACTATCAATAATCTTCTGTCTCCTGATTAACTCTTCAGCTAACTATTGTTAGTAGAATGCTTTGAAATACTTAGCTGAGAAACACACTTCAGAAGTGGGATGTAATTAAGGTTTCATTAGGAGCATATGGGCCACTTAATGGGCTCTGACACATTATAAAATCATAGAATCAGAAAATCATAGAATCTTTTTGTTTGGAAAAGGCCTTTAAGGTCATCAAGTTCAACTGTTAACCCAGCACTGCCAGATCACCACCAAACCATGTCCCCCAGCACCACATCTACCCAGCTTTTCAATCCTTCAGGGATGGGAAGTCCACCACTTCCCTGGGCAGCATGTTCCAGGGCTTGACAACTCTTTTGGGGGAGAAATAATTCCTAATGTCTAACCTAAACCTCCTCTGGTGGAACCTAAGGCTGTTTCCTCTTATCCTATTACTTGTTTCCTGGGAGATGAGACCAACCCCTTATCCTGGCCTGTATCAGGAAGAGTGTGGCCAGCAGGACCAGGGAAGTGATTGTCTCCCTGGACTCAGCACTAGTGAGGCCACACCTCAAATACTGTGTCCACTTTTGGGCCCACAAGAAGGACATTGTGGCTCTGTTTGCCTCATCAGCATTACTGGTGCTCAGCTCCCCTTTCAGGGAGTTGTAGAGAGTGAGGTCTCCCCTGAGCAGCAAGTTGTGTCTATAGTGCTGCTACATGGAATAGATTGATCCAAATACAAAAGACAAGATGCAAGAACATTATTTTAAGTTCTTATTATACTGGAGTTATAAAAAGCCTGGAGTGGAAAGCAGGTTTATATTGTGGAGTCACAGAGTAGTGATTTATAAGAGAGTTTTTGGTGGTGGATTATTTATGGTTTTTTTCAGTGAAATATCAGTCCTTAATTAAAATTAAAGTTCAGACTACTTTGGTGAATGGAGCTTTTCAGATTCACTTGCAGCACTAAAGTGGTGTATCAGAAATACAAGTGAATTGTAGGAATAACACGACCTAGAATTGCCTTTAATTACATGTATAACATTTTAAATCCTTCAGTATGCAGGTGCTTCTTCATTCTCTCCCCAGTCTTACCAATTAGCTAATCAAATTGTGTTCAGCACAAGACTGACCAAACTAAAAATAAGCAGACATCTACTACATTCTCCCTCCCCTCTGTCCCGTGATACTTTGAAACAGAGCTAAGCGAGAGATGAAGGCACCGTCTTGCTTCATGGTTTTTGAATCTGGACATTGAGTTCACCATACACATGCCTCAAAGCATCACAATTCAAGCTTGCAATCAGCTTCCGTAACCCTGGTTGTTTGGGGGTGCATTTTATTTCCCAGATCAAGGTAGAGTTGGCTGGGATTTGCCTGTAAGGAAAAAGGAAAGGTTAGTCAGTGCCTTCAAATTGGCCCACAGCTGGAGAAACTGCGGGTGGACCTCTCCAAGTTTTTGTGTTTCACTCGCTCCCGTAAGTGTCCTATAAATTTTTTCACAGTATCACAGAATGATTGGAAGGGACCTCTGGAGATCATCCAGACCCTACTAAAGCAGGGTCATCCACAGCAGAGTGCCCAGGATCACAACGTGCAGACAGGTTTGGAATCTCTCCAGGCGAGATTCCATTAGCAATGACTGATTGCTTCACATGTTTAAATGCCATTTGAAATGGAGAGTTTATGGGATTATCCATGTGAAAAGTGAAGAAGATATTACAGAAGTTTGCTGTGCAGCAAGGTTTGGTTTAATTTCTTGAGCACCTGGGGGCCAAATTCTCTAAGGATGAAGATTTCCAGATCACATCTTCACATGCTACCATCTCTGATTTATAGGATATAAATGTGTGTGCAGGAAGGCAACATCTGTGCTGGGAAACCAAACTCATCTTTTCCTGTTTCTCCACTGTCCTACTTCTAAATCAACTTCCTTCTCTCTGCAAATACTAACACCAGGTGAGCTTTGACATGTAGAAACATCTGACATGACTTACCTGCTAGTATGAATGCATGCTTGGCTAAAATCCTTTTACCACATTCCATCACTCCCTGGTGAATTCCTATTTATCATGCAAAGATTATGTCCCATGTAGGAACTGCTGCTGCCCAAGGTTTTCTTCATGAGTCATGCTCCTCATCCATCTAAGGCTAATATCTCTCTATATAAACACCCATACATCTGTGATCATATAATCATAGAATTTAAGACTGGAAAAAAAACCATAAAAATCATCAAGTCTAGCTGTTAATCTAACAGTGCCAAGTCCACTGCTAAACCATGTCCCTCAGCACCACATCTACATGCTTTTGGAGATTTACTAGGCAGCCCCTTACAGGGCTTAACCACTCTTTCAGTGTCTTTCCTAATGTCCAACTTAAACATCCTCTGACATCTTAATGTCCAACTTAAGCTTCCCCTGACAAAAGCTGAGACTGTTTCTTCTCATCCTTTCACTTGTTACCTGGAATAAAAGGCTGAGCCCCACCTCACTCAAATCTCCTTTTGGATAGAGACATAGTCTTTATGAATGGTGAGCATGAAGCCCCACTTCATTTCCAGAATGAAGTTGGCTCACCCATACCTGTTGTGTGAATGATACAGAAAAATCTCCTTCAAAATACAGAGGTCAAAAGTCTCATCCCCACCATGAACTGCAAAAGCCACATCCTATATGTAATAGTCCCTGATGGGCAGGGAAGCAGTGGAAGGGTGAAGAAAAGCTAGAATGGGTTTGATTCTCTTTGTAAATGGAGTAAAGCCACCTTAATCTTATTTTCCTTGGAGAGAATTCAGTGATGAATGGTTCTGTGTAACATGCTGAGCCATCACCATGCCAGAGCTATTTATCACTTTGAATGCATGGGGGCAAATGCAATTATTATTTAAATAAACTACAACTGCCCCCTGCTCTGCCCTCTGTGTGTGTAACCTGCAGCCTTCCTCCATCTCAGAGGAGTAAAAGCTTAACATGACTAAGCTGATCCATTTCCATTTTAAACAATTCCAAGGGCACTCCTGAAAGCATAGTGACTTGAAGGAAAATGACCATGAGTGTTCCATGAGTCATTTTTCTCCCTCACTCCTGTGCCTTTGATGCACCTGACAGCTCCTGCATCCTTGAAGGTGAGAGCAGCTTTTGGCTCAAGAAGCATGCAGAATAATGGGTAATGCTGGCAGGGCTGGGCAGCAATGAAGGCTTAGTGCTGCAAGCAGCTTGTGTAACTCATGTGGAGCATGCTGAGTCACGTTCAGCAGCACCTGTGACATAACACGTGCAAAATCAAGCATAGTATGATGTCCTTTCACCGTCATTTTTCTATCCAGCTGCACTCTGGAGGCTGGGTTTGGTCTTTTTATCCCTGGCCCAGGTGCAGCTGGGTTCAGACCTGCTCTCCAAGCTGCAGATAATGCTGACAGTTTATGCAGCTGCTGAAACTCAGGCAATTTTTCAAACTCCTTCCGCACACTCCTGGGGACCATCAGCACAGGTACTGATAGATGGCACTGCTTTGGCTGCCCAAGACAGCTGCAGAAATTTTCCAAGGATCTCAGTTATCTATCTTGGAACTGACTAATGTTGAGCTTGTAAAACTGAACTCAAATGGAAAGAGGGTTTAGGAGAAAAACTTCCTTTGCATATGGCTACCACAGAGTCAGGATGAGGAGCAGACATGAGGAACATGAAGGTGCGCCTTGATCTGAGCATAATCAATTCTGTCCAGTGATTTGACTTTTCAGCTCAGTCTCTGCTCAGGGGTGATGCTTTTTGAATGTTTTCACCAATAATGGATGCTTCCAGCACTAATAATGCTGATGGTTAGAGTTACTGCCAAGGGCTGGCATGCAGAAGGGCTCTTACTTAGACTTGCTCCTGTGCAAACCAAGGGCACTATTAAATCTATTAAGTCCCACCCTGGGGTGAAAGAAGTCAGAGGTTGTATCTGCAGGGAGCAGCAGACAGAACAGGTGACCCTAAACTGACCAATAAGGGATTCCAGTGCATGAACAACATCATCTTCAGGATAAAGCTGAGGGATCCCCAGGTTCAAGACTCTTCTTCAATGGCCAGGGTCTGAGAAGAACTCTGTCTATTCTGCCTTCTATGCCAACCAGTGCATTCCTGGATCCAGCTTCCAAAGTCCAGCTCCTGAATCCAGTTCTTATCCACAGATGAGTCCTCTGTGGGCCTGCCCCCCAGCATCATTGATGACAGTGATGACATTGCCATCAGGGGTTGGGTTGGATATTGGTTTGTATCTATTTAATTTTATTGTTACTATGTCCCTTCAAGCTGTTTTCATTTTCTTTAATTTTCATTTATTTTCTTTCCCATCAGTCTCTCTCCCTTTTTCCATTTCTCTTCCCTTTGGGAAGGGAGTGGGGTTCATGGTGAGCCTCTGTCTCTTACCTAGCGGCCAGCTCAGCACTAACCCTTGACAGCTATGCTGCATCTAATACACACTTTATGCCTTGACATAAGCTTGCAGAGATCATCTGAAGTACCTGAACATCTTGTGCAATCACAATTAACACAAGTGGAGAAAATCCCTGTTTAAAAAGCAGTGGAGGATGTGAGCTCCACATACTGTGTGAGTGGCAGTAAACACTTCACGAGCAGGATAAATCTTTCTGTGATAGCGACTTGCAGGTGCTATTGTCAAGCACTAAAAATAATGTAATACAGTGAAAAAGCAAACTCAGGCTACATTAGCAACTACCCACTACCACTACCTCTTCCTTCAGTACTAGTACTGAGCAGATGAAATGCTCTCACAGGCTCTCTGGACAGCTTGACTTCTGACTATTGAGACCTACAGCTCCCCTGTGTATTGAACATTAACGTGAGGTGAGAGTGTTTGAATTGCATTACACAGCACAGCATTAGTTAAGTGTCTCTCCTGAGCTTCTTCCTTATGAACAAGCAGGGGATGAACTCCCAGCTGGTTGTGCTTTCTTCCCTACCTGAACTCCTCCTTCATTGTTCTCAGCACACCAGGTCCCTCAAGGCGAAGCGTGACATTCTCCAGGGTTTGTGCCAGAGGATTGGTGAATTCCACTATCACAGACATTTGTTTGCCAGCTACCTTCTCACCTTGGGTCTGCAAGACAAGGAAAGGGAAAAACTCCTCAATATGGTAATAATAAAATTCCCCCATGGTGTACAACTTTTGGACCTGTTGGAGTGGATCTAGAGGATGCCACAAAAATGATCCAAGGGTGGATCTCTGCTTGTGGACAGGCTGAGAAAGTTTGGGTTTCAGCCTGGAGAAGGGAAGGCTCCAGGGAGACCTTATTGTAGCCTTTCAGTACTTAAAGAGGCAGATGAGAAAGATGGGAGCAGACTTTATGGCAGCGCCTGTTGTGACAGGACAAAGAGTGACCAAAAAGAGAGGAGATTCAGACTAGATATGATGAGGAAAATTTTTACACTGAGGGTGGTGAAACCCTGGCCCAGGTTGCCCAGAGAAATGGTAGATGTCTAGAAACATCACAGGTAGGTTTGGACGGGGCTCTGAGCAACCTGATCTACTAGTTGCAGATTCTCTGCTCACTGCAGAGGGATTGAGCAAGACGGCCTTTAAAGGTGTGTTCCAAGAGAAAGCATTCTATGATTGTATGATTCCATGAGAGAAGCTTCCTCAGAATTCTTAAAAAGCAATAAATTGAAGTTTCCTATACATAGGTGTAGATACATGCACACACACGCTCTTTAAAACCCCAGGTATCAAAATTTCTGCATGTTTTTATGTATCACAAAGAAGAAAAGAAGACACAAGCTCACTTGTAGTAGAAAAAAATGGTTATGGGAGAACAACCTCTGCAAGATTCTCAACATCCTTTCTTCATAACAGCAGGGAGAATAAACTGTTTTGAAGCTGAAATTGGGGATGCCGTATAAAATGTTCTTTTTAAGTATTGAACTGGAAGGACTCTCAGCTTCTAAAATTTCATTATTGGAGTAGAGTTTGTCTTTTTTTACCTCCTCTCTAGAATGCTCAGTAAACCAAAAAACTTTTGTTTGAAAGTACCAGTCATCTGATCAGATCATCACCACATTTCTATAGACCGTTGTGATGGGTTAACGCCCATCCTGGAAGCAGGGCAGGGGGGGCTGGGGGAGCGAGGAGGGGGAGGAGTGGGGGGGGAGGAAGGGGGAAGGCTTGCGAGAGCATTGTCCTCCCTGGAGGGTATTTCCCCCCTGGGAAACTACATTAGTCTGTTCCACTCCCCCTCCCTGCCCAGCAAGGCTATAAAAAGCAGGATACTGCAGCCATTAGATCTCTTGGTCCCTGCCTTTGCTTGGAGGAGGACTGCTGGTGGCTCCCTGCTTCTCTGCCACGTGGTCAGGCCTGATCCTTCTCCCTGCAACCTCTACACCTCTTCAAAGAGACTGGTTTTGTATTCTTGTTTCTTCTCCCATCCATCCTTGTCCCTTACCCTTGTGAAGCCTACCTGTTATTGTTACATATATATATATTGTTTAAAGAAAATTCTTTACTTCTCTATTTCCAAGCTGACTCCAAATTATTTCTTGGTGGATTTGCTCCTTCCCTTTCCTTTTCCTCTCTATTGGGAAAGAGGAGGGGGGAGTGGGGGAGGGATTCTCAGCCTTGCCCCCATCTGAGCTCCTAAGTCCCAGTTCAGGCTCAAACCACCACAACCGTGAATCAGAGTGGATTTTTTTGGCCAAACTTCATGCCACTTTTGGTCTACTTTAAAAAAAAAACCTAGAGGCTGTGATTGCTACAGAAATTATCATATAGGAACTTGAGCATGGGTTCAAAAACATATACAGGGCAAAAAATGTCTATTAACACATTTCTTTCAAGGTCCTGAGTTTTAAGGGACTGCATTCCTTTTCAATGTTAGGACAAAATCAAACCCAAATGACATCATTCAAAGCAGATGAAGGCTGAGCACTTCTGAAAATGAAGCTATTTATTTGGATGCCTCATTATGAGTTGAGAACTCTGAATCTCTGCCCTGTCTCTGACACATGACATAAGGCCCTTATCATGAATGTTACAATTCTTCTTTTTCATAGGTATCATGCCACCATCTGCAGAAATGTTTGACTTACAGAGAACTCCACTAACAGCAGTGTCACAGTGTGACAGTAAGGCCCTGAAATCACAGAATCACAGACTGGGTTGGCTTGGAAGGGACCTCTAAAGGTCATTTAGTATGACCCGCCTAGCAGGAATGTCTTCAACTAGAGCAGGTTGCTCAGGGCCCTGTCCAACAATTCTGAAACCATGGTCCCAAATGGATGTTGCCTGTCTGAGTTTGGAGGAGTTTTCCACAATGCCTGCAGGAATTTTCCAAACAGAGTCACCTCAATGGCAGTGTCCTTCATTCTCCAGCAAGAGGCTTCTGTGCTATGTTGCTTCAAATAGAACAGAATACTGGAGAAGTTAGACTGGAGTCACTTGAGTAACCACTCTTATCCTTTGAGTTTCTCCAGCTTTCTCAGACCTGTTCCTCTCCTTTCTTCAAGATCACTTCAGTTCTCTACTACTCATGATACTCATTCTCAGCCTTTAATGTAGAGATACTCAGTACAATATATAACATACCTACACACACCTGTACACTCCATCCAGTTTCTACTTTATAAGGTCCATGTTAAACTAAAAGTCTAATGTGCACACACACATACACCTCCCAGTTTCCGAAGTCAGTGTAACAGTATTGTAAAGAACAGCCCATGTACATCATAGTGGTTATCAAGCTACCTTGATCCTCAGGCTTGGGATTTCCAGGGCTGTTGCCTTCTGCATGGCCAGTATCTTCCCTGTTTCATTGATCCGTGCAGTCACAAAGAAATGAAAGGAGGCTTGGTCCAGCAGATCACTCAAGTACTCACTTGATTTGATGGCAACATCAAAAGCACTGGCTGAGAGAAGAAATAGGAAAGAAAAAAAAATAATCTGAAGCAATCTAATGGCTAATTGGACCTCCCAGTGTGGCCAGTGCCAGTTATATGAGTGCCTTGGAAAAGATGTTAGCCCACTGCCAAAGAATGACTTTGACTGCCTGAACTGTCTTCATTTCTTTACCTCACCATTCACAGAATCAAAGAATCACAGAATGCTAAGGGCTGGAACAGACCTCAAAAGATCATCTAGCCCAACCCCTGTGCCAGAGCAGGATCCCCTATACCGGCTCACACAGGTATGCATTCAGGCATGTTTTTTGTATCTTCAGAGAAGACAACTCCACAACCCCCCTGGGCAGCCTGTTCCAGTGTTCTGTCACCCTCACAGTGAGAGAATTTTCCCTCATGTTTCCCCTCTTATCTTGTCCTTTTTCCATCTAGACTGTGAGCCCCCTGGGGCATGGGCTGGGTTTGTGCACAAACTTCTCAGTGTTGATCAATAGCTAAAGGGTGGAGAGCAAGAGGATGGGGACAGACTCTTTTTAATGGTAGCCAGTGATAGGACAAGGGGCAGCAGCTACAAACTGGAACCCAGAAGGTTCCATCTGAACAAGAGGAGAAAATTCTTTGCTGTGAGGGTGCTGGAGCACTGGACCAGGCTTCCCAAAGATGTTATGGAGTCTCCTACTCTGGAGAGATTCCAAACCTCTCTGAACATTGTGATCCTGGGCAACTTACTCTCTGAAGATCCCTTCCAACCCCTACCATGCTGAGATTTTGTGAGAAGTGTGCTTTCCAGTAGAAGGAAAGAGGAACTTCCTTGTTAAAATATATTTACAATAGGAAGGAAAATAAGAATAATAGGCTTCCATTTCCTTACCACTGACTGTTCTGTTAAGTTCCCTGTACCCCTTAGCGTACCTGGGAAAGCCAAGGGAGACACAACACTGAGTTGCCTTTCCAAAAAAATAGATCAAACTAAATATAACTGAGTAGAAAAGAGCACCTTTGAAGGCATTGGAAGGTTTAAGCTATTCAAATCCTCAAAGTTGTTTTCAACCCACACAATTCCTTTAATCATTATTCTGAAAATCATCAGGCATTCACTTCCTGCAGGTGCTGGAAGAATGCCTGTGACACTTCTTTACTGTATTGTAATTTTTTGTTATATATATACTCACACTCCTTGCCATGAATGAAGCCCATAAATTCTGTTAAGTGCCTCAGAAGGTAGCTTCCCTTCACATCTCTGACAGAGTACTCTCACACAGTTGCAAATGAACAGAATCACAGAACCATGTAGGTTTGAAGAGTCTGTTTAGATCATGGAGTTCAACCATTAACCCAACACTGCCAAGACACTGGCAAACTACATCCCTCAGCACCACAACTACATGTCTTTTCAATCCCTGCAGGGATGATGACTGCACCATGTCCTTGAGCAGTCTATTCCAGGGCTTGAGAAGTCTTTCAGGAAAGACTTTATCTAATCTCCAACCTAAACCTCTCTTAGTGCAACTTTATGCTATTTCCTCCTGTCCTGTTTCTTGTTACCTGGGAGAAGACAACAACCCCCACCTCACTCCAGCTTCCTTTGAGAGAGTTGTAGAGACCAATGAGGCCTCCTCTCAGACTCCTTTCCTCCAGGCTAAACAACCTCAGTTTGCTCAGCTACCCCTCAGAAGGTTTGTGCTCTAGACCCTTCACCCTTCTCTGGATATTCTCCAGTGAGGGGCCCAAAACTGAATCCAGTACTCAAGGTGTGGCCTCACTAATGCTGAGTAGAGAGGAACAATCACTTCCCTGATCCTGCTGGCCACACTTTTGTGGATACAGGCCAGGATGCTGTTGGCTTTCTTGGCCACTTGGCCACATGCTGGCTCATACTCAACTGATTTCTGACCAACACTCACAGGTCCTTTTCCACCAGGCATCTTTCCAGCTACTCTTCCCCAAGCCTGTAGCATTGCATGGGGTAGAGACATTGATGGCAGTTAATGACAGAAAGGAAAAGCTCACAGGTTTGAAAACAACTTACATGAAGAGGGATCCAGTTTTGCAACGAAGGAGTGTTTCTTGAATTCATTTTTTGTCACTCCTGTATAAAACACTATGTTGCCTGAAAGGAAGGTAGTAGCAGTGTAATAGTTGTGACTTCTGTTCCTGAAAGTTATGGTGACTTTAAAGTCACTGCCAAGGACTGCCTTTTGCACTTGGAAGTCCATGTCCACATCCTTTTGTGGCTGATAGGTGATATCTTGGGTGGTTTGCTTTTTAACACCGTACATCACAGCAGTCTCAAGAGCCAATCTCTCCTCCTCTGAGCCTAGAAATAAAAGCTAATAAACTTTAGGAAAGAAACAAGGGTCCTGCATTAGCCCATTCATCAATCAAAAGGGTGCATCTTCCATAGCTTGTGGTAGCTGAAATGAATGCATGAGGACAGTGAACTGTGATAAAGATACCTAGAGAGCTTCACAGATTCCAAGGGTGCTAAAGATTCAAGCCACCTCAAGCTTAATTGATATTAATGGAGCAACACTGATTTACCCTGTGCAAACATTTGGCCTGAGTAAGACACATCTAAACAGCTGTGCAAAAAGCCTTACATTGTTGTGATTGGTTTGAGTTACTCCAGATCTACCTTTTATTTTTACTACAGCTAACTCAGTCCAAAGCATTTCTGAGCAGCAAAATCTGTGCTCTCATCAAGGCATCTGCCGTGTTTCTGTGGTGGAGTTACAAATAAAATGTTCCAGAGGGTACCTTGGCAGCTTTTCATGAAGCTCTCTCAGTGCCAGGGGTTTGTAAATCCACATCCAAGATCTTACTAAGGCAAATATACATTGGTATGGGCCCACCCTATTTCAGGTTACCTTCTTGGAACTTGTAGTCCTCAGTAATCTCCATCATTCCATCCCCTCCAACTTCCTTGGTCACAATCAACTGCCCAACATGGGTTGTGTCAATATTTTCTATCACTTGGGTTCCATTTTTTTCCCTTCTTAAGTAAATAATATCACCATTCACCTAAAAATGAAATGAGAAAGGATTGAACCACAGAATAACTGAATCACAATGTTTGAAAAAGACCTTCAAGATCATCAAGTCCAACCATTATCTAACTCTACCACACCATATCCTTGAGTATTTAGATGGCTTTTAAATATGTTCAAGGATGGTGATTCAACCACTTCCTTGGGCAGCCTATTCCAGTCTTTGATAACCATTTTTATATAGATGTTTTTCCTAATGTCTAACCTAAACCTCCCCTGGCAGAACTTGATGCCATTTCTTTATGTCCAACACTCACCTCACTAAAACCTTCCTTCAGGTAGTTATAGAAAGCAATAAGGTCTCCCCTCAGCTCCCTTTTCTTCAGACTAAACAACTTCAGCTGCCTCAGCCACTCCTTATGAGGCTCAACTTTGTTGCCCTTCTCTGAACCTGCTCCCGCACCTCAATATCTGTCCTACACTGCGGTGCCCAAAACTGATGGCAGTACTCAAGGTGTGGCCTCACCAGTGCACAGTACAGTGGGACAATCACTCCTCTAGCCCTGCTGGCCACACTACTCCTTATATAGGCCAGGAAGCTGTTGGCCTTCTTATCTACCCTCAAAACAATGACATGTTGACTTGAAGACCCAGCAATTACTTGCATTTCAATGGGACTTCAGTACTGTGTTTAAAATAGGCCATATGCTACAGAAATGGCTAGATGTGTGTTTCTGTTCACAGCTCCAGAATGACAGACAGGTTTAACTTGGAATAGACTATCCAGACTTGGGGAAGATGGTGACCCTTAACACAGCTCTGCCAGGTCACCACCAAGCCATGTCCCTCAGCACTACTTCTGCCTGGCTTTTCAATTCCTCCAGGGATGAGGACTGCATCATTTGCCTAGGCAGCCTGTTCCAGGGCTTGACAACCCTTTCCATGAAGACTTTTTTTTCTAATTCCCAACCAAAACCTCCCCTGGTGGAATGTGAGGCCATATTCTCTTGCCCGATCACTTTTTCCTTGGGAGAAGAGACCAACTTCCATCTTGTTACAGACTCCTTTCACGGAGCTGGTAGAGAGTGAGAAGCCTAAGCCTCCTTTTCTCCAGTTCCCTCAGCTGCTCCTCACAGGACATGTGCTCCAGACCCTTTACTGGCTTTGTTGCCCTTCTGTGGACCCATTACAGCACCTTGATGTCTTGTAGTGAAGGGTCCATAGCTGAACCCAGTATTTGAGGTGCAGCCCCATCAGTGCTGAGTACAGAAGCAGGATCACTGCCCTAGTCCTGCTGGCTACACTACTCCTGATCCAATCCAGGATGCTGTTGGTCTTCTTGGCCACCTGGGCACACTATTTTTTTCTCTTCTATCCTAAGCTATGTACAATTCAATAAGAGATGTGCTCTACAGCTGCTGCAATTCTGAGCATGTCAGCTCTGTTGTAATCACAAGACGAAGCCCACTTGCTCCTCATGGAGAGAGTTCCCTCTCAGTTCTTCCTGTCAAACCACCCATGTGATCTTTCCTTGACCTGTTGCAGGCCAAAAGGAATGTGGTAAGCAAAGAGCTCTTCAAAAATCACCACATGCATTTTGACTGAAATAAGCAAGGGAGACTTAACATAAGCAGCTTTGCTGGCAGTCCTGAGATGGGGGTAACAGCTAACAAGGGTTGGAGATGGGCAGCTAGAGTCAGTGATTCATTTGCTAACATAGCTGGAAGCTGAGAAGAATAAATGATGGCAGCCTAAAGTTCCATCAGAGCCAGAGTAGCTTTTTCTGCTTATTACTTTGGCGAGCAGAGAAGTCTGTCATTCATTAGAGTCATATCACACCTACTGGCTTTCATGTCAAAATCATTATGAGATCTTCGTTTGACATAGAGGACATATAAAGACACTTCCCAATCCATGAATTGCAGTGGAACCCTATCTCCTGTCTCACCTATGGTCCTACTGATAGCACTCAAGGCACTAAATATTTTCAGGTACGTACCTCAGCGTAGACAAAAGGAGCATCAAACTGGAAGCAGACATGACCATGTTTAATGGCTTGAACTGAGGCTGGGCCACATCTGTACATACCTATGTGGGGAAGAGACATAAAGTGAGGGATTAAAGTAGTTACAAAATCCATCAGAATGTTACCTTTTCTTATTACTAGCCCTTTAAACAATACAGACTCATCTGAAACAACCTAATGGTCTGGTTCCTTTATGGCGCTGCCAAGTTCCCTCTTAAGTCTCAAGTGCCTGAAATGCAGGGAGACCTGGTTTTGGTTAAAGCAGATAATTTTGGGAGGGCTCAGGTAAATCATAGACTGAGAAAGACCTCACTGCAAATTTGCTAAGAATGTTTTTAAAGAACTGGAAAACTAAGGACTGGAAGGAATAGCAGTGTTTTTTCACCCTGCCTACATTCTGCACAGGAAGTTCAGTAAGGGCTGCAGTCATAAAATAGAGAATGAATTTGATCAGGCTCCCGGTAGGCTTGCTGAAATCTTAGACCCATCTTCTGACAAGAGGAGTACATCTCTTCTGTACTGAGCAGGGCCCTTCTCATGCAGAATGTTGTGCATGTGCATTCTAAGCAGGGTTATAATAAGGACAGATATGTTTTAGAGCTCAGAATAGATCAGAAGAAGGTCCTGAGCACTCGTGAACATGGTTAACTAGTGCAAGAAATTGCCACCATCCATGTGGTCTTGCTGGCTCAACTCTCATCAGCCCATTGTTTGCTATAAAGCCCAAACACTGGAAAGAGCTAAGGAGGACTTCCAGCACTATTACCATCACTGGTTTCTTGGGGTGTTCCATCAACAACTTGCCATCCTCCAAAACCAACAGGAAGGTCAGGTCTGGTCATCCAAGCTTCATTCCAGCAGTGATAGTTCCTTGGGCAAGAGATAAGACCAGAATATTAATTCTTGGACAGAAGTACACAGAACAACCCAAATCTGCTTATCTATGTCCTGACCATTGCTTCAATGACAGCACTGAGTGGTGAAAAGTTGCCTCTTTTCAGGTGATGGATTTTTAGGTCTGAAAGCTTGGTACCTATCTGTTAAAACTTGAAGGCCACAATCCTTCATCGTAGTTTCTTGATTGCAAGCTGAAGAAGCTTGCTGATTCTTCTAGTGTGTTCTGAAAGCAAATAGCTCAGACAACTTTCCAGTGCTTGGAGACTGTTGTGGTATATGAAGAGTTACACAGAGAACAATCTTTTTCCAGCCACACATACCCACTTCAGGTTGCTGCTACAGCAAGCTTTTCATCTTCTTCAAGCCATTACACCGTAGTATGTTTTACAACCAGTAAGACTGAAGCTCTTCTGAAGAGACTTCAAAATCAACTCCATGATATACATTGTGTAGCTTTATTTTCCTGGCTCAAAATAAACATGTTTAGCTGCTTTTCATGTTGGTACAACACCAGACCCTTGGACTTTATAGGACTATCTTCATTGTGAATTCCTTATAAGATCTTCCCAGTGTGTCATGCCAATCCCAGAATCTCAGAATCCCAGCATGGTGAGGGTTGGAAGAGACCTCTGGGGCTCACCTTGTCCAACCCCCATCAAAACAGGGTCACCCACAGCAGGTTGCCTAGAATTGCAGGGTCACCCACAGCAGGTTGCCTAGAATTGCAATGTCCAGATGGCTTTGAAATCTGTCCAAAGGAGACTCCACAACCTCTCTGGACGGCCCGGTCCAGCGTTCTGGCACTCCCAAAGTAAAGAAGTTCTTCCTCAAGGTCAGATGGAACCTCGTGTGTCCAGTTTGTGTTCATTGCCCTTTGTCCTGTCACTGAAAGGAGTCTGGCCCCATCTTCTTACACCCTACTCTTTAGATATTTATGAGCATTGAGGAGATCTCTAAGTTTATTCTTCACCCAGCTAAACAGCTCCAGGTCTCTCAGCCTCCTCTTCTTGAAGAGATGCTCCAGTACCCTCAGCATCTTTGTAGACCTTTGTTGGACTCTCTCCACTAGTGTCTTTTGAACTGGGGAGCCCAGAACTGGACAAAACACTGCAGATGTGGCCTTACTAGGGCCGAGCATAGGGGAAGGGAGGCCAGATCTCCTAGATGTAGAGCTTCCCATAAAACCCACCTACAACCACTGTGGGCCAAGTCTTGCCTGTAGGGCCCAGGACAGTATACAGAAAGGTTGGTCTCTGAAAGTGTTTCATCTAGGAGCACAGGGCTGAAATGCCCTCACTGGGCTGGAGGCTCAGGAAGAAAAAACATTCAAACAAACAGAAAACCCCACCAAAAAATGAAAACAAACAGACAAACAAAAAACCCAAACCCAAAACACCACAGCACCATCATGTTCTGCCCAAAATGTTTCAAAGATGAGCAGAAAAGAAAGATTTTGTAACAAACAAATAAGCAATCTAGGAAGAGGGTCTTGGGGTCTTGCAGTAAAGCCAGCAATGTTTTTGAGTCTCACTGCTGCAAAAAATAAAAGAAGGAGCAAGTAGAGAAAGTGGTAGTTTTGCTTGCAAATGATAGACATCCTACAGCAGAGAGGAATCAAATGACATCTGTGTAGCTGCTGACACAGCCCTCGAGTACATGTGATGATATTAGCCGCCAAAATGGGGATGCTTAAACTCTGACCGTGAAATGCAGTCATGGACCAGAGTCAGAAGGATCTGAGGCTTGTCTAATAAGACATTTCACAGTGGAAGTGAAAGCTTGGATCAGGGTAAAACTTGTCAGTTAGGAGAATTAATGAAGCAGCACTACAGAAAAAAAAAAAAGAATTTTCAAGGAAAATGCTGCACACTCAGGGAATTTTGGGTGCTGCTAAAAGTAGATGATGCTGAATCACGCTGGCAAAACTTTGCTGAGGGCTACCAGAGAATGGCAAAAAGCCTTGTGGTAGGTGGGGTTTTGGAAACTGTTACGCTAACATGTGTGAGAGAGAAACTTGCAGTGAAACTTTTGCTGGTTCACTTTGAATCAAGCTCAAATGTGTCACCGGCTTTGTGTTCTGTGACACAGGAACCTGAGAACCTGAGAGCAGGCAGGAGGGAAGGATGATAAATTAAGGTGGGGATAACAGTGTGGAAAATGGCAGCTCTGCTTCAATTGTATGATTATGTAATGCAGAGTTTTGGTGGGGTTTTTGTCTATATTCTTCCAAGGAGACAAGACCTTTCTTACTGGTTTCTATTGGTATAGCTGGATGCAACAGGATGGCAATTTCTTTAGGTCTGCTGCCGTGCAAACCAAATACACTCAAGGATATGACATACGTATGGACAGAAAGACATTTCTTGTAAAGCTCATGAGCGCTAAGAAAATGATTATGAAGGAGGCATTTGCCTTTCTGAAATGTAACAAAGCCTTCTCTCTGATAGAAATGGAGCTGGCTCCACAGCCATGATTGGTTAAATTAATTGTGTAGTTCTTGTATTCTACAGCAATCCCAAGACATTAAAGAAAGCAAGAATGGCTACACAGATCAATGTGGTGACCATTAAATATTTACAGAGATAATTACAAATAGTCTAAACAAAGTGAAGGGGAAATTAATAAAAGATGACCAGTTGGGGTGCATGCCTGGAAGACAATTTAAGAAGGCTACTTCATATTGCTTATGAGGCAGACACGCTGGAAACAGCTGCTGCCCTTTCATGAGCTGGTAAGCTCAGGCATGGAGATTGAGAGAGGTCTCAGAAGGGCTTTCTTCACAAGCCTGGACAAGGATGAACCCCCACAGGGTTGAGTGGCTTCAGGCAAGTTTCTGCTGAGGTGCTGATGTTGGTCTGCTTGGACCTCGCAGTAGGAATGACTCTTGATTTCCATCCAAGAGAAAGATTCTTTTAAGTGTCTTTATATCATCATTAAGAAAGACAAAGAGAACAAAGTAAAGGGACAGAGGCATCAGTGATGGGCCCAAATCCGGCCAGCTTGATAAAAATAACTTTTTGCAAAGTCTGTGTAATTTTGTATGTGTTCTGTTGCTGTTGTTCTTTCCTATCCTGAGGGAGAAGATGATCTTTAATAAAAATAAATAAATGTCAGATAACATTCAGAGAGAGCTCAACACTCAGAGATTGATTGGACTAAAAATCCTGTCTCCAAGTATCCCTGAAGTCTGAGAGTATTTAAAACCTGACGACAGATCAGTTCCAGCAGTACAAGGCAATAGAAATGATATATTAATAAAGAAAAATAGCCTGGCTTCCAGTTTTCAGGAGATTATAAATAAAAGTGAGAAATACATTTAAAAAATCATAAATGCTTTGATCATATCCTCTAAAAACATGCACACACACACAGAGAAATAAAGGGGACATTAAAAAAAAATCAAGGTTAAGACACAAGCAATTTAAAGTTGTCCTGTGGGCTACCATGAAGTGTCACAGAGTAATGAAAAGAAAGGACACAGAGGAGAAATGAAAAGAGATGTGTAATATATTAAGTCATGCCCAAAGAGTTAAGTTCACCATGTACTAATAAATGCACCACAAGGGTTAAAGGTTGGACAAGGCAGTTCAAAAAGTAATCATAGCAAAGAAAAGTGAATGTAGGATGGGAGGATGTAATGCTAGAGTGAAGTCAGCTGGGGCAAACCTGATATGGCCATGTCCAAAAGAATGGGAAAATCCAGGACTGAATCAAAAAGTCTTGGGAAACAACTGGGAAAAGGAGAAGTAGGGAAGTAGAAGGAAATGTCTGAAATGGGTGAGAGCTGTTTTGTAGATGAGGTTAGGAGAAAAGGAGAAGTTTGCTGATGTAGAAAAACTGGGAGGAATTTCTGATACACCAGCGGCTGTAAATGAGGAGAGGGTAAGAACGCTGGGACTATTCAGCCTGCAGATGGGAAGGGTTAAAAGGATCTTATCTATGCCTACATAGGGAGTCAGGAGACCAAAACCAGAGCCAGACTCTTTTCGGTGGCCCCCAGTGGAAAAGAAGCAAAGGATACCAACTAAAACACAGGAAATTCTGTCTGAGCACTAGAAAACCCTTTTTTCACTTGTGAGAATGGTTGAGCACTGGCACAAGTTTCTCAGACATGTTGTGGAGTCTCCATCCTTGGACATACTCAAAATCCAGCTATACTCAGCCCTGAGCAACCTGCTCTAGCTGACGCTGCCTTGAGCAGGGAGGTGTTGGATGATTTACAGGGGTACATTTCAGTTCCAATGATGCTGTGATACAAACTTCAGATGTAGATGAACCTAATTGTTCCCTCTTGGTAAGAAATTATGGAGACAATAAAAGAGGTTGCAGCAACAGGTTCAGCCATTTCCTCCACCACAGAATGACAGTTTTAATATGAAGACTTCCAGAGATGAAGTTATTAATGAAACATGATGATTAGTTAAAGGCATCATTGAGACAGATTTAAATACCGAACAGGACAAATATCTCCTGGAAAAAACCACTATAGAGGTCACATTCCCTGCTTCAGTCTGAGGAGGAGAGGCTTGAGGCTCAACAACCCACTCATAATTCCCATGGAGCAGAGCATATAATCAACACATGCTACACTTCACTTTGGATAGTGAGAGTTTGACTGCGGCCCTCAACACAAGAAGGACATGGACCTGATGGAGAGGGTCCAGAGAAGGGCCACAAAAATGATCTGGACATGCTCCAGCACCTCAATGTCCTTCTTGTAGTGAGGAGCCCAACACTGAACCCAGTACTCCAAGTGTAGCCAGCTGGACTCAGCCCTGAGCAACGTGCTCTAGCTGATGCCACCTTGAGCGGGGAGGTGTTGGATGATTTATAGGGGTACATTTCAGTCCCAATGATGCTGTGATACACACTTCAGATGTAGATGATCTGGGGGGAGCACCTCTCCTATGAAGCCAGACTGAGAGAGTTGGGGTTGTTCAGCTTGGAGAAAAGAAGGCTCTGGGGGAGACCTATAGTGGCTTTCCAGTACCTGAAAAGGGACTACAGGAAATCTGGGTAGGGACTGTTTACAAGGGCATGTTGCAACAGAATGAGGGGCAATGCTTATAAACTAGAGAAGTGTAGATTTGTATTGGATATTAGGAAGAAGTTCTTTGCTATGAGGATGGTGAATCACTGGAACAGGTTGCCCAGTGTTGGAGGTCCCATCCCTGGAGACATTCAAGGTCAGCCTTGATTCTGAGGGGTTCTGAGCAACCTGATCTATTTAGTTAAAGATGTTCTTGCTGACTACAGGGGGGTTGGACTAGATGATCTTGAGAGGTCCCTTCCAACCCTATACATTCTATGATTCTATGACTGTCTTCTCAAGGTTAGACAGACTCCATTTCTTCTTCTTAGGGAATTTTCTTTTTATATATCTGGTGATAGCATTTCAGTAACCTATATGATATAGAATCATAGAATCATCAGGTTGGAAGAGACCTCCAAGATCATCCAGTCCAATCTATCACCCAGCCCTATTCAATCAACTAGACCGTGGCACTAAGTGCCTCATCCAGTCTTTTCTTGAAGGACAGCGACTTCATCACCTCCATGGACAGCCCATTCCAATGGCAAATCACTCTCTCTGTGAAGAACTTCTTCCTAATATCCAGCCTGAACCTCTCCTGGCACAACTTGAGACTGTGTCCCCTTGTTCTGTTGCTGGTTGCCTGGGAGAACAGACTGACCCCCACCTGTCTACAGCCTCCCTTGTACTGTACTCTCTACAATACAGTATCTTCATATTGTACTGTAACATTAGTAGTAGAATTAAATAATGATAAAATTATTTTGTTTGGAAGAGACCTTTCAGATCATGAAATCCAACTGTTTACCCAGCACTGCCAGGTCACCACCGAACTGTGTCCCTCAGCACCACATCTGAGGCACCAATGTGCCCAGGTGGCCAACAGCATCCTGGACTGGATCAGCAATAGTGTGACCAGCAGAAGTTGAGAAGTGGTCATGCCCCTGTACTCAGCACTGGTGAGGCTACACTTGGAGTACTGTGTTCAGTGTTGGGCTCCTCACTACAAGAAGGACATTGAGGTGCTGGAGCATCTTCAGAGAAGGGCAACAAAGCTGGTGAAAGGTCTAGAGCACAAGTCTTATTGCTGAACTCTCTGAAATGAGGTTGTAGTGAGGTGGGTGTTGCTTTGTTTTCCCAAGAAACTAGCTATAGGACAATAGGAAATGGCTTCAAGTTGCGCCCAGGGAGGTTTAGATTGGACATAAGGAAAAATTTCTTTACTGAAAGAGTGTTCAGGTGTGGTAACAGGCTGCCAAGGGAGATGGTAGAGTCACCATCCTTGGAAATGTTCAGAAAACTTGCAGACTTCAGGACATGGTTTAGTTGCCATGGTGGTGTTGGGCTGACAGTTGAACTTGATGATCTTAGAGATCTGTTCCAACCTTACTGATTCTATGATCTACACACTTTTCCAATCCCTCCCTCACCACTTTCCTAGGCAGCCTGTTTGAGTGTTTGACAACCCTTTGGGTATTTTTTCCCCCCTAATATCCAGCCTAAACCTCCCTTGGTGCAACTTGAGGCCGTTTCCTTTGCTCCTATCACAGGATCCCCCAGGGTTTGCTTCTTTACATGACAAGCACTTGTGCTGGCTTGGCCCTGGCTGAAGGCCACATGCCACTCTATCATGCCACTCTTCTCAGATAGACAGGGGAGAGGGAAAATATAACAAAAGGCCCATGGGTCAAGGTAAGAGTAGTTTAATAAAGCAAAACCAAAGGCCACTCATGGAAGCAAAGGCAAACAAAAATATTATTCTCTGTTTTCCATTAGCAAACAATGCCCAGCTGCTTCTCGGGAAGCAGGGGTTCAACGTGCATAGTGGCTGCTCTGGAAGACAGGTGCCATCAGCAAATGCCCACACTTCCTTCTTCCCCTTGGCTTTTACATCTGAGCTGATGTCAGATGGTATGGAACACTCCTTTGGTCAGTTTGGGTCAGCTGGCCTGGCATGTGCCCTGCTTTGATCCTTCCTTCCCCTCAGCCTACAGTTGTGGGGCAATAGTGGAAAAGCACAGCGGTAGCCAAAACGCTGGTGTGTTATCAACACCCTTCCAACTACCACTACAAAACAGCACTACAAAAGAGGGGAGAACTAACTCCATCTCAGCAAGACCTGATACAACACTTCATATTATTCAGTCTGCTAACAATCCATTCATCCTGTTTTACAGAAGCTGGCAGTATTCTTTAGTGTATAGTGAAATAAATAAACCACAGGCATTACTGTCACTTCTTTACTGCTTATATAGTTAACACATTAAAGGCACTTGCCAGACTCACCAGACTGAGTCCTTTGTAAGTTTGGTATCCACTTTCCCTTCATCATCCAGAAAGAAGTCCAATTGTAAATTGGCATTGTTATCATGAGCAGAAGAATAGGTGGTCACAAGCCTTGCAGGAATCCCCAGGCACCTCAGAACTGTGGCAAAGAGAAGAGTGGGGTGAGAAGGACAAATAGAAAAAGTGTGTTCATGGGTGATAGGATGAGAGGAGAGAAGCTATTAATAACTAGAAGAAAATGAGAAAACTCAGTCAAACCAACCCAAATAATTCCTCCTTCTGTCTTTATATAGACTGTGTTAAATATTTGGTCACAAAATTGCAAGCATTCAAGACCTCTAACTGTGCAAAGATTGTAACCTAAGCAGCAGATTATCAGTAGTTTTAGAATAGTCTTGAAGAATGATCATGCTGTAGCTTTTCAGAGCAAATCTGAGTGCAGTGGGCTCAACTGCGTGATCAAATGCAGTACAAAGAAAATTAAGTTTGGGCTGGCAGGAAATGCAAAACACATTAGGCCTCCTACTATCAGGAGCCCAGCAGCATTGCAAGACTCTGCTGAAAAGGGAATTAATAGAAAATATCTCCTTTTGGTCCATTTAGAGTTCTCCTGTTGGACATCTGTTGTCAGAAGGCATCTGGAGAACGCGGAGAATAAAGCAGAAAATTAGTGCTAATGAAGGGGGAAAACTGTGTAATTTGCAAGTGAATTGTCAAGAGTTAGACATTCTGAGCAGAACTCCTGACATCATTTGCATTGATTGCTAAGTAATAGAATTTGGGAGTCAATACTCCCTCTCCACAAAGAGTCTAAAAAGGATAACAAAAATGCTAAACCTCAGACCATCACAATGAGGTGTTGATGACTCCTATCCCCATTTGGCGAGTGGTAAATTTGGGCTGTGGAAATGCCACAGCTCTGTCTGAAGCTTAGTAGAACATCATTAGGTTTCTGTGTTTGTAGTGCATCTTGGCTGATAAATAGACATGGAACACATTCTGCAAGGGGAGGATTCAGGTTGCTGAGACATCATCTCAGCTTCTCCAGATGAAATATTGTGACTCTCAGAAAAAACAGTAAGAGAGAAAAAGAAAAAAAGAAAAGAAAAAGGAAAGAAGAAGAAAAGAAAAAGGAAGGGAAGGGAAGGGAAGGGAAGGGAAGGGAAGGGAAGGGAAGGGAAGGGAAGGGAAGGGAAGGGAAGGGAAGGGAAGGGAAGGGAAGGGAAGGGAAGGGAAGGGAAGGGAAGGGAAGGGAAGGGAAGGGAAGGGAAGGAAGGAAAGGAAAGGAAAGGAAAGGAAAGGAAAGGAAAGGAAAGGAAAGGAAAGGAAAGGAAAGGAAAGGAAAGGAAAGGAAAGGAAAGGAAAGGAAAGGAAAGGAAAGGAAAGGAAAGGAAAGGGAAAGGAAAGGAAAAAGAAAGGAAAGGAAAAAGAAAGGAAAAAGAAGATAAAAGAGAAAAGAAAAGAAAAGAAAAAAGAAAAGAAAAGAAAAGAAAAGAAAAGAAAAGAAAAGAAAAAAGAAAAGAAAAAAGAAAAGAAAAGAAAAAAGAAAAGAAAAGAATAGAAAAGAAAAGAAAAGAAAAGAAAAGAAAAGAAAAGAAAAGAAAAGAAAAGAAAAGAAAAGAAAAGAAAAGAAAAGAAAAAAGAAAAGAGAAAAGAAAAGAAAAGAAAAGAAAAGAAAAGAAAAGAAAAGAAAAGAAAAGAAAAGAAAAGAAAAGAAAAGAAAAGAAAAGAAAAGAAAAAGAAAAGGAAAGAAAAGGAAAAGGAAATTCTGGTTTTAAAATTTATGAGCCATGTTGGTTCTGCAGAAAAAAACAGAGTTTGGGTTGTTGTGGGTTTTTTTATGGACAGGGAAATTATATCTGTTGAAAATCTTATGTAAAAATAGTTCTGATGCTGCAATGTCGAGCAGCACTTGCTACCACTGTTGGGGTTTGTATATTCATTAGTGTCACTGCTGTGACTTCCAATAAAGTGTAACGCTGCACATTCATCTCAAGTTCCTGGATGACAAATTACTTGGATGCATCCAATACCATATGTATCTATTGATTAAACTTAATTCAAGTGCCCTCCCAGGCTTCCAGCACATGAGCCATCAGGGCTCATTGAAAATAATTTGTCTGACAATTTCAAGATTAATGACCATTTTCCAGAATGTTTTAGCATTTTTAAGGGATAACTATCCTGAGCATACAATAGAGTAACCTTGGAAAGCTGGACTAGTCACAATGATAAAACATTGGCACCGAAGGAAGACTCAAAACCAGCCTTTTAGGTGCACATGGCAATTCAGACCTTTGTTGTCCTCTCCATGCAGCAGTCAGTGACTGACTGTGTCCTATGGAGAGACAGCAGTACACTCTTGTGACCAAGAAGTGCCAGTGGTCCCTTGGGTGCAAAGAACAGTGTGGCCAGCAGGTTGAAGGAGGTTCTCCTCCCCCTCTACTCTGCCTTAGTGAGGCCACGTCTGGATTATTGTGTCCAGTTCTGGGCTCCCCAGTTCAAGAGAGACAGGGAACTACTGAAAAGAGTCTGATGGAGGCTACCAAGGTGCTGAAGGAAGTGGAGCATCTCTCTGAGGAGGAGAGGCTGAGATAGCTGGGGCTGTTTAGCCTGGAGAAGCGCATACTGAGGGGATCTTAGCAATGCTTATCAATACCTAAAAATCAGGAGGCAAGAGGAGGGGCCAGGATCTTTTCAGTGGTGCCCAGTGACAGGACAAAGGGCAAAGGGCACAAACTGGAATGTAGGAGGTTCCACCAAAACATAAGAAAAAACTTCTTTCCTGTGAGGGTACTGGAGCCATGAAGCAAGCAGCCCAGAGAGGTTGTGGAGTCTCCTTGTATGGAGAGGTTTCAAACTCATCTGTACATTGTGGTCCTGGGCAACCTGCCCTGAGTGACCCTGCTTTAGCAGAGGTTTGGACTTGATCTTCAGAGGTGTCTTCCAATCTCTACCATTCAGTGATTCTGTTATCATTTGAGCCACTGGACAACATTGTAATTCCAAAATGCTCAGCAACTTTATATTTCATCAATCTTTGCAGCAGAAAGAAGTGCCAGGTCTCTGATGTGACTGAGTCAGCAAACCAAGCCTAGTTTTGCCCCAGATATATACTCCTCTGCTGTATTGCTCCAATTTCACAGTGGCCTGCAGGCAAAATACTGCATAGTGGTGATTCAGGGGCAGTGTGAGGGGAAGGTAGGAGAATTGCTGCATGTGTCTGTGATCTAAAGAAATCTAGATGAGGCAACGGGTAGGGAAGACAGTGGAAGCCACTGTGAGGAATTGTATCCATGGGAAACATTTGGAAGATCATTTTCAAACACAGTGTGTTGTGCAGAGGTAGAGGAGCATCAAGTACAGACCATACAAAGTAAATATCTCTCAGATTCTTTGGATTACCAAAAGTTTGAGTTGGAAGGCACCTTTAAAAGTCATCCAGTCCAATCCGTTGCAGTGATCAGGGACATATTCAACTAGATCAGGTTACTCAAAGACCCTTCCAACCTGACCTGGAATGTTTCCAGGGATGGAGTCTGTTTGAACTGCTAAGTAAGAATCACAGAATCATAGAATCAATAAGGTTGGAAAAGACCTCATATGTCATCAAGGCCAACCTGTCACCCAACACCTCATGACTAACTAAACCGTGGCTTCAAGTGCCACATCCAGTCCCCTCTTGAACACCTCCAGGGATGGAGACTCCACCACCTCCCTGGGCAGCACATTCCAATGGCCAATCACTCTTTCTCTGAAGAACTTTCTCCTCACCTCAAGCCTAAACTTCCCCTGCACAGTTTGAGACTGTGTCCTCTTGTTGTGGTGCTAGTTGCCTGGGAGAACAGACCAACCCCCCCCACCATCTACAACCTCCCTTCTCTCCCTGTAGAGAGCAATGAGGTCTCCCCTGACCAACAGGACAAGACAAAACAGCCTTAAGTTGCTCCAGGAGAGGATTAGGATGGACATAAAGAAAAACTTCACCGAAAGAGATGTCAAGCCCAGGGCAGTGGTGGAGTGCCTATCTGTGGAGGGCTTTAAAAGCTGTGTAGATGTGGTTCTGAGGGACATGGTTTAGCAGTGACCTGGTAGTGTTAAGTGTCGGAGTTGATCTTACAGGTCTCTTCTAACCCAAACAATTCTATGATTCTATGATTCTACATCTCCCATATGGGGTAATAATTTCATATTCCATGTCTAGATTCCAAGACCCCTGTTCAGCTCAGATTTCCTAACAGAAATATGAACTGTGCCAAAAGTTTAATGTTCCTGCTCCCAAATTTACCCTTGTGAGTCAGAGTACATAAATAGTTAACACTTTTGTGTGGAAAAGGACCCAAACTGCAGGAGATGCCAAAGGTTTATTTAAAGACCATCTATTTTAGCCATGTGTTTTTAAGTGTCACTACTATTTACTCCTGAACACCACACAACTAAGGAGTATTTTAGTTGGTTTATCCTAAAAGCTCTTTCTGTTCTGTAAGAAATGCAGAGCAAAGTGGAACATTTCCTGCTGGTACCTACATGTGTTGAAGACACCAGCAAAGACCCAGCACTGGCCATATCTCACGGGCTGCTTAGAGCTGTAATACTCCAAGAGAATGTCCACACTTCCTGTCCAGGCTGAAGGTGCAACACCGTAAGTGTATGTATTGTCCCAGGATCCAGCAATCACACCATTATCATCCCTGGAGTTGATCTAAAAAGAAAGGAAATGAGCATCAAGGATCATAGAACCATAGAATCATAGAATCAATAAGGCTGGAAAAGACCTCAAAGATCATCAAGTCCAACCTGTCACCCAAGACCTCATGACTACTAAACCATGGCACCAAGTGCCATGTCCAATCCCCTCTTGAACACCTCCAGGGATGGTGATTCCACCATGTCCCTGGGCAGCCCCATTCTAATGGCTAACAACTCTCTCTGTGAAGAACTTTTTCCTCACCTCGAGCCTAAACTTCCCCTGGCACAGTTTGAGACTGTGTCCTCTTGTTCTGGTGCTGGTTGTCTGGGAGAAGAGACCAACCCCCTCCTGGCTACAGCCTCCCTTCAGGTAGGTGTAGACAGCAATAAGGTCTCCCCTGAGCCTCCTCTTCTCCAGGCTAAAGAATCCCAGCTCCCTCAGCCTCTCCTCATAGGGCTTGTGCTCAAGGCCTCTCACCAGCCTCATTGTCAGAGACCAGGTAACGAAGGGCTCTTTAACCCAGCAGACAGAAGTAGGGTGGGAGAGACTGAATACAGCCAAGTTTAGGGACATAGTTTAGTGGTGTAATTGGCAGTATTATGTTAAGAGTTGGACCTGATGATCTTGGACGCCTTGTCCAGCCTCAACGATTCTATGAATTATGAAGACAGATGATGCACAGAACAATCATATTAAGGGCCATGGATTCTCCATCACTAAATCATTTTGAAGGAAGGTCAAACAAAAATAATGGTGACATTATGTCATCACACTGAGTATCCATGTTGCCAGTTTAGTGAGTTTTATCAGCATTACATTTCCTTATTGGTATGTATTCTTCACAAACATGGTCAGTTCTACGTGAACAAGCAAAATATTAAGCTGGATTCTTTCCTAACATTGTCTGCTTTTTCTGTCTCTATCAGCCCAGGGGTTCTAATAAAACCACTCCTGATTTACAGTGTGTTGAGAGAGGAACCAGCCCACTGCTATTTTTAAAGTAAAAACTAATTTATTTGGTCAAGTGCACATGAAAACAGGGAGGAATTTGCTGTGTAGGTTTTCCCCTGGTAAGATTCTACAAAGCAAGGAGTTTTGCTGACTAATGGCTATACTGATGGGCATTAATGAGCAATACATCTCCTGGCTGCAATTTGAGACAAACCAGTTGAGGCTGTGCAAAAAAGCTCGTTTGCTCTGTACCTTTTAATTATGCTAATGAGGAACAGCGACACACCAGCTAAATAAATCACAATTCTCATTTAAAAGCTCTTGGCTGGATTAACTACTGGTTTGTAATTAGAAAATCGACTTCCTGCAAACCAATGACTGAATAAAGATAAGTCTTCAGAGTCATAACCAAAGGGTTAAGGGGTTGTGCCCATCTCGCTACTGTGGGAGACATGCCAAGGAAAGAGGCACCTCAAGGACAGGGCAGGGTGTTGATCTTCAGGTTCTCCTCTGGCTGTAAAGAGAAGAAGGGCATGACTCTACCTGCTCTGCAACTTCAGGAAGCCTCAGAAGAATCCCAGCATAGGGTCATTTCTTCAGATGATTTCAGCGCTACCACATTTCATCTTGAGCAAGGATGAGGGTAAAGAACACAGGTGGTGCTTCAGCACCTCTTGGCCACTTCTTACTGAGGTCCAGATTCAGAAGGCCAGGATTCCTACCCAGTTATGGCCTAATCCTGAAGATTAGATCTAAAGTCCAATGACCCCTGGAATTCTAATGGTGAACTTCACCTCTTTAAAATCATCAAGTGGCTCAAAGTGTAAGTAAAATCCAAGCTCTTATTTGGTCTATAAACTTTTTGCTCTTCAGCTCTTAGGGCTTCCGTTGCTCCTTTACATCCCAGTGATGAGGGAACCACATTCAATTCTTACTTCTGTCTAAAGCCACATTTCTAATGTCTGGGGTAAAAGAATTAACTAAAATGTTTAGAGAGGAAGAGAAGTAGAGGTGTTCTCAGTACTGCTTGCTGAAGATATTCTACTTAACATGATGCTATGCAAGATTCAGCATGTGAGACTGAGAGGCTGGAAATCCCTTTTCAATGTAAACAAAGATAAAGAGCTCATTCACTTAAAGCCTGGATAAATGGTGTAACATGAGTTAAAGAATCATCTGTCTCCAGCAGCCTTGTTTTTTGGACAGTCTGCTTTAGTAGCTGACTTGGGAAAATATCTAATTATGTTAGCTCAATGACTAGAGTGTTATTCTAGGAAGGAGAAGGTATCTGGACCTCCTTGAGGCAGAAGAGAGGACTCAGCCTCCTGAGGCAGAGGCCATCCACCTCTTGGAAGAGTTTTCCCTTTTGAATGTTAGGGATTGATCTTGCATCCACAGCATGAACCTGATACATAGCAGCTGGAAAGAATGGAGATGGGGAAAGTCTTCACCTTTTTGCTTGTGGTTATTTTAGGTACTTCCATTCAGAATGTGGAAAGTTTTGTGGACCCTGTGTTTAAGAGGGCAGCTTTCACAGTGGTTTCTTCTGGGGCCATGGTAGCTCACAGAAATGTTTTGAGGCTGGCTAGGCCATTTGAGACTTAGAAATCAGGCACAGTAACACCCACTATTGCAGTGTATTAAGATGAGACTGAAGTTAGTGCGGGATTCCAGATAAAGTCTCTCTGTTGCACATCCTATATTTTACCCATCATGTCACCTTGCTGTCCATGGTGGACCTAGCTTTCTCAGTTATCTCAGCTACCTGGAAGTGAGCACAGTGTCACAGTATTGTGCCTGGAGTATGATGTCTACAAGTGTCTTTCCTACTTGTGAGGTACCATCCTCAGGAAAAGGCAATGAGCTGAAATAAGGGTTTTATCCTTAGTGGAGCAAAGTAAAATGCCAGACCTCAGAGGTCAAAATGGATAATTACAGAATCCCAGCATAGTAGAGGTTGGAAAGGACCTCTGGAGATTATCTAGTCCAGCCACCCTGCTAAAACAGAGTAACCCACAGCAGGTTGCCCAGTATCACAATGTCCAGATGGGTTTGGAATCTCTCCAGAGAAGGAGACTCCACAACCTCTCTGGGCAGGCTGGTCCAGTGCTCTGGCACCCTTACAGCAAAGTTTTATCTTGTGTGCAGATGACACCTCCTGGATTCTAGTTTGTGCCTGTTGACCCTTGTCCTGTCACTGGGACAATTGATTTGGCACCTGTTAGAGTGGCATATCAGGGCATGAGGGCCAGCTAAATCAGCCTGGCTTTGATTTATGATCCACTTCTGACACATATTAACTATCCATTGCATACCACTGCAGAGGCAACACGGCAGATTTTGATTGGGTTTCCACGCCCAGAGAGCTCCAGTTCTGCTTTGTCCATCAGGAACAGGCAAGCATCCAGAATGCTTTCTTCAAACTAGATAAAAGAAAATAAAGAGGGAAACAGTGGGAAAATGAAGTAATGTCTTATTCTGTAAAGAGAAGGTAATGTTAGTTTTCCTTGTTGTTGTAATAGCTGATCAGCTTCAAAATGAAGTCAAAGTAAAGTTAAAGTTCTGCATTTAAAAATCGAAGTTTTCTTCTGGAATAATTGTTCATATATGGCAAAACCAAACCAAACCAAACCAACACAACAAAAAACATTTGAGAAGCTGTGAGGGAAAAGAATGTAATTTCCAATTCAATCTCAGTCTGGTTTCCAGAAGGTTGAAATGACAACACAGCCTTTCTGGCACAACATAAAATCTTAAGTGCTAACAAGTATATAATAGGAAGATATTATAATAATAACTACAAGAAGCTAGTCTGCTTGTGAAGGACTTTATGTCCTTCAAGGATCCCAGACCTGTTAATTTCAGGACTTTTCTGACATGCAGCCAGTGGGATACCTGGAAGCTGAACAAGAAGTAGTTTACCAATGTTAATTTGAAGAGACTTAGTTTATAATCAACAAAATCTGATTCTATAGATTAATATAAACTTAGACATCAAAGGCACCAAGTGACCTAAAGTAGTCCTCTTCAAAAAAAGAGTGAAAGGGTAAAGTTTCTTTGATCCAGCATGAACAAGAACAAGAATGAATTGAGGGCAGAGGTGCCTAAATAGACCAGAAACCATTTGTCACAGAACTCGCCCTGCAATGTATTTCATTTTCTTAGGAGAAACCGCATAACAAAGGAAAATGTCCCCTATGTCTCCTGGAAAGTGGTAGGAGACAGGGAAACACATACTAATAAATATCTTCTAGACACACAGTCTTATCATTCAAGGCTGTGACAGCAACTCCATGGAGCTTGTCCCCTGGCCATCTTAGATTTTTATATTCTGTGCTCTCATCCTTAAGGTACCTTTCACACTAACAAGATATTTGGTCCCATGGATTGAGTTTACACCAATAAGGATGATCTAAGTTTTGCCTCCTGAAGAAAGCAAGAAAAAGCCCAGACCAAGCAGCTGCTTTGGCAGCATGGGGAGAGGCAGAGAAGGAAAAGTGGGTCCAGAGTGCTTTAACAGAAGCTTCATAATGTCAAGACAAGGGAAGGTGGGAAGGCTGGGGGTGACATCCCAGAAAAGAGCCAAGCTCTGGCATAAACCAAGAAAGTGAAGCCACCATCATGTTTCACCACCTCCAGCCATTTCCTGGCCAGGGAGAGTTCTTTTCTTTGCCTCTGCCTTATTGCTCTGGGTACCACCACTATATGGATCCTTCTTGGGTGACATCCTCCAAGGTAGTACACTTATCACCCACATTTACTTTGAATTTCTTTCTCTGTTCATTAGTTACACTTTATATTCTGAGCAGAACTGAATTCATGATATCCAGGCAAACAGAGAAAGAGGGATTAGTGTTTCCAGGGACATAATCCTAATAATGTATCATCCATGGGAAGCTGAATAATTGCATGGACTCCCCCATTCCACTGATATGTGATGTAAATAATCTCTGGTGAATGGCCATGTTGTGGACACCTTCCTTTGCAAGGAGAACCCTCATGACAGGTAATGTACACTCTAGACCCCCACAGCCATCCTTCCTGCTTCAAGTTCATCTGCTCTGGCCCAATGATTTATCACTTCCACCAGGATCAAAATCTAGCTTTCTGCTTCTCAAATCCTCAGCAGTGCTGGACACCTGAATTAAATCAATATGAAGTTTACCCTGTAAATTAAATCTTTCTCATCTACAGTTTGTGAGACTCTGTCCACCTTGCCAGCATATACAAAAAGGATAAAGAGAAAAGAAACTGCAACTGGGGTTGTTGCCTTCCACTTTAGCATTTATAAAATGACATGAAAGCTTGTGAAATAACAGAATTAACAGGAGAAGATGTAGGACAAGCTGTAAAGTCTAGCTGCCTGACACTGTTGCAGTAGCCTTAGCTTTAAAGCCAGTTTTGCCCTTCTTCATTATCCAGGGATTTAAAAGCATTAAATCATACTAAATCAGCTTTCTGCTCCCACTCTTGGCATGAAGGAGGGAAGTAGAATAGAAACAAAGACCTTGTAAAGCTGAACATCCCTGAAACATCAGCAGAAACACACCAGCAGTAGGTAGGTGAGTGAACTCGGGCCAAGCACTGCCTGCTCAACACATGCTGAAATGGAAGTAAACCAAATTCAAGACCAAGGAACTTTGTCAGAGCCAGCTGGGAAAAACTGCAGGTGGAAAACAGGCATAAGAAAACACAGAGAGACACATGCTGTGTTTCAGAGCAACGCATTTTGTTGTGCTGGCCTTCAGTGGACATCCTCTATAATGTTAAACTGTTTCTAACAGTTGACCTTCCATTTAAATCCCAAGTAAGAGAGGCACCTTCTGCACTGGTGGAGTTAGGGCTGTATTTCTCAGAGTTGGTGGCAGGCAGATGTGATCTTATGTTGCCCATGGTCTGACCTGACCAAACACACGTGCTGTAAAATAACATTTGCGCAGTGGGCAAAGTTAATGCAGCTCAACATGTGGACATGAGGCAGCTCATGATGACAACAAGAACTCTGTGCCCACCTGCTTTATTTTATTTTTCTCTCTAAAATAATCCCTGGTGTTAAATGATCAGTATAGCATCCAATTTCTGATATTTCTCTGCTAAAGAATTTTTAGGTTCCTAGATTTCTTTTAAAGCCAAATTTCCTCTGAATCCCCTGTGGGCTTTTCTGAGTGACTGTCAATTTACACTGTTTTAGAAGAAAGAAATCACAGTCATGTTACAAGGAACACCTCCATCTTCATTCATTACAGCCATCTTTTAACCAGTCCATTGTTTTTTGTTTCTCTGTCCATTTGTCATTCATTCCCTCTTCTTACGTTGACACTGCTCATTAAAGACAGCAGCAGTGAGAATCCTCTCCCACTAGTAACCCAATTTTGAACTGTATGTTCCTTTTTAATTTACAATCTGAGTTAAAGCTTTAAAGCTTCCAGCTGTCATTGTCCAAAGCAATTTTTTAGCCTAAAAATATCACCATGCACAAGTCTGTCTGAATTACTGTGTATGACCATTTACTTTTCACCTCTCTGACTGTAGATGGCCTTGTGCTTTTAACTTACAGTGTTGGACAAGGCTATAAATCATAAATACAACATGCACACTTGTATGATACACTCATAATATAGGCATTGCTGCTAGTACTTTTACTCTTAGCAGTGATCTTACTCTTAACATCCAGGGCTGTTGAAAATGAGGGAGATGCATATTTTTAATGGTTAGAAATTGTCAGGGTAAGATCAGGAACATCACGTCATCCATCTCACTGAAAGAGAGAGAACCAGCAGAATATTTCTGCACTGCCTCTCACATGCCTACAAAATGATCTATTCCATTCAAACTCTTGGCTTGGGGCTCCTTAGATGCATGTACTACAGCTTTCACACAGGCAAGTGAGAGAAAAAGGTGCAGCACATGGTGGAAATCAGGTCTCCAATTTCAGACAACTCAGGAATGAAAGTACGTGACAAAGGGATATGGAAGAGCCTTTAACCTCCCAAGCAGAACTATCTCCTAGCAAAGCCCTATAAATAATGCAGGTTCTCCAGGGAGGCAGCTGTTTATGTCAGGCAGGTATGAGGTCTGCAGAATACAAACACCTCAGGCCAAGACACCATGGGCCATAAATTCAGCACCTCAGGACATAAATCCAGAAGGTGCTTTAAGCAGCACTGTCCACCTCCAGCCACTCTTTCTCCTCTCTCCATCCATCTTACATTTGTCAGAAAGTGAATCCCAAATCTAGGAACACACCAAACCCCAATAATAACCCAAGGGGGGAAAAAGTGACAAAATCAAGGAGATGCTTATTCAGCTCATTCAGTCTGATCCACTGCACAAGGACTTGCAAGGGGAAGGAAGGGCCAGGAGGGGGCATTTTTGGTCAACTTAAATGCACACCCAGCACTGGCCTCAGGATCTGCTGGCGCGTATTTCTTATATCAGAAGCACTGTGGAATCGCTGGCCACACCTTATTTAAGGCTTAGTTTAATCTCAGCCAGGTTCAGAATCAGACCCTGCAAACAATGGTTCTGGCACAACCTAAGGCAGTGCTGCTACAGGGAAAAAAATGTTACCTTTAAATAAGAAAACAAGAGAGATGTGAGTTCAAAGAACTCTGGCAGTTCATCCAGCTCAAGCTTTGAGACTTTCTTTAGCTGTGGGAAAGAAAGTAAAGCAAAAAGGTCCCTTCTGCAAGGCTGTTCTGGGGAGGTGCCATGAAATCTAAATGGATCCATCCCCATAGCATTAAGGAAACACTTCAGTACTTTCTTAATTATGCCAACAATGTGTGCTGACATCCCAGAAGCCAGCTGTATCTTGGGCTGTTCCCAAAGTAGAGTGGCCAGTAGGTCAAGGGAGGGGATTCTGTCCTTCTGCTCTGATAAGCATTCCGGAGTCCTCAAGTACAGAAGAGACATGGATCTGTTGAAGTGGGGTCAGAGGAGGCCATAACAATAATCCAAGTGCTGGAATCCTTCTGCTGTGAGGACAGTCTGAGACATCTGGGATTGCTCAGCCTGGAGAAGAAAAAACTCCAGGGAGATCTATTTGTGGCCTTTCAGTACTTAAAGGAGCTGATCAGAAAGATGGGGACAGACTTTTTAGTAGGGTCTGTTGTGACAGACAAAGGGGTGATGGTTTTTAACTAAAAGAGGAGAAATTTACACTAGGTACAAGAAAGATATTTTTTACACTAAGAGTGGTGAGACACTGGCCCAGGTTGCCCAGAGAGGCAGTAAATGCTTCATCCTTGGAAACATTTCAGGTCAGGTTGTTTGGGGCTCTGAGCAACCTGACCTAGTTGCAGCTGGGTCCAACTAGATGACATTGAAAGGCCCCTTCCAACCCAAATCATTGTATTATTCTATGGTTGTGAAAATCCAGGATGTGAAATAAGCAGAGTTCATCATGTGCAATACTTGCCCTTTGGAACCACTCTAAGTGACAGCTAGGGTTAGTTTTTCTTGCTTGGATTCTGCACACTAATGCATATTTTCAAAACATGAATTTGCCCTTTCATTGCCTGGGGATTTTCAAGCTAGTTTATGCTTACAGATTGAGGTAAAACAGATTGAGGTAAAAATTACTGAAGGCACATCAATACTGTACATCAAGTAAGAGGCCTCTGGAGACTGATGTTGTCAAGTGCAGGCAGCAAAGGGAGAGGTTCTCCCCTTTGTGACTGTGGCAACGAAATGCATAACTCTGGGATTAAATCCCAGTTTGCTATAGTAATCCTGCGACAAGGTGACTTTCACAGCCCCAAGCAGATGAGAAGAGTTTCCATCAAGTTACTAGAACTAAAAGGAGGAGTCAAAACCCAAGACAACCTACTGCTGAAAAATGAAGAAAAAGAATCTCTCTACTCTTACATAAATGGTTTTGATCCTGAGGCAGCAATAACATAGAAGCAGAAATACTCTGCACTGTGGAAACCTCAGCTAATGGTTCTAACTTTTAACACGCAGCCTCTTAGTATCTGAAATATGCCTCAAAACCAAGGTCTTTAAATATTAGCTATTATAACATTGCTCTTTTGGCTTAAGGCATATACCCACTTCATACAAATTTAAAATGATGCCCCTTGGCTTTCTGAAGGAGAGACCAGTGCTGCACTTGAGGAGCCCACAGTCTCAACCACAGTCTGGTGTCAATTAAATTCACTCACTGTCTTGCTGGGAGCAGCCAGAGAAGGTCTAAAGATCTCACCTGACCATAACTCCAGCTTCTTGTTTTTATGTTGTTGATGTCTCCATGGAAAACAATACCCACATCATTTAGGACGTATTCTTCCCTTTCCTTCTCGTCATCCAAGTACACAGCATCCTCTGCATTGGTTAACAGAAAAGAAATGTTAACAGCTTAGTTTTCATTTAGAACGGATAATAAAGCCTTTGTGTGTGATATCTGAGCTAGTGAAAGATCACAGAATCATAGAATGATTTGGGCTGGAAGGGACCTTAATAATCATCTAGTTCCAACCCCCCTACCATGGGCAGGTTCACCTTCCACTAGTCTAGGTTGCTTGGAGCCTCATCCAACTTTGAGTGTTCCAGGGAGGGATCCTCTGGACAACCTGCTCCAGTGCCTCACCACCCTTGTTGGGAAGAATTTCTTCCTAATGTCTAGTCTAAATCTACTCTCTTTCAGGTTAAAGCCATAACTCCTTGTCCTGTTATTGCATGACTCTGTGAAAAGTTCCTCCCCAGATTTCTTGTAGGCCCCCTCTAAGTACTAGAAGGCCACAGTAAGGTCTCCCTGGAGCCTTCTCTTCTCCAGGTTGAACAGCCCCAACTCTCTCAGCCTGTCTTCATAGGAGAGGTGCTCCAGACCTCTGATCGTATTTGTGACTATCCCCTGGACTCAGTCTTTGATGAAAAGTACCCCTCTTCCATCAAACTAAGCATTAGTTGCCTCAGCAGAGCATAAAAGTAGGGAGGCAGTGACCCCAGCAGGAACAAGATACAAAACATAACACAAAATGCAAAACTTCTGACAGCTCCTATCCATTTCCTCAGGATCTGTAAATTATGATTAAAATGTTACATCTTATCAAATATTTCATGACTGCTGTGCACTGCTAATGTGACAGCTGGAGCACAATGATGCAATTCTGCAGCCATACAGACAGATCAAAGAAGAATTTCCAACCTACTGATGTTAATAGGAAGCAGCTCAAGTCAAGAGATCTAAAAAGAAAAAAAATCTGAAGTGCATTTAAAACAAACAAACAATTTTTATAGTATATTAGCAGAAGAATTTGATTGGGTTTTCTGTATCTAAATTATTGACTGATATGTCATTGTCCAGTGTAGCTTAACTGACCAGCTGAGAAATTCACGTGTCCAAGTCCAACCTGTCACCACAGACCCCATGACTAAACCAAGTGCCACGTCCAATCCCCTCTTGAACACCTCCAGGGATGGTGACTCCACCACCTCCCTGGGCAGCACATTCCAATGGTGAATGACTCTCTCAGTGAAGAACTTTCTCCTCACCTCCAGCCTAAACTTCCCCTGGTGCAGCCTGAGACTGTGTCCTCTTGTTCTGGTGCTGGTTGCTTGAGAGAAGATACCAACTCCCTCCTGGCTACAACCACCCTTCAGGTAGTTGTAGAGAGCATTAAGATCTCTCCTGAGTCTCCTCTTCTCCAGGCTAAACAATCCCAGCTCCCTCAGCCTCTCCTCATAGGGCTTGTGCTCAAGGCCTCTCCCCAGCCTTGTTGCCCTTCTCTGGACACGTTCAAGTGTCTCGATGTCCTTCCTAAACTGAGGGGTCCAGAACTGGACACAGTACTCAAGGTGTGGTCTAACCAATGCAGAGTACAGGGGCACAATGACCTCCCTTCTCCTGCTGGCCACACTATTCTTGATGCAGGCCAGGATGCCATTGGCCTTCTTGGCTACCTGGGCACACTGCTGGCTCCTGTTCAGTTGCCTGTCAATCATCACCCCCAGGTCCCTTTCTGTTTGGCAGCTCTCCAGCCACTCTGACCCCAGCCTGTAGCTCTGCATGGGGTTGCTGCGGCCAAAGTGCAGCACCCAGCACTTGGATTTGTTGAATGCCATCCCGTTGGACTCTGCCCATCTGTCCAGGTGGTTGAGGTCCCTCTGCAGAGCCCTTCTGCCCTCTAAACGATCAACATTTAAAAAATATTTTGAAATTCAAATTACTACAAGTACCTGGAAAAGATCTTTGTCCAAACATATACAAAGTGTGTATCATAGATTGCTCTTAAGAGCCTGTGTGTGGATCCTGACCCAGCAAATGTGGTTCACATATGTCCCTGCAGGACACAAAAATGTCCAGTCACTCCCAGGGAAGCAAAAGGAGGTCATCATGCAGTGATGCCCTCTGAGGATTTCTTTCCTGTGCCAATGTGTGTTTTGAGGCTAAACTTAACAACTAGTAGTCTGGGAATTAATTAATTGGAGGAAATCAGTAATGTGGTAACAGAGCAAATTAAAGGGAAGCAATAGTCTCTGATGGTTTGATACTGGCAAGTACAAGACTATCACTCATCACTGTCATTGTGGATGTCTTCAGCATCCCACTACAAATAACCAGAGGATCATTTCACTTTTCAAAGCCTATTGATTTGTTGTATTTTGTTGAAATGTAAATCAGATTTGTACCTCTTTGTAAACCTTATCCCCAGAAGCTATATACTTGTCCATGAAACAGCAGTTTGTCTGAAAATATGATAAAATTTGAACCCTCTGGAAAAAAAAAAGTAACCTGGCTTCAGCTAGTTGAAGACTTGTCCCACTCTATACACCTGACTTCGCTAGTTTCCTCTGAAGATATCTACATCTCCATGTCTGTACATACAGAAGGGATTAAGCACAAATATATAACATAATGACTTCCATCCATGTTTCTGTGCAAGAAACACAAACACAATAGAGTCCTGCACTAGGGAAGGAATAAGTCTCTGCACAGGACACGTTAGGGGTTTCACCTGCTGGAAAGCAGCTAAGTGGACCCATGAGTCCTGATGGACAACAAGTTCACCATGAGCCAGCAATGTGCCCTTGTGGGCAAGAAGGCCAGTGATCTCCTGGAGTGCACTAAGAAGACTATGACCAGCAGGTCAAGGGAGATTCTCCAACCCCCTACTCTGCCCTAGTGAGGCCACATCTGGAGTAGTGTCCAGTTCTGGGCTCCCCAGTTCAAGAGAGATAGGGAACTACTGGGGAGAGTCCAGGAGATGCTCAAAGATGATGAGGGGACAGGAGCATCTCTCTGACAAGGAGAGGTTGAGATACCTGGGGCTGTTTAGCCTGGAGAAGAGCAGATTGAGAAGGGATCTTATCAATGCTCATCAACAGCTAAGACAGTTGTCAAAAGGATGGGGCCAAGATCTTTCCAGCTGTGTCCAGCAACAGGACAAGGGGCAAGGATCACACTCTGGAACCTAGGAGTTTCCATGTGAACATGAGTTAAAAATTCTTTTCTGTGAGGGTGCTGGACCCCTGGAGCAGACTGCCCTGAGAGGTGTGGAATCTCCTTCTCTGGACAGATACCAAATCTGGACATGATCCTGGGCAACCTGCTCTGGGTGACCCTGCTTTAGTAGGTGGGGTTGGGTTAGATTATCTCCAAATACCCCTTCCAACTCCTACCATTCTGTGATTATGTGATTTAGTGGTGACCTAGCAGTATTAAGTTAATAGTTGGACTTGATAATCTTTAAGGTCTCTTCTAATCAAAATGCTTCTCTGATTCTTTAGGTATTAGATGCAAGAAGTCTTCACTGTCTTTGAAGAGATCAGTGTTTGCCATTATGCTTTTGACAGGTTGCTCTGCAACACCTGAAACCAAGAAAATAGAGAAGAAGTAGTTTGTACTGGGTTTTCCCTAAGGTGGGCAGGTCTGAAACCTGCTCTTGCATGTGGCAGGCTGATGGTAGTCACCTGGCTTCCAAGGCCTGGGTCATCAAGATGTCTTTTGTATTGAGCTGTTACCACCCATGACCTAGTCAACCTGCACCCAGGCACAATGGTGAATTTATTATGTTCTGAGGCCACCAGGTAAAGGAGAGCATTAAAGCTTGCCAGGAAAGCAGAAAGCTGAAGTCACTTATGCCATCAGAAACTCTCATACTTACAAAGCTGCCTATTCTGTGACTGTTTGGTGGTCAAGCTCCTAGCTCTAAACAAGTTCTGCATAACATCCCTCCAAAAATATTGCAGATCACTGAGGCTCTGTTACATTAGGCTGTATCTGTGTGATTTGCTGATTGAATTACACACGTTCTCTCCCTGAGCTTTGGGTTTTATATGTCTATACACAAATGCTCCAGAGAAGGCATTTAAAGAAGGAGAACTCGCATTGCCTTCTATATGGTTACATATTCAGCATGCATATGCTGTCTTGACAGCTGTTGTTTCCTTTCAAGGGTTTAAAAAATATCAATATTGATCTGGTTGGTACCAATTAAGATGCTTGCACGATTTGGGCGAAATCCGATGAAAATTGATTAACTTATCCGTCAATTGTTATAAAATATTTGTGGGGTTTTGATAAAGTAAAAACGACTTCTGTGTTTCCCAGAGAGCCTGGCTGCTTTGATTTTTTGACAGCTCTCACTACCCTTGAGACTACTTAGAAGAAAATACAGGGCATTTGTGACTACTTTGATGCTAAGCTTGCTCTACATAGTACAGCTCCTAATTATTTTGTGCAAGTGGAATCTCACATCTGACAAACAGAAGAATTCCATGGAAATGTGCTCAGTTTGTTCTTTGTCTCTCTCAGTTTAGGGCTCGTTTTGTTTTGTTTTGTTTGCTTTGTGGGTTTTGTTGGGTTGTTTTTTGGGGGGTTTGGTTTTGGTTTTTTACTCACTTCTTTTATCCTGGGAAATTACTAAGGTGCCAGCAATGCTACAAAGAAGCAAATTAGCTTCTCTGTTTGAAGATGGATAAGGTTAAAACACACTACATGTGAAGACAGTGCTGCCATCCACAAATCCCACTGAACACAGGCTCCTGGTAAAAGAGGCAGGGAAGACATTTTTCCTATTATCTAAACTAAACCTCCCCTGGCATAATTTGAGGCTGTTTTCTCTTGTCCTGTTCATTTATTTCTTGGGAGAAGAGACCAACCTCCACCTTGCTCCAGCCTCCTTTCAGGGAATTGTAGACTGAGGTCTCCCCTGAGCCTCCTTTTCTCCAGGCTAAACACCCCCAGTTCCTTCAGATGATCCTCATAAGTCTTGTTCTCCAGACCCTTCACCAGCTTTGTTGCCCTTCTCTGGACAAGTTACGGCACTTAATGTCCTCATAGTGAGGAGATCAAAAGTGAACATGGTATTCTAGGTGCAGCCTCACCAGTGTGGAGTGAAGGGGGAAAATCACTGCCCTGGTCCTTCTGGCCACACTATTCCTGATCCAAGGCAAGATGCTGTTGGTCTTCTTGGCTGCTTGAACACACTGCTGCCTCATGTTCACCTGCTGCTTACCACACCCTCGTGTCCTTTTCTGCTGGGCACTTTCCCAGCCTGGAACATTTAATTTCACAGAATCACAGAATGCTAGGCATTGTAAAGGACCTCCAGAAATCATCAAGTCCAACCACCCTGACAAAGCAGCATCACCTATGGCAGGTCACACAAGAATGTGTCCAGGTGGGTTTTGAAAGCCTGCAGAGAAGGAGACTCCACAAACTCTCTAGGTAACCTGTTTCAGTGCTCTGTCACCCTCACTCTAAAGAAGTATTTCCTCATGTTGAGGTGGCACCTCGTGTGTTCTAGCTTGTACCAGTTTTCCCTTGTCCAGTCACTGGGCACCACTGAAAAGAGACTGTCACCCTCATCTTGACACCCACCCCCAGATGTTTATAGACATTGATAAGATCCCCTTTCAGCCATCTCTTCTCCAGGTTAAACAGCTCCAGTTCTCTCAGTCTTTATTCAAAGGAAAGATAACCAAGTCATGCAATCATCCTTGAAACTCTCCATTGGACTCTTTACAGCAGATCCCTGTCTCTCTTGAATTGGTGAGCCCCAAACTGGACACAGTATTCCACATGTGGTCTCATCAGGGCAGATTAGAGGAGGACTGAGAACCTCCCTAGACCTGCTGGACACACTTTTCTTAATGCACCCCAGAATGTCCTTAGCCCCTTGGCCACCAGGGCACATTGCTGTTCATGTTTGCCTGGTGAAGTATTCAAACTTGTTCTGAAACAGCAGAAAAAGTCCTCCCATCTCTGGCTAGGAAGATATGTCAAAACTGAACTACAGTGAAGAAAGGAGTAGTAAGAAAGGGCACAAGTGCCTCTGTGCTGAAGAAAAGCTCATACATTGATGTTCCTACAAAATGATGAGGTGGAAAGCATTGCTAGGCACTGGCAGAGTCTGTACTCTGCTCCTTGCTATGACATCCCTTAATCAGTTCTGGCATCAGCCTTCTCTATTTTTATGAGGCTTTTCACTAACTTCTTTGCTTCACTAGTAACCCAGCAAACAAATCTAGGAGATTTTCAAACTGTTGTTTTCTCTGCACTTTAAGTGCCTGAGTTTTTATACCCTTTTGTCATTCCACTGAACAATTTTTCTAGGCAGGGGATAAAGCATGGAGAAACAGTTCTTGATTTCCTTACATAGGGAAAGGTGGAGAAGAGGCAGATATAGGAGCCAATTAGCCCAAACTACCTAGGAGTAAAAGCAGAGGGAAGAGATTGATAAATCCAAATGCAAATCTAAATGAAACCTGCAGTAAATAAAAAGTACAATAGTCGGCAAGGGACAGAAAGTGAAGTCACTGAGACATGCCTGAATGCATAAACAAGAGATGAAAATGTGGAGTTCTGGGGATGACTCCAGAGCTTTGGGATGTGCATCACATCCTTGTGGCCCACAGAATCTCTTTTCCTTTCCTGAAGCAGGACTTCTCTGTTGGCCTTGTTGACAGCTGAGGCTGGAGGTGACTGCTGTGTGTCATGCTCCCTGTGGTTTCCATCTCACTGGCTTTTGGCCCTGGTCAGCTCAGGTGTAAGGGAGGGAGGGCACAGGAGATCAACGTGTCTGTATGCTACTAACAGAGGTGGATCAAATGGCATGTGGATCAGTTGGCACACAGGGATGGTGGGGAAGGAGGTATGGAGAAGGGATTAATTTTTCCCTTCTCACCTGACTAGCACTTTGCATCAGCCTGTGAGGTCCCAGTCATACCACTGCTGTTTGGCTTACACCACCCCCCCCCCCACCCCCCCACCCCCCATATTTTCTTCACATTAGGGTTGCATGCAGCTCCAGCTGGTTGTCTGCAAGTCCTGAGGCAACCTAAGGTGACTTAGGAAGCTTCTTCTTTAGGGTTTATCCTTTTCCAAAGAGGTGTTGAGCCACTGCAGAGTCACTGTGGTGTCTAGCAAATGGGCTGTTACAGTATCCAGAGCTAAAGCCAAGGGATGCTCTACTTTGGGGTGGAAAATTGCACCTGCCTAGCTGGATCTGTGACAGGCTGATGATGCCTTCACAACTTTGGAGCAGTTTTGTTTGCTTACCAGCAGGTCATACCTTTGGCACTGATTCCTCTCTCTTATACACTATTCCTCCTCTCCCAAACTCTCAGCATGGTACTCCAAGGTTCTTACCTCCATGCTGTTGGGGAACCTTGGTCCCTGCCCTTCCATCCTGCTCCCACTTAACTAACTGCTTTACTCAGCATTAACATACATCTTCCTAAATAATGCATAAGCTAATCATTGCTTGTATTCCTTTGGACCAGGGGCAAGTAATGATTTCAGCAGAAACCATTCAATGCTCTGACAGCAGCAAGGTTGAAAAACAGACTCTATTAATAACAGTAAATCTTCTTGTCACTCTGGGATGGCCCTTGTTTGGTATGGGATTATTTGATGCAAATACTCTGATAAAGCAATTGAGGGGTGAAGGAAGGGTGGTGGGAGAATAATAAAGTTATTTGGTAATCTAAATATATGGAAATATGTAAAGGATTCAGAGATGTGGTGCTGAGGAACATGGTTTAGCACAAGACTTGATAGGGTTAGATTTTGTGATTCTATGACTTTGAGCTTTACAAGTGTTGGAAACTGAGACACGGTGCTACAGCCCGTCAGAAGTCTGAGTCAAACCTCTCTGGCCCTCCTTGACCTCTCCTTAAAGCTATACATGATGTTCACTGGGTGGAATACAATTCTGTCAGCATAAGGGCTGTCTTCACCTGGGATCCAGGGAAATTTAAAGACACTCACTGGATCATAAAACAAAGAATCATTTGCAAATATTCTGTTCCTCACAAAGGATGGGGTTACAAGTAATTAGGTACCATGAAAGGGGAAGTTATAAGGGCAAAGGTGGTGTAGAAGTGGAAAGGCACCACCAGTGATACAACACCTGGTTGACTCCACCCAGCCTATTCAGGAGTAGCAACTCCCAACAAATCCTTGCAGGCTTTTGGCTGCAGATAGTCAACCCTAAATGTGGCAAGCAGCAATGTAACTCAATGGAGTATGGAATGCTGTTGCATTCGACCCCACCCCAAATCCCTGACAAACCCAAGCCTGTATTGGCTCGTCAGTTTAAGGCACACATGGGCAGGCAGGATGCTCATGCTGAAGTTCCTGAAAGCTAAAGCAAAACTATGATGAATGTTTACAGAGGAAACCTTATTGCTGTCTACAACTACCTGAAGGGAGCTTGTAGCCAGCTGGGGGTTGGTCTCTTCTCCCAGGCAACCAGCACCAGAACAAGAGGACACAGTCTCAAGCTGCACCAGGGGAGGTTTAGGCTGGATGTTAGGAAGAAATTCTTCACAGAAAGAGTGATTGCCCATTGGAATGGGCTGCCCAGGGAGGTGGTGGAGTCACCATCACTGGAGGTGTTTAGGAAGGGACTGGATGGGGTGCTTGGTACCATGGTTTATTTGATTAGCTAGTGTTGGATGATAGGTTGGACTTGATGATCTCAAAGGTCTTTTCAAACTTGGTTAATTCTATTCTATTCTATATGGAGCATCATCATGCCTGGTCTCATAAAACTGCAGAGTCCAGATACAACACAGGCACAGGTCTGCAGCCTGGAGCCTTGCTTACACTAGGCTATTCCCCAGCCTGAAAGAGTTGCCAGTTGGCAGAGTAATTTCCAAACTCAAATGGGCATGGAATCATAGAATTACAGCATGGTTTGGGTTGGAAGGGACCTTTCAAGATTATTTAATCTGACCCACTTGCATTGAGCAGGGACATCTTCAACAAGATCAGGTTGCTCAGAACCCCAAACAACCTCTCTTGGAAAGTTTCCAGAGATGAGGCACCTACCACCTTTCTGGGCAGCCTGGGCCAGTGCCTTACTACCCTCAGCATAACAAATTTCTTTCTTCTATCTAGCCTGAATCTCCCTCTTGTTGTTCAAAACTGCCACTCCTTGTCCTGTCACAACAGATCCTGCTAAAATCTCTGTCCCCCATCTTTCTTATAGGTCCCTTTAAGTACTGAAAGGCCATAATAAGGTCTCCCTAGAGCCTTCTCATGCCTCCAATCTCTTTGGTACCAAGCTCTCCTTCCTGGGCCACCACCTCTCAAAACCCCATGCGCCTGGCATCAGAAAGTATTCTTACAAGGTACTTACGCTGGCACCAGGGGTTGAAGAGGATGTAAGTATCAGTTGCTGAGTTTCTGCTTGTCCGGAGAATGCCAAAGGGAGTCCAGACAGCAACATACAGGCGAAACTTCCCAATGATGCAACTGGAAGAGGACATGATGGACAGGCGGATGGAATTGTTCTCCTTGTGGACGATCTTGGCTCCCCACTCACCAGGTTTCAGCACGTTACCTACTATGACCGGGATGTAGGTGCCTTTGTTGTGCTGTGGGTAGCGACCTAGAGAGAGAGGTGAAAAGGTTCACTTTAGTTTGATGGTTTCTTAATTTTTTTCGTCAATCCTTCATTCCTTTGTCTTATTTTTAAGTGAGGTGGCAAGTTTTAGGAGATGGAAACCACCTACCTAGAATTGTAGAATCATTTGGACTTGATGATCCTTGGGGTCTCTTCCAACCTTAGTTACTGTGATTTGGGTTGCAAAAGATCTTTGAAGATCAATAAGTCAAAAATACACTCTACACTGCCAGGTCACTACTAAACCATGTCTCTCAGCACCACATCTACATGACTTTTCAATCTCTCCAGGGATGGGGACTCCATCACTTCCCTGACCAGCCTGTTCTGGGGCTTGAAAACCCTTTTGTGGAAGAATTTTTTCCTAATATCCAACTAAACTTCCCCTGGCACAACTTGAGGCTGTTTCCTCCTATCATTTGTTCCTTGGGAGAAGAGACCAACCCTCACAATAACCACCACAATACCTCTTTCATCACTTCATGCAGTGCTTGGTTACTTTGCAGTACAGCCACACAAAGAAATACACCTCCCAGGAAGCAGCTGGTGGAGACACTCCCACCCATCTTGCCCCAGCAACCTTTGGGTGCTGCTGGAGTATAGCCCTGACAGGACAAACAGGGGCTGTCCCAGGAATTCCTTTCTCACCACTATTTATCTTAGTGCATCAAGCTGCAATCCAGCTTGCTCCTTGCCCTGGTGAATATTCAGATGTACCCACCACTCTTGTTTCTAGTGTGCAAGCATCCTCTGGAGCACAGATATCAGCTCGGGGGCTCTTTAACAGAGCAGAACCTCATTCTTCTCACTGCATTACTGTGCTGACAAGCACACAAGCCCACACAGCAGAAACACAAGTCAGTCCACCAGCAGATACTCATTGCTCAGTTGCTCCCTAGCATAGATTCCTCATGCATAGAGTGTGAGCCAGCTCTGGACAGATAGAACTACAGATAGAATCATAGAATCATTCTGGATGGAAAAGACCTTTAAGGTCACCAAGTTCAACCATTATCTAGCTCTATCAAATCTGATGAGCACTTATGGGTGGAATGTTCCCACTTATAATGGAATGTTCTCTGCAAGCAATGGGTCCCAAAGTATGACACACCTCCAGAGTACCACACATGGTAGTCTACCGCATAGCAAGACAAATCACACCCAGTGGAGTCTCTTTCACTCTGCCAACTATAAAAAGCATCTACATGGATAGACTACATGTAAACACATACACTGCCAGGATGCAAATTTGTGTGAGGATCTACCCTTTGAGCCTGAGGTAGAGCCAAACTATATCTGGAAGCCAACCAGCAGCATAGACAGAAAAGACACTCATAAAAAGACTGAATTCCTCCTCTCATTCTCAAATCTATTCTTTGTTCCATATTTTAGGCTGAAAGTCAGGCTCTCTCATTTGAAAACATGGCAGTTACAAGCAGAGATGGCAGACAGAAAGACAGACTTCTATATTTTTCATTCCAGCTATTTAAGAATTTCCAAATCAGACTCAGATGGGTGTGGATTTTCCTGCTTGCTTATTTTCATACAGCTGATACTGAGATAATCCCAGATCTGAACATTGCTACATTCTGGGAAAGGATGACTCCAGCTTTGAAGCTGAAGTTTGTGAGCTGCCACAACATCAGTTTCTAAGAAATCCAGGGCTATTGTGTTTTATCCAAGGATTATTCAGTGCATGTGAACATCCATTTTATAGATGTTCAGTGCACATCAATAGTCCACTCTGCTCTGTTGGCTAGGGATGCTGTAATCCATGAAATCCATTCAGACCAGTGAGACATAACAGAAGACCCAAGGAACACATCCAGATCGGTGAGGAATGCAACAAAAGGCCCAAGAGACCACATTCAAGTCAGTGAGGAATGCAACAGAAGAGAAAGACCTAGAAAGAAGGAAAAAGAACCAGAGCAAAAGAGCAAAATCAATAGAAAACACTAGCAGATTAAGAACTGGACACTTCAAATACAAGCCATCAAAGAAAGTCAGTCTAGGGAGAAAAGCCCATAGAGGTAAAAGAAATGAGAAGCTTGTACTTTCTAACAAGTGAAATCTGAGAGATGAACGTCTTCTTGCTCTTTGTAGTGCAACTGGGTATGACCCAGCTTGCCTCTACAGTTAATGCTTTGCTTTTAGTTCTGACTTGACTGTGTTTTTCGAAGAGCCATCCATGCAAAAAAGCAGCAGAGCAAGCCAAGGAATTGAACTGACAAGTGCTACTTCAAAAAATACCTCCCCTACCTCCTTCAGAAAAGTGGGAGAGGGCAGAGAGAACTATTTTAATATGGTTAGGAACCAGTGTTGTTAGCTTCCCTGAAAGCTCCTTGTCAGTGTAGGAGCCTATCAGAGAGAGGAGGAGCTGTGGTTTCATGGGGACTTTGCACCACTATGCCTGTGTGCACCACACATGCAAGGAGGCTGCGGACTCATGCCTCTCAGTAAATCACAGGATGGTTTGGGTTGGAAAAGGACTTTCAAGGTCATCTAGTCCAACCTCCCTGCAGTGAGCAGCATCATCTTCAACTAGAGCAGGTATCCAAGATCCCTGTCCAACCTGACTTTGAAAGTTTCCAGGGATGGAGCATCTACCACCTCTCTGGGCGACGTGGGCCAGTGCTTCACTGTCTGCCTATAGGAAACAGATAAGATCTTGAAGATGAGGCCCTTACAAAGAATTCTGATGGAAACCCCATCACTGTCACCTAGTAGCAGGTTCAGTAAAGTACCAAGCCTCTGTTATTCTCACTTTTCTGAAGCCCTAACATGGAAAACTCCCTTCTGCTTTCCAAACAAAGATTCCTCTTGCACAGTCACAAGACACCTTGATATGCCTATTGCTTGACAAGGATGCCCCTGTAGGTATTCCTGAGGTGTATGCAAGGTCCTTTCAGCTCAGGGGGCCCCACAGAGCTGCTCCAATGCAGTAAAAGAGAGAAGCCACTGCACTGTCTTGCTCATGCATGAGGATAAGGTGCTCTGGGGTATTGCCTGCATCCTTTCAGGCATAGCAAAGATGCAGGGGAGGGGAGATCCTAGAAATCATGATAATTAGCAGATGTTGTAAACAGCAAATATGAGAAAGCATCATTTACTTCTGACAGATGAGCAGGGTTTGGTGCTCACTAATGGTTGCATGAATACTAAGCCTGGTAAGATGGACAGAGTGAGCACAGTGAGCAATTTCCAATGTTTTTTGTTTTAAGACAGGACAAGTTCTCTAATTTTCTGAAACAAAACCTGAAATGTAAATAGAAGAGCAAGGGAATTGTTCCTTCTGACAGGAGCATGTGGAGCTGAATTGTAATTACACATCTAGACACCTGACAGCACAAGCCACATTAATCTCATCTCCACACATCTGTTCTCCTGATACCAGAGTGCTGCAAAGCTGAGTAACTTTGGCACTACATGTTGGAAAAATAATCCTTACGTAGGCTTGGTACTGTGTTCTTCCACATTGTAGGGAAGTCTTAGGGTGTCTTGGGCTATTTGACTATGGTCCAGAGCCTAAGCACACACTTCTGGCTGACTTCGGGTCCTAATTGAGATATCTCTAATGTCAGCTCTTTCTCAGAAGGGATAACATGCCGTTGTGACATAGAATAGAATAGAATAGAATAGAATAGAATAGAATAGAATAGAATAGAATAGAATAGAATAGAATAAACTAGGTTGGAAGAGACCTTTGAGATCGAGTCCAACCTATCATCCAACACCATCTAATCAACTCAACCATGGCACCGAGCACCCCATCCAGTCTCTTCCTAAACACTTCCAGTGATGGTGACTCCACCACCTCCCTGGGCAGCCCATTCCAATGGGCAATCACTCTTTCTGTGAAGAACTTCTTCCTAACATCCAGCCTAACCCTCCCCTGGTGCAGCTTGAGACTTCATTCTCTTGTTCTGGTGCTGGTTGCCTAGGAGCAGAGACTAACCCCCTCCTGGCTACAAGCTCCCTTCAGGTAGTTGTAGACAGCAATAAGGTCTCCCCCTGAGCCTCCTTTTCTCCAGGCTAAGCAACCCCAGCTCCCTCAGCCTCTCCTCACAGGGCTTGTGCTCCAAACCCCTCACCAACTTTGTTGGCCCTCTCTGGACATGTTCCAGCAACTCAGTATCTTTCCTAAACTGAGCCCAGAACTGGACACAGTACTCAAGGTATGACTTCATTCTCTGGGTTAGTTACTAAGGAAGAGAATTCAGTGTTATCCAAAGTGTCATTACCAAAGGCCTGCACACTCTGCAGGTGCTCTGCTGCTAACCCAACCCACACAGAGGCAGGAGGATGTTTGGGTGCATTCCAGGATCAGGAGCCATGTAGACACGATAAACTCTATGCTGACAGGAGGGTTCTTCTGCCAACAGCATCAGCTGGCTCAGGATCTCTCCTGCTCTGATTTGCTCCAGGAGTTGGCAGCCTGAACCATGCTCCACAGCCAGTTCTTTGTGATTGCCTCACTCCCAGATGCTCATATGTGTTTTGGGTGTAGGAGGCCTGTCCCTTACACAAGGATATTTCACAGCCAATTTGTCTGTGGAAGACAAACTTGTTGCATGACATCAGATTGTTTGGTAGCAGAGAGATCAGAGATATCATGAGCTTCAGAGGACATTTTCTCCCTGATGGACGCTGGAAACCTCGGAAGAGAAGGAGGTGAAAGCTATTTCTCAATAGTCTTTTTAGGAACCCTCCTTAGAAAGTCATTTTTTAAGGAGTTGAGGAATCTGTCTCACTTTGAGACATAATTATAGACAGGATAACAATGTTCCTGTTAGGTTCATTTGTTTTACCTATATCCACTCTTTCATACAAAGGGTAAATGATCTATTGCAGTGCCAGCCCTGGAAGCAGAAATAATTGTGACAGGTTGATAAATAAATTTGAGCTGGAAGCCACATGTAGAGTAGCTGTGTAGCAGAGGTAAGCCTTAGTGCAACGACCATCATGGGGAGGGCAGTTGATACACTGGGACCATGCCTTATTAATCACTATGAATAGCTACAATAAAATGTCAAAAAGGGAAAAAGGAGAAACAGGGAGAAGGGAGGGAGAAGGGAGAGAGAAGGAAGGGAGAAGGGAGAGGAATGGGGAAAGGGAGAGGAGCAGAGGAAATAGAAAAGGAAAGAAAGATAATAAGAAGGAAGAAGAGGATAAGAGAAAAAAGTCCCCAAAGTGGGACTCCATGTTTGGACCATCAGATATTTCTATATCTTTGTGCAATTTTTGTAGTTCTTTCTTTTATTATGTTAAACTACAGTGGTTTAATGAACAATGTTGGGTTACACACCAATACCAACAGAGTTTTTCCCCAGCACCAGGCTTAGTTGCACTTGTATAATGCCAGGAAGGCTCCTATCAAAAACAAAATAAATCAAGATTCAGCATTTTCCAAGTAGTAATTTTTTCACCCAGAAGTAGAACTCAGCTTGACATCCCATCTGAGATGCCAAGGGACACTTCATGTCCCAGCCACTCCATTAGAGATGCCCCAGAGCTGCTGAGGACGACAGGTGACAGCAGGGGAAGTATTTCTTACTAAGATAGATTTAATGCCTGACAAAAGGAGCAAAACCTCAACCTTCCTGCACCAACCCATGGTCCAACACTGCTGAGAAATTAGGGAAAAGCTGTGGACAATGCAGGACAGTATAAAGAGCTCCATTGGTTCTAACATGGGTGTCCTAAATTTGACTCCTGGTTCTACTCAGATACCTCTCTGACTGAAGCAGGATTTTAGTGTCATGTAAGTAAGCCATGTGGGATAAACTATGGCATCTTTATGTTCTTAGATTCTTAGCTGTTAAGGTTAGACTTGAGGAAAAAATGCCTTCCCAGAAAGGGTTTGGAAGCCCTGGAACACCATGGGGAAGTGGTGAAGTCCCTGTCCCTGGAAGCACTTAAAAGGTGTGTGCAGAGGGACATGGTTTACCGGTGCAGAGGGACATGGCTTACTGGTGACTTGGCAGTGCTGGGTTGATATCTGGACTTGATGGTCTTAAAAGCCTCATGCAACCAAAACAATTCTATGATTATCTGATTGGTGTGTCGTAACTGTTACTCTGGAGCAGGCTTGGAAAGACTGTACAAAAAGGAGCAGTAATTCTCCCTCTCTCACTCATCTCAGGCCAAAAGCCAATGATTTAGAGAAGCCCAAGAAGGTCATATGGGTGGGTGCAGAGCTGTCTACGTATGCACACATGTGGAAAGGTGATAGTAGCCTGGAGGACTGGGATTTATGATCATTCCAGAAGTATGCCAATGAATAAAATGTTCATAATAAAATTTAGGGCTAGACCAATATATATGGATTTATGAAGTCATTTAAAGAAAATACAAATAGAAACAAAATTTATGAGGATGTGGGGCAATTTATTATTAGAGTTAAAGATGCACATTTTAAACTCATCAACCACTCTAGCATTTACAGCCATGCACATGAAACTACTACTAAAAGCAAGACTGAAAGCTGTAGAAGCCCATCTAATCATACATCTGCTTTTCAGAAAAATCATTACCAGTGCAGCAGTGACTATTGAAGCTTCGCTGGAGTCATGCCAACCCAGTTGCTGCAGGAGCCGGTATTGTGTTCAGCACAAAGTATTCCCATTGGCCATGAAGGTGATAGCCAGGAGAGATCAAGATGGGTGAAGGATTCATTGGCTCATCTGGGCTTCCTGAAGCCCCAACCAAACTGAAATTGTTCCTGCTGTGGGGAGCTGGCTGTAAGCATAGCAATTCTCCTGTGGCTCTTTCATCTCAACCCTAGACCAATAAAATACTTCCCAAGGGGTGATGCTCACCTTCCCTCACCAAGTGGGCTGCAAGAAAGGAAACAGCAGCTCCCAATCCACAGGTACTGAGGCAGGGCTGCAGTCCAGCATGAGAACTGGAATGCCATTCTGTTACTCTTTACAAGTGGGTATTTTTCCATGTGGATTTTTTGGCACATTCATTGCAAATGTGTGCCTAATTTAATGAAGCATTATGTGCAAAACTGCGTTACAAGAATTCACGTGTTAGCACTTCAGCCAGTTTCTCTGTCGATGACAAAAGAGAAAGCAGTCTGCTGAAGCAAAAAGGACTTTAGTCATAAGGAACCACTGCAGAAAAATACAATCAAAATTGACTTGGATGAGACTAGGGTGAATTGTGTTCAGTTTTCAGAGCCCTCGCTGCAAGAAAGAGGTGCTGGAACAGATCCAGAGAAGGGCAACAAAGCCGGTGAAAGGTCTGGAGAACAGGTTGGGTGAGAAGCAGCTGAGGGAACTGGGATTGCTTAGCCTGAAGAAAAGAAGGCTGAGGGGAGACTTCCTTGCTCTCTGAAACTACCTGGAAAGAGGTTGGAGTCAGGTGGGTGTTGGTCTCTTCTCCCTAGTAACAAGTGATAACGTGAGAGGAAATGGCCTCAAGTTGCACCAAGGGAGGTTTAGGTTGGATATTAGAAGAAACTTATTCAATGGAAAGGTTCTCAAACACTACAACAGACTGCCCAGGGAGGTGGCTGGATGCCCATCCCTGGAGGTGTCTAAAAGATGCAGATACATGCTGCTGAGAGACATGGTTGAGCCCCAGGCTTGGTAGAGTTAGATAATGATTGGACTCAATGATTGTAAAGGTCTTTTCCAACCAAAATGAATCTATGATTATTGATATATTTGCATATATGCATTTGCTTATACTATTTAGCTCACGAATTCTATGCTCTCCCTGAGTGTTGCTTACATTGATAGTGGATTAAAAAAAGATTGTAACTAAAGATTTCTCCACAATTGTTTCAGACCTAGTTTCACGTGTTGGAAGAAACATTTGTCCCAGATATCCTTGATTCATTATCACTTAGAAGGATTAAGCAGTCTCTACTTGCTGTACTTGCTTCATTAATCATCTTTTTAATGATGCACAAGAAGCAAAAATAGGAATAAATTTAAAAATATATGTAGAACAAAATTTTAGAGGAAAAAAGGAAATAAAACAGCTCTGCACACATGCAGATGATCAAGTCATTACCGTTGTCACATTTTCCAGGAGCAAAACTACTCTTCAAAAGATAAAAATTCTGTGATGGATTAATATCAGTGATGAGAAATTTCCAGTGCTGGGAACTAATAATTTCTGGATAGCTTGGAAAGATGCTGCTGTATAAACAGCCCTCACTGTAGGCATAGCTCTGCCAAAAGAGATAGTGAGTTTTCCCAGCTCCAGCTGAATTCCCTGGGAGCAAATGTGAATAGTACCTTGAAACACCCACAAGTTTCTATAGCTTATAGACAGCCTGATCCACATTGCTTGAGACAATCTCCTCATCCTTTTAAATACTCAAAGCCTGTCCCAGGGGCAAGGCCCCGAACAAGCCAGACCTGCTTTAAGCAAGGGCCTGGATATGACACCTCCAGAATTCCCTTCATTTATTGTCCAGTTATGATGCACCATCTGAAATCTACTGCTTGGGCACACAGACACCTCCTCAGAAAAGTCATATTACAACAACATGCCAATATTTGTGTGTCTATCACTCTAATCCCTCAACCTCAGCAGTTTCCTAGGAGGTATATCCCCTGTTTCAGTGTGAAAAAAAATCCAACAAACCATTCTCTGAGCTCAAGCTGCCTCTGCTTTCCATCTATTATCACATACAGTTCCTAGGTTAAGTTTCTGTCTTATCATACCCAAGAGTAGGAGTCATCTCCTTCTGTCTTTAGTGATCTTAAAGCTCTATGGAGAAGAGTCAAGAGAGAAAGAAAATATAAAAGAGAGTTTAATCCATTTTAACACAGAGGGTTGCAATGGCACCTGGGGGTGCCTGCCTCCCTCCACTGCTCACAGAGATAGTTGAAGCAACATCTTCTGGTTTTCAGGCAGTTGGCATTATGAGAAAGAGGTGAATACCTCTCTTCAGACAGATAGATAGGAAAAAACCAGGATGAAAATCAGCACAGTAGGGGTTGGAAGAAAATTCTAGGTATCATCTAGTCCAATACTCTTGCAAAAGCAGAGCAGGTTGCCTGAGATCACTATGTCCAGGTAGGTTTGGAATATCCCCAGAGAAGGACACTCCACAACCTGCCTGGGCAGCCCAGTCCAGTGCTCTGTCACCTTCACAGCAAAACAGCAAAGCTTTTTTTGTACATCTCCCTCAGCTCTGCTGTGCAGTTTGGCTTGTAGTGTCAATATTCAAAGGATGACTTGAAGGAAGGAACTGCAGTAGCATTCCTGTTTCAGAGCACATCAGCTATGATCTAAACCTGTGATACCAGGTGATGTAAGAGTGGTCCCTGGACACATGGACATACTTATTTCTTTCCTGTGAGGGTGTCAGAGCACTAGACCAGAGGGTGCCACTGCTCTGACACCCTCATGGCAAAGAAGTTTTCCCTCATGTTCAGATGGTACCTCCTGGGTTCCAGTTTGTGCCTGTTGCCCCTTGTCCTCTCACTGGGCACCACTGAAAGGAGCCTGGACTTATCCTCTTGTCCCATGCTCTTTAGCCATTGATCATCACTGATAAGGTCCTCTCTCAGTTTGCTTTTCTCCAGGCTAAACAGCCCCAGGTCTCTCATCTTTCCCTTCTCAGAGAGATGCTCCAGTCCTCTCAGCATGTTTGTAGCCTCTGCTAGACTCTCTCCAGTAATTTCTTGTCTCTCCTGATCTAGGGAGCCCAGGACTGGTGGCTTAGAAAATGGCTACATCTCCCTGTGACAAAAGGTTTGAGAGCACTGGACCAAAATCATGGGCTCTGTTTCCATTCCTATGTACAAGAAATCTTTTTCTTTTCTTCAGAGTATTAAAGATTGGACTTGCCACTAAAAGGAGAAGTAGCAAGAATCAAGCAGATAATTTTGAATAACTTCCTTCCCCTTTGTGGACTGTTTTTGTTTTGATTTCTGTTGCTAGCCTCTGAGAACAAACATACTTGTTTTTCCCCACATATGCATAAACAGAAACATTTGTGGAGCACTGAGTATTAACCAGTTCCTAAAAGAGAAGCTTGAACAGCTCCTCTCCCGGTTGAATTTCTGCAAGCTAAATTCCTTGTAGCAAGAAAAGGGCACTGGTACTCACAGAGGACGACACTTAAAAAGCAAGGGTGGGCAATAACACGTTACTTCACGTTCCTTTAGCTGATTGCCAGCCACCACGCATAGGACATCATCATTGCCATTCCCATTTCACAGAAAAGCCAGCAATGGGGAGGGGAAGTCAACTACAGACTCAGGAGTGACTTCAAAGTCATCCTTCAGCGCTGAGGTCATTCCAAATTCTTCCCTGGCATGGGCTGCATGTAATCCCATTTCTACCATGGATTTATGTCTATGCTTAGAGAGTCAAGGTACAAAACAGGGATGGATGTATGGAGAAAGAGCAGCAGGGAAATAAGTTAATATGTGGATTGTGCAACATCAAAAGAAGTGTTAATTTTCATTTTCTAATACAGAATATCTGATTAAAACAAATGCAAACTGCACACGATGCAATAAAACCCAAATGTTCCATTTTCCATTTCTTACTACAGCTGTTTGTTTTAAACATATAAAGATTGAGGGAACAGTCTTGAATTTAATTAAATCCCCAAAGAACTAATGATATTTATGCATATTAAATTTTTAAAGGCACTTGTGGCTGTGCAGCCAATCATTCACTGGGATGTCATAACATGCCTCCCAACCCTAATTTAAATTAGAAAGAAGTGACCCATGGAAAAAAAAAAGATATGCAGACAGTAACCTTTTCTCTGCACATATGTTAAAGAGATAAACACCCATCTAGCTTTAAAAAGCAACAAATCTAATAAATGGCCACATCATCATAATTCAATGGGGGGAGGGGGGAGAAATCAATGTTACAAATTTCAGCACTGTGTCTCACAGGAAGGTAAATTAAAACATCAATTCAAACCTACTTAGAAGAGTTTATAAGGGAAACGCTGACATATTAACACAGAAAATCCCACAGCACTCTAGGTAAAGATAGGACTTCCCCAGAGCTGCTGTGCCAGAGGAGGTTTAGGTTGAATAGTAGGAAAAAATTCTTCCACAAAAGGGTTGTCAAGCCCTGAAACAGGCTGCCCAGGGCTCCCCATGGACTCCCCATCCCTGGAAGGACTGAAAAGCCATTTACATCTGGTGCTGAGGGACATGGTTTAGTGGTGCCCTGGCAGTGCTGGGTTAATGGTTGGATTCAATGACCTGAAAGATCTCTCTGATTCTTTGTAGGGAGCAGTCCTCAGTGGGCCTATCTTTGGAGCACAGCAGGAAGCCCCACTCTGTTGCTTCCTTTTCCTCTTCTCTAGAGTGATTGTGTCCTTCCTGTACCTTCAGTAACTCAGCCTTCAACCTACTGCACCTTCAGTAACTCATCATGATGTGTGTCTCTGTTGAAGATCTCTCATTGAGTGGAAAAATGCTTCCTGCTCTTTTTGCAGTACATCAAGAAAGGCTATAATGTAGCCCCAAGCAAGCCTATAATCTCTGAACCTTCTCCTTTGTTACTAGGTTGCAAAGTTGCAAGATCTCCTATTCTTCCACCCTGTGCAATTTTCCCACATTGTGTACCAAACATTTTGTTGCTATACGTACTCATGTCTCCCACTTCAAACAACAGACTTCTCCCTGCATCTCCTGAACACCAATAAAAGATGTTTCCTGTTCTGTCCACCATGCAGCATTAATGCCAGAATCTTACAATGGTTTGGTTTGGAAGGGACCTTAAAGGTCATCAGTCCAAACCCCTGCCACAGGCAGGGACACCTTCTGCTAGACCAAGTTGCTCAAAGCCCCATCCAACCTGGCTTTGAACACTTCCAGTGATGGGGCATCCACAGCCTCTCTGGGCAACCTGTTCCTGTGTCTCACTGCCCTCACAGTAAAAACGCTTCTTCCTTACATCTAATCTAAATCTCTCCTCTTTTAGTTGAAAACCATCACCCCTCATCCTGTCACCAAAGGCCCTGCTAAAAAGTCTGTCCCCTTCTTTCTGATTGGCCCCTTTAAGTAGTGAAAGGCCACAACAAGGTCTCTCAGGAGCACTCCCTTCTCCAGGATGAACGACCCCAACTCTTCCAGCCTGTCCACACAGCAGAGGGCTTCCAGCCCTTGGGTTATTTTTAAGACCTTCTCTGGACCCACTCCAACAGGTCTATATCCTTCTTATGTGGGGAGTCCAGAACTGAACACAGTACTCTCCAGAGGTACTCAATCAGAGTTATCTTGGAAAGTTCAGTAAAGTACAACTTCTTGCTAAACAGAAAGCCCCAAATACTGCTCTTCCTTCTCTCACAAATAATTCTGCTAACATCCTTGAACGAGGATTCAGACCCTGTTTAGAAAATTGCTTCCTTGCCTATGATTAAGCCTATTTTTATGGTTTATCAATTGTGACAGGAAAAGATCCAGCCATTACATACCACTGTGTTCCTGTTTATGAGACTCTTCAACCCTACTTTGCTGACACAGCAGTCTTTGCCAAGCACTTACCTATCAAGTACTCCAGCCAGAACTGGTCTGTCTCTGGCTTGTAGGGTCGGTTGAAGTCAATCTGGATTTGGAAAGGCTGTCCCCGACGCACAATCAGCCTAGGGTTGTAGAACTTGTCGGTGTGGTGCTGCTGCTTGTTGATCTCGTGGGGCTCCTTGAACATGTGAATATCCAAAACATGCAGGTAATCTGCAGAGACATGTAGATGAACAGAGAAGGATGGGATCAGTGTATTTGAAGGTCAATGTAGATATTGACATCACTAGAAACCCTGTTGTGCACTTCCACCTTGTTGCCTCGTTGAGGAACACCATCCAATGGAGAATGCCAGAAGTTTGGGGCTTGTATCCTCCTAGCTGAACAGGGAGTCATGGACTGCACTTCTCTGTCCACCTAACATTTTCACAGAGGTTGCAAGCCTCCTAGTAAATGGCAAAATTATCACAGAATGTCTCGGGTGCTGCAAGTGGAAAGCTGAACATCCCCAAGTACAGCTGGGCACCAGCTTTCTGCAAGTCTGGGCTTTGCTGTCCCAGGTGTACCAGCACAATCCGTGTCTCTTCCAAACCCTAACATTCTGTGATTCTGTGTGCCTGGCAGAAAAGGACTTGGGGGTGCTGGTTGACAGCTGGCTGAACTCAAGTGAGTGTATGTTCATGTAGCTGAGAAGGTCAATGTCATTCTGGCGTGGATCAGGAATATTGTGGCCAGCAGAAGTAGGAAGGAGATTGTGCCCCTGTATTCAGCGCTGGTGAGGCCACACCTTGAATACTGGGTTCAGTTTCATGCCCCTCACTACAAGGACATTGAGGCGCTGGATCGGGTATAGAGAAGGGTTACTAAGCTTGTGAAGGGCCTGGAGGACAAGTCCTGTGAGGAGTGGTTGAGGGAACTGGGGTTGTTTAGTCTGGAGAAGAGGAAGCTGAGGGGAGACCTCATTGCTTTCTACAATTCCATGAAAGGAGGTTGTAATGAGGTTGGGATTGTTCTCTTCTCCCTAGGATCAAGCAATAAAATAAGAGGAAATGGCCTCCAAATGTGCCAGGGGAGGTTTAGTTTGGATATTAGGAAATATTTATTTACTGACAGAGTGGTCAGGCATTGGAATGTGCTGCCCAGGGAGGTGGTGGAGTCACCATCCCTGGAGGTGTTCAAAAAATGTGTAGATGTGACACTTCAGGACACGGTGTTAAGTCAGTGGTCAGATATGATGACCTTCAAGGTCTTTTCCAACCAAAATGATTCTATCATGAATATTTGTGAAGTCCTGCTGCTATTGAGAGCCAGAGAAGCAGTTAATGATCCTACATTCAGTGAAGAGCTTGGATTGTCTGTATTAAATAAAGGTTTGGTGTGCTGTATGTGTCTAGACTCAGCTTCTTAATACACCTCCACTGCTATTAGTGTCTTCTTATTAAAACTAAATATAACATTACAGTACATAATTACAGCACAGAATTACAGGCAAACAGCAGTAGGTATCTTGAGCATGCACATGCAGATCTTCACTGCCTTCAAATTAGGGCTGTCTAAAGGGTTGGAGCCTATCACTTCTAGAAAGTAATTTGCTCAGCTAATGACCAGTGTGGGGTGGCACTGGGATAGCAAAATGCGCTTGCAGTCACTGTGTGCTGTACTAGGAACCTTCATAATGGGGATCTTCTTGCACAACAAGCAACCACATGAAAACCAAATGGATATCATTCTTTTGTCTGCACACTTGGACGGAGCATTAGGAACTTCTGCCAGGAGGACCATTAGTACTCACCACCAGGAGACAGAAGAGAAAAACTTGGTTTGCAGCTCTCAGCCTGTCTTTCCAGGTGGTGACAGTTAGAAATGAACTAATTTCTGCATTTTTTTTACTGATAATGACAGAGCCAAACTCATGCCTGGCAAAAAGAAGTGCACATGTACAGTAGCTGGTGGAGCTGTGTGTACTGGTGATAGTGGCTCATTTGGCCTGCTGCTGAGCACATTGTGAGCAGGAATGACATGCTTAGTGAATGAGCTGGGTGTTCAAGTCACAGAGAGCTGAATGAAGCCCATTTCACAGAAGATCAGATAACGGCTTTGCACGTTGCTATTCCTTGAAGGCACAAAGTCCCCTTCCTTAGACAGGTATCCAAACTGCTCAGCTTCCCTGCCTTTTAATTCTAAACTACTAGCTTCATTATCCCACCACTGGACCAGCCAGGTGTGCTCACCTGGGTAGCAGCCAGAGTCCTTTCATATGTCCTACAGCTCACCCAGTGATAAAGATCAAATGATTATCTCTGGCTCTTCCTCTTGTTCCTGTCATGGCCCTGGTTTATCCTTATCCTTTGCAGGGTGAGCTGTTTTCCTTGTGTACTTCTTTTTCTGTACAGGGGAGACTGATACTGGCACATGCTGGGTCTGCAGTGCAGCTGTCATGCTTGTTGGTCTTTAGGCCCAGAGACCTCCTCTTCTTCTGTGTACTGACCAGCACTAAGAAGGGCTTGACAGACATGGGCCAGGTCCCAACACATCACAGTGATTTCTGTCTCTCAGGAATTTCAGGGCTGACAACATCCTTTTTCCAAACATTTTATCACCTTGTCAGGATTTTGCACTTGTTCAGGAGTGAAATTCCAAACACCAGAGGTGATGACCAGCCTAGGCACTTGCCCATACTATCCCACCTACCCTGCCACTCATTAACCAGCCTTGGGGCAGGTCTCCAAATGGTATTCTTGGGAAAGATTCACATTACTATGGTCATGATCAGGCACACATGTAAGAGATATCACAACAGAAGCAGTCAAGTGTTGGTGTCCCAAGGATATTCAAAACCCTCAAAATTGGATAAGTGCTCTCCTCTCTTCTGTTCAGCTGGGTGAGGTGACTGATGAATGACACCAGATATGAAAATCAGTTTAACTGAACAACAGTGAAATAATCCAATCTTAACACACCAGACATGCCATTAAGCAGTGCAGTACCACCATAGCCTGAAGCCATTTCTGCAAGGTGACAAACAGCACCACAGGGGATAGCGTGGGGAATACAAATGCATGAAATGCATGAGATCTTATGTAGCCTAACCAGAGAAGGCAACACAATCAGAAAAGGGAAAAAGGGAATGCTTTAACATGAAGAGAAGCATACTAAAGCAAATAAAGGTTGAACAAATTCATTCTAGCAGAACTGAATTCTCTTTTTATCTCAACTCAGCAGTCAGGCTTGGGCCCCACACTTGGTGCTGAACATGGACTGTCCAGGTTTCAACTCCGCTGGCAGCTGAGCCCTGTCAGTCTGCTCATGACAGAGGGGTTTATCATTTCTCCACTGCCCCACTCCCCCCGCCCCCCCCCCAGGGTGGGCAAGGAAGAAAGGAACCTCTGAGGAAGAGAGTTGTTAGTTGAGATAAGGACAATTTACTATTCTAGTGTAGGAATATCATATTACACAAAAGAAAACAGAAATACCTGGATATGCAGCAACAGGGGAACAGGCAAAATGCAAACCACACACACCTGTGAAACTGAAGGAGTAGGAAAATGGATGCACCACTGTCTAGAAGGTGGGGAGAATACCATAGAAAACCCAGACCAGGAAACTTTACTAGCTATAGAATATACCTCAAGTCCTATAAGCCCTGGGCAACCCCTTCCTGTCATGCAGTCAGAATGAGAGTAGTGAAAAAGTTTTTCCTTATATTTATGTGGAACCTCCTATGCTCCAGCTTGCATCTGCTGCCCCTTGTACTATCACTGGACATCACTGAGAAGAGCATGTCTCTGTCCTCCTGACACTCACCCTTCACATATTTATAAACATTCATGAGGTCACCCTTTAGTCTTTTCCAAGCTATAGAGACTCAGCTCCTTCAGCCTTTCCTCAAAGGAAGATGTTCAACTCCCTTAATCATCTTTGTGGTTCTGCAATGGACTCTTTCAAGCAGTTCCCTGCCATTCTTGAACTGAGGGGCCCAGAACTGGAAGAGATATTCCAGATGCAGCCTCACAAGGGGAGACTAGAGGGGGAGGAGTACCTCTTTCCACCTACTGTCTTTGCCTCTCTCCCTGTAAACCTTACCAATGTTCCCTCACAATAATGCTGAAAAAATCCAAAATTAAATTACAAGATGTGGAAATTTCCTGAAGGGACATAAACCAAGGGAGTATGTCTCCTGTTATCTCTCTCAGCCCCTCCCAGGCTGAAAGCACTGCATGTATAAGCTTCTTGTTTTGGGGTTCAGAGCGGGGTGAAGCCAGCACTGAGTTGGGCTCATACTCATTGTCCTTCCAGGGAGGCATAACAATGGAGCCAAAGATTTGTTGTGTTTTTATCTCATGTTCTGAAAGAGAAGTCAACAGGGACCCTGCCCTTTGTATGTTAGCCTCTTCAAGGAGTTGCACAATGAAACCATTCTGGGCCATCAGTTCAACATTTGCATCATTTTTTTCTGAGGACTTTTCAGAATCCCAGCATAGTGGGTTTTGATCTAGAGATCATTTAGTCCAACCCTCCTGCTAAAGCAGGATTACCCAAAGCAGGTTGTCCAGGATCACAATGTCCAGGCAGGTTTGGAATCCCTCCAAAGAGGACTCCACAACCTCTCTGGCTAGCCTGGTCCAGGGCTCTGGCACCATCACAGGAAAGAAGATTTTCCTTATGTTTGGGAGGAACTTTCTGTGTTCTAGTTTGTGCTCATTGCCCCTTGTCCTTGCCATATTGCCCCATTACATGGCTCCTGTCAGAACACAGCCATATACATCTGCAGAAAACACATTTTGTTTTCACTCTTAGCATTAAAATGTATGTTAGATTTGCCAGGTGAAGATAACCTGTGACCAAGCCTCTGCTAATTACAGTAATGGTAATTACAGAAGGTAAACCATGAGCAAGGTAGTGAGATGTGCTAACACCATCACCAGTGTGCAATCAAAAGGAAAGCTGCAGGCCATGCTCAAGTTACCACTCATCTCTTTGTGAGGGACAGGTGGCCATCAAGGCATCCTTTGAAACCAGGTCTATCTCATGGTCAGCCCATAACCTGGTCTGTTGTTTAGTGCAAGCAGGTTTGCTGCAGGAGGGGCAGCAGTTTGATGCTTTTTTTCTGAAGATTTCATGGTAATAAATAAGCACAAAACTGAGCTGTTTTTTGACAAGCAAAAGCAGCTTCAAACATCACATTCTCTTGGACCAGAGGCTCTGGATTACAAACCAAACAGTGTGAGATTCCAAAGGAGGTGCTGCCCATTGTTCTGCTGAGAGGGGAAGCACGATTCCCCGGCAAGTAGCCCAACTTTCCAAAGGAGAGTGCGTGAGGAGCTTGCAGACAGTGGGACCGCAGGGCTGTGTCCTCCCACTGAGCAGCCAAGCCCACTCGTAACATGCTGCAGCAACATGAGCTGCCTGGGAAGAACTGAGGGGGGAGGACTTGGCACAGGCGTGTTCATGGAGACACAAGCTTCTTGATGAAGAAGCACTTGGGGCATCCATGTCCTCCTCACCGAGCATCTCCCACAAACAGCAGGTAGCCCACTGACCAGGCTGGGGAGACAGCAGTTTTCCCTGCCAGTCTACATCACCGGCTTCAACTGCGATTCAGCAGAGTAGAAGTGGGTGTCAGCAGAGAGCTAGTCAGGCACAGGGTTTTACCTCATACTAGAGTAGCAGCTAAAATAGGTCAAATGAATCACACCCTAAAAATGCCTGTTTCTCTCTGTTGGCTGTCAAGAGAAAGGAGGGTGAGTAGCCCAGCTGTAGACACCTACACTGCACAGATCAAGAGCAAGATTCGGTTAAATCAAGGCATCTAAATGATGGGAGCCTCATATGTAACCCCTCGTCACAGTAATCTGCTGGCCCGTTCCTGCAGCCTCTGGAGCGCAAAGAAGGGTACAAGTCACCCTGAAAGTGCTGCCCACTGTCTCTTGAGCCAGCCTGTGTCCTCACCTCCACTCACTGAATGGCTCTGTGTTGACTATGATTTTCACCTGACACAGGTGAAGACACGAAAGTTTAGATGTTTATATCAGGTGTGCAACCCTACCCCAAGGGCTAAAAGGCACCTCTAGCTGTAACAGCAGGGACAAAAGCATTCGCATGCTATTTTTGGTGCATTATGGCAAGGAAGTGTGGGAACCACTACAAAATTTGGATAACCTCAGAGCTGAGAGATGTGCAGGAGAAGGAAGTGACAGAAGCAGTTCTCTGCAAGGATGTGCCCTGTCACTCCTGCTCTGCCTGCAGACGCTCAATTCATCCCCCAAGCACAAAACTGTGAGTGCACGTTCCTGAATATACATCTCAGTCTGAGCTTCACTGGGCTATAAACCTCCATCATCATCTGACAGATGACTTCTTATTTCAGTATTTTACAGAACCACAGACTGGTAGGTTGGAAGGAACCTTTGTGGATCATCTATTTCAGCCCTGCTGATAAAGTGGGGTCATCCATAGGTGCCCAGGATCCCAGTGTCCAGGCAGGTTTAAATCTCTCCAGAGAAGGAGAGTCCACATCTTCTCTACACAACCTGGTCCAGTGCTCTGGTACCCTCACAGGAAAGCAGTACACATACTACTCCAAAACACATATCCAGGGACTACTCTTACATCAGCTGGTATCATAGTATTAGACCATAGCTGATGGGTCTGAAACAGGAATGCTACTGCAGTTCCTTCCCTTCAGGTCATCCTTTGTATGTTATCACTATAAGCACTGCAGAGCTGAACTGCACAGCAGAGCTGATGGAGCTGTACAAAAAGAGCTTTGCTGTTTTGATTTGAGGGTGACAGAGCACTGGACTGGGCTGCCCAGAGAGCTTGTGGAGTCTACTTCTCTGGAGTGATTCCAAATCTGTTTGTATGTGATCCTGGGCTTCCTGCTCTGGATCAGCCTGCTTTAGCATTGAGGTTGGACTAGGTGATCTCCAGAGGGGCCTTCCAATCCCTACCAGTCAGTGATTCTGTGATTCTGTCACTCACAAATTTATTTTTCAGCCATACCAGTCCCAAGTTTACCCAATGGCCACACAAACTCTTGCTTTGGCCAAGAGCAGTTTTTCTCACCAACAGCATCCCCTTAATGATATGTTTGGTTCCTGCCTCACCTCACTTGACCTAACATTCCTGAGTTTCCCTTGTGTTTCTAAAAATCAAGAGCCTCCCACCAGCACAGTGCTTCATTCAGAGCCTGATAAGCACATCAAAAAGCAACAGGAATCTTTCTCCTGGTACTGGTGGGCTTTAGCTACAGGCTGAATTCCTTCTCAAGTTTCCCACACTCTCACATACCCCCAGCTTCTCCGAGTGTTTGAAACGGTGTCTAGTCAGGGCCTGTACAGCGTTAGCACTTGACAGTTTAAACACACATGCTTGCCCCAGAGCTAAAAGGTTATTTGAAAAGGTTGAAGTAAAACTTCCACAGTCTTAACATGTCTGCTGGTTTACTCAGGCATTTTTAAGCAGAAATGTTTTTAAAAGAAATATGTGTTCAAAATGAGAGGGACATGGGGTTAAAGCACCTGATGAGGATTACAGAACTCCAGCTCTGCAAGAAAAATTTGAACTCGCAGCCTAAAAATCCCTTTGCCTGTTTCCCAGCACATAAAACACACTAATTAATGATTGTCCACAGTAATTAATCACCATTTCAACCCTGGATGAGAAGTCCTCTATGAGCATGAAGTATTATTACACCTGGCTACCTTGAGTTGCCACATTCAACAAGTTCTGCTGTTCATTTCAAATTAGTCAAAGAAATGAATATAATTTGGTTGGTGACTCCTTCCAGAGCCAATCCTGATTTCTTTTAAATAAAATCTTCTTTAATTTATTTTCCCAAGTTCACTCCAAAGGGTTAGCACTAAGGGTTTGGGTTGATCTGCACAGCTCCTACCCCAATGTTTTCCTGTCTCCCCAGTCAAAAGATTCCAAATACTTCTCATGGGAGAATAATTAAAAATAAGGCAATTCCTTTTAGCTTTGCATTCATTTTCCTGAGCGGGGTGAACATCAAGCCAAAGGTTGGTTGGTTTGTTTGTTTGTTTTTCCTGCCATCAGCACTTTGCAGCAGTTTCACAGTCAGTTTAAGGCCGAACAAACCAGAAGGTCAATAAATAGTGGAGGCTTCACTTCCGTGCTGCCACAGCCATGCCTGATCCAGCAGGTCCTAAAGTGATACTGTGAGTGTGATCAAACTGGGAAAACCCATTCTTGCCTTTTATTAACCACTACCACAGTTCAAACTGAAAACTGCTCACTCGGCTTCTTCACTCCATACTTTCCCTGCCCAAAACCTGGGTGTTTTGAGCAAATGGGGTTTTTTGGTAAGCATCAATAAAAGCTCTCTGAGATAAAATATGTAAGGAAGAAGGTGGCTTGGTTTTAATTCACAGACCTGGGCAGAAGTAAGTAGGGAAGACATAAAAATACACTCATGGCTTAATTGTACACTGTACCTGTTGGGTTAAATCCTCTAGGTATCAGACCAAAAGCCTCCATCTCAGGCACTTCATTTTCTTCATCATTGGAGTTGCTTGATATTCTTCTCCCAATCAGAGGAGGTTTCCTCTCCCGGTTGCTGCTTGTTCTTTCAGACATCCTACATTAAAAATGTTGTAATAACATGAAATAAAGGAAGAGTGCAACGATAAAGCAAATGTGAGCCGCATGAAAGATGGGAGACACCAAAACCAGTGTGGGGTGCCAGTGAGCTATGCATTTTTAGACTCACATAAATAAAAACTGAGAGGCAAGAAAACGCTCTAATGATGGAGTTTGGGCTCTCTAAGGATTGGAAGGCATTTTATGTTTGTCAAAACACATGAATAAGAGAAGGGGAGAAGGAGAGGGAAGCCTAGCACAGAAGTATTTGCCTAGAAGCAGGGCATTAAAAACACTGGGGAGCTTCAGGTAAAAGAGCTGGAAAATCATTCGCACTCCCAGCCTCCAAAACAGCATTACTGAACCCAAGATAGCACATTATATTTCTAGAAAGTGCATCACACACTACCTCCTCCTAATAAAAATCACATTCTAAGTTATACTTCAGTCATCCCAAATAGTCTGCCCTACAGTGGTCTGTGAATGGATACCGGAGAATTGTATTTTTGTCCCTATGCACACAGACACCCAGTAGGTAAAGGGCTAAACTCCTGCACACAGATAATCCATTTCTGAGAAGGAAAAAAAAAAAAAAAGAAAAAGGAAAGAAAAAAGCATTTATCCACTTATTTCTCTCCCACCAGCGACCTTAAGGGAAATCTCAGATGTAGGCTGATCAGAGACTTCTTTCTGAACTAGTAAAAACCGCTTTCACATCTATTTCAGCGCTAGCATGTAGCAATGAAAAAAGCCATGCCATCCTCCTCAGAAAATATTCATGGCTGAGAATACAACTTCTTCCCAAAGCTCCTGAAAACAGCAATTCAGAATGTAGCAATTATTTAATAGCAGCAAACTCTTAAAGGAAGATTTTCAGTTACAAGGGTACCTTCTTTTCAGATAGTCTTTGGTTTTTGTTTTTTTTTCTTCTCTCTTGAAGGATTTCAGAAGTTCAACAGAAGCTTAGAAAAAGTTGGGGGGTTTTAAGTAACCTCTTGGTATCCTCCTCCCTCCTGTTGCAATAGGACAGTGCTGAAAGGGTTGCCAAGCCCTTCCCACACCACCTCGGAGGATCTGCCACCACTGCTGGCATGTCGGCTTCCTGCCTCCCTCTCCTTCCTTGTCTTACCCCAACCCTGCTCAACAGGAGCATTTCAGGGTGCTTGGGCTGAGGAAACAGCTTGGGCACTGAAGCTTCAGTTCTTAGTGAGCTGGAGTAGAACTGCTCACTGTGTTGCCAATCTTTAATGGTGTCTTTACCTCAGGATGCCTACAATGCAAGTTCAAGTGCTGGTTTTCAGTGTAGTTCCATGCAGACACAGCAAAGTTTCTCCTGCCTGGTTCCTCACCGCAGTCTTTTCAGCTGGAGAAATTGGTGGTGGTCCAGTGCTCTCTTGAGTCCTTGTGCAGTTCAGGAAAGTGAAGGTATTTTGTACCAACCACATTTACTCATGATAAAAAGTGCATCACCTAACAACCAGGGTCTAGGGAAGAACCTCATAGAAGCATTCTAGTTCCATGTCATCTTTGTTCAGTTCTGCTAAGCTCTAAGATTACTGGGGACTGTGTGACACCTCTGTTGAACAGAAATCTACAGAGCAGTTAAGTTACATGGAGAAAAAGTAGTGTACAGTAAGAATGTATTGCACATTGTCTTTCCATCTGCTGCTCTTTGGCAGCAGAGGTACAAGTCACCTACAAAGGGCACGCGTGGACACACAGAGGACCTGCGGTGGTTTGCCTCAGTTGCAGAGCAGATGAAGGAATTGTTTTACTTGAAAAAGACATTTAAGATTATCAAGTCCAGCCATTAACTCAGCACTGCAAAGTGACCACTAAACCATGTCCCTCAGCACCACATCTATACACCTTTTAAGCCCCTCAAAGGATGAGGACTCCACTACTCCCCCGAGCAGTCTGCTCCAGGGCTCGCTTTCGTGGAAGAAGTTTTTCCTAATGTTCAACCTAAACCTCCCCTGCTATAATTTGAGGCTATTTCCTTTTGTCCTGCTGCTTGTTACCTGGGAGAAGAGACTGACCACCACCTCAGAACACACAGTGAAGAGGAAAGAGAAACTTTAAAAAAAAAAGAATCCAAACTGGAGATGGTCCCTTCTCTGGAATCATTCAAAACCTGCCTGGGTGCCATCCTGTGCAACCTACTCTGGGTAAATCTGCTCTGGCAGCGGGGTTGAACTCAATCATCTCCAATGGTCCCTTCCAATCCCTATCACTCTGTGGTTCTGGAATTCTGTGTCTCCACTCTCTTTTAGCCAGCTACAACTTCTAGGCCCATAGTATCCATGATGCCTCAAACCTCTGCTTGCTTAATACCATTGAAACCAAGCCAGAAGGCAGAAGAGGAGGGAATCAGTTCACATTTCTGTAATGGATAGCAGCAAGTAAATCATCTGGAAGACAAGACATCCATCCTTGCTCCCATGGTGTGCTGGGTTACACACATCCTGGGGGCAGAGGGTGGCAAGAGCCCTGCTTCCCCCAGGGGAGAAAAGAAACCTGATCCAGGTGGATGTGGTTTCTCCCTCACAGGACAAGGGGTCCCCCTGTTCTAAGTTGGTCTGTTCCTCTCTCCCTTCCTGTCCAGCAAGACTACAAAGGTGAGAGCATTGCAGCCATCTGTCTCTTTGCTCCTGCCTCACCTGTTCAAAAGGACCAACAGCCGCTGCCAGCCTCCTGGTTCTGCCACATGGTCGGGGGGCCTGACCTTCTCCCTGCCACATCCATACTTCTCTAAAGGACTGAAATCCACATACATCAAGGGAGATACAAGGCCATCCAAATTTGGTTTTGTGTATTTTCCTATTCATCCTTATTCCTTACCCTTGTAAATCCTCCCTGCTACTGCTATATATATATTTTGTTACAAAAATTTACTTCTCCTACTTCCAGACCGACTCCAGATTATTTTTTGGTAGATTTACATCCAGTCTCTTTGGGGGTGGGGGGAGGATTTCTCGGGTTTTTTTGCTACCATCTGAGCTCTTAAACTAGAGTTAAGGCTCAAACCACTGCCCATGGGATTTCCCAACTACAGTGAGGTAGCTCTATACAGGCCAGGACACCTGCAAAATATGGGGCAGAGATGCCAGCTGGGGAACTGGGAACAGCACAGCTGTACCAGTATACCATTGTAGCTGGGCTAAAGAATGTGCTAGAGATGATTGCTGCACCAGGCTGCAGCAGATTTGAACCTTTCTCTGGAGCGTGGAAACCAGTCACCTAAATGGTGGACTCTCCCTTCTCCTGCCCTGCTCCTTCAGAAGCACAAACACCCTGCAGGGAGAGACCTACTCCTGTTGATGGCATCCTGAGATGCGATTTCCATCCACTCACAGAATCACACAGAAATCACAGAACATTAGGGTTTGGAAGGGACCTTGAAAGATCATCTAGTCCAACTCCCTTGACAGAGTGGGACCTAGAGTAGGTCATACAGGAATGCATCCAGGCGGGCTTTGAATATCTCCAGTGAAGGAGATGCCACAACCTCTGGGGGCAGCCTGTTCCAGTGTTCTGTGACCCTCACAGTGAAAAAGCTTTTCCTTATGTTTATGTAGAACCTCCTATGCTCCAGCTTGCATCTGTTGCCCCTTGTTCTGTCATTGAACATCACTGAGAAGAGCCTGGCTCCATCTTCCTGGTGCTCACCCTTCACATACTTACAAACATCAGTGAGGTCACCCCTCAGTCTCCTCCACTCCAAGCTAAAGAGCCCCAGTTCCCTTAGTCTCTCCTCATAAGGAAGATGTTCCACTCCCTTAATCATCTTTGTGGCTCTGCTCTGGACTCCTCCAAGCAGTTTTCTGTCCTTCTTGCACTGGACATTATATTCCAGATGTGGCCTCATCAGGGCAAAGTAGAGGGGGAGGAGAACCTCTCTCCACCTACTAGCCACACCCTTTCTAATACATCCCAGGATGCCATTGGCCTTCTTGGCCAATCCTTCTTGATCATTCTGTTGTCCACCAGGACTCCCAGGTCATTTTCCCCAGACCTGCTGTCCAACACATCAGCCCCCAGCCTATACTGGTCTATGATGTTCTTTCCCAGGTGCAAGACTCTACCCTTGCCCTTGTTGAATTTCATTAAATTTCTCCCTGCCCAACTCTCCAGTCTACATGCTGAATGGCAGCACAACCCTCTGGCGTGTCAGCCACTCCACCCAGTTTGGTGTCTTCAACAAACTTCCTGACAGTGCACTCTGTGCCCTCATCCAGGTCATTGATGAATATATTGAACAGCACTGATCCCCGTACTGACCCCTGAGGGACTCCAGTAGATACAGGCCTCCAACTAGACTCTGTCCCATTGACCAAAACTCTCTGACTTCTTCCTTTCAACCAGTTCATGATCCACCTCACCACCCAATCATCCAGACCACAGTGCCTCAGTTTAGCCACAAGGATGCTGTGCGAGACAGTAAAGACAGAGACAAAAAAAGGCATTCAGTAACTCTGTCTTCTTTTCAACTTTTGCAACCACAGCACCCACCCCATTTAGCTGTGGGCCTACATTGCCTCTGGCGTTATTTTTGTCTGCAATCTATTTGAAGAAGCCCTTTCTGTTGTCTCTTGAAAGGTTTAATTCTGAGGAGGCCTTAGCCTTCCTAGTTGCCTCGCTACATCCTTTGACAATGATCTTATATTCCTCCCAAGTAGCCTGCCCCTCCTTCCACGATCTGTAGACTCTCTTCTTCCACCTGAGTTTGCTCGGCAGTTCCCTACTTGACCAGCAGGTCTCCTGGCCCACTTTTTTGATTTCCTATCCATTGGGATGCTCTGATCTTGAGCTTGGAAGAAGTGGACCTTGAATATTTACCAACTATCTTGACCCCCTTTAATTTCTAGTTCCCTGTCCCATGGGATTTCCCCTGGAAATTGCTTGAAAAGGCTAAAGTTGGCCCTGCTGAAGCCCAGGGTTTTGATCCTATTTGGCATTCTGTTCCGATCACATAAGATCCTGAACTGCAACATCTCATGATTGCTGCAGCCAAGGCAGCCCTTAACTTTCACTGCTTCAACCACACCCTCCTTCTTATTGAGTTTAAGATCCAGCAGTGCTCCTCGACCATCCACAACCACATTCCAGTCATGTGAGCTGTCCCACCATGTCTCTGTAGCTGCCACCAGACCACAATCTCTTGACCACACACAGATTTCTAATTCCTGTTTATTCCTCATGCTACACGCATTGGTGTAGAGGCATTTCAGGGAGCAAGGTGAGCATGCTCATTCCACCCTAGGCGGGTGGGAGGCCGCCTGGTTTTCATAGAATCATAGAATCAATAAGGTTGGAAAAGACCTAAAAGATCATCAAGTCCAACCTGTCACCCAAGACCTCATGACTACTAAAAAAACATGGCACCAAGTGCCATGTCCAATCCCCTCTTGAACACCTCCAGGGATGGTGACTCCACGACCTCCCTGGGCAGCACATTCCAACAGCTAACAACTCTCTCTGTGAAGAACTTCCTCCTCACCTTGAGTCTAAACTTCCCCTGGTGCATTAATGCTAGAATACTGCCCCACTGGCACAAACTCAGCTACAAACCCATCCCCCTTTGAATCTAATTCAAAGCTTTTTGAGTGAGCCCTGCTAATTCTCGTCCTAGGACCCTTTTCACCCTACAATACAAGCTTTCCTACTCATTACTGCCACACTTGGTGTCTTATACAACCAGCCATGATTAAAGAACACAAAGCCTTGCCTAAAGCACCAATCTCAGGGTCAGGTATTTAGGGACTGGATCTTTCTATTCCATCTCATGTCATTGCCTGCAACTGGAACTGCCTTGCACACAGATGGACCCTTCGGTAATCATGCGGAGGGCTCGCACCACGCCTGGCACTCAGGAACAGCACGAGCTTGCTGGGGGAGGAGTAGGATGGTGCACGATTTTCTTTCTTCTTTTTCCTTCCTTTTTTTTTTTTTTTAGGGAGTCTGTGTGTGCATGTGTTTTTCTTTTTCTTGTCTTTCCACCCTGACTTTAACTTGGCATGGTGAGTTTTGTGCCTTTCTCTCCCCACCTCTAGCCAGCACTCCAGTTGCCAAATTTGCAGCTGCAATTTCAAAAAGCTGATATAAATCCTGCCTTGGTGCCATGCCAACTGGAGGCCTTCAACACAAACAAGAACTGCTGTCTCTCGAGGAACTCATGTGCTTCCCCAAGTGGCTGCTGTGCTGTCAGAGCTGGGAGGAAAACTTTCCATCACAGTGAGGAAGGGAGTGGGCGGATGCAGCCGAGCAGGTCCCACCATGGTCACTGTGATTAAACAACCAGCGGTTCCAGATGTCTCCCCACACCCAGGAGCATCTTGCTGGGGCTTTGAGCAGAAGCTGACCATCATGTGAGGAGGCCAAAATTTTGTGTTGTAGTGTGTTGCATCCAGGGAGAGTAATGTTCCACAGGATGTAATTTATTTATTTTGTGGTGAGAGATGTAAATTCGTGCTTATGACAGCTCCAGATGGCAGGTATTTTCTCATTACCTTGACTTCATAGCATTTGCTCTCCCTTGCCTGTTAGGCTGTGCTGGCCTTAATTTAACTTTCATGGTTTCAAACTACTGACGTCAGGGCTGATGCAGGAGTGGGCATGGAAAACACAAAGCCCTGATTTTCCTGTAGGGCCTTATATTTAATGAATGATGCACTGGGATGACCAGGGAAGAGCACTCTCTTCCGGAAGCTGCTCCTGCATGGTACTTCCTGTGGGGAACCATGAGCTCATGCTCATTTTTCAGATGTAGCCTTCATATGCTTGTGGCCTTTGCCATAGGTCTTTGTAGTTACTGGCAAACTTCCCACTGCAATAGATTTTGGATGATCATTGAATCATGGAATTATAGAATGGTTTGGGTTGGAAGGGACCTTTAAAGGTCATCTAGTCCAGCCCCCCTCCAGTCAGCAGGGACATCTTCAACTATAGCAGGTTGCTCAGAAGCCCTAACAACCTAACCTGGCATGTTTCCAGGGATGGGAGATCTACTACCTTCCTAGGCAACCTCTGCCAACATTTCACCAGCTTCAGTATAAAACATTTCTTACTGATGGACAGCCCTTCTTCCAAAACCCCAGAGAAAAGCCCTTAAATGGCTGCAAAGCCTTCACTGTACAGGGTTATCAAAAATGCAGTTTCCTGTTGTCACCAGAGTTCTATTCCAAGTCTTCCCGTGCCAGACGAGTTTATGGGAAGAAAAAAACCAATCATACAAAACACAAGAGTCAGTCATGCTTTACAGCCAGAGGAGAGGGCGTGCCAAGAGCTGTCTCAAGCAAACTGATCAACCAGGTGCTCACATAAATGGGTTGCTGTGCTGCATGCCAATGTCTGGGTGAGAGATATATTTTGCCTACTGCTGCTGTAGATACATAAAGCAGTCTTCAGCAGCAGCTGAGTATCATAAAGTTCTGCAACAGGGTGACTCCCTTTATTCCTTTAAAAAAAAAGTTTCATTTTGTACATTTAAATATTTAAAAAGATACTTTAGAGGTTTAAATATTTTTAATATTACCCTCGTGCCGCTCCTGGGGTGCATTAAGAAGTGTGTGGCCAGCAGGTCAACGTTCTCCTGCCCCTCTACCCTGCCCTGGCTAGGCCACATCTGGATTACTGAGCTCCTTACTCTGGGTTCCTCAGTTGAATAGAATAGAATAGAATAGAATAGAATAGAATAGAATAGAATAGAATAGAATAGAATAGAATAGAATAGAATAGAATAAACCAGGTTGGAAGAGACCTTCAAGATCATCGTGTCCAACCTATCATCCAACACCACCTAATCAACTAAACCATGGAACCAAGCATCCTGTCAAGCCTCGCCCTGAACACCCCCAGCGACGGCGACCCCACCACCTCCTCGGGCAAAGAAGAGGGACAAGGAACCACTGGAAAGAGTCTACAATGATGCTGAGGGACCAGAGCATCTCACTGAGGAGGAAAGGCACAGAGAACTGGGACTGTTTAGCCTGGAGAAAAGCAGGCTGAGAGGGGCTCTTCTCAATGTTGATCAATAGCTAAAGGGTGAGGGTCAAGAGGATGGGGCCAGACTCTTCTCAGTAGTGCCTAGGACAAGGGGCAAAAGGCACAAACTGGAACCCAGGAGGTTCCATCTAAACATGAGGAAAACCTTTTATGCTCTGAGAGTGCCCTGTGAGGACTTCATCCTCAGTCCCCAAAAAGTAGACTCTTTCAAATCTGATCTTCTGTAAAAATGATTACCACTCCCTTGTCTTCTCAGAACTTCAATGATCAAGCTTTTCTCTTCCCTTCCCTTGCAACCATAACTGGTTCCCAGAAACTGATGTTTCTGTTCTATAAGGCTGCAGGCAGTGTAGAGCAGATATTAACAGAAAATAGGAATAAAGAAATGTTATTCTGAAACAGAAACATATTTCAGAAATGTTCATTTGGTCGTTTTGTTTGCAGGTTTTGGTTTGGGCTTTTTAAAAAACAAGCCCAGTTAATATCTCTGTCTGTGTAACAGTTCTGGATACCCCACAGAGGAGTATATTTCCCTTTAATGCTAAAAATTCGGAAGGCCCAGCTCTGAAACATGGCATCTGTACACATGTCTGGATGTGTGAAAGAGGGGCAGAGGAGAGGGGAGAGAAAATGGCAGCTCTTCAAATGGTGGAACATTTGGAGAAGGGGATATAGGGCCAGTTTTCAAATTATATTGTTGCAAATGTTCCTGTTGCAGGAGGAAAAAAACCCATAGAGATATATATTCATACACACATTCTGCTAGGAAAATGTGGCTTAGGGAATTTAACTCTTCTCTGAAAAATTGTTGCAAACTGCAAGTTTGGATTCAAGCTGCAGATCTGTTTAAGCACCTACATCTGAGCTGGCTATCTCAGGCTCTGTTATCCTCCGCACGGATCTCGTCTAGGCAGTGATTCATCCCCTCCTACAGCAGACATGTAAATAGGTCAGATGAATCATGGCCTAAAAGTGCCTGTTCCTTGTATTGACTGCAAAAGGAGCTTGGGGTGATGGGTCCCATCATATGTATCTACGCTGCCGATAGTTGCAGTGAGGAGAGATGAATACTAGCCCAGGCACAGAAAAAAATCAAAGGGGATTATTTTGGTGTTGAGGATTGGCTTTCAAGTGCTAAATTATCCTTTACTGTTCTGAAAGATGCTGGTGGGAATCGTGATCAGTGATACACAGCTTGGTATGCTTCTTTTTCTCTCGGAGTGTGTGGCTGCCACTGCCAATTATGTCAAATATATTTCTGGTAATAACTATCACATCACAGCACATACAGGCTCATGTATTCAGGCTGGCTTAGGAGGACATGTGCATCTTTTTGTACTCTGTGAAGGTGTGTTGCTTCCTCATGCAAGAAGTAATTGCAGCAAAATAAGAGAAAAATAGATCATCCTGTCTGTTGCAAACATATGATCCACATTCCTAATCCTATTCTTCCCAGCATGTGAATCCAAGACAATCAGTTGGTTGAGTACCAGGGGCTGCCATGGTTTCTTACAGGAAGAGTAAGAGAAAAGTCAAGGTGGCCAAGGAGGTCTTTCATATGAAAGGATATTCCCAGGCTCCATCTACATTTACTGATCGATGTTTTGGTGGAGTTGAGGCCTTAAAGGATGAAAGAACATTTCTCACAAATGGGGTTGGAAAATATCTCTGTTGTGGCCAGCTGACCCAGAAACTGGTAGAGACATAAAGGCTGTGGATATCAGATTTTTATCTCAACCCCAAAAGAAAAGGACAGGACATCAAAGCAGAGCTTGAACTACCCAGAGACTTAAGCAAGAAAAGCCATTTTAGAGAAAACATTTGCCTGAATAAATTTCACTACACATGCCACAGGTTTAGGCCAAAGAAGGAGATTTTTCTAAAGCAACCACTTCAGCACAATTTTATCTTTTTAACCCTACATACCCAAAGAGGAGCTCTTGGCCTAAGGATCAACCCTACTTGGTCCTTCAGTCAATGAAACTGAGAAGAGGGACTGGAACTTGGAAAGTGGGGGAAAGAAATGGTTTGTGTGATCCTCTTTCAGAGATTACTAACAGATATCTGCTTCCTTTTGCACAGCCATTGTAGCTAGAGATAGGAAAAACAAACCAGACACTCAGTCTGGTAAGACTTTGTCTATCATTCTTGCTATGTACTCACAGAGCTGCTCGAATTTCTTCCAGTGCATCAACCTCCTTATAGTGAATGTTGATTCCACAGCACTGAAACATCACCAAGAAAATGACAACTGGTTATGGCAAACCAGTAAGTAGTTACCAAAACATGCTAAGCTCTGATTTGGTCATTTTAGCTTTTAAGTTTGCAGCCAGACTGCAGTCCCCAGGTACTTAGGTGTCTATGTATATAGGCTCAGGCAAGACCTTCTTGCTCTCTGCAACTCTCTGGAATGAGGCTGGAGCAAGGTGGGGGTCAGTTTCTTCTTTCAAGTAACAAGTGATAGGACAGGAAGAAATGGACTCAAGTTGCAACAGGGCAGGTTTCTTCCCCAACAAGGGTTGTCGAGGCCTGAAGCAGGCTGCCCAGGGAAGTAGTGGATTCCGCATCCCTGGAGGGATGTGGTGCTGAGGAACATGATTTAGTGATGACTGGGCAGTGCTGAGTTAATGGTTGGGGTTGGTGACCATAAAAGAACTTTTCCAACCAAAACAGTTCTATGATTCTATAGCAGGACAAGCTTGAGAAATTCAGGGAAGGGAACTTTAAAGTTTCTTCAGAAACTCAGCTTGAATTTAAGAAGTAGAAGCCATCTGCTCCAAAGGGCTTTGCTTGTCACATGCAACATCAGATGCAAATGAGGGTCAACCATTTGTGTTGTACCAAACTACCATGGCTCCTAGACGGTGTTGGGTACATCAAGATCAGAGGCAAGAAAGACCCAAACCACCTGCAAACACAGTGTGCCCTGCATCCGTTGCATCAAAGACCTGGCACAAGACACTTGAGCTGTCCCTACATAAAGCATTTTGGGATATGTGGGCTTTAGTAGGTCCAGCTCTACATTGCGCAAGGAAGAACATCCTTTTTTTGTGCTCCACTGAACAACAGTATTCATGGATCATTGCACTTCAGCCAAGATGCCAGAGCACAGCTCTCCCTGCACCCAGGGAGCGGGTAATACACAACCCAGGCAATCCCAGCATGCTTAGTTGACAGTTGGTTCTAATTAATTTAGTACCATATGTGGACATGCAATGTTTCAATCTTAATGTCACAAAGCATTTCAACATTACCAACATATCACATTTCACATACTCAATTACAAGATTTCTGGAACTAAAGATTTCCTAAATTTCATTTCAGAGTAAAACTTCCTGTTCCAGTCCAGAACAAAAATACATTTTAAAATGCCTGAATGTCTCATGGAGCAGCCTTTCCTCTTAATACAAACACAGATGTAGTGTGTAGGCTCATACACAACAAAAGACAAGCACATCTTATCTTCAGTCATGTAATTCCATCTTTAGACATATGCCTAAATCCTGTGATAGGCTCAGCTCAAGCAAATCAAGGCTCTACAATATCCAATCATACAGAAACACTTCAGTTGTGTGTGGATGCTGCATCTCTGCAACATGATGTTGCAGTTTAACAAGTCTCTAGTGCAACCACTTCTTGATTCATTTCAAAGGTGTTTGCCAAAGTGGGTTGTTGATCCAGCTTTCAGTCCCAAGACTGACCTTATCTTGGTGCAAATGAGCTGAACAAATGCTTGTTTAAGGAAGTGTGTGATGTTTTAAGAAGTAGATTCAAATCTGGCTTGTAAAACATCATGACTAGCTAGTTTGTTAACAGTGGATGTTCTGGAGGGAGAAGGGAAATTGAAAGGATGAATCATTATCCAGATGAAGTTCAAACACAATTTAAAAACCATTTCATAATCACAAATGTGTGCCAAATACGCCTGTCTGGCACAAACTGTAGGCTTTGCTTTTTTGTGAGTCTGCAAGTTCCTTCCTTGCTATTCCCACTATAACCTTTTGCAGTATGGTTCAAAAAAAAAAAGGAGAGTGTAAGAAGAAATTAATGCCTTCTAAATGCTCCATATACCTGACTCTTTCTTGCGTGCTGTGCTGCATCCACAAAATCACTGTTCATGAGCAACAGTGGAATACAAATACTTTTCCCATTGTGCTCATAGTGAGCTTGTGCTTGGAGTAAAGACAAAAGTCAGATCGGCTGAGATACACTGTGTCAGGAGGGCAACTCCAGCATGCGCCCACAGCAAGGTCCCTGTCTGCTTAGCTAATGTTAAATCCTGCATTATGAAGAGTGGACATGCACAGTATTGCTTTCATATGTCCAGAAACTGGGTAAATCCTCAGAAAGCTGTATAAAATACAAGGTAATAACCATGGTCAACATCTGCCCTCTCCATTTGAGGCTTATCCATCCTCTCCTGCTGGCTGGGTGCCCCTAACAGATCAACCCTTACAAAATTTTGGGCTCTTAGACTACAAGAAGGATGAACTTCTGCAGGCATGCATTTTCTCCTTGACTTCTTGATCTCTATCAGATCTCTCTTCTCAGCTGTAATCTCCACAAACATTTGCAGCTATCATAGGAATGATACGATCTTTCACTTTTTCCTTTCAAACCATTTTCTTTCACAACCTTAGAGTGCCTTAGAGTGCCTAGATTTCCTTTCAAAACATCAGTGACTGGCTGCTAGGGGAGCATTTATGACTTCGATGATAGATTAGAAACTCATCCAGAAAGCAGCAATGCAAACAAAACAGGTATTGATCTATCTTTTATATTAAATGATCATTTTCTCAGGAAGGTCCTTGGAATTCTTAATCTTCAGACTTGCAAAAAATTATGGTTTGTTCAACTCATACAAAAAGAAAAGGCTCACTGGCTGTGGCTCAGATGTCTTGACCCAAATGCCTTGTTTGCTGAGATCCCTCCTGAAAACCTAGTCCCTGTAGCTTGGATAATTCCTTGGAGATGCATATGAAAATGGGGTACAAGTGGCATGTCAGAAAAGTGCTGGTAATGTTAGGTTGAAGAAGCAGACAGAGTATTTTCAAGTGAGACCATAAACATGATTCTTCCTCTGTATTCAGCACTGGTGAGGCCACATCTTGGGTCTTAGTTCAGTTCTGGGCCCCTCACTAGAGGAAGGATGTTGAGGTACTGAGTGTGTCCAGAGAAGGGCAATGAGGCTCATGAAGGGCCTGGAGACCATGGCCTAAGAGGAGCATCTGAGGGAGCTGAGGTTGTTCGGTCTGGAGAAGGGGAGGCTCAGGGAAGACCCCATGGCTCTCTACAGCTATGTGAAGGGAGGTTGGAGCGAGGGGGGACCCAGCCTCTTCTTGATGACAAGCGACTATAGGAAATGGTTTCAAGCTGTGCCAGGAGAGGTTCAGGCTGGATGTCAGGAAATACTTCTTCACTGAAAGGGTTCTCAAACTTTGGAGTGGTTTGCTCAGGGCAGTGGTGCAGTCACCATCCCTGGAGGTGTTTAAGCAGCGTGAGGACCTGGCGCTTAGGGACATGGTTTAGTGTTGACCCTTCAGTGCTGGATCAAGGGTTGGACTGGATGATCTTTGAGGTCTCTTCCAACCAGATCTATTCTGTGATTCTGTGATTCAAAGGCATCCACTGGAATACATAGATGGAAATGAGTTCATGCAAAGTCTTGTGCCTTAAAATATTTTATGTCACTGTCTTGCAGCCTATCTTCCACTTCTTGCCTGTGAAACAGCTAATTAATGATCAGAAGCAATACTCTGACACCATAAAGAAGAGTGACTAGTTAAAGGCAGTGACTAGTTAAGGATAATGAAAAGAAAGTATCCTAAATAAAATGGCTCTTTGACAACCAGTGAGTGGAATTTATTTGCATTACTCCACCATAAATTGTAATCAAGAACATGCATCCATAAAAAACAAAGCTTTTTATGAAGGAAAAGGTTGGGGTAATTAGGCAAATTGTAATGGCCCACTTGATTAGCTTTTCCTACAGGTAAGACTGTTGGCTGACTAATGCTAGTACTTCTGTTTTGTACCTGCTGACAGTGTTCAGATGTTGAGGCTCCAGCTCTCAGACATCACTGCTGCCAATGTTTTCCATTGCATTCAGTGGTAAATACAAATTTTATGGTATCTGTTATGAGAAATACCTACAGTGTCTCTTTAAGAGTTGTGGCACAGGATAAAATATGCCATTTGTGGGTATAAAAATCAGCAAAGTCTTGGAAAGTCTTAGCTAATCAATACTACTTTAAGCCTGTGTTAAATCTCACCAAAAAAACCCCAGGGACCCCACAGCCTTTCATGAAGGTGTCTGAAATACACATGGAGAGCTGCAGGAGTAACGCAAATCACGACCTAAACTCACTGTAGCCATGATACAATTTAGAAGGAACTCCTGCCAGAACTCTTCATCTCCTTCACAGCTCCAAAGGCAGAAAACATTACCTCTCTTGAAGGCTTTAACCACAGGCACACAAAAGAAAGAAGTGCTATCTCACTGTAATAATATCTTAATTATGTACAATACTTAGCACTAGTTTTACACCAGATGAGTCATAGTAGAAGCTTGTACTTTGCTGTTTGACTAAATCCCACAGCACTAGGAGCTCCCTGCAGCAAATGCTTACCAGCTCTTTTCTCAGACCTCCTTCAGGGGAGGCTGTTTTGAAGGGTGCTGCAAGAGGATGGGCAGACACCATGCTTTATAAATAAGATCTCAGAGGCAGGAAGAACATGCCAGAGAAACACATTGAAAGCTGCTCCGTTGTTGTCCGTCCATTCATGTCCATTTTAATTAATTTGGATTCTAGAAATTATGCAACTTGGATTCATCCCTTGCTTTTTAAAAGCAGATTATCTTTAGAAGAAAAATTTTCTTTCCTGTGAGGGTGTAGAAGCACTGGAGCAGACTGCCCAGGGAGGTTGTGGAGTCTCCTTTCCTGGATGCAGAGGGAAACTGTGACTAAGGATGAGGAGAAGGCTGAGGTGCTCAATACGTACTTTGCCTCGGTCTTTAGCACTGGAACCAGCAGTTCCCTGGAACCCCAGCCTCATGAACTAGGAGGCAGGAGGAGAATCAGGATGAAGTCATCACAGCAAATGAGGAAGTGGTCAGTGATCTGCTATGCTGCTTAGACACACACAAGTCTGTGGGGCCGGATGGGCTACACCCAAGGGTTCTAAGGGAGTTGGCAGATGTGCTCACCAAGCCACTTTAGATTATTTGCCTGAAGTCCTGGCTAACTGAGGAGGTCCCAATGGACTGGAGGGTAGCAAATGTAACACCCATCTACAAGAAAGGAAGAAAGGAGAATCCAGGAAACTACAGACCTGTCAGTCTGACCTCAGTACCAGGGAAGGTCATGGAGCAGGTAATCTTAAGAGATGGAATTCTTCTTCTCAAGAGCTTTTACTTTCCTAGCCTGATCCCTGGTGGCTCAGATGACTTCTTTGTAGTCCTCCCATGTGGCCTATTCTCACTTCCATTTCTTACAGACTCCTCATTTTTTTTAGAATCATAGAATCAGTCAGGGTTGGAAGGGACCACAAGGATCATCTAGTTCCAACCCCCCTGCCATGTGCAGGGACACCCCACACTAGATCAGGCTGGCCAGAGCCTCATCCAGCCTGGTCTTAAACACCTCCAGGGACGGCGCCCCAACCACCTCCCTGGACAGCCCATTGCAGGGCTTCACCACTCTCATGGTGAAGAACTTCCTCCTCACGTCCACCCTGAATCTCCCCACCTCCAGCTTCATTCAGCCTAAGAAAGTCCAGGAGCACCTTTTTCATGCAAGCCAGCCTCCTGGCACTCTTGCCTGTCTGCTTCTTTCTTGGGATTCACTGTTTCTGGGCTTTGAGGAGATGGTCCTTTACTACTAACTAGCTTTCTGAGGCAGCCTTCCCTTCCAGACCAAGAAGATCCCTGGAGAGTATGAAGTCTGCTCTCTTGAAGTCCAGAGTAGTGATCTTGCTTTGCACCCTCTGATGTCTAAGGATTTTTAACTCTACCATTTCATGGTTGCTGCAGCCAAGGCTACCCTTAAGTTTTATGTCACTCACCAGCCTGCCCTTGTGAGTGAGGACAAAGTCCATCGTAGCATCTTTTCTTGTGGGTTCCTTTACCACTTGGAGGAGTGTCATTGATGCACTTCAGAAACCCCTTAGATTGCCAGTGCCCTGCTGTGTTATCCTTCCAACAAATATCAGGGTGGTTGAAATCTTTCATGAATACCAAGGCTTGTCAATTCAAAGCTGCTCTTATCTGTGTATAGAGGCCCTCATCCACTTAGTCTTCCTGGTCAGGTGGCCTTGTAGTGGACCACCTCAGTAGAATCCTTTCAGTTGGAAAAGACCTTTAAGACCATTGAGTCCATTATGCAATTTGAGCAAGTCTAGTACTAAACCATGTATCCCATTACAAGTAAGGTCTCAGTGTCTGAAACGATTTGGCAAAATTAATGTCTCTCTTTTCCAGAGTTGCAGTAAGGACTTAAACTGACACAGCTTCAGAAAGTTAAAACAATCAAACACTCAATTGTTCAAAGCAACAGATACACCAGGGTTGGGACTGAGGGTGGTAAAGGCATTCAATGCAAGCTGATCTCAGGCTAACAAATCCTGGGTAACATCTGGTACAGTTGGAGATGTGAATCTTTGAAATAGCTCTAATATAAAATAGAAATGCAGAAAAGTTAAGCCTTATATTGAACTCACAATTCTCCCCCAGAAAAGTGTCTCTGTCTTGGGTGGAGGAAAAGGAGCACAGCCCATTGACCATCCTCATATCTGTCTTCCTTTCCTTGCTACTGCTGGCACCAGTGCCCCTGCACTCCTGCTGGTGCAGGGCCCTGCTGTGCACATGTGCTGAGAGATGTCCCTCTAGCGGGTTTTATACCTAGTCCAGGCTGTCTCTGCCTTCTAGGTGATGTTAGCATTATTTGGAAGAAAAGTTAAGTCACATAGTCATGTATGTTTAGTGTGCACTTAATTTTGCTCATTAGCATATTGAGAGGTTTCAGCTTTCACAGAATCAGAGGATGTTAACAGTTGGATGGGACCTCTAGAGATCATCTAGTCCAATGCCCCTGCCAAAGCAGGATCACCTAGGGCAGGCTGCACAGGAGTGCACAGGAACATACCCAGACAGCTCTTGAAAGTCTCCAGAGAAGGAGACTCCACAATCTCTCTGGGCAGCCTGTTCCAGTGCTCCACCACCCTCACCATAAAGAAGCTTTGCAGGTTTAATATTAAACTTGCAGTTAATTAGGTAAAGGTTTTCATTCATTCTCACCCTCGCCCTCAAAATCTGCTTTGAAGTTGGATGTTTATGTTATTTGAGCCCTGCTTCATCATTTTTTAGCCAAAATAGGGCCATCCTATCTTCACAAGACTCCCTTCTCTGGCCATTACTATGCCAGCTTCAAAGATCTTCATTTAACACAAACACCTGCTGATTGTAAATGACCTTGGTCCTGAAGAGAACTAAATCAACCTGGCTCCCTGTTCTGCAGTAAGATAGGCTGTTTTCCCACACCATGTCCTTCAGTACCACATCTCTGTGTCCTTTAAACATGTTTTGTGCAGAGTACCTCTCCTTCCTACATTTAAAGGCTTGTTGAGCTCCATGAAATCCTTGATAATCACTGGACCTTTTCCCAGGTCCCTCCATGTACCCTCTCAGGGGAAAGTGGCCATCCTCAGATCAGTAGTGACCTTGAAACTTCAGCTCTTTTAATCTGAAATACGTGAATAATACCATTTTCAAGCCTTCATAAATTGTGTTGTAAACCTGAAAGTAAAACCACTACTGGATAGATACTTTTAAAGGTATTTATATAAAGTTCAAAAGCAGATGGCCTCGCAGCAAAGGACAGTGCAATCCTCATTCACAGTCAGCAGGAGGGGTAGACTCCAGACCCAGGTTCTTTGAATCTCTGCCTGGAAGACCACACTGGAAATTTCAAGTTAGACATGGTGAAAAATGGTTCCCTTCTGCCTCCTCTTCTTTGTCTAATCTAATGGATAAGTGGAGTGCCTAAGTATCTGGCTATCATGGACCACCAGGAGGCAGTTGCCAGAGTCTCTGTCTATGTGAATACAAATATTCTGTTTGTCAAACATTCCTGTAATGAAAGTTCTGCTGTGGTACCTTCCAAGAGACTCTTGAGTAATTGAAAGAAGTAAATACTTCATGTTGTACCAATAGCTGCTTATGATACTCACCAGCATTAGCTGGTAGTCTAGAGACACACACTTCACCAGGAAGCTTCCATTCCTACACATTATTTAAATAGAAGTTGTTTTTTGCAAGTGTAGTACTTCTAAACTGAGGTTTCTTGCATTTGTCTTGGTGCTTTTTAAAGTGCAGTTCCTGTCTTATCAAAAGCTTTACCCAGAACCACCCATGAGGAACAACATGCATTCCACACCATTGTGTGGTGCCAAGAGGATGCATCCAAGTGAAAGGACAACAAATCATTCTGCTCATAAAATCATTTCCATATCAGCCAGGAATGCACTAAATAATGCATCATTCCTCTGCTAGTCAAAAGGTCACCTTTTGGTCTACAAGCAGCTGCATTCCCTCGAGATCCTGCTGCAAGGAGGGAACAAAGTGTGTGCGCTAACAACAAGTTCAAGAGATGCAAGTATCAGACAGGTTTCTGGAGGCCTCCCAGAAGCACCAGTTGAGAACTGCTGCCAAATTTCCTTTCTCTCATTTTTCTCTTCCATCCCAAATAACATCCTTGTTTCCTCTCCTCTTCCGAAGTAAGGGAGTTGTATGTAACCATGAGAAAACAAACAGCCAACCCAGATTTTGACACCATGCGGGGACAAGTATCCATGCAGATTAGAGATCTCCTATTCATCACTGATTTCCTATCACATTTGATGAGAAGCTACAACAAAGAGACTAAAGTAGCCCCCAGGAAGGCCCTCTGTGAGTCTGAGTTGAGCTTGGAGGCTGATGAAACTCCTATTCCTTAACTATATATTGCTAGCAAGCTGACTCTGTGACAAAAATATATACACCATAGAAGCATCTGACCCACAGCTGGTCTAGACACAACCCTGGTATTTGAGGCTTTCATCCAGTAGATAAGGATGAAATACATTGCTGCTCAGATGATATATCTTTGTCAGGGACTCAGATATGAGTTTTGCGGCTAGAAATTCATTCAGCTTTCTAGACTGAGGTGTTGGTTATAACATATGGAACTTAGTTTGGAGGAAGGGAGTTAGAAACCAAAAGAAAATCAGCATGGGTTATCGTCTAGGTCAGAATCTGTTCTTCTAACAGGTAGCTTGGGGTGGTACAGAGAAGACATCCTTACCAGACTTGACTTTGACAGGATGGTGGGAGAAGCAACATATTGCCCATGTAGAATTTTCTCAATTATGTGTTCCACAAACCTAATCATGTTCCAATTTCCAGAATCCCTAAATCAAAATTGCTTACAACCAGAATAGCTTTTGTTTCAAATTAAATCAAACAAGCAAGGAGAGAAATAACAACTGCACGAGAATAAAACAAGCATGTAACTCTGTGAAAGCAATCTTGCGCTGATGCATAGCAATCCCTCCTAGGCTGCAGCCTGGGGAACACTTCATTTTCTAAGGTCCAGCACTCAATAACATTCATCTAACCATAGGCACCACTCATGTCTTTCCTTACCCAAAACCCCAAATGAAGCTCACACAGAGATAAGTTGTCCTGGTTTGAGCTAGACCTGAACTAATTCTGTTCAGTGATTTGACTTCTCTGCTCAGTGACAGCACTTTCTGAAGCTCACAGCATGTTTTCACAGACAGTGACTGATTCTAGCAGTGATAATACTGATGGTTAGAGCTACTGCCAAGGGCCAGGCTGAAGAAAGGCTCTTGCTTAGACTTGCTCCTGTGCAGACCAAGGGCACTGCTAAATCTTGTGTCCCACATTGGAGTTCAGGATGTCCGATGTGACACCTGTGGAAAGGAGCAGATAGGACAGGTGCCATCATGAGATGTTGGGTGACAGGTTGGACTTGATGATCTTTGAGGTCTTTTCCAACCTTGTTGATTCTATGATTCTATGACAGGTGAATGTAAGCTGACCAACAAGGGTTTCCATCCCATAGACATCATCTTCAGGATAAAGCTGAGGGAATCACCATGGTCAAGCCACTTCTTCAATGGACAATATCCAAGGAGGACTCTGTCCATTCTTCATTCAATCCTGATATATGTGTTCCTGAATCCAGTTCCAGAATCCTGAGTCCAGTTCCCACCTGCAGCTGAGTCTAGTCTGGGACTTCTCCCAGCATCAGTGGTGACTGTGACATCATTGTATCAGGGATTGGGTTGGATATTGGTTTGTATCTCTTTGTATCCATTCAATTTTATTGTTATTATTTCCATTCAATCTGGTTTAGTTTTCTTTCCCAACCCATCAGTGTCGCTCCCTTTTTCCCTTTCTCTTCTGTTTGGGAAGAGAAAGGAGTTCATAGAGAGCCTCTGTCACTCATCTGTTGTCCACCTCAGCCCTAACCCTTGGCAGATGAATAAAGCAACAACTCAGCCCATCCATATGTGCTTTTATCTCCCCAGTCACTCACACATCAATATTGCAGATTCCATGAAGCCCCCTGAGCTCTGGGCGTCCTACCCCTGTTCCAGGGTGATTCTTTAACTCCACTTGTTGCATTTGGATTTCCACTACTGCCACGGCTTGTGGCCACTGCCAGCCAGCACAAAACCCTGCTCTAAAGCACCATGCCATGTGGCAAGGCTCTGCAGCTCAGCAAGCTTCAAGCCTTGGAGCCACAGTGGGCACAGGAAGGTGGCAAATATCAAAGGACAGAAAACAGAGTGAAGAGTGGATGGCTCCACAGGTTTCTTCAAATGAATTGGCAAACACATTTTGAAATTTGCACTTTAAAAAGTCAAAGGCAGAATATGACAGGACAGCCACTCTTGCCATGAACTGTTCTTCACAATAAGCTGGAGGTAACAACAGCAAATGCCAGAGAGGCTGTGCCACTGTGATCAAACTGAAACCTCCTGTTTGTCATGTATCCCTCTGCTGCTGTCCCCTGAAAGCCTGGAACAGCATGTGCTGCACAAAGAAAGCCCCTGATGCTTCTAACAGCAGCCAGACCGACCATTTCCCAGCCATGTTAACATCAGGTATGGGTGATTACTGCAATTCAATCTGCACCAACATTACAGGATATACTGGACCCATTATTTGGTAGATCATAAAGTAATTTTGGTTGGAAAATACCTTTAAGGTCATCAAGACTAGCTGTTAAGCCAATGCTGTCAGGTCACCCTTAAATTATGTCCCTCAGAACCATATCTACATGGCTCTTTAATCCTTCCAGGGATGGGGACTCCACCACTTCCTGGGACTGCCTGTTTTAGGGTTTGGCAGCCCTTTTGAGACAGAAATTATTCCTAATGTCTAGTCTCAACCTCCATTGGCACAACTTGGCCTTTTCTTCTATGGCTTGCGTTTGGGAGAAGAGATTGACCCCCGTCTGTCTCCAACCTCCTTTCAGGTAGTTGAGGAGAGTTGAGGTGGTCTCTGGTCTCCCCTGAGCATCTTCTTCTCCAGATAAATATCTCCAATACCCTCAGCCACCCATCATGAGACTTGTCCTCCAGACTTTTCATCAGCTTCATTGCCCTTATCTGGATCTGATCAAGCACCTCAATGTCCTTCTTGTAGTGAGGGGCAAATACTCCATATGGGGCTGGGATACCACTGGCATTACTTAGCTCATCCAGCTGAGTGGAAGGCTGCACAGGCCTGCATAAAAGAGAAAAAAAAAAAAAATCAAAACAACACAGGAAAGAAAAGCAAGTCTGATAGCAAAAGGCTTAGATTTGTTCATCAGGACTACACATCTCCCTTGCAAAACATTCATGAGGCTGAAAAGTATAGAAAGCTGAAGATACAGACTAGCACACCATTTATTTAAAACGTGTGATCCCAGTAAAGCTGAGGGATACTTCTAGCCAGAATTTCAAGTCAGAATGTGATGGCAGCCCACTGGCCAGCCAACAGGCCAGGATTTGGTACTGTACTAACACATGGTAAGACTAATGGCAAGAGAAGCAGGAATGGGAACATGCAGCCTTCACACTCCAAGTCTAATCTTGTCTTCCTCTCACGAAAAGCAACATGCTTTTGGGCTTCCCTAATGTGATTTTGCAGTCTTTGATGTATCCTGACTTGGCCAAAGGGCTTGACAATATCAGCACAATCCTGAGCTGTGTTCTTTCCTTGGGCTGCCTCTAAAAATGTCAGCCTCTCTCCACTGACCATACAAGTGGCCTGGTAAGAGAAGATTTCCAGTACAGACTCCTGCACAAGGTGCTTAAAGTCAGGCATTGGCAATATCACTTCTGCCTCCTATCCTTCCATTCCTATTCTTCCCTCCCTGGCTAATGAGTTTCTTTGGCAAAGAACTTCCTTTGGCACCCGGCACATAAAAACATGTGCTAGACTGGAATAAGAGCCAGTCTGTGCTCCCAAGTTGGTGTGCACAAACTAGCTGTGGCCCAGCTGCTCACTGCAGCAAGACCAAGAGAGCATCAATGTCCTCCATCCCATCTCCAGGACACCACAGCCAGGAGACCCTAGCCTAGCAACTGGACTGGAGCTCTCCAGCACTGCAGTGAGCACTGCAAGGATCAGTGGCCAATGAAGTCAGAAGTATGGTAATGGTTTTTTTTTCCTCTTAAGCATGTTTTCAAGGCTATTCCTTTGATATATGTATTTACTAGGCTGCCATCCAGTTAACATGTGCACACACACAGAGATGATCATGTACAGCTTTCCTTACAGTTCTGATAAACTGTGTAATTTATTCTGGTTGTCAAAGTTGTTTTTCCATTTCTCCTGCAGAAAGGGAGCAATGTGATTGTTGCTGTGGTGATCGTCCCTTAATATTTTTAGCAGTCATCTGGCTTAAAGTCATGGCTGGCTCTGAAAAGTATCATTTTATTACAGCACAGTATTAAAACATTAGTGAAGAGCCTTTCATTTTTCACACTAAGTATTATTTATCAATATGCAGGTTGATGAATGAAAACATGCATTCCTTTATCATAAACAAGCCTGGTTGAGGCTTTTGTTTTGTCAGCTCCCTTCTCATCCCCCCCTCTGGGATAAAGCTGCCCAGTAGAAACCTGCACCTGGCTGGGTTATATCTTCAGGAGGGTGCAGACTTACTCAGAAACAGCAATGCTGACATTAAGAATAGCTCCACGTGCAATCCCCCAGGCAGAGGGTTTAAAAAAGCTTCTTCCTTCCTTGTTAGCAAGGTTAATGACTGCTCTGCAGAAGGGGAGCAAGGCCATTTCATTTTTTTCTCCTTCATTCCTGAGGTTGCAGAGCCAGCACTCCTCTGTCTGTGGGAAGGACAGCAAATGTCAACTCTTTACATTCATTTGTACCTTGATCAATGAAGATGTTTGGCAGGGAAAACTGTTATGTACAGTACAAAAATAAGTACAAAACGTCTACCAAGGGAAGAAGTGGCTGATGGCAAATTGTTTCCATTTGTAGCCTGGGCTGTAGATCTATCCTTCCACAGAAATAGGACAAGAGGAAACAGCCTCAAATTGCACCAGTGAAGATTTAGGTGGGACATTAGGAAATATTTCTTCCCCAGGAGGGTCATCAAGCCCTGGAACAGGCTGCTCAGGGCAGTGGTGGAATCCAGAACCCTGGAGGGTTTTTAAAGCTGTCTAGATGTGGTAGAGTGACACGGTTTAGTGGTGACCTGGCAGTGCTGGGTTAACAGGTGGACCTGATGATCTTAAAGATCTTTCCCAACCAAAATAATTCTATGATTCTGTGATCCTACCAAAGTAAAAGTGGTAGCACTGCTCCCAGCCTCAAATCTATGGCAGCAATGCACAGCCCACAGGGAGGTGCTGATGCTGGAGATCCAGCTCTCAAGCCTCCCACACTTGTCTCCTTCCTTTCACTTTGAAGAGCAACTCAAACATTCTGGCAGTGGCTGAGTTTTAAAGCTGCAAAACTACTTTGCTTAGATTGCTTTCCTGTAACCTCCTTCAAAAGGAGCTCTCCCATAGGATTAATCACAGAAAAGAAACACATGAAGGGTAGATGGAAATAAGCTCAACTAGCCCAGCAGAAAGATGTCCTCTGATTTAGTTGTGATTTTCTGAACATTATTGTTCAAAATTTTGTTTGTCTGTTTTAGAATACATAGAATAAACCAGGTTGGAAGAGACCTTCAAGATCATCGCGTCCAACCCATCAACCAATCCAACACCGCCCAAGCAACTAACCCACGGCACCAAGCACCCCGTCAAGTCTTCTCCTAAAAACCTCCAGTGATGGCGACTCCACCACCTCCCCAGGCAGCCCATTCCAATGTGCAATCACTCTTTCTGTATAGAACTTTTTTCTAACATCCAGCCTGAACCTCCCCTGGCGCAGCCTGAGACTGTGTCCTCTTGTTCTGGTACTGCTTGCCTGGGAGAAGAGACCAACATCCGTCTGTCTACAACCTCCCTTCAGGTAGTTGTAAAGAGTAATAAGGTCACCCCTGAGTCTCCTCTTCTCCAGGCTAAGCAACCCCAGCTCCCTCAGCCTCTCCTCGTAGGGCTTATGTTCCAAACCCCTCACCAACTTTGTTAGAACTCAGGATTAATCATTCAGGAAAGTTGACAATTCTGTTTCTTCATGTTCTATGGGAAATGGGTGTTTCCCAGCAATTAGGACAATTTCCAGATTCTTTGTTTTGAGGTGGGAATGAACTGGGGGCCTGTTCATTTTCTATTCAGGCAACTGAGCGTGCTTGATGCATCTGAATAAACCAGCTCTTGTTTCGAGGTGCACTGACAGAAGCTACCACAAAACTTCTCTTTTATAATCAGATTGCAAATATAGGTGAAATGAAACCATATATCTTCTTCATTTTAATATGAAAAACTCCTAGAATCATAAGTAAACTACTTAATGTGCATATATTTGTTTACATTATTAGAAGAGAGTAGAGTAAAGTAGAGTAGAGTAGAGTAGAGTAGAGTAGAGTAGAGTAGAATAGAATAGAATAGAATAGAATAGAATAGAATAGAATAGAATAGAATAGAATAGAATAGAATAAACCAGGTTGGAAGAGACCCTCAAGATCAGGGGACACAGTCTCAAGCTGTGCCAAGGGAGGTTTAGACTTGAGGTGAGGAAAAAGTTCTTCACTGAGCGAGTCATTCGTCATTGGAATGGGCTGCCCAGGGAGGTGGTGGAGTCACTGTCCCTGGAGGTGTTCAAGGGGAGATTGGACGTGGCGCTTGGTGCCATGGTCTAGTCGTGAGGTCTGTTGGGACAGGTTGGACTTGATGATCCTTGGGGTCTCTTCCAACCTTGGTTATACTGTGATACTGTGATACTGTGAAGATCATTGAGTCCAGCCTATCATCCAACACTATCTAATTAACTTAACCATGGCACCAAGTGCCCCATCCAGTCTCTTCCTAAACACCTCCAGTGATGGTGACTCCATCACCTCCCTGGGCAGCCCATTCCAATGGGCAATCTTTCTATCTATGAAGAAATTCTTCCTAACATCCAGCCTAAACCTCCCCTGGTGTGGCTTGAGACGATGTCCTCTTGTTCTGGTGCTGGTTGCCTCAGAGAAGAGACCAGCCCCCACCTGGCTTCAACCTCCCTTCAGATAGTTGTAGACAGCAATAAGGTCTGCCCTGAGCCTCCTCTTCTCCAGGCTATGCAACCCCATCTCCCTCAGCCTCTCCTCACAGGGCTTGTGCTCCAAACCCCTCACATAACTATACACATTTACTATGAACTGCATTAAGTGTGACAATAGAATACCACAGGATGACTGTGCCCATGTGCTTTGTTTCTCCCTGCTTCTCTAGAAACCTCAGAATTTTTATTATTTCATCTGCAAACTCTCATTAAGTGCTGGAAACTCATTCCTTCCAAAAAAGCAATTAAATCCTCCATGGTCTTAACATTCCCTGGGTAGATGATGGCTGATTTAGCACCCTGTTGATGCAGCACGTAACATCAGAGGTGCAAGAAACCGAGCTGCAACATCAGAGGAGCAACCAACCACTGCCTCCTAGCCTTCCAACTCTTTCCTATAGTCAACAGCCTAATGAGGGGATGGCACAATCCAGCTCACAATCTTAAACATGCACAAAAGTGGAGAGGCCAGGATTCAGCAGCTGGCTTGCTTTTGTCTTGACCCTTTCCATGCCATGTCCGATAAGGTGATGCTACAACAAACTACCAGGGTAATACGTGGGCATGAATTCACACATGCCATATACATGGGTACTCTTGCTCATACTATGCCTTTGAAATGACAGAATTCTGCAAAGCAAGGAAGTGGCAGTCCTGGGAGCTGGGAAAAAGCATGAAACATTAGCTGAACTTCTTTTCTGTGTCATTTTCAAATAGTTCCAAAGGGTCTGTGGAAATTTCACTCTAATTTAAACCTATAATGTTATAAGAGAAACAAAGCCAAAGAAATAGCAGGCTATGTTGGCTGGAGTGCTGCCTTCCCAGAGCTACTTTGATGCCTCTCATTAGCCATAAATGCCAGGTTTCACTTCACATGCTCAGACAGAGGTGATGGATTTTGGCTCACTCCCCATTGGCATGCACCAAACTTGACATAACCACAGCTCCACAGGACCAGAATGAACCTTCAAAGTCCCACTCTGTTGTATGCAGCTCCATTTCCAGGCTTATCAAACACTGGAATAGGCTCCTCAGGAAGCTAGCTGAATCCCCATCCCTGTAGGTGTTTCAAAGATGCAGAGATGTGGTGCTGAGGAACATGTTTAGCACCAGACTTGATAGAGCTGGGCTCTATAATCTTAAAGGTCTTTTCCAACTAAAAAAATTTCTATGATTTCATGATTTCCATGCAAACTCTCAGCATCAAGACAACTTCCCAAAACATTCTCCAGGCAATTAGAAGACAATATTGCCTTACCTGCTGTAAGGCAATATTATTGTGAGTATATATCACAACATTGCTTTTTGCATGTTCACTCACAGTCGGGTCGCTGCCTTTGTTGCAGGGGACTGAGATACAGCCCCTGTGGGAGCTGTGGATGGTGCACTGGGCAGCAGAATGTGGTTTTCTGTGCTATTTCTGAAGCTCTGTGATTTGTTTCCTGCCTTGCATGCAGACCAGGGTTTCACTTCAATGCAAAGCTCAGACTGAGCTGTCAGTCACAATACACTTCTCTTTTTTTCCCCCATTTGAGAAAATGGATTTATATCTGTGAAAGATGCCCTCCATTCACAACCCTGTAGGCTTAGCTACATTGACTCTGGAGTGAAATAGAGAGATGAAGGTATGTGACAGAATTGAGCCTGTACTAGAAAGCAAGCCTAACTTATGTCCAAATCCCAGCCTTGTTGAAGTACAAACAGTGGTCTGCTTTGGCTGTACTGGACTTGGAATCAAATCCCATAAGAAGCTGTGCAGGTGAAAAAACAAGCTGAGTTATTTAACAGTGTATTTCCAATGATTCCTGCTGACAGTGTAGTTTTCAGGTCCAAATTCTCAGCCAGTAACTCGTGACCCAGTTATGAAGTCAAGATTACAGTTCACAGATAATTTTCCCCATAGCAATTTTGGAGAGAAAAGGATGCTAAAAGAGCATAGTAAGCATAAAAAAAAAAAAAAAGACAAAACCAGTTGGCTAGATAGCTGAACTAGGTAAAACTCAGGTTAATAGTAAACAAACTCAGACAAACAGGGTTTTGGCAGCAGTTTTTGCAGTCCCATAGAGAGGAATTTAGGAGCTCCTCAGTCAAGGCAGGTAAGTTGGATAGTCTTTAAACAGTCACACATGGTATCATAGTATCAGTCAGGGTTGGAAGGGACCACAAGGATCATCTAGTTCCAACCTCCCTGCCATGGGCAGGGACACCCCACACTAGATCAGGCTGGCCAGAGCCTCATCCAGCCTAGTCTTAAACACCTCCAGGGACGGCGCCCCAGCCACCTCCGTGGACAACCCATTCCAGGGCTTCCCCACTCTCATGGTGAAGAACTTGCTCCTCACGTCCACCCTGAATCTCCCCACCTCCAGCTTCATTCCATTCCCCCTAGTCCTATCACTACCTGATATCCTGAGAAGTCCATCCCCAGCCTTCTTGTAGAATAGAACAGAACAGAACAGAACAGAACAGAATAGAACAGAAAAGAACAGACCAGACCAGACCAGGTTGGAAGAGACCTTCAAGATCATCGTGTTCCCTTTAGATACTGGAAGGTCACCTTGGAGCCTTCTCTTCTCCAGACTGAACAGCCCCAACTCTTTCAGTCTGTCCTCATAGAAGAGGTGCTCCAGCCCTCTGATCATCCTCGTGGCCCTTCTCTGGACACCTTCCAGCATGTCCATATCCCTCTTGTAATAGGGGCTCCAGAACTGGATGCAGCACTCCAGGTGGGGTCTCACCAGAGCTGAGTAGAGGGGGAGAATCACCTCCCTTGACCTGCTGACATCACCCTCTCATCTCCACTTCACATGAAGGCAAAAGGAACTTGTGCTTAAAACCAGACTGAATGCCTTTAATTCTGACGGAATCCCTCCCTCCTTCTCCACTACCAAAAGTTATTAAGATGTTCATGTATCTTTAGCCAAATCAGCTTCATAAAAGAGCTTGATTTTTGGAAAGGAAAAAAATAAAATAAAAAAAACCAATCAGACCCAAGACACATTCCCTACCTTGGGATGCCCAAGTAGGTTGTCTCTTGACTCCCTCTAAGCACTCCCAAAAATTGGAAGATGTCAATTACCAAAACAAACAAACAAACAAACAAAAAACCAAACAAGTGAATTTAGTTTTGATAGGGAATGCAGCACAGAATGTTTTGGCTACAAATAAAACCTGACATCCTGCAAAGATGATAAGGACCTACACGTGGACAAGTAGGATCAATATGAGCTAAAATGGTGTTTCATAGCTGGCATCAAGCCTGATTCATACTGACAGAATACATAAACCCTCAAAAGAGCAATGAGGTGCTCTGGCACATGTGGACATTTTCTGAACCCACACATAGCGAAGGTTTTAGCAGTGAAGAACTCGGCTTTCTCAGCTCCAAGTTTAATCAGCCTTCGCCTTGCTGGGTTTGGAGCAATGGCTCTGAATGCAGAATAGAGAGACATTTTTCACTATGTTTCTCCACAGAACTGACAAATTTGTTACTGTTGTAAAAACAGGACACAGTTTCAAAATCCTCAGAGTGCCTGACAATGCCAAATATGTTTCTCTTTTCATTAGCATTCAGAGATCGCTATGCTCAGACCAGCCTCATCTACTTTTTCCACTCACATAGATAGAGTTGATGTTGGATCATCAGCCATTTCAATTCTGATCCAAGGTAATAGCCTAGGACCAGAGCAATCAGATATACTGAGAGGGTGCTTCCAAATTAGCATGGAAAGTGCTAGACATCCCCAACATAGCCTCCCACCGGCCTATTTCAATCTGGTGTGAGCTCAGTGAAAATCTTGTGGCTACCCCACCTCCTTGTTTGAGAATTAGAGACACTTTTCCCAGCTTGTAGAATGGTTTCAGAAGTAGATATATCCAGACATTTAAAAAATGATCAAGGAACTCAAAAGTGTTACCTCAGCCTTTGGAATCAGTGTATTCTTCAACAGTCTTTGCACATATTCCATTCCACCCACACAGAAAGAATGTGAATGAAATGTCTTTGCATGTTCCAGGTGGCAACTGTCTGAAGAGGTCAAGGAAAAAACAACAACAACCACCACCACCACTCCCCAAAACCAACCAACCAACAACGAAAAAATACCAACATGACAGGGCAGAAATAAAAAACCCCAACAGAATAGCAAAATACTTAGCCAAATTTTGTTTCTTCCAGGGAGAAGCAGCAAGTAGAAGGACAATGAAGCTAGTGAAGGGTCTGGAGAACGGGTTTTTGTGAGGAGTGACTGAGGGAACTGTGGTTGTTTAGCCTGGTAAAAAGGAGGATGAGGGGAGACCTTCCTGGTGTCTACCACTCCCTGAAAGGAGGTTAGAGTGAGGTGGGGTTTGGTCTCTTCTCCCAAGTGATAGGACAAGAGGGAATGCCTAAAGTTGTGCTAGGAGAGGTTTGGTTTGTATATCAGAAGAAACTTCTTCACTGAAAGGGTTCTCAAACCCTGGAACAGGCTCCTCAAGGAACTGGTTGAATCCCCACCCCTAATGGTCTTTAAAAGATGTGGAGGCGTGGTGCTGAGGGACATGGTTTAACAGCATACTTGGTAGAGTTGGATGGATTGGATTCAATTAATGGTTGGATTCAATTATTACAGAGGTCTTTTTCAAACCCAAATGATTCTATTATTTTAAGTACCATTCTCCCTTTGTATTGCAACCCTTGTGAAGAAGAGAACAATAACTTGAAGCCAGAGACATCTTGATTTCTCCTGGGACTGCTCAACCCTTTGGGCTTCAGCCCAAGGACCCACATCATTCTGAAAACATCTTTGATATCATGTGTCTCTTTCATGAAGTTAGAGTTTTTTAACTGGACATACCTAAACATCCCCAGTAGGCCTCTTCAGGAAGGCTGGACTCCTTTCCTTCGTTAAACACTGCCATCTCTCAATTTGTCCACTCTCCTTGTTAGCACAGACCTCTATCTCCTCTCTACCTGGTCACATCCAGACATCATGTTACCTGACAGAATTTGCAGTAAGAATTTGTCACTTGCATTTCCACTTAGCTTCTTCTAACCCACTTTCACCATACCCCTCACTCCTTTTCATCTTTGCCATACTCACATCTAGCCCCAGTGAGCTAGAATTGGATACTTCTCTCACCACAGCCAACAAGGAGCTTGGCATTGCCTAAATTAAATCAGTTGACTATCATTTCTCCATGGTAAATGGAGAGAGACAGCTACAAAAGGTTGTTCATCCTACTGTATCATCATCAGAGAGAAGAAGAATTAATCACTTTTTAAAGGGCAGAAGATCAGGCAGTAAGCTCTGAGATGTGACCGAACTTTCAGGCAGCTACAGTTCAGCAGTGTCACCCATAGAGCACAAAGTATAAAGGTCTGAAAGACAAAAACTGATGAACTGCTCGAGAGCTTCACTCTAGTAGCCCAGATGTCCTGCTCTTTCCATTAGCACTTTTAAGGTGAGGGTAGAGGATGGTGATGTTTTGAAGACCATAAGGAAATATTTGGCACTCATCTGACATCAGTTCCGGGCAACAGCATGCTGAGTGCTAGGTTATCATTTGGGTCAACAGCCACAAATGTTTCTTTCAAACTTCTTTTCAGACTCTGCATCAAGGTTAAAATAAGTTCTACAGGATCCACATCAGCTCCATTTAAGGTAAGGAAAACAAAGGAAAAGGTTCCTTTGAAGCTACTAATGATTTAAGCCTTTTGATTTTTTTCCTGTTTGTCATTAATTTCTGCCCCTGTGAGTCTCAGAGTTTGCTGCTTTATCTTCTAAGCCTTAGAAGCCCTGTTTTCCTCAAGGACACCTTGGATTTATGAACAGTTTGTTCTTTATTCACCATGCACTTCCAAGTATTTTTCAGAGTCAGGAAGTCATTACAGCACCAGTTGATTCTCTCCTCTTCCCAAGTGAACCTTGAGTTTGGAAAGTTAAGTGTTTTCTCTGCAGGGAATTCTTCCTTGATCATTTCCCAGGTAATGCAGAATGTCTGTTAAAAGAAACAAATCTCTAGATATCCTTACAAAAACACAGCATTAATAGAAATAAATAAATCTAGATTGATCCTAAATTCTCTCCATCCCAGTATTCAAGGCAAGCACAAAGAAATTATATGTGTTCTCTTCATTCAGTGAAAAGATGGACTCTTTTGAAAATCAACAGATTCATCTTTAATAGTCTCATATATGCTTTCCTCCTCACCTCGGTTTTCCTCTATTCTTACCAGGTATGTAAAATGTGAATCATGAAAACTTTACTGAAGCACACATCTCTAGACTCATTTTTCCTTTGTGCCCTTCCTTCTGAGTCCAAACTAAGGAACACACAGTAATTGGAGGCTGCATATCTTTAATGGTAGTGAGTCTAGGGAAGAATCAAATCTCCTCTCTGTATTTCACATTTCTATCTAAAGGATATTCCTTCAGTTTCAGATATATTCTGATGACAGAGTTGAAAATTGTTTCCAGGTCTCCCCCTCTCCCATGCCAATCTCTACTGTTTGTTAAGCAGTCCTTGTCCAAAACACTCCTCAAAAAGATTCAACAAAATATCACAGAATCCCAGCATGGTGGGGGTTGGAAGGGATCATCTAGTCCAAACTCTCTGCTAAAGCAGGGTCACACAGAGCAAGTTGCCCAGGATCACAATGCCCAGGCAGGTTTGGAACCTCTCCAGAGGAGACTTCACAACTTCTTTGGGCAACCTGCTCCAGTGCTCCAGCACCCTCATAGGAAAGCTTAGGTGGAATTTTCTCTTACTGTTCAGATAGAATCTCCTGGGCTCCAGTTTGTACCTGTTGCCCATTGTCTTGTCACTGGGCACCACTGAAAAGAGCCTGGCCTCATTCCCTTGCTTACCATCCTTCAGCCATTGATCAACATTGAGAAGATCCCTTCTAAGTCTGCTCTTCTCCAGCCCCAGATCTCTCAGCCTTTCCTTCTCAGAGAAGTGCTCTGGTCCCCTCAGCACCTTTGTAACCTTGGCTGGACCTTCTCCAGTCATTCCTGATTTAGAACACCACTTGCCCCAAATGTATTTCCTTAAAATATTTTGCCACAGACAGAAGGCCTTCTCTTAACAGAGCTTTACCTTCCTTTCCTTGGGCAAACGATAGTAAAGCAGAGAAGAAAACATCCAGAAGCAATCTGTGGCAGATCTGCAGGTACCTTTTAGCTGTTTGTACATGACAGTTGCTCACGTGTGAAGGTGATGTCCACCAGGTTAGCTGGGATCACAACACTATAAGTAGAAGAGATTTTTAATAAGTGAATCTCTCCCTTGGTTACCCCTGTTCTTTGGCTAGTCACCCATCTCTCTGTGACATATAGGGTAACACATTCCGGTTCTATGGGTAACTCCAAAGAGCAGTAGTTTATAAATCAACCTGGTAAATGAGCTGCCTATCCTACAGCCCAAGATTCAGGCATTTCTCATAGTTTCCTCTTTTCCCATCCTACCAACATCTAGATAAAAGATCTATGAAAAAGGATATGGGGAAATTTCAGATGTTTTCACTGAGTAGAAAAGACTTATTTGAAACCCTGGAAAGTCCTGAGGCTTCCATTTACTGGTATGAGGTTACTTAAGTTTTTCTGGGATTTGATGATCACTTTTTAAAACCCAGACCTTCACTAAAGCATTTGTCTTTATAAACAGACAAAAACTATTCAACACATTTTCCAAATCTGCCCCAAAATGTTCTTGATTACTTTTACCATGTGTCCCTACTGAGGCCACAGAGTTCTGTGCCCATTTCTGTGTTCTCCAGTTCAAGAGACAAAGAACTATTAGAGAGAGTCTAGAAGAGGTTACCAAGATGTTGAGAGGCCTGGAGCACCTCTCTGAGGAGGAAAGGCTGAGACACCTGGAGCTGTTTAGCCTGTAGGGGATCTTTTCAATGTTGATCAATAGCTAAAGGACAGGATGCAGGATGGGGCCAGACTCTTTTCAGTGGTGCCCAGTGGCAGGACAAGGGGCAACAGGCTCTAACTGCAACCCAGAAGTTCTCCCTTCAGCCTCCTCTTCTCCAGACTAAACAATCCCAGTTCCCTCAGCTGCTCATTCCAAGACTTATTCTCTAGACCAGCTTTGTTGCCTTTCTTCAGACATGCCCCAGTACCTCAGTGAGGTGCTTCCTGCATCCCCTCCTAACAGCATTTAAAAAGATTCTTCAAAATAAGCATCCTCAGCTGTCCGGAGACACGTGAAGAAAGCTGTGTCTAAAGCACAGGAGGTTCACTCAAGTTTTGGGGTGCCTAAATGTTGACATAGCATAACAACAAAATCAGAAGTCACGTTGAAGTCACCAAACAGCTCAGGGTTACAATGTTATCAGTCCAGGACTTGGCACTCCATCCATGAGAAGATGAAGAGTCAGTCTCTTTCTAGCAGCTGCTTGTACAGAAGCTATCTATCTCATACCTTTGAACAGCTCTCCATTCTTGTCCTACCTATCCCCAAAGACTCTTCCTGTGAGCTCTGCAAGCTCCTACACAAGCATTTCTTTCACTAGTTCTATGGTTTGTCTGGGGTGATTTCCAGAGTTCTACATCAGTGGTGTCTAATAAGCCCTCACAGCTATCATTCAGGCAAGGGTACATCTGAAGACTCCGTCCCTTCAATTATACTAGTTCAGAGCAGGAAAGGACAATGTCTTATCATGGATCCCAGCATGTGCATGGTAGGTAAACTGACCTGAGCCACTCTTTTTCTTGGATTCTAGTCAAACTCTGGCTCTGCTCATTTCAGCAATCCTTTGAGCTGCAAATAACTCAAAGGACACCTTGCTGGCAGCGAAGTCCTCTCCAGTTTACACCTGAAGCCCAATTCTCTGTTTCCATCACAGTCTAAGAAGGGCCTTTGAATCACTCTGTCTCCTTCAGAGGGTTGCAGGCACGTCTGTGATTTTCCACCTGCAGGATATTCTGAACAGAGGCATTTCAAAAGACACAGACGAATCAGAAAGTGTTGATGTACAGCTACTCTACAGCAGGAAAAGTGGGAGTAGCAGCTACTGAAATATTTCTCTTTTCCTTCAGGATGAATGTGTCATTTTAAATGAGTTCATGTGCCAGATCTGAGCATGAAGAACAGATCTTACCTACACACACAGGCACTCCTAACAGCCCTCCACCCTGGAAGAGATGTGCTACAGCTTCCACAACACTGTTAACTGACACAACAAGATTCTCAAAGCACAAGTTAAATATAGGCTATTGATAGGACAAAGGCTCTATGTTAAACTGTCCACATCTACAGCACAGGGTAGGAACTTGTTGCCACTGTTCCCTTTCCTCTAATCAGCCCTTGCAGCAAGCTGTAGAGGGGATAGAGAGCCCTCTGCATCCTTAGCTCTCTTCAGCAGCTAGGGCTTTTTAAAGAAAGGTAGAGTCTGTCTTTACCAGTCTATGTGCCTCTAACACTCCCTCATAGTTCTCAGCCTTTCAACCTCCTCTTTCAGCTCAGCCACCATGCTGATTATTTTACCTGCTAATAGTGAACACAGGTGTTGTCTCTGCAGCCTGCCACTACAAGCAAAAGGTTCTGGCACTCCCTGCAGTAAGGGGCCTGGACACCTACCTGTTTATGTGGGTCCACTGTCTAGATTGCCACATTTCTTCTGCCAACAGCTTTTGTGTGGTTTGCAACCATACCTGTTCCTGCCCATGTGACTGCCACAGCACTCCCAGATGTCTCCCTCCACACCCCCTCAGTTCAACCTTGATCAAAGATCCCTGCTCTCTTGAGGTGTTTAAATAGCCTGCTGAGGCTGTGGCTTTGTACATGCTTTGTCCACATCTTTTGTGAAAGTGGCTGGCTTGGTGAGGTTCCACTCACCATGTGTAACCCAGATGAGGGGGGAAAAAAGACCCTGCCTGCCAACCTCTTGCCACTCTGCTGAACTGCTGCAGAGGATTTTCAGCTCCAGAATCTGATCTCAGCTGATCCTGGAGGCTGATCTCTGTGATGATCTCCGGAGGTCCCTTCCCACCTCCACCTTTGTAACAGAAATAGCTGCTCAGGTAAGCTGTCAGCCCTTATTTATGTAAGTATGCCTTCAGACATCCCACTTCATTCAACATTTTACTCTATGAATGAAGAAATAAAATCCATTAGAGAAATGGTAAACATTGTGATCATCTGTCCTTTTAATAAATGTATGTTCATTAGATCCTGACCCATGCTGAATTACTATTTTTCACTGTAGCAGTTGTAATACAAACCCCCAAATTTATAATGGGTGATTCAGGACATGGATGAAAATTAGAACCCAGGAGGTTCCACCTAAACATAATAAGAAACTTTGCTGTGAGGGTGGCAGAGTCCTGGACCAGACTGCCCAGAGAGGTTGTGGTTTCTGGAAAGATTCCAAACCCTCCTGGACATTTCAGTCCTGGGCAACCCACTGTGGGTGACCCTGCTTTAGCAAGGGGGTTGAACTAGATGATCTCCAGAGATCTCTTAACTCCCACTATTCTGTGACTGTAGACAAATTTTTAATGGCCACATGCTCAGAAGCTCGGGCAGAGTAAAGCTTCCTCAGGCAGAAGTAGATGCATATACACAACACAAGACATGCAATTTGAGCTGAAAACATCCAAGATGAAGAAATGCAGCCAGGTAGGGCTGCAAGCAAGAGCACTGGTGTCATGCAGTGGGTCTGCACATCCACAGGAAACACACACTGGATTTCTATGCAGTTCACAGTCTTGTTAGAACTATTATAGCCCTTTTTGCAGCTGCAATTGTTCTTGCTCCAGCCAAGATACAAACCCACTTGGAATCTTTTAAGAAGTTCTCAAATTCCAGGCAGAAAATAAGAGACATGAGTGAAGAACCTGAGTGTAGGGTTATCTTATCTGAGGATCTTATCTGAGTTTTAGTCTAAAAAGGATGGGGAAAAGGGTTTTTTCCTCTCTGAACTGAACAGCAGAGTAGGAAACCCCTGTTACTTGCAGAAAATCCATCTACTTCCCTGATTAAATCTTCCCTCAGTGACTGAGGGAAGAACACATACTGAGAAAGACATGAAAAAGCATTAATTATTTTACCTCAAGTTGGAAGCATTTGCTGTTTTGAGGAGTTCCCACATGACATAAAGCACCAAATGTGTTTAAAAGAACTAAAATTCAGAAGAGCATTACAACTAAGAGTTATCACCCTTAATATTCCTCTTTAAAGCATCCCTGCAGTGCAGAAGGCCACTTTGTAACAAGGAAGTTTTGTGCAAGTTGCATTTCTCTCTTAACTTTGATGCCAGCTTCGCTGCATTTCGCAGGGCTGTGATTTTAGATAACCACTGCATGGCCTTACCAACTTGGCTTGCAAAAGCCAACCTATAAGTAGTTTGGGGGTTTTTGTGGGTTGGTTTGCTTGGTTTTGGTTTTGTTTGGTTGGGGTTTTGTGTGTGGTTTTTCTTTTCTTTTCTTTTCTTGGAAGTAGCTTTATCCTTTCTAGAGACTATTCTGATAGCAGAAGAGGATTATTAGCTTAACCATTCAATTTTTTTTAGGCACAGAAGAACCAAGCAAGGCAGTGCTGGGGTAATGGTTGGGCTTGATTATCTGAAAAGTCTTTTCCAACCAAAATGATTCTATGATTCTAAGGATGGGCTGCAAACAGCCAGGCAGAGCAGATGGCATAAATAATCATATCTGTAATAAATGCCTCAGGAAAAAGAAGCCTCCCCTGGTAATTACATTAACCTGAACAGCCAAAGGGACATTTTGCTTCAGCCTCAGCCTTTGCAATTTTAGCTAGTCTTTACTCACCACTTTTCTCACCTATTTTCAAGGTTTTGTGTTTGCAATCAGTTACGTAACACCATGTTTGGGCTCACAAATAACTGGGAGGAGTGACAGAGCAGTTAACCCTGCTACTTCTTCAGAAAGGCCACAAGTATCAGAATAAAAGCTGTAACTGTTGTCTCAACTGAAATATTCAAAAGTGAGTTGTGGTACTTAATGACCATCTGGATTTTTTGCAAGTGCAGAGCACTCACCTTAAGTAAAGCAGGCTCTTTGGAGAGCAGAAGTTGAGCAATTGATATCACAGATGGTTTTTAACATGTTGGTACATAAGCCTGGAAAATGCAGCTTATAGTTTTAAAACACAGAAGTATCTAATGAACCCATTAAACATTAGGCAGCACTACAAACATGAGGTAGAAGTCACAGAGGACATCATGGTAGGACACAGACAATGGAAGTCCACAGTGGGAATGAGCCAACAGATACACTTTGTGCCAAGACTGAGTATTGCCTAAACCCAGAATTTTCATTGAACCCATTGCAAAGAGCCACACAGTTCCCAGCTAACCTAAATCTGAGAGCAGGGCTGAATTAACACCCAATTTAGGGAGTGGCAAAACCTAGTTTTCAGTCTAGGTCTCTCCTGAGCAGATACATACAGAGTAAATATATATATATATCTCTCCATCACTGCATATTCACTTTTCACAACTTTACCTTGAAGTAGGAGGATGCTTTAAAAATGCATTAAGCTGAATAAAGAATTAAAATGAGGCTGATCTAATGTTTCAGAGCAGAGATTTGACTGCAGCTTTAGAGAGCTATTGAACTTCTGCCACAGGAGATCAAGACCATCATTGCCAAGAAATAGGAAAGCAGAGTGTTTGAAATATTGTGAGATTATGAAAATACTAATTAGAGTTGACCCATGTGTAAGGCTTGAATCTAGGAATACCAGCTGTGTGGCAAGAAGGGTGTATTTTGGTTCAAATAGGCCTTGGTGTTACCTCTCTCTGTGCAAGTACATGAAACTACCTCTGACAACTGAAAACACTGTTCATGCAAAAATGATATTTCACAAAAGAATTACTCATTCCCTGGGGCAAGTACCAAAAGGTCTTAATTTCAAGAGTTAGGTCTACTAGGACCGAAAACTGGCAAGCAGGTTATTGCTTTATTCTCCCACACAGCAGGGAAAGTGTTTAGTAGACACATCCCATCCCATCCCTCAGATGCTTGTCACAGAAGCCGAGCACACACTAGTACTGCTCAAATCTTCTGAGGTTCAGACTAGAGATAAGAGGATGGGAAGTATGACAGAACAAATTCAAACAGAGCCTGGAGATGAGTGCACACAGCCCTTTACCTTAGGTGCACTCATTTCCAAAGCAAAATTACTGATCCCACAGGCATCCAACTCAAACCACCCTTTGAAAACACTCTAAACAGCAACATTACATCACTGCAGCTATTTCTGGGCTGCAAGGTGTAAAAAAGGAAAAGAGTCAGAAATATCACTAACAAACCTATTCATTGAAATCTTCCTTTCTTACCTCACTGTGTTGTCCCACTTGGAATTAGAAGAAACAGTGAGGCTGACAAGATTAGGACGCTCCCTTGGAATACAACTATCCTCTTTGAGAAAACAACAAACCATGTTCAATCCCTTTGCCTCGCACAGTTTCTCTTGGCACATCTTAGGTACAAGTCTGCTGCTCTTCACATTACTGTGGAACAGGAGTAAATTCATCAATGTGCAGGTATCCTGTTTTCAGATCTCTAATCTGTGTAAGACTCCCAGGGCACAGCCTTTATGTCACTGCTGTGGCATGTTTATTTCATAGGATCATAGATTTGCTTTGGTTGTAAGCAGCTGTTAAGATCACCAAGTCCAACCATTAACCCAGCACTACCAGGTCACCACTTAACTGTGTCTCTCAGCACCACATCTCCATGGCTTTTAAATCCCTCCAGGGATGTGGAATCCACCACTGCCCTGGGCAGCCTTTTCCAGGATTTGACAACCTTTGTAAGGAATAAGTATTTTATGATGTGCAACCTAAACTTCCTCTGGCACAGCTTGAGGTCATTTCTTCTTGTCCTATGGCTTGTTACTTGGGAGAATAATCTGACCCCCACCTTGTCACAATCTTTTTTTCAGGTATTTGTAGGAAGCAAGAAGGTCTCCCCTCAGCCTCCTTTTCTCCAGTCTATACAACCTCAGTTCCTTCATTGTCATATGCTACCACACCTGCACGTAGCCCACAGATCTTCACTACCAAAAGAGATGGAATTTCACAGAATCACTGCAGACGTAAAAGACCTTCAAGATCATCAAGTCCAAAATGACAGAGAGATGTTCAGCAACGGTGTCTGCCAGCTCTCTCAGCACTTGTGGATGCACCCCATCAGGGTCCATGGACTTGTTTGTCTTTAACTAGTATAAGAGATCTCTAAACCAGTGCTGACTGACCAGCAGAATTTCCACATCTCTCCAGTTCTGCTCCCTTGCTTCTAGAGACTGAGGTTCTTGACAGCTCCTCTTAGGAGTAAAGACTGATTCAGCAACTCTGACATCTCTGCATCAGCATTTACCACATCTCTTCTATCATTCAATAGTGGGCCCACCTTTTGCCTGCTCTTCCTTTTATCATTGATGTATTTGAAAAAAACTCTTCTTGTTCTTTCACCCTCTGGCAAGAGTCAGTTCTAAGAGAGTCTTGGCCTTCCTATGTGCATCTCTACATTGTCTGGTTACATCTCTATAATCCCTCCTTTTCTTTAAGTTTTACAAAGTGTTCCTTGCTTATCCATGCAGGTCTTCTAACTCCCTTGATTTTCTTTTTCAAGGGAGTACATTTTTCTTGAGCTTGCAGGAGGTGAGGTTTGAATATTAACCAACTCTCTTGGGCCCCCCTTCCTTCCAGAGCCCTAGCCCACTGGATATTTCCAAGTAGAGGCTTGAAGAGGGCAGACTTAGCCCTCTTAAAGTTCAGGGTTGAAATTTTACTTAGCACCCTGCTTCTTTGTCTGTTGCTATTAAACTCTAACATGTTATGGTCACTACAGCCAAGATTACCCCCAACCTTAACATCTACAACCAGTCTCCTTTGTTTGTTAATACCAGATCCAGCACTGCACTTCTCCTTGTTGGTTCTTCAACTATGTGTAGGAGAAAGTTGTTACCAGTGCACTGCAGGAACCTTTTGGACTGTTTGTGCTTGGCTGTGTGGCCTTTCCAGCTAATATCAAAGTGGCTGAAGTCACCCATGAACAACAGGGCACTTGATCTTGAGGCTAGTTCCTGCTTCCTGTAGAAGGCTTCATCAGTAGCTTCTTCCTGGTTCAGTAGTCTGTAGTAAACACCCACAATCGTACCACCCATGTTTGTATGTCCCTTCACTCTTACCTGTAAGCTTTTAATACTTTTATCATCTCCCCCTGGATTAAGCGCAACACATCCCAGTTGCTTATCCACCTAGAGAGCAACTCCACCACCCTGCCTTGTCAGCCTGTCCTTCCTGAAAAGTACATAGCCATCCATAACCACACTGCAGTCATGGGACCTCTCCCACCATGTCTGTAGTTGTGACTAGACCATAGCTGTGTGACTGCACCCAGATCTCCAGTTCCTCCTGTTTATTGCCCATGCTCCTTGTGTTGGTATACAGACACTCACAAAGGAGTACCTGTTACCATTGTGGATGTCACATAGTCCACCATCCCCTACAGCCCTCGGGATAGCAGTGGAGCTGATACCCTGACTCACAATTGTCCCAGGAATGTCCTCAGTGAGCCTGGTTTTCCCCTCTTCCCCTTTCAAAATTAAAGGTCTGTCTGTGGTGGGTTGAAATTTCCCCCCCACATTAACTTTGCCAGACCAGCTCAGTTGGAAGCAAATTAAAGCTTTATTTACAGGTAAAACTACAATGGAATGCAACAAATATGTACAAAATATACATCATTTAGAATACATAGAATACACATACATAGAATAAACCAGGTTGGAAGAGACCTTCAAGATCATCGCGTCCAACCCATCACCAATCCAACACCGCCCAAGCAACTAACCCACAGCACCAAGCACCCTATCAAGTCTTCTCCTAAAAACCTCCAGTGATGGCGACTCCACCACCTCCCCAGGCAGCCCATTCCAATGTGCAATCACTCTTTCTGTATAGAACTTTTTTCTAACATCCAGCCTGAACCTCCCCTGGCGCAGCCAGATATTTACAATTAATAAACAGCACAAGAAGCCCCCTGGTCAAAGACCAGGGGAAGCTACTAGCTTCTCCTTTTCTGCCCCCATCCCCTATACAAAAGAAAGGAGAAGGTATTAATATTCCTCTCATCCTAAAACAACGAATCCAAGGTCAAGCAGAAGCAAGTTAGTATCTCTCTAGAGCAAAGAAGTGAGAAGAGAAGAACTATTTTGGTACAACCAGTTTGAGTTCCTTATCTCTCCAATGGAATAGTTTAGAATTACCTTCATTTTCCATTTTACACACAATAGTGATTTATTTACATTTTACTACATTTCTGTTCAACATCTGTGAAAACTTTTAAAGACATAGCCTAGAAGTACCACACTATCAATCAGCCCTGCCAGTTCTTGCCCCAGGATTCTTTTTCCTCTTAGAGACAATCATTTCCTATCTATAGTCAGCAGGCCTGGGGTCTTGTAGAGGAGCCCATGATCAAAGAACCCAAAATCCTGCAGCCAGGCATTAATCTGCTGAAGGTTAGATTAGGAAGCACTTCCTCACAGAAGGACTGATTAGGCACTGGAATGGACTGCCCAGGGAGGTGGTGGAGCCAGTGTCCCTGGAGGTCTTTTTAAGAAAAGATTGCATGTGGCACTTGTTGGCATGGTTTAGCTGTTGTTGCAGTGTTAGGTCACAGGCTGGACTTGATGATCTCAGAGGTCCTCTGTAGCCTCAATAATTCTGTAATATTTCAAGTAAATTTTTATTTGGAAACAGAAAGAAAAATACTGACATACAACCAGTAGGTTTACAATAGAAAAAATGATTATTTTTTGCTTGTGGTATGGAATTTCCAGTGACTCCATGTCCAGCTACTCCAACCCCTGTCTTGGTAGTTAGGTGCCAAATTTCCAGCTGAAACAATTATATGATTCTATAATAACAAGTCCCAACTATTTCTTGTCTCATCATAGGATGCTAGGGTGTGGAAGGCACAGGAATGCATCCAGGGGAGTCTTGAAAGTCTCCAGAGAAGGAGACTCCACAAGGTCTCTGGGGAGCCCATTCTAGCACTCCATAATCCTTACAGCAAAGAAGTTCCTCCTCATATTGAGACAGAACTTCCTGTGCCGTAGTTCATATCCATAACTCAGTTTCCAAGCTGTGCAGGAAGTGTGGAAAAAATGTTTGAAATAAAGAGAGCAGCTTGGGCTCTACAAGGAGACTTGTGACTGAAAACTTCAGCTGTCACTTTAAAGAGATGCTAGAATGCAACCCCCAACCCTTCCACATGGGTACAAACTCTCAACTGCAGCTGCAGAGAGGCTTGGAACAAATTTGTAGTGATAAAATGTTTCTGATTATATCACAATGCATGTTTTGACCTCACTGAGAAGAGCTGCTAAAAAGCAACTAAATTAAGTACTTGTCCTGTTTTTTACATATTTACCTTTATTTTGTACAGAGGCACAGCAGAATTCCAACAAGTTGTTCATTTACTAAGGCAGTTACTATTTTGTAGCTCAGAAGCCAAACTTGATTTCTGAGGTACTATGAAGGCTTGTAAAGAAAATCTGTTTAAATATAAGACTCAGAAAATTCTAAGGTTAGTTGCTGAAATAATCACCTTTAAATTGACGTATTTCTGGGAAAAAAAATTAAATCAGTAGACAGAAGAGTATTTGTTTCCATGTATTTCAGTGTGTCGGGAAGCAAAGCTAGCTACTAACAAATACCTGTCACAGAATCAGGGAGTGGTAGGGGTTGGACAGGACCTCTGAAGGTCATCTATCCTAACTCTCCTAAGTATCCTTCCTGCCCTTTTTCTGAATCAATAGATTGAGTCAGGCTGCAAAATGAGGCATGGATAGTTGAAACTTCTTTCTGGAATGACATAATTTAATGTATTGGTAAGACAATTTGTCTTGGAGTTATGAATTTACTTCAGTGCTGCCACTACCTACACTTCAGACAAAGACTAACTTTTGCTGAGCAATAGCATTGAAATGGCCAAACCCTTTTCATTAATTCAGTGGGATTTTAAATGGTTCTTATGCCAATGATTTTTATTCACACTTGAATTTCATGCATTCATTTCATTTCTTATGTCAATATATAGAAGACCTTATTTTCTAAATAAGGTAGCTTCAAATCCAAAGTCCATCAGCTCTCCATAGCTACCATATTAGGGTTTGATTTCTATGTACACTAAAACCAAAAAAAATATGCCCTTAAAGATGCTGACTTGCTCTAGTGGAAGGTGTCCCTGACCACAGTAAGGGGGCAGGTACTAGATCAGAGAATCACAGAATCACCAGAGTTGGAAGGGGCCTCTAAAGATTATCTAGTTCAACCCCGCTGCCTCCCTCACCACCAGGCTTCACCTTCCCAAAGCAGGTCCTGCTTCCCCCTGACCCTCTTCATCTTCCCAAAGAAGTCCCTGCTCCCTCTACACCATTCTCCACCCTGCCTCAACAGCTTCTGCTCCACCACCACCATTTTGACACCCATCCCAGAGCCAGGGGCAAGACCCTCAACCAGCCAAGATACCACCCAGAGGAGCTCAGCACCCGTGGATGATATTGAAGTAGATGTCAATAATGTTCCTAACAACCGGGGGGCCACCAGGCCCCCCGGCCTTTGTTGTCACCACCACCATCACCCAGTGTGCACCATGGGGGCACTCACCAGCGATGAGAGGAGGATCCCTCAGCCCAGATGGGCTCAGCTTGGGGCTTCTGCCTTTCCTGGAGGGGATTAAATAGGGGAGTGGGTGGGGAGGACAAAAGTGACTACACCTGGGGTGGGAGGAGACTCCAATAGAGCCCAGGTGCTCTGGGATTTGAGGGGATAAAGGAGGAGGGGGGAAGGGGGAGAAGGAGCAGACTGTGAAACCACTGTTATTGAGAAAGAATGGAGAGTAAAATAGTATTCAAATACAAATTCCTGACTTTCAGTGATTGCTAGATGCTTAATATGGCTAGTTTCAGGATATTCCACTACCCTTGGGTATTTGATAATTTATTGACAAACCCAAACATGATTTTCATAGGCCAATATTAATTTCAATAAACAAAAAACCCTACACACCTTCTGCTAAGGTAATTGTATAGCTTATCAGTAAACTCTTTATCTCAACCCGGAGGGGGTTTTTGGGGGGTTGTTTTCCCACCCATCTGTGTGTGTGGGAGAGGGTTTTCTTCTGAGAGCAGGCTGTGTGAAGCCAGGACACTGCTATGCTGAAGATGAGAGAATGGGTTTAGCTACCAGAATTGAACTCTCATACAGCTAAACACAAACAGTACATGCCACAATGAACACTGTGGTCTCTCCTGTGTGAGTATGGAGACAATGTGAATACAAGATGGTGACCCTTCATTCTACAGGCACAAGTGCATGAGTTACACGGAAAAGTAAAGAGAAAAGAGAAGAGAAAAGAGAGTTCTTCCAGGAGGAGAGCAGCACTAGTCTACCATGAGCAGTTCTCTGGTCCTAGTACATGGGCATCAGATCCAAATTTGGTAGGGGAAGATCTCAAGAACTGACTGTATTGGAGGCTGAAGTAAGCATAACTGGGAATAAGTGAGAAAAGCACCCCTGTAGAATCATAGCATCATTAAGGTTGGAAAAGACCTTTAATACCATTGAGTCCAACCATAACCCAACTACCATGACCACTAAACTGTGTTCTGAAGCACCACATCTACATGCTTCTTCAACATCTCCAGGGTTGATGACTCCACCACCTCCCTGGGCAGCCTGTTCCAACACCTCACCACTCTTTTCATATAGAAGTTTTTCCTAATACCCAATGTAAACCTCCTCTGGCACAACTTAAGCCCGTTTCCTCTTGTCCTATCTCTAGTTACTAGGGAGAAGAGACAAATATTGGCCTCACTACAGCCTCCTTTCAGGTAGCTGTAGAGAGTAGGAAGAGCTCCCCTTAGCCTTCTCTCCTCCAGACTAAACGATCTCAGTTCTTTCAGCCACTCCTTACAAGACATGAACCCCAGCCTTTTCCACATCCCTAGTCACAATGTTTCCCCCTGCATCCAATATAGGATGAGAAGTCTCCCTAGCCCTCCTTTTATTGGCATTGGATTTATAGAAGCATTTTTTATTATCTTCTACTGCAGTGGCTACATTGAGTTCTAGCTGGGCTTTGGTCTATAGGTCCCTTGCAGGACCACTATGATTTCAGATCCCAGAGTTTGATACTGAACAGGTCTTTATGCTATGAATTCTCCACATGTCTATGGCACATACACTGCAGTTCCACGTTATTCTTTTCTTCCCAACCCAACCCTGCTTATCTTAAATGGCAACACCATGCAAACTTTCAACCCAAGTTGCTGTTTTTTTTTCCTCCCAGTTGTTTCTTTGAGAACAGATGGTGCTTGCAATGGTTCAGGATATATCCTATTTTTAAGTGTCATATGTTTTTACTCTTCTGTAGTGGTCTTAGCAATCAGAAGAAATTGTCACGAGAGCTGGCTTTGTACATGATGAACAAACTATGCTGTCTCATGCCACTTGGGAAATTATCTCCTGTTGCAAGTGCCCAGCAGCCAGGGTCTCTGCATCCACCCTGCTGGTGCAACATTTCCTGCCAGCACTTGACAAGGAACAACCTGCATCCGGCGATGCCAACTCAGCAGAGTACTCAAACATAGACACAACAAAATGGTCAGTGGCAAAGATCAAGCTAAAATTAATACCACCACAGTGTGATCTCTAGTCCATGGCATTGCAGGGAACAGTCCCATCTTCCACCACAAAATTCAGCATGGTGAGGGGATGTTCCATACATGGCTTGATTAGCTTTTTGGTATTTTCTCCTGTACATACTCTATTTTGGCAAGGTAGCAGCTCCCCCAAAACAGGAGAAGCAATGAAAAATGGAGTCAGAAGCTGACATGTTATCTAGGTTTTCATACTAGAAATTCAAAGGATAAAGCCACCCTTACTTTGCAAGCATCTGAAAGCTTAATTTATTTTGGTTCATCTGCACAGGAAACCAAACTTATAATGGAAAGCTGGACAGAAAAATTTGAGCTTGTGCTTGTAAACCCTGCCAGAGAGCTCAGACCAAGGTCAGAACCATGTTAACAAGGCAAAATGCTTCTGGGTCAAAGTTGGCTTCCCTCCAGCAAAGCAGAGAATGTTCATCCAGCTTTGCAAAAGCTCACATAGATGTGTCTGAAGTTAGTATTTGGAAGTAGTCAGATGAACAGGTAAAAACTGCTGTTATGAATGCTCAGAAAGGGAAGGCACAAAGCCACAGTGACACACAGGGAAACACATGAGCTGACATCTATAATCCTCTGCCAAAGGCCTCTTGGTTGCCTCTTTCACCAGTACTCAGAGCACCTCCACCTTGGTTCATGCTCTCAATGAATTTCTATTTTGTTTCTCTGTCAGGCTGAGTGCTGAAGCAGTGATAGCCTAAAGGCAGCATTGTCCAAGGCAGCTCTGGATGACTCCCTCAGTGCCACCTCCCCTGAGTTCAGCATGCCCTGAATGATACACTCTGCAATGGTTTGTGTCAGCATCTTGAAGAAGTGACAGACAATTACTTTGGGAAGGGACTCCCTCAGAAAGACTTGGAATTCAGGAGAAAGGAAAGTAGAATCACAATCTGGGATCTGATTTCATGTTTGAATACAAGCAGAAAGGGAATGAAGAAGGGGAACTTTTCACATGCATGCTTCACATCAAGTTGTTGGTGGGGAAGGTGTTTGAAAGTGTTTTGTACTAGTTCCAGTGATCAAAGTATTCATTTGGAACACTGATGACCAAGTGTTCTCCTTTTTAATGAAAGAGAAGATGGATTTGATCTCCTCAGGAGAATTTCCCATCTGCTAAGCCATTCTGAAGTTCTGGCTTTCGAACCTTTTCTGCTTCCTCTTCTCATACTTAAAGCAGTCCCCTCCATGAATATATATTGTCTTCCAAAATCCCACACTCTTCTTCAACTGTTTTCATCCTGTCTCACAGAACAATGTGAGATTTTTAGATGCCTACAACATTTGGGAAAACAGAATGGAACTATTTTTGAGACATTCACTGTTTGCTCACTTTAAATCAACACTTCTCATAACAGAGAAGTATCAGAAGAAAACGAAATTAGGCACATTTCTAGAAGCTGCTCCACCATAAATACCATTGGCAAAAATAACAAAACCTCTTGGGTGTCGTTCCAACCAACACAGTCCATTCCCTTCATGCCAAGGTTTAATGTTTTAGCCATTAGGCTGAGTCCCCATGGTAAGTCACAGTGAGCTCAAGTGAGCACATACGAGACTTGCTAGTAGGATAAATGCCCTTCTGGTCTCACATATGCTTCTTTTCTGGACATTCTCCTGGCAGTCTTGCCAGATACTGATCTCCATACCAGTGCTGTTTTGTAGCACATTCCTTTGAACTTGTGAGACTACTTGCCAATGAAGGTGCTCAAGTTCAGTCTTAAGGCATCACACAACCACAGAGAGCAAGAAACCTGAACCAAAGTCCCATTTTCAAGTAGTCTGCAGAATCTTATCATATCCCTTTCAAAAAGACCAGGAACACAGCCCACATCCTTCAGTTCAAAGAAATAAAATGTTGAAAAGTTTAGTCTCCAAAAGTCAGAAGATGCCTGTGCAAACCCTAATTCTTTCTCATTAATTGTTTATACAGTATTTTCTCACAGTTTGCAGCCTCCTTCAGAGTACAGGACAAAGAGGACATAATAAAGTGGACTCTGGTCTGATAGTCTCACAATTGCACAAGTTGGGAGATGTGTGCTGCTTCCCTTTGATGACAAACCTGGAGACAATGTGGTTTTACAAATGAAAGATATCAGAGATTGCTTTCCTACATACTAATAGAGGAGACAGAGCCTTCATATTATAGAGTGAAAGTTCCTCTTCTTGCCCTAAATCCCTTTTCCCAAGTCATTAGGAGAGTGTGACAGAGAAGGAAGGGAAAAGCACCTGTGTGCTAAGTCCCATGAATGAGAACCTCTGAAGCTGTGAGTGAGGGAAGTCCACAAGGAAGATACAGAAATGCTTTTGCTTTTCAGAGAAGCTTCTCTTGTTCAGGTCCAGAAGTCCTCACCCTCAAACTGAGCAGCAGAAAGAGGGGCAGGCAGTAAGAAGTGCCCACATGGTCGACACTGGAGAGTGGCACAGCCAAAACAGAGATGAGCTGTAATTCCAACAGCAGGTTTGACAGAAAGATTGAGCTGTTTCCAAAGTTGTCTTGAAAGGGTGAGTTTGGAGTACTGCCAATTCTGTGCCACTCTGGAAAACAAGGTACTTACCCTTCTCTAGGCACAGCTTTCCTATATCACAGAGTTCCCTAAGGCACCTAAATGTACACACATGTCTTTTTCCAAGTGTCCACTTTGGGACATTTGGTAAATGGATACTGCGTAAGAAGTCCTAAGTCCCCCTGAAGGTTAATGGGAGCTGTGTTCTGAATGCAAACACAGAAGAACAAAAGGTTAAGTACCCTGGTCCCACATATACCAGACAGATAACCCAAAATGAGTGAAGCACATCAAGCAGTAATAACTTTAACATTGTAGTAACCTGGCAGTACAGTGTTCGTGGCTGGACTTGAAGATCTTAAAGGTCTCTTCCAAACAAAATTATTCCGTGATTCTATTGGCACCTCAGAGGCTTCACATGTGAGTTGGGGCTACCACCACCTCACCTCAGCAGAGTGCTAGCAGCAGGAAGAAATCCATTTGTGTTCATGACTAGCTTAGGAACCATGATCAGAGTGCCTGTAGTCCCTGGGGAATGTCTGTATTCAGTGTGGGGTTCAGAGGGTGTGTGTGAAGTAATGTAAAGGAGAATGAAAGGAAATGGAAAAACACTGTTTGTCTTGACTGAGGTGAGAAGACCAAAGTGAGAAAATACACTGCAACCACCTGCTTGAAGACTGTCTTAATGCAAACACACATAGCAGAGGAAAGGGTAGGGGAACAAACCAGGGGATTGCCGGGATGAATTTAAATCAGGCACATCTAAACATTTATCTTTTGGTGCACAAACACACCCATACTTACACTGAAAATCAAGCCAGACAACTCCTACTGCCACCAGATAAAAATACATGCTACAAAATTTGCAGCCCAGGCTACTCTAACCTTAGCTTTTCTCCCCTGTGAACATAACTCATACATGGTATACTTAAATAGCCCCAGGCACTGGATTAAAAATAGTGGTTTATTTACAATGCTGTAGCAAATGATTCACTGTAGATATACGTCAACCTTTTCATTAAATATTCATCATTCAGAGGTTTGCTCCTGCTGCCATAAGGCGATGCAGTGGCAGTGCCAGTGCTTAGATAACAGCGACAACTGCCTTAGAATTACTGACAGTCCTTTTCTCTGCAGTAAAGCCATAAATTGCAAATAATTTTCCAGGAGTATATATACTTTTTAAATCCCTCGATTTTTGGATTAAGTAGTGCTTTGACCTAAATTTCACAATCAAGTACTGAAGCCTCTTTAATCATACAGGCAAGTAGTTTACTGCTAGGATGGGTCAAGCATCTGTCTGTAGCACTCCAAAGGGTTTGCTCTCACTGGGTAGGTCCATCAGAGCTGTAGAGATTTCTTCAAAGGAGGCATCCCCTTTCTGGAGGAACCACCTTGAACTAGATATTCCCCACATACCATAAAACAGTAGTACATTAAAGGTTCCAGCAGAAAAGGACCTGGGGGTGTTGGTTAACAGCCTGCAGAACATAAGCCAGCAGTGTGTTCAGGTGGACAAGAAGGGCAACAGCATCCTGGCTTGAATCAGAAATAATGTTGCCAGCAGGACTAGGTCAGAGATTTCTCCCATGTCCTCAATTCTGGTAAGGCTGCACCTTGAATATTAAATAGACTAGACTAGACTAGACTAGAATAAAATAGAATTAACCAGGTTGGAAAATACCTTTGATATCATCAAGTCCAACCTATCATCCATCGCTATCTAATCAACTAAACCATGGCACCAAGCGCCCCATCCAGTCTCTTCCTAAACGCCTCCAGTGATGGTGACTCCACCACCTCCCTGGGCAACACATTCTAATGGCCAATCTCTCTTTCTATGAAGAACTTCTTCCTAACATCCAGCCTATTGGGTTCTGTTTTGGGTCCCTCACTCCAAGAAGGCCATCAAGGTGCTGGAGTATGTCCAGAGAAGGGCAACCAAGCTGGTGAGAGATCATTCTGCCCATGCTCACACAGGCTACAAATCATGCAAGTTTTGAACAAGCCACCAGCGTTGGTAAGGATTATGTATACATTCACATAATCGTTTTGGTTGAAGAGACCTTGCAGACTTTCAAGTCCAAACATTAACCCAAGGCACCACTAAATCCTGTCCCTCAGCATCACATCTACACAGCTTTTAAAACCCTGCAGGCATGAGGTCTCCAACACTTCCCTGGACAGCCTGTTCCAGGGCTTGACAACCCTTTCAGGGAATAATTTTTTTTCCTAATATCCAACCTAAACCTTCCCTGGCACAGAACCCCCTGCCCCTTGTGCTTTTTCACTGGGAAAAAGCATCCACTTAAATCATAACGCCATGCATCTCCTCTCAGGCAGCTCCTGCTGTCAGAAGGTAAATTGTCAGGCAGGAGCAGTGACCACTGAAAGCAGCTGGCCCCAGTTTCACACATCCAGTTCCCTTCTCTGGCAGCAGCAGCAGAACTGATTTCCTGGGGTGCTGGCAGAGGCAATGAAGACATAACCACTTCGCCGTGCCCTTGGTGGGTTGCTGCTGCCCAAGGCAACAGCCTACATCACCTATGGTCCCAGCTGACCCTGTTCTGAAGTCATCCCTCTGTTATGTCTTCAAATGGTTCTATTTCAGCATCTTGAAATCAGCCATTTGGGCCCCACCTAAGGTTTGGAGAGATATTTAACAGTCACCTTGACTCATGGATCTGCAGACTAATTGCACTCACTATCCAGGAACATTAAAGCTCCCACACAATTGTGACAACTTTGATATTATTGCCTAGAACAGTGCCCACTTGAGTCATGCTTTAATTCAGTCATTAGTATTTTCATGGAGAAAAAAAAAGGTTTATTTCTTTCCAACCCCCATGTCACAGAGTGGGAAGCACACGTGTCAGAAAATAGCTGTGGAAAACAGAGAAACATCAATTATTCAGAGCAGCAAATAAACAAAAAGGGATTTTTTTCCAAGTTTTAAGAGGAAATCAGTTGTCTGAAAGCAATGGCTCCATTTATCCCTCCCTGGCAAAGCAAATGCCATATCCTCCTCTGTATGGATTATACACATCAAGCCTGAAGAACTGGTTTGATTACTGTGAGAATAAGAAAAACAATGAGGTCTTACAAAGACCCTTGAATATGAGCAGATGCCAATTCAACCTGTGGAGACATACTGTGCCTTTGAAAACTTGCCCAAAAAAATAAGAAGAAAAAAAAGATAAGAATTCTTTCATACTCTTTTCCAATAAGAGATTGAAGGTTTTCCTACCTAATCAGTGAGCTGAAGGTGCCAGCTCCACTTTTAGACAATCACGTGCCATTAGGGCATGAGTTCAGGGCAATTATCTTGGTGGGACTAAATACAATCGAAGACACCAGAGTGGAAGAAGCCCATGAATCTCACTGTTAAATTATTTACATCCCTGCAGCAGCTAAATGTGCCTGTTGGGTGGGGTGGGATTGGTGCCAACACTGCCTATGCACTCATGTTGTGAACGTGGGTCTTGATCCCGCTGTCTCCTCCACCACTTTTTCCCCATACAAGCTAGGATGAACTGCCCATCCTGCACAACAGATGCCAGGGCAATTATTCCCCATCCAGAATTCCCTGAATAGGGTCCAACCTGGACTTGGACATCATCAAGAGGAGTAACACCCTCCTTGCTCTCAAGACAGAATGAGCTCGCTCTGCATTTAGCTCATTTTTTCTTATCCTGGCAGGTTTTAATGAGGCTGAGGAAAAAATAGCAAGCACAGGTAATGAAAATGGTGGTTTGTGCAGAGAGTTAGTTCAGTATTAGTTTGACTGAAGGAAGAAACAGGAGGCTGTGAATGATGGAGTTTTCTGCTTCATCATCTTTTTTTTTAAGGTGGCAAGCTGCTCATTACTGGATAGTGACAAGTTGTTTCCTGTGGTCTTAAAACAAACCATCAATTACAGAGAGCGTTTTCAGTTCCAGAGGCTAAAACACATGCAATGGCATTCAGCTCGTTGCACGTTCTTGGGTGACAAAAAAATCCAAGAAATGAAAAATACTTTTACAAAAAGGAAGAGCTGTGGTGCAGAGGGACATGGTTTAGTGGTGATCTGGCAGTGCTGGCTTAATGGTCTGGCTCAATGGTCCTAAAGGTCTCTTCCGACCAAAATGATTCTATGATGATATGGTCAGATTCTATGATTATAATGTCAGATTGCAGAGACCAGTCTCTGGGATCAGCCTCCAGAGATGGCCCATCCCTATGGCAGTTCAGCAGAGCACCAGAGATCAGTGGATGGGGGCTTTTTTTTCCCTGCAGCAGGGTTACAGGAGGTGAGCGGAGCAACCCCGCCTCACCGAGCCGGCTGATCTCGTGAGAGTGGCAGATGAAGCGTGGGCAGAGCCGCAGCTGCAGTGGGCTACTTAAATGCCCCAGGAACACAGGGATGATGCACTCAATCTCCTCATCCAGGTCATCAATAAAGATATTGAACAGGATGGGGCCCAGCACTGATCCCTGGGGGACACCACTAGTGACTGGCTGTGGGGGACAGTATCAAATGCCTGGCTGAAGTCCAGGTAGACTACATCCACAGCCTTCCCCACACCCAGCAGGCAAGTCACCTGGCCATAGAAGGAGATCAGGTTGGTCCTTCCTAAATCCATGGGGGCAGTCATCTGGTCGTACTCAGAATCAAAGGGCCCCTGTATCCTGCATCTGTCAGACCAGAGGCAGTAGCCTGGATGAGGGGAACAAATGGAGGCCAGTTCATGGTCAAGGCAGCAGATGACCCACTTCCTTGCCTATCTAACCCTGCCAGGTGCAGCTAAAAAACAGGTATGAGGCTCTGGTAGGGAAAGACCAGCCAAATAAAGGCATGTATGGTGGGCAACCTACACCAGATGTTTGTCCACACTCAGAAAAGCCTACCACCCCTATCACAATATCCCCCACAAGAGAAGGAAAAGCATAAAGGTTTTAATCACAGGTGAGTCCTGTCTTACGGGAACAGAGGGTCCAGTATATTAGGCAGACTCTTCTCATAGAGAGGTATGCTCTCTGGATCCCAGGTTAGGGACATCACTAGGAAACTTCTTAGCATGGTGAGGTCCTCAGACTATCACCCATTACTGAACTTCAATGAAGGTGGAGAGGAAGTAATGACTGTTAGTCCAATAGCAATTAAAAGAGACTACAGGGCCTTGGAATGAGTGGTGAAAGATTCTGGGGCTGTGTACAAGGAGATCATCGTTTATGAAAGCTTCCTCTGCACCCATAAAGCTACAGCAGGGACTGATTTTTGTCTTTCATGCATATATTTGTTGGAATGTTCTACATTTCAGGAAATGTAGAAATCATAGAACAAAAGATTGTGTATTAGAAGTAACTTCTTCGCTGGAAGAGTTCTCAAACACTGAAACAGGATCCCCAGGAAGGATTCCCCTCCCCAGAGGTGTTTCAAAGCCACAGGGATGTCGTACTGAGGGACACAGGTTAGCATCATACTTCACATGGTTGGACAATCTTAAAGGACTTTTCCAACCAAAATGATTCCAGGATTCCAAAAAGGTAGCTTTCTGTCAGAGGAAAGCTCTGACTAGAAACCTGACTTCTCATTACAACAAAGGTCCCTATTTGCACTTGTGCTCACATTACATGCTCAGATGACCACCCCAGCTGGGTGTTTGTGCATGACTGATAGGGCCTGTCAAGCCATTTGGGATTCAGACCATCCTTATTTTCCACCACAGGGGATGTTGTGTTGGTTTGATAGAGCAGTGGTTTCACAGGAACTGCCTGGGTTATCTTGCTGTAGCAGAACCACAGTGCCAACCACATAGGAAATATTTCTGCCCATATAAATATTTGATAGAAGCATTATTTTCATGTAGAAGAAAGGATAGCCGGGACCACTTTGAGACTATCCTGAAGTACACTGACTACAAACACCAGCTCACTTCAGTATCTATCTGTTCTCTCTGAGCCAAGACTTACCAATATTAGCCCTTTTCAGGCTGAGTTTAGTGAAGTCAGGGAAGAAATATAAGGACTTTCATTAGCGTGACCTATCCACGTCTTAGGTCAGATCCCAGGAAAAAAACCCTTGCACTCCCTTTTCATCCATAAATTATATGCTTAATTATCCAAATGTCAAACTGTGCTTGCAAATACCTAGGAAGGTCAGATCAGAGCAAGTTAGACCTTTAAAAGCCAGTTTCAGTCAGCCCTTTCCACAGCAGACATTCAGTCCATTACAGTCAGAATCACAGAACAGTAGGGGTTGGGAGGGATCTCTGGAGACCATCTAGTCCAACCCCCTCATAATGCAGGTTTACCTAGAGCGGCTTGCCCAGGATAACAATGCCCAGGCAGGTTAGGAATCTCTCCAGAGGAGGAGACTGCACAACATCTCTGGGCTGCCTGGTCGTGTGTTCCAGCACCCTCAAAATAAAGAAGTTTCTACTTAGGTTCAAGTGAAACCTCCTGTGTTCTAGATTGTACCTGTTGCCCCTTGTCCTATCGCTGGCTACCATTAAGAGACCCCAGCCCCATCTTCATGGCCTCCACCCTTTAGGTATTGATCAGTATTGACAAGATCTCCTCTGGGTATTCTCTTTTCCAGGCTAAAGAGCCCCAGATTACTGTGACTTTTTGCAAACTGCTTCTGCAAGGACCACAGGAAATGAGGGAACTCTTCATCCAACTGATCTATAAGCCACTGAGAAACCTGTGATGCCAGAGGCTGTGCTATTCATTTGCAGGAAGACAGAATTTCAATTCCAGGACTTCCCTATATGAATCAGGAGAAGCATGAAGCAACCAACTCTCACTCCCTCCCATTACGGAGGATTGTTCAGAATCCTCATGATCAACTACCATTTACATTCAGGACAACCTAAACTTAGAGCAAACCCATAAGAGTGTGGGACAGAGGATGGATTAAGGCCCAGGGTGTTTTCCTTGAATTATTAGTCACAGTAGGCAACCATTGAGTCAATACTGGATTGCAAAGGACTTCAGGCAGGGATCATGAGCCAAATTATAGTGGCTGCACACTGAGATAAACTGAATGAAAATCAGGAATGTGGAGTACACCTGTAGTACTGCACCCAGCTCTGCACTCCCCACTTCAAGAGAGACAAGGAGCTACTGGAGAGAGTCTAGCAGCAGGCTGTGAAGATGATGAAGGGACTGAAACTGCAGATGTATGGCAGGGCTTCTAAAAAGCCCTAGATCTTCCACACACAGGTTTCACACTTGTTTTGCTATGTATCCAGATGTAAGAAAATGCCATGAACCCTGTTGCATAGTAATAGCAAGGCTACAACATAAAGAGGCTCAGCCCTGATACCACCAAGATACCAGCTTCTTTACCTGGATAAAATCAAGTCAGGCGGTCCTGTAGCAAACTGCTTAGCATCTCTAGAAAACACAAATGCAGTCACCTGTCTGCCTAATACTGTTCTTACTCTCTTTGCTCCTCACAGGACAGCAGTGCTCCCACTTCTTCCGTCAGCACAAGTTTCTTCTGATCTCTCCCAGAGCAGGGCACTGCATAATGTTCTCCACATCTCCAATGGTTCACTAGTTTCTTGTATAACTCTTCTATGGTCTTCAGGCTGCTCTTTGCTCCAACTAAACTCAAATATAAACTCCTTTGACAGCATCATCTCTCCTCCCTGCCTTTCAATAAGAAAATAAGGTCTCAGTGTACCCAAACTGAATAGCTGAGGGAATTGGGGGTGTTTAGCCTGAAGAAAAGAAGGCTCAGGGGAGACCTTGTTGCTCTCCTTGAATACCTGAAAGGAGATTGTGATGAGGTGGGGGTCAATCTCTTCTACCAAGTAGCAAATGACAGCATAAGAGGAAATGACCTCAGATTGCAGCAGCAAAGGTGTAGCTTAGACATTAGGGACAATTTCTTCCCCAAAAGTGTTGTCAAGCCCTGGAACAGGCTGCCCAGGGCAGCAGTGGATTTCCCACCCCTGGAGGGATTTAAAAGTGCTGATGTGGCACTTAGTGACAAGGTTAGCAGTTGGACTCAATGATCTTAAGGTTCTTTTCCAATGTAAACTATCCTATGATTTTTATGATCTCATTTCCCAGGTGCTTGAGGGGGCCAGATGACTGACTGAAGGGATTTCATTGTGACAGAATGCAATAACAACATCCCTTCACCAAGGAAAAGGCACTACCTGCTACTATTTAATGTGTAAATAGTTGCTGCCTTTGCTTCCACCAAAGCTTGAAGCTCATTACAGCTTAAATGCTAACCCCTGAGAAAAGCCCAGAACACAAGAACATGGCATGGAGGCATGAGAGCCTTAATCCTTCACAGGATTAGTTTGTTTGAATTGTATGAGGTAGAAGGGAAAATAAAGGATATGCATGAAAGGACACCTGGTTACATCACCTCAGCAGTTCCATGAGTGCATTTTTTTGTACTTTATTCTTCCCTTTCTTTTTCTAACATTTCTAGGGGTCTCAAGTGAGTCAATGCATCCTTTACTCTCTCATGCACAAGAGGAGCTGCAAAATACGTCATAGGAGTTGCATCTTTGAAGAGACAGACACAACCCCCCCAGATTCTACTGTAGCACTACACATAAATTACACAGCACAAACCCCAAGAGTTACCCTGGAGCTGGCACTTCGCTTTTCTTCTCTCCAAACATGCAAGCAACACTTAGATGTCCTTTGTGCTCCCCTGTCATCCATTCCCCAGGAAAACAAAACCAAAAAAACCCACCCAACCAAAAAAACCCAAAAAACCTCATGAAGAAAGTGCTCATTAAAAGAACAACAAAGAGAAGGAACCTAGTGAGAAATGCTGGTGTCAGGGATGGCAAAATGAGAAGTCAAAAGGGAGCTATTTTGCAAAGTGCTCTGAGTGTCCAGGAGCAGTGAAGGAAATTTGTGCAAGACCAAAAAGTAGGAAGAAATGTGGTCTCTATGGCTGCCTGTATTGAGAGAGGAAACAGATGATGGCAACACCCCCACCCCCCCATACCCCCCCCAAACTTCTGTCAAGAAGAGAGAGAGACTTCAGTTTCTTGTTTAAAATCTTTTGGGGGGAGTAACTTTTTGTTTTCCCTCTTCACCATCAATTTCTGTATATGTTTGACTGGATCACTCAGCCTGAAAGGCACAGACTTGAGTGCTTAAACCTCACAGCTGTGTACATGACCCTTTTTCTCACAGGCAGAATCACAGAATCATTTGAGTTGGAAGAGACCTTTAACATCCCGGACATGCAACTTGCCCTAACATTAGGCAGAGGATGCAGATATTCACTCTCTGTGAAACCACTTCTTTCCCAATTAAACCTAATGCAGGTGCACACCTCTGAAAATATATCATAGGGGCCTTCATTCCACTCCCCCTCCCCTCCTCATTCCCCACCCCCCACCCAATAAAAAGGATGCAGTGAAGAGGTTCCTTAGGGCAGAGTGAAACAGTATGGGAAAAAAAGCTGGATTTGTCTCATCCTTCTTCAGTTTTTAATTAGGGAAAAACAGAGGAAGGACACTGGAAGCTAAATCATTTTGCTGCTCTTGATTTGACTTTTTGTTTACTGACAGTTTGACTCCTAAGACCTCTGGGAAAATAATTCCACTTACTTCCAGACAATTCCTCCACTACATAAGCAGCTTACCTTTCTTTCTCAGGTCTGTGTGCTTCCCCACTTTGTTCTCTGAACCCAAAGACATCTCTAATTTCAGGGTGTTTCTCCATCAGCCCTTCAAATGAGATCTTCAAAGTGAGAAGCATTTTCTCTAAGCTCCTCTCCATACCTATAACAAGTTTTAAAGGAAATTGGAAATTGCTTTAGTGGCAAAACACCAGGGAAAAGAGATTTTGGAGTATGCAGCATTCTGATTAGAAGAGCGAGCAAGTGAGACATGCTGACTGACTTCAAGTCTATGTGATAGAGAAATAAAATGACCTGTAATTCATTAACACAGTTCCCCACCTCCCATAAATTTTCATTTATTTATTTCTGCTTTTTTTTTTTTTCCTTTACTTTTCCAGGGCTTTAATTTTATTTGGAACTTAGATCAAAATAAATTTTGAGGATCCTGACTGTGGGTTTAGTTGAATCTAAACTGTTTGGAATTTATGCTCTGCTCCTCGCTTGCAGCCCTTGGTATTGCTTTGTAAGATATCCCACTGGGAAGTAACCAGAAAACCATTTCCTTTTTTTTCTTTTCTTTTTTTTTTTTTTGAGGATCTTAGAAGTCACATAAGAAAGATGAAATGACCGTCAATAGTTCCCAGGGGGAAGACTGGAAAGAGAGGAAATTCATGAGCTGTTCTTAATGCATCAGCTTCTCCCACACATTCAAAACCCACATGAAAATTGGAACCCACACAGCCCTTATGATCTTGTGCACCACTTAAAAATTTAAAGGGCCTTCTAATGGAAAAAGATAACCTATTAAAGGCAGCAGTGACCATCTACCAACGTAATGTTCATGCTGGTCAGGCTGCTGGGGCTCTCTGTTTTATTATTAAAGCCCTTCCTGCTTTTTGGGTTTTGTGCAACACCTACCGAGACAGATGCCTAACAAAGGTGTTTCCCGGAAGGGATCTCTGCTTCCTCACCTGATTATACTGTGGAAATTGGGAGACACCCAGGTGTCACTGCTAGGCAATGGGGACTTGAGTACTGTGGTCAGTCTTGGGCCCTTCGCTGAAAGAAAGACATAGAGGTGCTGGTGTGTGTGTCCAGAGAACATCAACAAGGCTGTTGAAGGGTCTGGAGACTAGGCCTTGTGAAGGTCAGCTGAGGCAACTGGGGGTTTTGAGTCTGGAGAACAGGAGGCTGAGGGTAGGCTGCCTTGTTCCCTACAATTCCCTGAAAGGAAATTGGAGCAAGGTGGGGGTTGGTCTCTTCTCCCATGTAACAAGCAACAGGACAAGAGGAAATTGCTCAAATTGTGCCAGAGGTGTTTCAACTTGGGCATTAGGAATAATTTCTTCCCCAGGGGTTGCCAAGGCCTGGAACAAGCTGCGCAGGGAAGTGGCAGACTCATCATCCCTGGAGGAATTGAAAAGCTGTGTAGATGTTGTGCTGAGGGACAAAGTATAGCAATGGACTTGGTAGTGTTAGGTTAATGGTTAGACTTGATGATCTTAAAGGTCTTTTCCAGCCTAAACAATTCTATGATTCTATGATACATTGACAGCATGGCAAGACTGATGGGACCTGATACTCTGACATTGACTTTCACATGTCTGCAGTCCCTTGCAGTTTGTGATTGATAATCCAATTTTCAAATTCCAAAGTGGGCAGCTCTCTTCCTCATTTCTTCCTCTGGCTAACATTACCTCATGGCTAACCATGGACCAATCATTATTGAACAAGCCCAGGAAAGATGAAATCTGGAACTTCTTTTACCACGGGAACAATGGGTTCAAACTTGAACATAGAAGATTTCACCTCAACATGAGGACAAACTTCTTTATAGTGAGGGTGATGGAGCACTGGAACAGGCTGCCCAGGGAGGTTGTGGAGTTTCCTTCCCTGGAGACTTTCAAAACCTACCTGTGTGGACTACCCTAAATGATCTTTCTTTAGCAGGGGGATTGGACCTGATGATCTCTGGAGGTCCCTTCCAAACTCCAATACATGACGATACTATAATCCTCCCATCTACACCAAGGGAAAAAGTGGCAATTGCTGCAAGAGTAACCCTCAGCATGGTGAAATGTGTCTTGAGAGGCAGTAGGAATACTCATCTCACCTGAATGTTCAGGACAGTATTTCTGTGTAAACACATTCCCCCTTTCACTTCTGAGGCAGTTGAGAGTTCACATATGGTGAATTACAATGGCTCAAGTCCTAAGTGACTCTATTTTATCAGAGAAGCAACACTGGATGGTTGAATCCATCCAGTGTTTTGCTGCCACTATTGAGGTGAGGAGATGCTACACCCACTATACCACTCTTACACTTTCTTTCTTTCCTTCCACCAGCTGTAGTGGAAGGAATTACAACCTAATAATCCAGCAGTAAATTCTCTCAGAAAAGGCAATTTCTGCTGGGATAGTGGTGAAATTGTTTCAATACAAAGTTTTACAAACTGCAGAGTCAGCACCAGACTACAAAGCTGAGAGCAAGAGTCGTGGTAAGGAGAACAAGGAGGAAGAGGATTGCTCCACCTCAGCAGATGGAGGTTGTTTGTAAGTCTCAGCCATAAACATGAAACTTCACCTTGGGGATCATGCAGATGTTGTCTTGAAGGCATCCAAGCACAGTGAAGGAAGGATACAAATTCTATGGAGTACAATCTGATAGGGAAAATAACCCAACCGAACAACCAAACAGTGTGAATAGAGTTGTCCAAACACATACTTATGTGGAAGAAAATTGCAGGATGAGTATTTTAGAGGAGAGGATATTTCAATCCTTACCATTAATCACAAACAAACATTTGGCACAAAGAATAAGTTCTGCTAATGAGTCAGAGTCTTGGTTCTTCCAGCCAGAGGAAACACTGAAATCCAGCATTTACAGCCTGGCTAACAGGCTGTTAAACAATAAATGGGAAAACTCCTAGTGTCACTAGGGAGGAACAGAAAAGGGAAAGGGAGAGAGAAAGTAAAAATTTTAAACAATAAAATTGTTATTCAGTACAAAAATAGATTACCAAAATTCCTTTTTTTAAAAAAGAGAGTTCTTTGCAAGTGAAGGATGTGATTTTAAAAGGTCTGTGACAACACTGCTTTGCACTTTCAGTAAAGACTTCTTAAAGACATTAACTTCAATCTTTTCCTATGGGGGAGACAGGAAATGGCTCTTCTGGCAGTGACCAGTGCTCTCTCAGCCTAACATCTCCCCCCATAACCAGTTATTTCTGGGTGCTTAGCCAGGAGCAGTGTGACTGGTGAGGCATCAACAACCAACAGATGCTACCACCACACCTCTGAAGTCATTAAAAGGCTGGAGGGCGGAATTTGCATTGTTCAATAGTTTACACCTACCCATACTCCAGGAAAAATATGTCTAGTAATAGACAAGCAGCCAAAAGTTTCTCTCTGTGTACCTTCTTCATGCATATATGTAATTATATGATCTTCTCTAATGGACCAAAGATGAGCTCTGCAGTGCTACACAAAGTGCCCATGGTGGCCTGCAGGTATTTATTATTTACTGTCATCTCAGGAGGTCCATGCTGAAAGCAGCTTGGGAAAGCAAGCTGTGTTTTATCCACTACCTGACCCAGTTTCCAGCAGCTCTGTCAAGCACTTCTGTCACCAGCGGCAGGGCTGAATAATGTTCAGTGAAGTAGGTGATGAGTTAGGCGAAAACAGCTTTCAGAGGAAATTAATTTCCACAGAGAAGCTCTGGCTACTTGAACTTTGTTTTTAAAAGCTGTGTTTTATTGCGGTCTGAGTTAATGAAGAAGGGTAGCTGACAGGCTGCTGCATCATCTCCATTATCTCTCAACCACCTCTCTTCTAGCAGCAGAAGCAGCAGTGAAATAGGAACATCCGTTGAAATGAGCTTCCATTTGCACTCGGTTTACTGTTTCTTTTCCTACTCCTCTACTATTACCAAGAGAAATAATCAAATCTATTTTTAATACAAGGCTGTGCTTATAGGATCTCTTCCAGGATCATTCTTGAGCAGAACAACAGAATAGTATAAAGCACTAGATGCTCAGCTTAGGAACCAAGATAGACGATAACAGCTATATAACCTATATCACTTGTTAGGAGCACTCAGTCTCCAAAAACCTTTTTCTGCTTTTATTCCACTGGACTTACCACAGTGGACCTTCCACCAAGTTTCACAACACATTGCTGTGTGCTTGACCAAGCCTTTCCATATTGAAAGATTTTGGAGACTCTCAACTAACATCTTAGGATAAAGGTAGTATTAAGTTTATGAACCTGAAAAATTGAGGGACTGAGGGATCTGAAACTGTTTAGCCTGGAAAAGAGAAAAATGAGAAGGGACATTCTCAATGTCTGAAGGGCAGGGGCCAAGACAGTGGGGCCAGACTCTATTCAACAGTGTCCAGTGACAAGGCAAGGGGTAACAGGCACAAACTGGAACCCAAGAGGTTCCATCTCAACATTAGAAAAAAACTTCTTTGCTGTGAGGGTGACAGAGCCCTGGGCTAGGCTGCACACAGAGGTTGCGGAGTCTCCTTCTCTGGAGAGAGTCTAAACTTGCCTGGACATTGCAATTCTGCACAACCTGGGTAATCCTGCTTTAGTAGGGGAGCTGGACAAGGTGGTCTCAAGAGATCACTCCCAACCCCCACCCTACTGGGATTCTGTTATGTGTTCTCCATATTGCAACCACACTACCAAATTAGCTCAAAAAAATTTAGCATAAAATACTTTGTGAATCCTGCATACAGCAGGTACCACACTCACACCGCCGGTAGGTTAGTGCTTCTAATAGCACTTGCCTCAAACATCTCACAACATTTATTGGCACACAACATGCTCAAAACCACAACTTTCTACATTTTCAAAGACATGGGGAACTTCGGGAAACACACAAATGAATCTTTTACTGCAGAGCTGCTCTTCCACGCTGTTAATCTTAGCACAGAAAATCAGGCACGCTTCTCTCTGCTCAGGATCCTTTGCCTGATTATTGCTTGGAAACACATTTTGATGTGATCAGCTGCTTCACAGTAGTTCCCCACCAAACACGTCAGGAAACAGCAAATGGGTTGAAACAAAGAATTCACAAGATGGGATTTCCTTGTGACACTTCCTATTGTTATTTTGAAGAAAGATGATGGAAAACATCAACAACTCAAAGGCTCTTCAGTTTACATTTCTTTGAGGCCCATGTGCTTGCAAAAAAAAAAAAAAGATCAAGTTAAAGCATGCTGAAACTGTAAAAAGAATTCTCAAAAGCAGTGCTCAAAACCACCAGAAACTGTTTAAGTAGAGAATAAAACATGTAAGAACAAAAGGGATCTGCCACCTATCTTTTAGATGCCCAAGTAGACACAAAGCTAACAACTTCTTGGGTCTTTGGCTGTCTCCATCTTACTCTCTCACACATTATTTCACATGTTTGTCTAGAGGTGATTCTTCCCCTCTACTCTGCTCTCATGAGACCTCACATGTAGTACTGTATCCAGTTCTGGAGCCCCCAGCCTAAGGACATCAAACTGCTGGACCGTGTCCAGAGAGGGCCATGAAGACAATCAGAGGGTTGGAGTGCCTCCAATGAATGATTCTATGATTCTATGAAATTAGAAGACTCTAAATAAGGGAGAGATTTTGGATTGTCTTCTTGGAGTATAGGAAGTGCACACAGACATAAGTCTTGAGGTCCCACCTAACCCGCTACATGCACAGGTAGCAAAACTGCCACACAAGTAACTTCACACTTTGGGAAACCTCAGGGTACTATTCTTCCATTCATGCCAAATAATTTGTTCCTGCTCTAAGCCATGGTACCTGCCGAAAAGGCAGAAGGTAGGCTACACCAAAACTTCTTTTGCATGACAAAAAAGAGTTTTCCTTTTCCATTCCCCCCCCCGTAACAGAAGCACCTAATCAGCGTTGATCAAATTGGACTATATATACTTCAAAAAACATCAAGATTCTCACTGTCAGCATAAATAGTCTCAGGAAAACGTGAGTGACAACAAAGTAAAAACCTGAAAAGACACAAAGGACTAAAATCTAAATTTTTATGCTGCTTAAGCCTTCAAAGTTTTTCCTTCCTTTCTGCAAGTGCATCCCAATTCTCAGCATTTCATTACAACTGCCATTAAGCTGAGATCTATTCTGTGGGAGAACAGTGTCCCAGCAAAGGTGATTCCTGACTTTTACATCTGATAGGGAAAGATGTGCTATTCTGCAGGTCTAATGGGGCCCAGGCTGCAGTCCTGCTGCCTGTCTTGTTCATCCACAGAGCAATGGTGGCAAGACAGCACACACAAGACAACACAGTTCCATCTGGTATCGAAACTGAGTAGGAAGCTAAGACAAAAATCATCAAATGGTTTTGGCTGGAGGAGACCTTCAGAATCATCAAATCTAACTGTTAACTCATCTCTGCCAGGTAACCATTAAACCATGTCTCTCAGCTCCACATCTACACAGCTTTTAAAACCTTCCAGGGATGGGGACTCCACCACTGCCCTAGGCAGCTGGTTCCAGGGACTGACAACCTTTCTGGGGAAGAATTTTGTCCTAATGTCCAACTTAAACCCTCCCCTTATGCAGAGTGAGGCTGTCTTCTCTTGTCCTATTGCTTGTTACTTAGGAGAAAACACCAACCCCCACCTTGTTCCAACCTCTTCTCAGGGAGTTGTAGAGAGTAAGATCTCTCTCAACCTCCTCTTCTCTAAACTAAACAACCCTAGCTGCTTTAGCCACTCCTCAAAAGACTTGTACTCTGGATCCTTCACCAGTTCCATCATTTTCTCTGGACACACTCCAGCAACTCAATGTCCTTCCAGAGTGAGAAGCCCAAAACTAAACCCATTATTTAAAGTGCATCCTCATCAGTGTTTAGTACAGAGCAACAATCACTGCCCTAGTCCTGCTAGATCCACTATTGCTGATACAGGCCAGGATACTCTTAGCCTTCTTGCCCACCTGGCCTTGTGCTGGCTTACATGCTAAAATAGCAGCCCAAAGCAGAGGGGTGAATAAAAAGCCTGCAGCTAACCTGGATAGATCAGGGATCTTCTCTGTCAGAAGAAGGTGAAAGTCTACTGCATGCAGGCAGAGGCACACACATCAGAAATAAACACACCTCCTAAAAATAGATTTCCTCTTATAATTAAGATCAGTAAAAGTTCTTGTGTGTCTTATCTGCATAATCTCCCCTATGCTTCTGTGCTATGCATCAGCTCCAGTCTGCACAGCAGGGCCAGGTCACACAGATAAAACCCCTGGCATTTCACAGCTCCTTTCAAAAGTCTGTATCCACACAGGGTCTGTGACAGCTGCCAGACTGACAGCCCCAAAGCAAGGTGTTGCTGCAGCTCAGAGCAGCTGTGGCACAGTGGGCAGAGCTGTGTGTGTCCCCTCCATGCCAGACTGCAAAGGGACCACAGCAGGAGGGAGATGGACTCAGAGTTGGAACCTTTTCAGCATCTCTGCTAAAAGATGCCAAGTCTGTATCCCTCAAATAATTCTGTGTAGGGTCTTCCCCCTGGACAAGGGCAGGCACTACTACCTCATGTCACCAGCTGGTGAACATGCACCACAGATTTGTACCAGCAGTCAAGAAGTGCAAAGGCAGGTTCTGCTCTTGTTTCCATGGGTAGAGGAGAGCTCTGATCTGGAATGGGATCAGAGGAGGCCAGAAAGATCATCAGAGAGCTGGAACATGTTTCCTAGGAAGACAGGCTGAGAGAGTCAGGGTTGTTCAGTCTGGAGAAAAGGAGGCTCTAAGCAGACCTTACTATGGCCTGTCACTACTTAAAGGAGCTAATAAGATGGGGACAGACTTCTTAGCAGGGCCTGTTGTGACAGGACAAGGGGTAGTGACCTTTATAAAGGGAGATTTAGACTAGGCAGAGTATTTCTACGCTGCTTGAATGAGTCTAATAACCAATCACAAACTACTTTTTTGTTGTGTTAGCCTTTATAAAGAAAAGAGTTTGTACAATAAAGTTGACACTTAGCCTGGATCAGGCTCCCTCCTGTCTCTTAATTGCGGCACGACTGCACATCTTGCAGCACTTCTGAGATCTTCTTTTGTGTGCTCCACAATAAAAATACTATGAAAATCCACCATGGTCTAGGTCATCCTTCAAGTCACAAGGTTTGCTAAGCGAAGAGAAACACAAAAGGCCTAATGCTACACCATCCAGGGCAGCTCTAACCACAGGCTTGGAGTTTCCTCAGCACTGAAAGAAACATCTTCTAGCCCAACTCTGGGGGATCTAATCCTCAAACATCCCCATGTCTGAGAGCCTGGATCCATCCCCACTCCTCTCTGAATCTGAGAGCCTGGAGGATGCCAACCCTCCAGGACCTCATCCTCAAACTCCCCCATGTCTGAAAGCCTTTGTTCCATTCCCTAATCTCTCTACATCTAAGGCTTGGAGAACCTCAACTCTTAGCTGAGGTGCTGCCTGTTACTCTGAAAGCAGGCAAAGAAGCCATGCTTTGCTCTCATACAGAAGAAAGCTCCTGTGCTGTGCAGAAAATCTACACTTCAATGATTTGCAGTCCCCAGGGAGCTCAGAACCTTTGCCCATCTCTGGGTTAGATGGTATTAAAAATAGTCATGGACCATGGCCCATCTTTTCTTTTTAATGCATGTTTGATTCTTGCTATCTTCTCATTCACTTTCAACTTATAAATCATTCCATTTCTTTGAAAGCTAAGGGAGAGACTGTGAAGGTGTACAAATATCAGACATCCCCTTACATTAACTGCAAGCAGCTTGTTGGAAAGGAATCAGAGCAAATGAAGATCTCCCAAACTCAGGAACCTCTGTCTGAAGAGCAAACTAAGCGTGTTACTTCCCAGAGGGTCTTTGAGCATGCAAGTTTAAAAGGATGGGGCTGAAAATCAGCACAGGCAAAGGAATCTTTTCTTCAGAATAGTCTTTCGGTTGTGGAGGAGTAAAGATACACTTTCAGAAGTACTGATGAGACTTAATCCTCCTAAATACCATTTCACAGGAGGCCAAGCACCCTGCATTCATAAGCAGATATCATAAGCTGTTTATCTTGATATAATCCCCCACAAACATTTATGGGGAGAGTTTTATTTAATACAGCCTGTGATCTGTATCAACATCACTGCGGTATTAGGCTAACCAAGCTCTAAGCCAGCCTGGAAGTCATGCAAGAGCTTTATTTGGGATATTGAAGTAGCACAGCTCAATATATGATTTTGTTTGTGGTAGACTGCTGGGAATTGAGGATTAGTCATACGGGGATATGAACAGTTGTGTCGTTAGGAGAGGCTGACTCAATAGGTTTCGTCTCGTAAAATGTCACCCAACTGTCTTGTTATTTCAAATTACATGATTAAGAAGTTAAATACTTTGATCCCCAAAGAAAGGCTTGAATTTTGGGGTGGGAGAGCAGAAGAAAAAGCACAGGGGGGAGAAGCAGAAAGGTGCTTGCCAGCACAGTTCCACACTCTTCTCACGAGTTGTTAAAAAAAATGGCACTAGTGCTTCCAGACGCAATTTTCTCTCTGTGACCCTGTGCTGAATTCATTCCATTTACAAGCTGATTTCATATTATTAATTGTCAGCCTTGAAAACTCTACTTGGGATGCACAAATCATGTTGTATCTCTTTATGCCTCCTAAATCACCAGCAACAAAGATTCAGCCCTTTGTGATTTATCTGTCAGTGCTTTGGAGAGGCAGACCTGAATCCACCTTACTCTTGCAGTGCCTGTGTGTGCTGGCACTGGATCTTTTCTGGTGACACAGTGTTGTTTCAACGTGGAGGAGACTCAGATGTTTCCCAGGCTGCCTCATTTTTTTTCCCCTCTCTATTCTCTTCAAGCAGGCTCTGTATGTTGTAAGCATATTGCTAGGATGCTCAGAGAACCTGTGAAAAGTAGGTCTTAAAATACTGGAAAAGATGCACTCATAGTGGATCAAAAATGATTACCTGCTGCTCTGCCCTGATCTACATGTTGACTATCTCAGTAGCAGAGGATGAAATCGAGAGAGTAGATTTAGATTAAAAGGAAAAAAAATGTTTTATACTGGTGGTGGTGAAACACTGGCCCAGGTTGCCTGAAGAGGTGGTGCTCCATCCCTAGAAATATTCCAGGTCAGAATGTATGGTGTTCTGAGCAACCTGACCCAGTTGAAGATGTTCCCACTTACTGCAGGGGAGTTGCACTAGGTGACCTTGAATGGTCCTTTCCAATCCAAAGCACTCAATGATGATTGTGTGATGAAAACAGAAGATGGGGACAACTGGACCTCCATAGCAGAGTTTCAATATACTGTGCCTTCATAAGGTTTTCTTTCACATGCACACAGGAATCCAGGTTTCTGTGACATCCAGATTCTTGGCCTTTTGCCACCAGTATCAGTAATTGCTATTTGTTATTAGCAGAGAGCATTTGTCTTATTGGAAATCCATCATTCTTCCCATTCTAAACTGGGTATTGATTTCATTTACACAATCATACAGTCTATTTAAGCCTATACTTTTGGGGAAGTGATAGTGCTTTACATTAGGAAGTGTCACTTTCTAGATTCACATATGGCAATTGCATGAGTTGAAAAAGAAGCAATCAAGAGCTGTGCATGGGAGGTCCTGATTTGTGCCCCAGAGTTACTTCCTCTCTGTCAGGTAAGGCAAGACAGAACTCTTCTGGCAAAAATAATGCTATTTTTGACTGTGAGCACATAACCAAGATCAGAGATCATATTTCTTATGGCAGTCATGATATCTTATCAACCATCTTCACACATTGTGTACTGAAGCCTGCATTTTTCTGCTGCAGTCCAGCTTCTGGTAACTTTTCTACCCCAGAATGAGCATTCAGATGGGCAGAAATCATCTGATCCCAGAACCATCATATTTATTCACCCATATTAAGAAACCAACTCCAAAACCCACATATCAATTATAAGGTTAAAACCTTGTCTTGTATCATGTCAAAGGATGGAAAAATGCCTGTGGTCCATGATTTTCACTCCATTCACCATATTAAACAAATGTCATAGAAAACTGCACTCTGTAAGACTTCAACAGATATTAAATGTAGTCTATCCTCCACTAAACCAAGATTCTCCTTGAAAAAATATCTTCTCTTTAGCAAGCTGCTTGAAAGGGAACCTTGTGAAGGATGTTTAAGAAGTCACAGAACTGAAGCCTCATATAGGTTCTTACAAACTTGTCTGTATCTTGTTTTTCCCCTGTCCTTATTTCCAATTTACAGGGCTCTAAAATAGCCACTGTAATTGACTAAGCAGAGCAAATCCTGACGTCACTTTAACCTCAGGAATTCCCTAAGCACCACACTGTGGGATTCAGGGGAGGTATGCAAGGGTAGGCATCAATCTCTGACATGCTGTGGCAGCTTTCATTTTCTCACAGTCTTTTTGAACAGGTACACTTATGATGCTGCTCTTCCTCTGGGAGACTGAGCCAGCAAATACATCTCAGCCAGTAACATTTTGTGCCTTTCTCCCTTGGTCTTCAAAGATGTAGCTGGAAAACTTACACACTGTAAAATGGTAGTTTTTCTGTCACAGGTACCTTGAATAAACTGCTGAGTTACCCAGTGATGCCAGTAATCACTCCTAGAAGGACAAAGGATGATGGCCTCTTGTTTGCCTTTTGAGAAGAATAACCCATCCTTACCTTCCTCATTTCCATTTACTAAACCCTTTAATCATTGCTAAACTACCATCAAGGTAATTATCTTTGTCCATACCATAATTTTAACTTTTTTTTACAATTTGTCACAGAATCACAGAATTGTCAATGTTGGAAGGGACCCCAAGGATCATCTAGTTCCAAGTCACCTGCCATGTGCAGGGCCACTTTCCACTGGATCAAGTTGCGCAGAGCCACATCCAGCCTGGCCTTAAAAACCACTTCCCTGGGCATCCTGTTGCAGCATCTCACCACCTTCATGGTGAAGCATTTCTTCCTAGTGTCTATCTAATGTCTTTAGCCACAGTCTGTGGCAATCAGTTCCACTGCTTGTTGGGGAGAGTTCTTCATTAATACCCTTAAACCAATTCCTCTAGTGAATTTCACCAGCTATGTGAGAACTAACAGCAGTTCCTTACCTTCTCCATGCCTTTCATGGCAGACCTCCAAGGCACCCCTCAACTATCTCTTCACTGCCACTTTTTTTTCCTAAAGTGGAGAATGTGGCTTACTCTCACACTACAAAAGCACTTTTCTGAGCATTTTCCAGTCCTGTGCTGTACTCTGTTTGGGGTAGTGTTATCATAACTGTGTAGATTTATGTAGGGACATAATGATGTTAGATTTCTCTTCCTTTTGTGGGTACACCTAGCCTTCCATCATGAGCTCACAAGGGAAAAGAAATACTAAGAAACATTATCAGCCCAGCTGATACAGCTTTGGTTACAGGGGACCCAGGCTCAGATGAATGAGAGGGTGCCATCAATAAAACCAAGCAGCCAATAAACCAACAAATAAATAAAATTAAATGAGGCAGTCAGGTTAGAATTTATTCTAAAAGAGGATATAGTGAGAAAATAAAAAAGGACAATATATGCAAGCTTTGCTAGCACAGTGCTTTGGAGGGGTGGTGAGGATGAAAAAACAAAAGCAGCGTTTCATTTTCAAGCTGTGGTTTGAAAAAGCATCGCTGAGGAAACCCTACCTGAAACTTTGGATGTGTCTATGCTGCACAACGCTAATTTAGCCAGCTGAGCTCTGTGCTAATGCAGCTATATTGCTTACAGTTACTTACACCTAACTAGTTTAGAGCTCTGGCTGAAAGCTCTTCTCCAAATTGCAGTGTGCAATGGAGAAATACTTTTTTATTTTTGTCTTTTAGTCCCCAGCTCTGCAGAGCACCTTGAAAAGCACAGGTATTACACCATTATCACGTTTTATATCAGTACAACAGTGGCTGTGGTACCCTTGTGGACACAAGGTGTTAAAAACACCCGGCAGAAAGACCCCGCTCAGGACAATTTCAGGCAGCTTCAATGTTCATGGATGAATTTGCCTACAAATTTCAAAAGAAGTGCTCTCAGGCACAAAGTTAAATCTAGACATATGGGTCTTCTGCAGCAGTAGGGTCTAAAATTGTTTACCCCCCTCCATGCCATGAAAAGATCTCTTCTACAGAGCCCAGGTATGCATTATGTTATCGAGGTGAGGGTATAAAACACAGATGAGTGTTGTACCCTGGATACAGCATATACTGAATATTTGAAATCACATAATTCTACACAGGGCCAAAGTATAAGGACTGGACTGAGTCGTGCACAGGTAAAAGTGTAACTGGAACAGGGGGACTTACTGTGTTAGCTGTGATCACAGAATCCCAGCATGGTAAGGGTTGGAAAGGACATCTGGAGATCATCTAGTTCAACCCCCTGGCTAAAGCAGGGTTACTCATAACAGGCTGCCCAGGACTGCAGTATCCAGGAGGCTTTGGAATTTCTCCAGAGGAAGAGACCCCACAACCTCTCTGGGCAACCTGGTCCACAGTGATGTTACCCTCACAGGAAAGAAGTTTTTCCTCAGCTCCAATTTGTGTCTGTTTCCAGGCTCCAGGCACACTGAAAAGAGTGTGACCCTCTTGACACCCACCCTTTAGATATAACCACATCTCGTGGACACTTGAGTAGCCATTGGCACAGGCTGATCTGGGAGAAAGAGAGTATTAAATTGACAGGTACCCATGACACACACAGCTGATATGACGGTTGATGTACTTTTGGCCTGATTCCCATCTGCCAACTGCCTTTAGTGAATTTTCTCCTTAGCTAATCTTAACCATATTTGAAAGAAGGGCTGCAGACTCATAGATAATTATATTTTTATAAGTTTTGGGGATCTGGCAGCTGGAGGGAAAAGAAAGACCAAAATTAGTGCTTTCCATTAAGGGAAAGCAGGCAAAACTCTGCTGCTATATATTCCAGCAAGCCTCAGACAGCCAGCAAATCTATACACACCAGCAGCAGAGTAACAGCACAGAATCATAGAATCATTTTTCTTGGAAGAGAACTTTAAGAGCAGTCTGTTAAGTCAGCACTGTGAGGTCACCATTAACCCATATCCCTCAGCACTACACCTACAGGGCTTTTAAATACCTCCAGGGACGTAATCCCCACCACTGCCCTGGGCAGTGTGTTCCAGGGCTTGACAGTTTTTCCGGGGAAGAATTTTGTCTTGATATCCAACCTATACCACCCCTTGTGCAACTTGAGGCCATTTCCTCTTGTCCTATCACTCACTGGTGTGTGCTTTTGCTGGAGCTGGCAGTTTTGCACTAGTGTAGGACACAAACTCATAGACAATTGGGTTTCATTAGTTCCTCTGTTTTCATATTAATTTCTGTTCTTTCCTTGAGTTATTGATAATAGCAGAGCTTCCACGGGATGATTTAGGAAGAAGCAAAGTATCAATTTTATTGTAGGAAGGAAAAATAAAAAGAAAAGGAGTAATGACATCTCAGCAGTGACTTCTATTCTTGAGCAATCTGGTTTTCAACTTTTAGGCCTATATTTAGCAGAGTGTACGATGCGATGGTGAATTTTGTAATAACTAGAAAAACAATTCAGAGCATCTCAGGTCAATCTTCTGTTACGTGTCAAATTAAGGGAAATACTGGTTGGCCTTTAAATTAAAAAGAAAAACAATTCTTGAGAAATAAAAATGTCATTGCTCAAGGAAGGGTAATAAAGTATGAATGTTTCTCCTTCAGCTCATTGTCTTTGTAATTGAGCAAGAGCCCTGAAGTCAATAAATTGCCGTTGCCCAAGCTTCATAAATCCTCAGTGGTTGGATTTTACTACACAGTTTAAGTTACCAGACCTCAGAAGGGGCTAAGAAAGATTAATTTGTAATATTTACAGGCAGAGATGAGGTCTCCAAACTGTTTCAATTGTTACTTGCAGTGTCAACATGGAAAATGACACTCATCATGGAAATTGATGAATCTAAAACATGAAACTAAAAATAAAGGTCCGTGATTACTCAGTAGCATAAGAGGTTAAAGCTGCTTGTTATCAAGTACCACTTCGGTGGCAGATGATCTGCAAAAAAAGTTGCAAAATAAATAGCGCAAAGCAAGAACAGAAGAGATACAAATAGCAAATATCCCTGACAGAGTGCAATATGGAAAGTAAAAAGTGGGTAAGCTGATCGAGACAGAAGGTAAAACATGACCATGTGTGCACCAAACTTCATGTTCCTTCCCTAAGATTTTGGCCCCTATGTAGAACCACGTGCAGAACTGCAGAACCAGCAAAGTTTGAAGGGGGAAAAGCAGGAAAAATATTTAGTCTACACTATGAAATTGAACAGCTGCCCTGTGGGGAAAAGAAAAATATCTAACAAGGCAGAAAAACAACTCTGGACTTGGCAATGTTGGGTTAATGGTTGGACTCAATGACCTCTTCCAACCTTAATGTATCTATGATTGGAAGTCCAGCTGCGTGTCCTGTGACTACAGTGTGGGAGAACTGTCTTACATTTGGGTACAGCAACCTGGAAATATATCTAGAAGTCTAGATCTCACTAACTATCATTGAAATTTGGGCTTCTAGGTACCCCAACCTGCTTAAATTTAGAGGTGCTTACATGCTTTGATTATTTTTAAGTCTTCACTCCCTTTGAGTGATATAAACTCAGCAGGCTTAGGATGCTCTTACATGTTTATCTCCTCCAATGGTCCCAAAACATAAACAATAGCTTGTCATCTATTTCTAGTAGAACAAAAAGAGACACCTCTATGGCAATAGACACAGGAGAGAAAGCAACCATGACTGAGGTGAAAGTCAGACTGGAGGGGGACAGGGTTGTAGAAAAGTTGCTAATTAAATGTCACTTCTCCTAATAGTAGGCTGATGCAGTGCTGAATTATCAAAAGGAAACACACACATCAGTTCAAACAAGCTGTTTCTTGTCCTTGCTTGACTAACAAGGAAGCCATTTGAGAATGTCAGATTAAGATTACAAGTCTAAGCTGTCATGAGGAGCTCTTGAAAGCACCCTATGATCTTAACACCACGCAGTACATGACAGTGTTCAGAACACAGCTTTTGCTGTTCACCTGCAGTGTTTGGAGCAGATGCTTCAGAAAAGCTTACATGACTGGTGTTAGCTCAGACATGGTTAACCAAGCTGTTCTGCTACACTCCCATCACAGATTTGTTCATTCATGAAAACTCATGAAAGTGACCCCAGTACTGAGATCACAAAACATTAGGCAAAGGGGACTTTGCAAGTAGTTATGAAACATGGACCTGTTGGAGCAGGTCCAGAGGAGGCCACAAAATTCTCAAAGGGCTGGAACCCCTCTCCTGTGAGGGCAGGCTGAGAGAGTTAGGGTTGTTCAGCCCAGGTAAGAGTAGGCTTTGGGGATAACCTTATTGCAGCTTTTCATTACTTAAAGTGGTCAGGTAAGAAATACGAGGACAGTCTTTTTGACAGGGTCTACTACAATAAGTCAAAGGGTGATGGTTTGAAAGTAAAAGAGGGGAGATTTACACTAGGTATAAAGAAGATGGTGGGTTTTTTTTTTACACTGAGGATTTTTTACACTGGCCCAGGTTGCCCAGACAGGTGGTAGGTGCCCCATTCCTGGAAACATTCCAAGTCAGTTTGTTTGGGGTTCTGAGCAACCTAATCTAGTTGAAGATGTCCCTGCTGACTGCAGAGGGGTTGGACTAGATAACCTTGAAAGGTCCTTTCCCACCCAAACCAGCCTATGATTCCATGGACTCCATGTTACTGACTGCTAACAAGACAGTGCCCTTCAGTGACTGTTTCTCACATTCACTACAAATTCACAAAAATTTCCGTGTTGCCTCCAGATTTGCTCCGGATCTTCAGGCCAGCGTGACTTTGTCCAGAACTGGATGAGTTCCAGGGCTGAAGACAAGGAGAAGGCCAGTACTTGTGATTGCATTGAAGCTCAGCTGCAACTCAAACTAGGATACAGGCTTTCTGGCATCTTCACTGCTACCAGATCCACGTTACACTGGGAAAGCTGGAGGACATTCTAATGATTTATTCAAGCCATAGCTAGGTTGCTCACAGTTCTCTGCTGACAGTGCCACAAACTCCTTGGAACTGGGGTTTCAGTTTACCAGTATTATTCCAGAGATTTTGGAACAACTGACCTCTCTGGAAGAAACAAAGAAGTTGTGCAGATTTTGCCCTTGGAGGTTTTAAGGACTCAGTAAAGGACTGAGTAAAGTCCTGAGGAACCTGATTTAACCTCACTGCTTATCCTCCTTTGAGCAAGAGGTGGAACTACAGACTTTACACAATCAATTCCAACCTGAATTATCCTGTAATGATGTGAAAATGTGGAAATACTTGTGGATAAGCAGTTTTCTGTATTTTTTTTTCTCCCATGTAATAAGAAGTGAGACTTTGGTTTTGGTGTGTTTTTGGTTTTTTTCAAATCTTATATGCTCTTGTGTCCTGTTCAGGTATGCTGGTATGAAGCAAACAGCACTTGGCAAACCCAAAGCAAGGATTGCCATTCCAATGTCTTGAGACCCGAGTCAAGTTCTCTGTTTCATTTAAAAAGCTGACAGAGTGGTTATTTGCAGTCTGTTTAACTTTAGGGGGGAAAAGAGAGAAGAGTTCATCAGTTGATACCCTCCCTCTCAAGCCTAAGACGTGCCAGAGGAAGAAGCTTTCCATGAGAATCTGTTCAGTGAACTGTGTCAGGTTATGGACTCCTCTGTCCTAGAGAGACTGCTGAGGAGTAGAGGCTACAAAGATGTTTGAGGGGGCTGGAGTATCTATCTGAGGAAGAAAGGCTGAGAGTCTGGGGCTGGTTTAGCCTGGAGAAGAGCAAACTGAGAGGAGATCTTCTCAATGCTTGTCAATAGCTAAATGTTGAGGTGCAAGAGGATGGGGCCAGACTCTTCAGTGGTGTCCAGCAACAAGACCAGAGCAATGTGTACAAACTGGAACCCAGGAGGTTTCACCTAAACAAGAAGAAAAACTTCTTTGCTGTGAGGCTGTGGGAGCCCTGCAGCAAGCTGCTCAAAATGGTCATGGAGACTCTGTCTCTGGAAATATTCAAAGATGAGATCCCACAGTGTTTCTGGGCAATTTCTTCCAGTGTTTGACTACCTTGTCTGTGAAGATTTTCTTCCTTACATCTAGCTGTAATTTCTCATGCTGCAGCTTCTGTCTCTGCCTGTCATCTTTCCTCTGCTTCTCTTTGTACATCATGTCCTCCAACCCCCTACACATCTTAGTAGATTCATTCCAACTTGCCAATATCCTTTATGTGCCAGGGACTCAGACCTGGGCAAGACTATACCAGATAGGGCCTAACAAGTGCCGCACTGAGGAAGACAATCACCTCCCTTGACCTGATGGATAAGACCCTGCTAACAGTTCAGTCTGTGTTGGTCTTGAGTATGTGGCTCTGCCAGAGCCAGTAGCCAAGAGATTCTGCATAGGCTAGTAAAAGGAAGAGAAACAAGAGGGGTATTTTCCCCTTGCCTCCATCTTTATTTGGGGTTCTTATTGGCACCTCTGCCTGCCAAACCACCACCCTGGAAATAGCCAAGAAACAGTAGCAGGGCTCACACCATTTTACACTGGGGTCTGAAGCATGTTTGATGATTCTTACAGTCCAGGCTCCCTTAAGAGATGGACAAGCAAAATCATCAGCTGTAGATGGACTAATAGATCATACATCTCATGAGCAAAGTAACTAATGGAGGACTTGCACCAGTGCAGCACCTACTTGTTAAGCAAAAATGTAAAATCTGCTATATTTACTCTTCTGTGCAATACATGAACTTACCTTAACTAATGGCTGAAGCACTGTAATATCATGGTGTGAAAATCTGAGATATGTCAGCTGTGCTGCTTAGCAAACCTACCTTGAATCAAAATTTAGACTCTGCCTCAAATACCAATTCACAGGGGCACTGTCCTTCTGTCAACCAAGTGTCGCTAGAATAACAATGCTAACAAACATTTTTCTTCTCCTAGAACATAATACAAGTTCATTTACTCTCCACTTTGGAAACTAACCAAGTGTTATCAAGAATTACTATTTTTGTTCCTTCTCCAGGTGTGACAGTTTCTGTCACTTGTAGTAAGTCACATTTTGCCCCATGACTAGTTTTGTCTATTTTGGGGATGACAGAAGTGCCAAATTTTTGCCCATATTTTCCATGTGCTTCAGAAAGGTTGGAAGAGAGGCAGTGGGAAATTATTAGAGTGCCATGTATTCTCAGTAACCACCCCCATACACCTGCACCCCCACAGAAAATAAGTTGGACTCTACAAGAAGTTATTAACTATATTTTTAAGACCTACAGGTTAATGGAGCTGGTTTGGAAGAACAGGCTACAGTTTCACTCTGACATTAGAATGGTCAAATTGAAAATCTAATTAAAGAAGAAAAAAAAATCTACTCAGAAGCCAAATAAAGACCATGATGAAGTCTAGGATGCCCACACATTTTTTTTCCCACACTGCCAGCTTTTATTACATTTCATGCTCTCTGAGGTTTCTTCCAACCTGGTTGATTCTATGATTCCATGAATATTGGCATCAAGCTCCCAAACACCACACTCCCAGACAACATCCTCCTTTTACAAGCTGACCTGTTCTTCAATGGTTTGCAGTGAGCACTTTGAATCACAGGGTATCAGTGGTACCAGCCTGAAACTACATGAAGACATTAGTCAAGTTTAAAGAGAAAAAAACCTGAACAAAAAACCCATGTAAAACCTAGTGAAAAAAAAAAAAAAAGGAGAGATGAAACACAGAGAGGTCTAAAGGGGTCAAAAAGGTTGATTTTCCCAGCTATATTAATGAAGCTTCTGGAAGGATTAGAGTTTACAGTCACAAACATTCATCCAGGCCTAACCCTGCTTCTATGGCAGATGTTCCCAGTGGCAGAATCACAGAATCATTTTCATTGGAAAAGACTTTTAAGATCAGTGAGTCCAACTATTAACATAAGACTACCAAGTCCACTTCTAAACCATGTCTCTCAGCACCACATCTCTGTGGCTTTGAAACACTTCCAGGGATGGAGATTCGATCACCTCTGTGGACAGCCTGCTGCAGTATTTGAGGACACTTTTGGTGAAGAAATTTCTTCTAATATCCAAACTAAACCTCCACTGGTGCAACTTGAAGCCATTTCCTGTCATCCCATCATGTTACCTGAGAGAAAAGATGAACACCCACCTCACTCACACCTTCTTTTAGGTAGTTGGAGACAGTGAGAAGATATCCCCTTGACCTCTGTTTCTCCAGACTAAACAGCCCAAGTTCCCTTACACAGTTTTGGGCTCTTTCTGAGAGGACCCAGCCCCAGAGCTAATGTGTGGCTGTGACATTGTACCTAGGATCTAAAGACCATTCCTTGGGATGCTTCCAGAAGCTGTGTCAAAACAAGCAGTAAGAGGAAACATACCACATGTATGTATACACATACATGCAGATGCAGTCACATACTGGAATAGCATGGTGGTGAACTGTCCGTGATATAGAGACTTCATAGATCTTAAGCCCCCACATATCATTAAGATTAAAGCTCATTCCAAGCAGTTTGGTGCTGAGGGCCAGTTCACGTACCTGTGGTGGGTTGAAAGGAAAGGTCCATCTTTCCCTCCACCAGACCCCTTTGAATAACAGTGGCTGGACAGCACCATCACCACAAAACTTGTGTTCAGTCCCAAAAAAGCCAGTGGACTGGAGAACACAAAGCTAAATCCACACAGGCACAGTTCCCAGATACAGGCTCTGTTTGCCAAGGTGCATGGCAAGAGTTTCACACAAAGCAGAAACCCCATCTGGGATTGCAGAACATTACTTACAGTGCAGCATGGGATGGCCTATTGCACAAGGACATGCTGTACCAGAAAAATCGCAATATCAAGAGGAGCATGAGCTGTGTAACATAAAGTAAACTGAGATGCAGAAGTGAAAGAGGACTCTAGCTCACCCTCAGAAGAATTGTAGTTGGTAGTTCCAAACTACCAATCTTTCTCCTCTGCATCTGTTAGGATGATCCCCTACTTTCCACACAGTTACTGAATTACATATCCACAGTCTCTGTCTTTTGCTCTGGCTCTGAAGCACCCAGACAGCCAGTCTGCAGTAAATGAAGAGCAGGCACATTTTGCAACCCATGCCTGTGGTCTGGGAAGCAGGCAGAAGCTTCTGAGCATACAAGGAAGCAGACAATTTGCACGTATATGTCTTCCTTTCCCTCTCCTATGTCTGACAGTTACAACAGCCTTTGTTACTGGCAGACCTCTAGACCTAGATGTCAGCGCCTCCAAGGGAAAGGGCTGAAGAAGCTTGCAGATCCTCAGTTGTAGGACCTCTTTGGTTGCGTTCTTTACTCTCTACTGAAATACAGTGCACCTTAATGCTCTCCATAGCAGTAGTTATCAGAGTAAGACGTCATCCACCTTCAAAGCATCACAGTCCAAAAAATCCAGGAATGTAATACTAACTGGTTTACACTGGCATAAACAGCACTTTAAGAGAAAAGCACCTTCCCACTAGTTTTTCCCCCTACTTGTCCCATTGCCACCAGCACACATGCAACATCCAGCTGGGACTGTCTGGTGACACTCCACTGCTATGACACCACAACACAGAATCATGGGAAGGTTTGGGTGGGAAGGGATCTTTAAAGGTCATGTAGTCCAACCCTCCTGCCATCTCAGCTGAAAGTGCTGGGTCAACTACCTTTCTAGACCCCTCCTGCAACCCTGGTACTTTTTTGCAGCCTCCATGTTCATCATCTGGCTCATGGTGCTGGTGCCTGAATCATCACTGGACTTGGAAAAATGGCTTGGGTGTCCCTCTGCAGAACGATTGCTGCGGGCTCTTTGCAGGCTTTAACACCGGCACGTATTCCCTGCACACTCAGCTCTACTTCCACTAGGATGTTTCACAGCAAGATAAATTGGTCTCACCACCTACTCTGCTGCAAGCAGTCACTCTTCCTAGCACACGAGGGAGTCTCCAAGTCCAGCAGTACCTCCCATCTGGAGGTGTGGCACTACAGGAAGGAGACCCAGCCTGGATATTACTCTTAGAGAGACTGGGAAGAGGTGGCTGCTCTTGTTACTTCAGCAACAGAGCCTCTTCCCCAAACAGCACCGATTCCAGGGATATTTAAAGTAAAATCAAGGTGAGATAAAGAGCATTATTATGTTAATACATATATATGTATTCCTCCCCCTTCCATCAGCTTCACCTCCCCAACATCAGCAATTAGCCTGCCTGATAAGAGATGCAAGGAAACAATTTCAGGTTGAGTGCATCACGTCCTGACTTTCTGCCATGAAAGTTCAACACTTCAACAGCATTCCTGGTGAACAATGATGAAATATTCATTAGCTCCTAATTGTAAATTGCCCAGCAACATACGGAGAAAATGACCTCCGAGGAAGCGCCTCACATTAAAATGGAACATCACCCAGCTGAGGCAAGGGAGCTACAAACTACGCCTGTTTTGTCAGCACAGACAGGCAGCAAACACAAACAGAAAGAAATCTAGTTGGACTCATCATCCTGAGTGAAAAACAAATGAGAAGCCAGCCTGTTCACCTCAGAGGGATCCATTGGCGGTACTGCCTGTGGCAGTGGGAGCGAGCAGGGCAACCCAGGCTGAATTTTAGTCCTTGCCTTCTGCCACAATCAGAAAATGAACTGAGCATGGCAGAAGGATGAGCTGGTTTGTTCTCCCCAGTTTTTCACACCAGTTGCCATCATCCACTACACCTACACTGCAAAGTACCACACCACCAGTCACAGAATCACAGAATCATTTCGGTTGGAAGAGACTTTTAGGATCGTCAGGCCTAACCATTAACCAAACACTGCCACGTTGTCAGTAAACCATGTTCCTCAGAAGCACACCTACTCTGCTTTTAAATTGCTCCACAGATGGATACTCTATCACTGCCTGTTTCAGGGCTTGACAACCCTTTTGAGGATGAAATTTTCCCTTATGTCCAAACTAAACCTCCCCTGGTGCAAATTGAGGCCATTTCCTCTTGTCCTATGGTTTGTTACTTGATAGATGAGACTGACCTCCCCACCTCACTCCAACCTCCTTTCAGGGAGCTGTAGATAGCAAGAAGGTCCTCTTCTCCAGGGTAAACAACTCCAGTTTCCTCAGCTGCTCCTCACAAGACTTGTGTTCTACACCCTTCACTGAGGGACTTGGTCCCTAAGATGGCAATCACAAGCCTGCATCCTTCAGAGCAAACAGGGAGCCTGGGCTTCCCTGTAAGTGCCTGGGACTGGGCAGAGGCATCCCCCCCCCCAGTTTATGTTTCTTGCCTCCCCTGCATGTTGTGATGCAAACCTCTGCAGCAAAGGAGCTGAATTTTCCAGGGAGTAAGGCTGTAAGAATAGGGGGGAAGCCACCATGTGATGTTCTTTGTCTGGGGTGGTGTTAGCGAGTGCTGATTTAGGTAGCAGAAGAGTGGATTTTCTGTCCTGCATTCAGCTCTCATCATTATTCAGGATACGTGATTTTCAGGGAGGTTGCCAGTGCTGCACTGCACCGCTTCTGATGGTTAATCCTCATATGGGAAAGCTCCACAATAGAAACTGTGACAAGAATACAAAATAAATTAGGAAAACCTAGCAAGCCACCATCAGCCTCCACAAAATGCAGGCACCCAAACCTGGCCTCCCCCAGGCTTTTTCCAAGGCACTTGCCTGAAATGGATCTTAAAATCCTCATCTGTTGTTGCCCCGAGGCCTCACAGAAAGGTGAGCTCCCATCACCAAATCCAGGTGGGTGATGCAGACCTTTTTTATCATTTATTTATTAATTAAACAGCCTGTGCTAAAGCAGATCTTCATGCAGGTCCACAGCTCTGCAGGCTAAGCACGCATCGCAGCCAGGAACTTGGACAAACAGCACCATCAGGTGGTTCGCCTAGAAATGGATGTGTGCAGACACCGAGGACATCTCCAGGAGGACCTAGCCATCCTTCTTCTCTTTCAATCCTGTGAACAGGGAGGGCTCACAGCCCGTTTCTGAGAAAAGGAGTCTAAAATTGCAAGAGGAAACTTAAATGTCAGGAAGGCACATCCAGGAAAAGCCTTAAAAAAACCCCAACTTCCACCATGCTCTGCTCTTTGCCATGCAAGGCTTTTATGTCTTGTCCTTTTTAATCCTGACAGCTGCATATATCTCATTTTTACAAAAATCACAGAATTGTGGTGGCTGAACTCGACCTCTGGAGATCATCTAATCTAATCCCACTGCTAAAGCAGGGTCTCCCACATCAGGTAGTCCACAGTTGCAATGTCCAGGTGAGTATCGAGTCTCTCCAGAGAAGAAGACTCCACAACCTCTCTGGGGCTGCCTGCTCCAGTGCTCCAACACCCTCATAGCAAAACTTTTCCTCATGTTCAGATAGAACCTTCTGGTTTCCAGCTGGTGATCGTTGCCCCTTGCCCTGTCACTGGGCACTACTGAAAAGCATCTGGCCCCATCCTCTTGTACCTCACCCTTTAGCTATTGATCAGCATTGAAAAGATCCCCTCTCAGTCTGCTCTTCTCCAGACTAAACAGCCCCAGGTCTCTCAGCCTTTCCTCCTCAGAGAGGTGCTCCAGACCCCTCAGCATCTTCATAGCCTCCACTGGACTCTCTACAGTACTTCCTTGTCTCTGTAGAATAGGGATTCCAGCACTGGGCACAGTACTAGAGATTTGGCCTCACTAGGGCAGTGTAGATGGGACAGAGAACTTCCCTCAACACTTGTCTTAATGGTCACACTTGTCTTAACGCACCCCAGGAGACCATTGGCCTCATTTGGCCTTGAGCAGGTGTTCTTTCACCAAGGACTGCTTTTGAAATAACCTGGCTCCTTCAGCGCTTTTGTTGCCTTTTCTTGCTGCTAATGCATTTGTTTAGAGCAAATTGGGAGCAGAAGCACTTCCCACAAATGAGCCAATACCCTCCCATTCCCTGAGAGTCACAAAGCAGATAAAGTCCCAAAACACATATAGAGAGGAAAACTCCGCTCACAGACTGCAGACCTCAGGCATGTCACAACCTCTGCCCTCAGACTCCTGCCTGCCATCTTCGCTTATCCTCATAAAGACAGGAGAGCACTGGAACATGCTGTTCTAGCCTCAATGACTACAGCTGGCCCACACCATTTTCATGACTCCCAAGGGAGGGATATATGCCATCAAACTCAGTTCCTTTTTGTCATATCTGGATTTTAAAGGTTTTGGGTTTTTTCTCTCATGATTTTCCTCACTCCAATGACTAATATGGTATTTCTAATTTTCTCTTAATGGAACTTAGGTCATCCAAATAGAAAGGAAACACCACAGCTCAGGGCTTCATCCTTGCGCACCCACAGATCTCGCAGCAGTAACCCTGAAAACCAGAGTCTTCCATAGGTGTGTTTGGCTTTATGCATATAGAAACTTTGATTCACATATGTAATTTCAGGTCTCACACTTTTAGCAGTTGGTGGCCTGAAGAGGAAGGCCTGTTTCCAGTTACGCTGCTCCAAGTGGCACTTCCAGTCACCTTGAAGGGATATTAAAACATTGCAAGATGTTGACAACCCATCTCAAAACTCTGTGCCTTCTGCAATAAAGAGGCCTCACAATTCCCAGACATGGTCAATGCAATAAAATTTCTGAGTGCCCCACATAAAGATGCTAACGGAACACCTAACACAACAAGCAAAAGCAAAGAAAGTGAAATGAGATCCTATTTTCCAGCATGGCTCCTGCATAGCTCCATAACTGCTTATTTAGGCTTACAATCATGCCAGAGTCATTTTGGGTTTCATTTTCTTTCTTTGCTCAGAAGCAAGATATTTTGAGGAAAACAATGCACAAAATAGCACTTAAATGCAGGCAGCAACATCTCAGCAGTTTCTAATGATGTCAGAGGAGGTCAGGTCAGCACAGAAGATTCAATTTTCCCTAGAGTTTTACATTTTTGAGGGACTAAGCAGCACTCAAGAGAACTGAAGTCTTCCAGTTTTCAGTGCTTCTACTGTCCTGAGGAGGAACGCCTCCTTTTTCCTGCCACCTTAATTCTCTTTGCTTTTAAGCCTTTCCACAGCCCTTGCCTTTTGTTTCTTTGTAAAAGGAGAACACAGTGTTAAGGAAAGTCAGCCTGCAGCAGCATTGGTTCCTGGGAATGTCTGCAGAAGCTACCTCCAGGCACTTCTGTAAGTACATTTTTTTCCTGCGCTGGGCTGTCAGTTGTGCTGCTCTATTCTAAGCGTGGAGCCATGGAGCAAGATGCTTGGGGTGGATTTGTTGGCAGATCGGTAGGGACTCATGATATTCCTGCCAAAACTCATTTTCTCATGTGACCTGAGTTTCACATGGAATATGGATTTCCTACAGAGACAAGTTTGAGCGGTGCCAGGAATTTGAACACCAGGTGGTCTGCAAAGCGTCTCCCCAGGCTCTGCGATCTTATTTCCTCACGTCATTCTTCCCAGCCAGGACAGAGACTGGGCTGGGGTGCTCACAGCAAACTCAGTCCTCAAAACCAATGCGATTGCTCCGTCCCACCACCGCCAGTCTTCTGGAAGAGATTGCAACAGAAGTGGGAGGAAAGATGAGCACGTTTCTGCTAGAAAATGGATTCAGACAGGCTTTGACCAAGACAGCTAGTGAAACTTTCTGCCAGATGAAAGTCTAAAAAAAAAATCCCACTTTTTTGATCTCAGCAACACCCAAATTTGGTTTAGCTAGTCCAAACTGTCATTTTCTAACCCAGAAAGCCTGTATTTGCCTACCTGGAAAGGAAAGCTATAAAAGACAGCTAAGTGGCTTTTCTGAAGAAAGCTATCCAGAGCCACACTGTCTCTTGGGACAAGCAAGTCCAGTCATTGATTTTAGATCCCCGACAATTTGCATACTAGAAATACCTTTAACTCTGATCCATACAGACTGCTGTTAAGGAAACAGAAGATAGAATGAGCTGGAAGCTCTCCCAGATGATGCTCTCTGAATATCCATTGAGAAAAAACAGCTCACCCTAATATATTACTTGCCCCATCCCTAAGAAACTCTTCTTAAAGAAAGAAAGTTTGGCTTCCTGGGATGTACAATAACCTTGCAATATCTGGCCAGGACCTGGACCAAAGATAACATTTTTCTCACTGTTTTGTCTCAGCAGCAACCAGATTACAGTTATCTGCTCCTGGAATTCTTTGCCTTCTTGTCCTGCCCCTAACACAGAACAGGGAGTAGCAGTCTCATTCTAAAATGGCTCCCATTATCCTCTCTGGAAGCATTAGAGATCTGGCAATGGCCCTTCGTACTTATAATCCCACCTCTATAATTGTTGCCTTGGCAAAATCCCGTCACAGATTGCACTCAGCTCCATCAGATGCAATGCACATCAACCTGTGCCTGCTGGAGCACCAGGATGAGGTAGCAGTGTGAGGAACAGCTCACTGCACTGGCATCCTCAGGAGAGCAAAACTCAGATTGCAGCAAATCTGAACCCCTCGTCTTGGCTGAAGCCATCCCTGTACCACTTCTGAACCATGAGGGTGGGATTGAGGAAGTTTCCTTTCCCCCACCTAGGAGAAAGCAGCCTGTACCAGGCTGTGCTCCCTCCTGGCAGATTTGGTTGCAGTAGTCAAGCCCTCTCTGCACAATTACAACAATGATCAACACAAAAGGAGAAACATCTTTGGTTTGAAGCAGCATTTGAAACAGCACAAGCTACCGAGAAAGAGATCTCTATGCATCCTCATTGTTGGCACTGTGCTGATGACAAGGGGACAGTTAGAAACTCTAGGTTTTTACAGTCTAAAAACAGCAGCATAAACTCAGGAATAGCTTCACTAGAAGCAACTGCAAACTCTCTTAGCAGACACACTTCTGCTGGGAGAATATCAGCAGCAGCTATGAAATTCATTTGCATCAGACTCACAACTTTTTGGCAGTAGTCTGACCAGTCTGAAATTCACTCCTAAACCCCACCAGAATACATTTTATACTTAGTTTTCCTTCATCTGTAGTTCTTTTGGCTCCTTTTTTTTCCATGCAACCAAACAAATCCAACTTCACTACCTGTCAGTCAAGAAAGGAGAGGAGAAATACAGGTGAGGGAATGCACAGGTACTAAGAGGGAGCAAATGGTAAAGTAGGGTGATGGAATCCAAAATTCTTGCCCATTTTAAGCCGTGCTTTCTTGTCTTGAAGGGCTGAACTGTTTGTTCACAATGTCTGTCACTGGAAAGAGACCTCCATTTTCAATTGCTATCTGTTTTGTGGATTTCTTGGTGGACAGACTGAATCACTTTGGAGGAGAAAGACCATTAGTGCTAGGTGATCCAGAAGCATGAGGGCAGTTACTTTGGATCTTCATTCCTTCTTGTGGATGGCTGTTCAATCCAAAACCCTGCTGAGTTGCCAAGTTCCCCAATACAGTACTTGTACAACAAGGTAATTTTACACCATTTCACTGTGTGCATTTGGCTATAGATACTTGATAACTGTAAATATCACTTCCTGCCCTGTTGAGTCACCTGTAAATGGAATTTATCTGTAGGGATAGAAATTCCATTCCTTACATCAAACATTAACTAGTTATTTGCTAGGTCTGCTCTGTCACAAGGTCCAGGACATATTATGAAAGGAACACCTGGATTCTGTTGAGCATTTCCTGAGCTTGCTCTGCAGAGAGAATCACTTCCCCATTGAACACTGAGTGAACTCCATTAGCCAGGATGGAGAAACACCCATTTTCACTAGTCACAAAAATCCAACAGCACACCTCAGTTCAACTGCCTTGGTGTGCTGTTTCTTACTGTCTAACTAGCACCAGCCTCATTGATCCAAGGTTGCACACTAGAACTGCAATGTTGGAAAACAAATTCAGTCCTGTTCAAAGAACAGCTCATGGTGCACAGACATGAAGTAACACAGCAAAGATCGACTCCTGACATCATGACACCTGCTAAGGTCATGTTAAGCTAGAGGCTGTTTCCTTAGCTAATTAAAGGTCTCTCAACAAAGCAGTTCTTCAACATATTGCTGCACAAAGAGACAGTCCACCAAAGGGACAGCACAGCACCATGAAACTCTCTCTCAACCCTTTGACGCTTGAGGTTTTAAAGGTTCTTCCATTGCGAACTTCACCTGAACAAAGAGGCCATCCTCATGGTAGCTCAAGTCTGTTAGCCCAGCAGAAGTCCCTGTACAAGCAGCTGTTTTAAATTCTAGCCTCAGAAGAAGTAAAAAGGTTCCTCAATCTCTTCTAGAAGGGGAGCATTCTGCTAACTGCAGTGCTTGCTCTTGGTGCTGAGAAAACTGCCCCTGTTGCTGGTATTCACATTCCAACCACACATTGCCAGCATTTCCACAAGAAGCTCTGAACTTAAGGAAACCTTTTCAGAGATCAACATTCATTAGAAAACTCCCACCCACCTCAAAACCCAACTGCCATTGTAACAACTCCATATGGCTACTGAGTTGGTGGAACCAAAGAGTGGAGATGCAGAAGTAGCTAAAGGCTTTTTACCAGCTTTTCACCAGCTTTTCAAAGCTGGTTTTATCACTTCTACCCCTGCTATGGTTTGAGAGGCCACCTGACTCCAAGGCCAGAATTTCTTTTCAACAGCCTTAGGCTTGTGCATATTTGTGTCATGAATATGCAATGCAAACCACAAACAAATGTATCCATGTACTGCTGCCTCTGCTCCATGTGTTGTCAAGTGTTGCTTTCCTCATTTCCAATTCCCTTAGTCAAAGGTATACACTGAGGAAGAGCTGACAGACATGAAAATGGTCATCCAAGAATAACATCCCAAACACTCAGTCACTCTGTACACAGGTACAGGTCACCTTAGCCACATCACAAGTGTGGCATGTTACCTTGTATTCACAAAACCACAGAATCATTTTGCTTGGAAGAGACCTTTAAGATCATCAAGTCCAACTGTTAACCCAGCACTGCCAGGTCACCACTAAACTATGTCCCTCAGAACTACATCTACATGGCATTGAAAACCCTTCAGGGATGGGGAGTCCACCACTGCCCTGGGCAGGTTGTTCCAGGCCTGACAACACTTTTGGGGATGAAATTGTTCCTAATATGCAACCCAAATCTTCTCTGGCACAACTTGAGGCCATTTCCTCTTGTCCTGTGACTTGTTACTAGGGAGAAGAGATGCCCCTCCACCTAGCTCCAACCACCTTTCAGGAAGTTGTAGAGAGCAGTAAGGACCTCTCCTCAGACTCCTTTTCTCCAGGCTGAACAAACACAGTTCCCCCATCTACTCCTTACAAGACCTGTTCTCCAGACCCTTCACCAGCTTCATTGCCCTTCTCTGGACACACTCCAGCAGTTCAACGTCCCTCTTGGAGTGAGGGACCCAAAACTGAACACAATACTCAAGGTGTGGTTTCACCAGTGCTGAGTACCAGGGATGATCTCTGCCCTACTTCTGGTCATGTTACTGCTGATTCAGGCCAGGATGCTGTTTGCCTTCTTGGCCACCCAGTCATAGGCTGGCTCATCTTCATACCAGCAGCCCCTGTGCTGGTGGTCAGGGATGCCTAATTACTCCCTGATACCATCAACAAAACCTTTCCAAATCAATATTGCATTTCAAGGTCTTGTTGTTTAACTAAAATATTAAATATGCTATTACAGGTGCAGGAGAAATTGAGTTTTATAGAGAGTGAAGGTATCTCCTCTGAAAACTCTCATATACTTGGTGAGAAATTTTTGTTGTCAGGAGCCCCATGCTGAGAAATATGAAGCATAAAGTTTTTGTTTAGAGAGAGCTGCAAGAAAAAAAGGAAGATAAATCAGCAAAGCTTTTAATGTCAAGCTTTCCCTGTTGAAAAGTTCAATTGTATGATACAAGCACACAAGGAACAGAGTCTGGATTGAAAGAACAAACATAAACTCTGGTTAGAACTTACTTTGTGTTGAACTTGCACCACAGAGGAAAAAAAAAATCTTTTATTTGAAGAAATTCTTGAGAGTAAACCCCATTGCTGAGATCAGGTGAAGCTCAGGTCTATGCTTGAAATGGTTTTGTAAACAAAACCACTTGGCTGGGAGCACAGGGAATACAACATACCCAGAAGTGTTTTGGCTAAAGTCACAGTGTAGGTGCAGTCATACCAACAGGATCTGGCCTCACGACTGGCTAAACTTCTGCAGTTTCTGCAGGAGCCTGGAGACTAAATAAAACAATTCAAGGGCAAGGATGTTGTGTAAGCACATGAAAGGTGTCACTTCATCGCTCTGGTATGAAGTTCGCACCTCAGACATTAAGCTACTTGTATTCATTTGAGGTAGAGGGATAAAAGCTAGGGTAGAATAATTTGTCTTAGTGAGCTGCAACAGGACCAGAGGAAATGGCCTCAAGTTGAACCAGGGGGTTGGTTGGTTATGTTGGACATTAGGAAAAATTTCTTCCCCCAAAGGGCTGTCAAGTCCTGGAACAGGCTGCCCAGAGCAGTGATGGAGTCACCATCCCCCAAACCAACCCCAACCAACTCTTTATTTCTACGCTTTCTCCAAGAAACTGGTACTCACTATTGGTTGTAGGTGTGAGAGGCAGGTGATATAAACTACTTGAGGGTGTGTTTGTGTGTGTGATTTGCTGATATAGTTTATATCAACCAGCCCAAGATGTTACAGACAGTGGTGTAAGATTTATTTGCTCATGAGTGTGCTGTCTTTCTATCTTCTACTCTTCCCAATTACATTACAGATACAATAATCTTCTTGAAAAGGAACAAAAGGGTTTTCCCCTCTTTAATACTGCAGAAGCATGCAAACTGGATAAAGAGTGCTCTCAATGTATGAAGCTGCTGCCTCTCTTTAAGTTAGTAACTTTCTTTACAGGCATTTTTGAGATGCTTATTTCAGTGGTCAGAGCATTCAATCAGGCAAAACAAAGAAACAAGCTCGTTGGCCAGCTAAATCAACCTCCCAAAACAGAATTCCTACTGCCAGCACTGATACCACTTCTTTCAGATGTAGCTTCTCATCCCCCAGGCTTCGGCTGCTTGAAGGTAAAGCAGTTCTTGGAACAGATGGAGTTGGTAATAAAGCTCTTTCTAGGAGATACAAGGATTGCAAAAGGAACGAAACAGCAAAACAGCGTCTGGAGTACACATTGTAAACTCGAACCACTTGAAGCAAAATTCCCTTCCCACTGAGAACAATATGGTGGGGCGAAGTGGAAGTGAGAGCAGGCCTTTCCAAAACACGAGCTATCCTGGCTGTTCCACCTCAGAACACCAGCTACCCAAAAAAATGCTCGAGACACACGTTCCAACCTCGCACCCACAAAAGAATTCTGTGACTTGTCACATTGAGTCAGTGTCAGGAGCACTGCCAAAACAATAAAAAGAAAGGATGAAATAGCTGTCTCAAAAGAGCAAGAGTGTATGCAGCAGATGGAGAAATGGTGCAGACATTTGCCTGGGTATAGCAGAGCTCCTGAGCTCATCCACAAGGTCAGTTTCTACTCCAGATCTACTCCAGCCATCCTGCTGGAAGCTTGTATCCCAAAAGCCCACTGTTGTTCCACTTTTCATAGGATGTCTGCTTTTTCTTAGACCCCTTGTTATCTACAGAGCAGGTATTACTGGACCCCCTATTACAGGAGGAATCTGGAGGTGCTGGAACCTGTCCAGAGAAAGGCCACGAAGATGTTTAGAGGGCTGGAGTTCTTCTCCTATGAGGACAGACTGAGGGAATTGGGGCTATAAAGTCTAGAGAAGAGAAGGCTCTGAGGACACCTGTTTGTGGCCTTCCAGTATCTGAAGGGGGCCTACAAGAAAGCTGGGGAATGACTTTTTAGGGTGTCAGGTAGTGATAGGACTAGGAGGAATGGAAAGGAAAATAGAAATGGGTAGATTCAGATTGGATATTAAGAAGAAGTTCTTCCCCATGAGGATGGTGAGACCCTGGAACAGATTGCCCAGGGAGGTGGCAGAAGCCCCATCCCCGGAGGTTTTTAAGGCCAGGCTGGATGTGGCTCTGAGCAACCTAATCTAGTGTGAGGAGTCCCTGCCCATGGCAGGGGTGTTGGAACTAGATGATCTGTGAGGTCCCTTCCAACCCTGACAATTCTATGATTCTACTACAGGGGTTCTGCAAAGATGAATGACTGCTGCAAGTCAGCCATGAGAACCAATAATACTGTTCAAACAGGATGGGTGGGCAGAAGGAAGTAAAGAACAAACCTAATGTTCAGGTAGACCATTCCAGTTCAGACCAAGGCTCCATTTAACACAATAATCTGTTCCTAACAGTATGAACAAGCAGGCATTCAGAAAAGAGTAAGAGCAGGTTAAGCATGTATAGTATTTATCCCATGTATTTGCCCAGATTTCAATGATTTTTATCTCAGGAGAGGTGCTGAGCCTGATTTGGTTTATTTAGTGATCACCAGTGGACCTCTCTTGACCTCTCATTTGATTTGCTTCATTCATTCTTGTTGAGCATTAATTTGAGATTTCAAATTAAGAACCATAATTGTGTTATTCCTTAAGAAAAAAAATAAGAAATTAAAAACCCAAGAGTAATCTGGAGGTTATGTTTCATCCTCAAAGTTTCAAGGCTTGCTTGTTTAGTGTCAGCTTCATCAGACACACTTCTCTTCCCTCTAGCAGACAGATTTGTTATCAAGAAGAACTATAGAGTGGTATGGGTTGGAAGGGACCTCTGGAGATCGCCTAGTCCAACCCCTTGCTAATGCAAGTTCACCTAGACCAGGCTGCCCAGGAGCAAATCCAGTGGGGTTTTGACAGTGTCTGTAGAAGGATACTCTGCAAACTCTCTTGGCAGCCTGGTTCAGTGCTGCAGCACTCTCAAAGTTATTCCTTAAATGAAATCTCCTGTGTTCTAGTTTGCACCCACTGTCCCTTGTCCTATCACTGGCTACCAAAGAAAATATAGAAACCAAATTGCTCTCCCTGCAAAATTTGGTCTGAGTTTGAATAGTTAAAATGGAGTCATTTGGATCATGATATTTTATGGCCAGATAAGCCTGTCTGAAGCCTTGACCCAAATACTTTGGCTTCAGGAGAAGAACCTGGCAACAAGAGTAAACCAAAACAGTTAGCTGCCTTGTTCCAGCGGGCACCAAGGCAGGGCTATGCCATGCAGCGACGAGGTGTGATTAGGTCACTTGTCACTAGTTTAAACTAATGTGAAGCAGAAAGCAGAAGTCCAAGCATGCGGAAACAGCACCCTCCAGTTCTGATTAGCTTCTTGTTTGTACCACAGTGTGGTAAGCTAACACTGCCTTGGCTCACTTTAACCCTTCCACAGGCGTGGATGTACTGACTCCTGTCTCCCTTGAAGAAAGAAACATCTCCTTCTACAGAGGGTGAGCAAGAGATAGAGAATTCATCCTGCAAGCTACCACCACCAAAATGAAGACAGCAAATGTTCTTGTTCTCACCTTTGTCCTGCTTTACATCGATGTCAGCACAGAGTGGCCTACGCATACCGTCTGCAAAGAGGACAACCTGGAAATATATTACAAAAGCTGCGGTGAGATATTGAAAATTTCCATTTTCCTTTTAGCTGGGTAACAAGTTTTATCTTCTGCAGTGAAAGGGGCTTCTAAGCCAGGCAATGGACTGAAGGGTTGTACTCCTGAGGCAGCGCTGGGTTTCGCAGCTGAAATATGTTTAGTCTTTCGGATACCTCTGGTTTGACTGACACACACACAAATCTAACCCTGCTTAGGCAAAAGATAATAAAGAAGACATGATGCAAGCCAAATCAGAATAATAAACAGCTGTCAACAAAACAAAACAAAGAAACCCCCCAAAAAAAAACAGTTCAGCATGAAAGATGTCTAGGGTTTTTATCTTGCAGCTCAGCTGAAAAATAGAGGAAGACCGTAGATCTTTATTGGTTTTATTCCTGGGAAAGCACAGATCCTTCAGTGCTGGTTTTCTAAAGCAGGGCAAGTATGTGGTGATGTGCTTTCTGTCCTCCCACTTGCAGTGACAAGGGACCCAGTGTGACAGTGGGAAAGGTTCAAGTTCCCCACCACTGCCACCATGCTTAGGGAGCCTGCAGCAGCAGCACTAAACAGAGACATGTCCTAGGGACCATAGGGTTTGGTTTGTTCATTAAAAATCCACAGAGAAGAAAAGGAGCAAGCAACTCTGAAATGACTGAAAATTATTCACTGAATGGTGCCTGCTTTACACCTCTGGCTTAACTGGCCTTGTGCCTCTCCTGTTGTGCTGATCTGCTTTACATCTGGGACAAAGGGAATTAGATTCACAGACGCCTCAGTCATTTTCAGCACGTGATGTGAAAAGCAATGGCAAATGAGCACCCAAGAGTTTGTTTTTCCAATTCATCCCCATACAAAGGGTTTCCCAGGGGGCTTTTATCCTCCCCTGTAGCTTTCATGCAGTTTTGCAGAGCCATTGAAATAAAGCCAGTGAGGGACAAGAGAAGTAAATAAATATTTGCAATGCTATTCTTTACCAACCTGCTCCCAGGAGACTGAAGTCAGGCTTCACATAGTTTATGCATTAGGAAAATATTTAATTAGATATTGAATATGAGCTTTGGCATTACCTTTCTTTTAGCAAGAACCCATTGTATGAGTTAATTCTGTTCACTTACCAGGGCTTGGCATAAGATGCCTTGACATAGAGGCACAAGCTGCAGTTTGAGGCAATTTCAAATAGTATGAAATTTGTCTGTAGGGCCCATGTAGGTCAGGAACCATAGATTCATAGAATGGCTCAAGATTGAAGGGACCTTAAAGATCATCTAGTTCCAAACCCCGTGTCATGGGCAGGGACAATTCCTACTAGACCAGGTTGCTCAAGGCCTCATCCAACCTGGTCTTAAACATTTCCAGGAATGAGGCATCCACAGCTTCTCTGGGCAACCTGTTCAAGGGTCTCATCACCCTCATAGTGAAGAACTTCTTTTTAATGGCTAATCTAAATCTACCCTGCTCTAGTTTAAAACCATTGTCACTTACCACCACAGGCTCTTACAGATAGTCCCTCTCCAGCTTTCCTGTAGGCCCCCTTCAGGTACTGGAAGGTCACAATAAGGTCTCTCCAGAGCCTTCTCCAGCCTGAAACAGACTCAACTCACTCGGCCAGTCCTCAAAAGAGAGGTGCTCCAGCCCTCTTAGCATCTTTGTGGCCCTCCTCTGGACCCTCTCTAATGGATCCATGTTCTTCATGTGTTGAGGACTCCAGAGCTGGACACAGTACTTCCAGTGGGGTCTCACAGGAGCAGAGTAGAAAGGTAGAATCACCTCACTTGACCTGCTGGCTAAGCATCTCTGGATGCAGCCCAGGATATGGTTGGCTTTTTGGGCTGCCACTCATGTTGAGCACCTCATCAACCAGCACCCCCAAGTCCTTCTCCACAGGGCTGCCCTCAGTCCCCTTGTCACCCAGCCTGTATTTGTGCCTAGGACTGCATTGCTTTTTACTAAGGGTACCATTAGCCTAGCTACCCAAGCGGATTTGTTTAGAGCTTTATGTGTCGCTGATTTTGGTTTGCCACACACAGAAAGGTAAGAGGTACATTCATTTACAACTCAAGAAGCACAAGCCAGAGATCACACAGGTCAGGTCCCAAACACAGAATGGCTTTCTGTTCTCCTGGGTACCTCTATGGGAGAGGGGAAGATTACACACACATGGAAACAATGCAAGAATTGTTAGACTACCTGTTGGAAGTATGATTCCCTGATCTCTTGAGGCTCTGACACATTCAGCTGTGGCAATACTCACAGTTGTCGTCCTAATGTTCTTCCCTGCCTTTCTCCAGAGGTTACCAAAACTGTAGCATCAGACCAGGATGCATCATCTGCATCTCTGCTGACCCAGTTCATAAGCTGACCCAGTTGACAAGTCACCACTAAACCACGTCACTCAGCACCACATCTACAGGGCTCTTCAATCCCTCCAGGGGTGGTGACTCTACCACTTTCCTGGACAGCATCTTCAGGGTATTTACAACCATTTGGGGGATGAAATCTTCCCTAATGTCCAATCTAAAACACAACTTGAGGCCATTTCCTCTTGCCCTATAGCTTGTTACTTGGTAGAAGAGACTGGCTCCAGCCTCCTTTCAGGGACTTGTAGAGAGCAAGAAGGTCTCCTCTGAGCCTCATTTTCTCCAGGCTAAACAACCCCAGTTCCACATCTACAGGTGAGTCTGTATCTACATGAGTCTGTATCTCCTATAGAGAGAGCACAGCTCTTACTGGCCTCACCAGCAAGCTCACAACAGTGCCAAAGATGCCAATCACCCTTTCAGGACAGAAGAAGCTTTAATCTGACTACATTTCACTGTAAACCACAACTAGATGGGTAGAACACAGCTTCATTCTTTAGCTGTATCTCACCCAGAAGTGAAAGACGTATTAGTGCCTAGGTGTAACAAGACCCTTTCCAAATAAACCTTTTCATGACAACTTTGAAATGTCAGCAAGCATAGAGCCATGCTACACAACTGCCTTTTTAGCTAGTTCAGGGGAAGACTGCCTTGCATGTCCTTCCAGTCTGAGTCTGGTATTTCCTGCTCCACTGAAGATGCCAGGGGATGACACATTTTTGGGACAGAGTGGCCACAGTGAGGTCCCTAGTATGAAATCTTGAGTAAAGAATTCTTGGCTTCAAGAAGGTCAGGATTTCATCTCTGTTGTTACTGTAAACTCTAAGATGTTATCAGTCAATCAGGGTTGAATCAAGTAAGGTTGAAGAAAGTTTAGAGAATTTTAGTGAAGCACTTCACAACTTTATTTGTGGAGCTGGATCTCCTCTATGAATAGAATAGAGTTCAGTCTGAGCATTTAAAGAGGAACAAAGCATTAATTTTTACTTTGCAGTTCATCTTAGAGGTCTTTTTCAGCCAAAATAATTCTGCAGTTTTATGCAAAATAGGAGCTAATAGAATTGTGATAAATGTAGCAAAGAAGCGTAGATGGAAAACTAAAGACAAAGCGCAGCAATCTCCTGTACCCAGGAGCAAGTCCCAATTCCTTTTCATAAGCACTTTCTCTAGCTGCATCCTGTTCCTAGAATGTATGAGATAGAGGCAGCCATCAAGCCCTCAGCCTCACTCTATATTCTCAATCATATAGAAGGGATTCCCACTCCTGCCCATGTCAGACTAAACACTCAGTAACCAGGACCCCAAAGCGTTCATCAAAGTGTTAGACAAGACCCTGCTCTAGGTGACCTTGCTTTAGCAGAGGGGTTGAATTAGATGACCTCCAGAGGTCACTTCAAACCTTCCCCATGCTGTGATCAGTACAATATACTTGGGGGGGGGAAAGTAATGTAAAATAAATCAGAAAAAAATTCTCAGCAGCAAGTTCATGGTGAGAAACTCAGGCCCAGACATGGGTGGTCTAAAAGTAAAGTAAACAGACAGTGTGCCGCCTCCTCTCTACAACCACAGGAGACAACAGCGAGACGGCCCATAAATAGCAAGACATTTCCCATCAGTGCCACTCTTCCTCCCAGGAAGAAGTGACAAAGACAAAGGAAGATCTCAAATGACCACGAATCCCTTTAGAAACCTTGGCAGGGATCCTGAGATAAAAGCAGCACAGGTTAACATCTCCGGCTGAGAAGAGAGAATACTAATTGGCAGGTCTGTGCAGAAACATGAAACAAACCTGCTACACAGGGTCTGATTCCTACCCCTTTTAATTTCACAGTCACTTTTACATTAATAACACTTTTGATTTCTCCAGCTACATTTTAAAAGGCAATCGTCTGGGAAGGGAAAGGTGGAAAGGCAAAGTGTCTTTGAGAGCAAAGTGCCCCGAGCAGATTCCAGCGTTATTTGAGTGTCACTCACCCACCTTAAAGTGAAAAGTGCAATGGAGTAGAGACTACAGAATGTAACTCCTCAACACATCTTCCAACACCTCCTTCCAGACAATTCCCAAAAGTCTAATTGTCTTAATTATCCATAGAAACATTCTTACAACACAGTGTTCAAGTGGGTCCGTTTCATGGGGTGATTGCTGCATGAAAAATCATTTTCCAACTATTTTTACAGCTCTTTCTTGAAACTTTAGTTAGATCTACATCAACAAATCAGTATTTTGGAATGTCTGGTTTTGTTTCAACAAGCAAATGCAGAGCAGTGTGCTGGCTGATTAATCAAGCTCTACATTTAGCTTAAGACCTGGGAAATTTCAGAGCTGACTGAAACTGTGGGTTTCTTGACAGTGCAGAAGAGGGTAAGGTAGACAGTTCTTAGGAAGGGTTTGGAGAGCATCAACCATTAAGGAGTTTACTTCCTGTGCACAGGAGTAAATAGCATGGAATTGCAGGAGATCATAGAATCAGTCAGGGTTGGAAGGGACCACAAGGATCATCTAGTTCCAACCCCCCTGCCATGGGCAGGGAACACCCCACACTAGATCAGGCTGGCCAGAGCCTCATCCAGCCTGGTCTTAAGCACCTCCAGGGATGGGGCCTCAACCACCTCCCTGTACAATCCATTCCAGGGCTTCACCACTCTCACAGTGAAGAACTTCCTCCTCACATCCAGCCTGAATCTCCCCACATCCAGATTAATTCCATTTCCCCTAGTCCCATCACTACCTGATATCCTTAGAAGTTCCTCCCCAGCCTTCTTGTAGGCCCCCTTCAGATACTGGAAGGCCACAATTAGGTCACCTTGGAGCCTTCTTTTCTCCAGACTGAACAGCCCCAACTCTTTCAGTCTGTCATCATAGGAGAGGTGCTCCAGCCCTCTGATCATCCTCGTGGCCCTGAGATCTTCAAGAGAATCAGAGTAGTAGTATTGGAAGATGGACGTGGCTCTTCAGCACATGGTTTAATGGCCACAGTGGTCTTAGGTTGATGGTTATACTTGATGACCGTAGAATTCTTTTCCAATTGAAACAATTCTGTGATTGCAAGATGACATCGTAAAAGGTATTGCCTAGGCTTTATAAAACAATGTTCAGATCACAAGGGATGTTTTTGCTATCACAGACAAACACATTTCCCAATTCCTATTCACCTTCCCAGTTCAGCACATGCTTGCCCTAGATACCATTCACATGTAGAAAAACTTGTTTATATTTTTTTCCTTAAAGTTGTCAGTTCAGATTTGGATCTCTCTTAAAATGGCTCCTTGAAGTCACATACACACACACAGAGAATCACCAAGGTTGGAAGAGACCTCAAAGATCATCAAGTCCAACCTGTCACCACAGACCCCATGACTAAACCATGGCCCCAAGTGCCACTCCGGTGTAGAACATGCTCTGCTCACAGTACAGACATTCTCTTGTTAAAAGTTCTCTCAAAGCAGACTTTAAGTATATTAGAAAAGAGGAAGTGGAGACTGATCAACTGGTTAATGATAATTTTTTGATGATTTGTTTGCCCATGATGAGTAGTTTCAGCCTTACTACAGTCCCTTCACACACTCAGTCCATCATAAACTTTCTCCTACATACCAACAGATTTCAGAATCATTTTTCTAAACATAGACTTGCAAATCCATCCATGTTCAATCATCAATACCCTATAAACAAAACTGATAAATTAGTGTCACTGCAACACTCATTTCAGAGCACATCACTTTCTGTTTTCTGTGTCAAAGTTATTTGTCCTTTTTCCCCTCCCTGACCACACACAACTTTTAGCTAAAGAATGTAAGTAATCCAATAGCTTTGGCTGGCAAAATATTCTCACCTCATGTATCTTCAGGACAAATGTTCTTCTAGACTTGGTAAAGGAAGGTTCTTTTCCCATTGTTATCTGTGGTTTTGGCAGACAGATTAAACCAGATGCTTCTTTGTATTTATTTATTTATTTCCCTCAAGCACTCTCCAGCAATTGCTTCTGCTTCTGAATTATGCAAAGAGACACAACACCAACTTCCCTCTGATCTCTTCTTGCATAGATCACTAATGGGCAAACAATTAAAGAACTGAAGAATTTCACTTGAAAACATTTATATTTGTTTGTTTGCTCTGTCCAAGCCATCTTAGTGTTACAGCCTCGCTGCTGCAGTCATCTGGTTTAGCTTACTTATTCCAGGGGGAAGGCCAGATGTTGACATGCCTATCTCTGGCACCAGATCCTAACAAATGGAAGGTATCATCAGAGTCAAGGTAGCACAGATAGAAGTACACACAAGAATCTTTTAAAGTCACTCCATGAATTAAAACTACCTTATCTTTTCATTTTCTACCATACTGGAGAGGATTAAGACTTCATTTTCCTTTTTGAGCTTTTAAAGTGGTTCTGATTGAATTTAACTCATCTTTCAGAGAAAGGAGAGTATTGAGTAAGTTTTAAGATATAAAAAGTATGAAGGAGCAGAAAACAGTTTCATACCTACAAGATACTTTGGCAAAAACATTAGGTTCAGCATCTAGACTTTGACCAACTTAGCAAAGCCAATATTAATGCTTTTGCTGAGACTAGTAGTGGAAAGAATTAACCTCAGCTGAACTTTCCTCACCATGCTTTAAATTTTCCCTTCTCATTTAGTTCCTGGAGATTTCTTCACTGTCTATTTCTTCACCAAATAATAAAAGTCCTGCATCACAGACTGCAAAAGAGACTTGTTTGTGTGTGACAGTCCCTCCTGCTTATCTCCAGCTCCTAAACCTAAATGGGTTAGATGTGTTTTACCCCTATTGACTTTTGGCACATCCTCAGTTGTGTACCTGAGTCACTAAGGAATCATGAGGGAAGTCACAGGAAAATTTGTGCGCCCCCTCTGGAAACAAATAAGAGGGACATACCTAAAACACTGTAGATTGCATTACAGTCATGATGTTCTGTGGGCAAGGCAGAATTGCTGTTTGTTACTGCATACTAAATTTGAGTCTCCATGGAGGGAGCTCTCTAATGTACTGAAAAGGTGAGTCACAGCTATGATTGTGCCAAATAAAGTAGAAATTATCAAAGGACAAATTCACAAGGCCAAATGCAGGGTCCTGCACTTGGGTAACAACAATCTCATCAAGCTGTCTGGGGATATTGGTGTAAGCAAGATGAATATGAGCCAGCCCACACCCAGGTGACCAAGAAAGCCAATAGCATCCTGGCCTGTACCAACAACAGTGTGTCCAGCAGGACTAGAGATGTGATTGCACATCCAGGCAGGTTTGGAAAGTCTCCAAAGAAAGAGACTCTACAACCTCTCTGCGCAGCCTGTTTCAGTAAACAAGTGGTTCCTCATATTGAGGTGGAATCTCCTGTATTCTAGCTTGTATCAGTTATTCCTTGTCCTGTCACTGGGCACCACTGAAAAGACCCTGGCATCTTCATCTTGGCACCCACCCCTCAGATATTTATAGATGTTGATAAGATCCACCCCCCCCCAGCCTTCTCTCAAGACTAAACAGTGCCAGGTCTCTGAGTCTTACTTCAGATGAGAGATGTTCAGGTCCTGCAATCATCCTCATAGTTCTCCACTGGACTGTCTCCTGCAGATCCCTATCTCTTTTGAATTGGGAAGCCCAAAATTTGACACAGTATTCCAGGTGTGGCCTCACCAGGGCAGAGTAGAAGGACATTGAGATTATGGAGTGGGTTCAAAGAACAATAGTGAGGCTGGTGAAGGGTCTAGAGCACAAGTGTTCTGAGGAGCAGCTGGGGGACTGGGGTTACTTAGCCTTGAGGAAAGAAGGCTGAGAGGAAACCTTCTTGCTCTTTACAACTCCCTGAAAGGACCCTGGAGCCACATAGAAGTAAGTCTCCCAAGTAACAAGAGAAAAAGTCCTCAAGTTCTGCCAGAAGTGTTTTAGATTGAACATTAGGGAAAATTTGTTCCCCAAAAGTGTTGTCAAGGCCTGGAACAGGCTGCCCAAGGTAATGGTGGAGTTCCCATCCCTGGAGGGATTTAACAGACTTGTAGATGTGGTTCTGATGGACATGTTTTAGTGGTGATGGTGTTGCATTAACAGTTGGACTCAGTGACCTTAAAAGTCTCTTCCAACAAAAATGATTCTGATTCCCTGCATCAGGAGCGAGAACAAACCACATCTGCTCAAAAGTGCTCCAATGCAAAGCTTTTTGGGTAAGCATATGAAGTATTGATAGACCTTCTTGACACCACACTGTGCCATCTAGAGCTGTCATCACAGCCTCAGAATAGGACCCTATGACTGGTACAGTTTAACAGAGAAAGTAGAGGAAGGAGATCAGGTTCTTGTGGTGGTTTAATATCCATCACCAAAAATATCCAGAATAATCTCAGAAAAATTAACACACCTCAAAAAATGCAAAAGGGGCTTCAGTATTACTGTGTGTTGGTGTCACTGCACCAACCTCAGGGCAGCTTATGGCAACCTAAAACTAGGGAGGGACACGATACCTAAACATCCCATACGGAACCACCATGTACCAAATCCATCTGTCCTAGATGCTTCTTTTAGACTCAGGAGAGCTTCTAGTTGCCAAACTCTAGGATCTTGAAAGCTACCATGATTTAATTCAATGCACCAGTTTCCTTCTCACCTGAAGATGGATGGCTCCTGTCAAATGATAAGGCAAGTGGGAACTCAGCAAGTTTCCTCAGCAGAGGGATCATGGCACATTCTACCACTCTCCTGCCCTGGATTTCAGCCCATCCTGGGAAAGTGGGAACATTAAGCCCATTTATATGCTGCTGACTACTGTGCTGTATAACCAATCAGTAAAGCTTGCTGTCCCAGAGCATGGCATGTGTCTAGCAGTAGGGCAGCTGCTGGGAACGTTTGATGATGTTTCTGATACAAGCCTGGAATTCTGTTGTGAATCCCCAGTCGTGCTGGGAAGCACTGATGTCCAGAGATCTCTGTCTCATCTGTCTCAAGCAGAGCAGTATAAAGAACAATAAAAAGACATATGAAGAGAGGAGACGAATCTGCTTAGGAATACAGGCAATTACTGTAGGCATCTTTCTCGTGCAGTGCAGTGGTGTTTTCTCACCAACTGAACAGAAGAATAAAGACTCTCTCTAATACATTCCCTGCTGGGCCCAAATTAATGCAGCATTTGCTCATTACACTGCTGTAGCTGAAGTCTGCCCTGCCTCCCGTTTCTCTCTCAAGCTAACTAGGACAAACCAGGATTATGAAATACAAATACAGATCTGAATGTGCAATCTCTCAAAGACAGCATCCTTCAGTTTTGTCTTCTTAATCACCCTTAGACAAGGCTTTGTCTTATCAGATAAAGCATTAAGAAAACAAAGCAAAAAACCCCAACCTTTCCAAATACTACCACTGGCAAAAGGGCAGGGAAGTCTCCATAACCTTCAGGCCTCCCCTCGAGCCCTAGCAACCAGCTCCAACAAGCTTACTATTATAAAGGTGGTTTGGGCAGGAAAAGGCAGGAAAAATCTGGTCAGGTCTTTAGCAAGGCTCTTTTATGCATGCTGGTGACACTCCCACCCTCAAACCCCTTCCTGAAGCTTCAGAGAGCCCCTCACATCTGCTCTCTTCACAGGGACTCCTCTCAATTTTCCCAGGCCTCCTGACTCAATGGCCACAGGTGGTAGCTGTATGACCTTAGCTTGATACTGGGCAAATCCCTTCCTCTCTTCTTCTGCCGCACTTCAAGCCTTTTGCTCATGGGCCGAGTCCTCCACCCCACACCTGTTCCTCACACCCCAAATGCTGCTAATATTGCAGTCAGTGCCCCAGCAACATGCTTTGAAAAACTACCAGCCTTCCAAGTGACTGCTTCTGAATATTTGTGAATGTGGACATCAGTCACACTCAGCAATTAATTTTATTTGAAACAGCAAGAGACAAAAGTCTTTGTCCTTTTTAAGCTAATTTTGTAAGTCACTGGAATCACCTTGCTCCAAAACTAGATCCATAAACACCAGGCAGTAACTCATGTGTCTTAATCTAACCAAGCAGTATGTAATTGCTTTTTGCATTACCAGCATTCAGTATTCTTGCAACAGGAAATTAACACAGCCTGTGCCCCCAGCACATTAATCTGAACTGTAATCTTCCCTATTCTTTCACCTCCATCTTGCCTGAGCAAGACAGAAAGGTACAGGAGATACCCTCCAAGGAGACCAGAATTCTTGTCTGAACTAGGCAAAAGCCTGGAGCTGGTCATGCCCAAAGTAAGCATCTTGGGATGAAGCACCCTCATGACAAACTGGACACAGCCAACATGAGAGTCTCACCATCTCTTCTGACATGCTCTGGTCAGAAGGTCACTCTGCTCTGTCCAGCCATGCCTGAACATTGCAGTAGCATGCAGTTAAAGTAGGCCCAATGGGAAGTTCAAACTGAATGCACTCAGGGAACTGGAGAGTTGCTAATTCATCTGATGCTTCTTCCTCAGTACCTTATAAACAGATTCCAGTGTCAAGCATAACCTTGAGCATTCAAGTTAATTTATTTAAACAGACATTAAAGGGAAAATATTGAGTGAATACATAAAGTCTGAGATGCCAAAGAGTTCCTCATTCTTTCCCTCACCTTTCATCACCTTGACTGTTGTAAGAATTAATGAATTGATTTCATTCAGAGCTTTGAAGGTGAGAAGTGTTGGGTAGTTACTAAATATGTTTCTTCGTTGTGCTAATTTCCATCTCCCCTAGCACCAAGTCTCTCCTTGTATGACCTTAGTTAATTGCAGCTGTGTCATTCCAGAAAATTCTGACACATTATTTTGAAACACCCAAAGTTTACTAATTTGGAGAGTCTTTTCACCACTGCAGGACTTACAGATGTGGACTCTTCCAAGCAAGGCTTGCCTGCTTGCTGCTCCTATTTATTCCTATCAGTGTGTTTCATGCTCATATGGAAATAACATAATTTTAGAACAGATTCAGGTGAGAAGCCAGCAGAGAAAAGTTGACAAGATGGGGGGAGAGAGAGAGAATAATAAAAGGCAGAGGCTGTTATACACCAGCCCAGCAAAATCCTTCTAACAGGTACATCCCATCTGGCCATGCAATGCTCAGTTAATCATCTAGCAGCTCAGGCTCTAAAGGATATAGCCACAGTGGGTTAACACATTATCATTCCCAGCTGTCTGCTTCATCTTCCTGCTGGAGACCACCTCCCAGAGCACAAGAGAATGTGAGGTGTAAGGGCAGCCCCAGATTACAGCCTTGTGGCTAGGTGCACATCCACATTTCAAGCAAGAGCATAAGCTTATGGCCCACAGCTGCATTAACGGAGGCATGAAAGTGTGCTCCCATCTGTCATCCCCATTGCTGGGGTAATCATCTCCATCAAAAGTACAAAGACTGCACCAGGACAGTCACATAGATACAGCATTGTAAGTATGTTGAGCTGATTTACCTATGAACTTTGTGCCAAGAACAAGTGCAGGAAAAGAAACTCTAGGAAGAAAAGGTGAGAAACACACCTGAGCTTCCACTACAAACATGTGCTAAGTCTTCTACAAACCCTCAGCCAAATCCATCACCATGAGTAGCTCACAATAAGCCAGGCTGAAATCTTGCACTACGCTGCCACTACAGGTCATATGCAAAGAAAATTGCCAAGCATGCCAACATAGCAATAAATCTGCATGTGGGTACCTGGGTAGGGGTGAAATGGGAGGTGGGAGGCCTGGGACCAGATGTCACTATGCCATGGAAGGGGAGATCAACAGCAAGATGCCAGGTATGTCCCACATTTACCTCTCAGATCAGAATGTTACTACAGAAACCAGTTTTCAGCAAGAGCTGTACATCCAATGCTAGACACAGTTGGCAGCTCAGTATTAGCCACAACACCAAGATGAAACAGCAGGTTCAAGAGATCTTATGGTTATCAGTTGCTCACAAAAGCCCAAGACTCATCTCAGAACAGTTGCTTAAGATTTAAAACTGTCTAGAGAGAAACTTGAGACAAAAATCCAGCTCCCATGTTTGCTGCAAACATGGGGCAGCTCAAGCCCTTCTCACTAGATACACAGACAACCCCACCCCCACCCCACCCCCCCAAAACAAAAGTATTAAAAAGAGGGAAAAAATCCATCACTTTTCCCCTCAAGTAAGCAGATTTGCACTGCTAAACCTCAACGTGTTTGCAAAATCTCCAGTGATGTTTCAAGTGCTGGTAATATATCAAAGCTGAACTGGAAAAGCAAAACTCTGCAACCAGTTGAAGAGTTTCTAGTTTTAATTATGGAAGATAGAGCAGATTGAAGGGAGTGGGTGGAGGGAAGTCTGGGAACATGCAGTACTGTGTGCTACGAAACGCTGCAGAGATGGGGAAGGCTGAAGGGCAGCCCCACGTATTTTAGAGATGTAACGGTAAATGTTACTGCTCTGCACATGTGAAAGACATAACTTTAGGGTTTTTTTCCCCAGTCTAACCAGCTCACTTCAGATTTAAACAAATAAGGAAGAATAAGGATTGAAAGAGACACAGAGTGACTCACAGTTGTGCAGCTGAGATGAAACACAAAAATGACAATTGCCTGGGGTTGCCTTTGCCACGCTATGGCGTGCTCAGTTTCCAGCGTACAGCTGAATGTACAGACATCTTCACTTGTCCAGGGGTTAAAACCACTATTTAGTTTCATAGAATCACTGAGTGGTAAGGTTTGTAAGACACCTCTGAAGATCACCTAGTTCAACTCCCCCTGCTAATGGAGGTACACCTAGATACACCTAGACCAAGTGTCCGTGTGGGTTTTGGAAGTCTCTAGAGAACAAGACTCCACAGCCTCTCTGGGCAGCCTGGGGATCTGGCACCCTCAAGGTAAAGAAGCTTTTCCTTAAGTTGAAGTGAAAGCTCCTGTGTTCTGATTTGTGCCTGTTCCCCTTGTCCTGTCACTGGGCACCACTGAAAAGAGGCCAGCATCATCCTCATGACCAGTGTTGATAAAATCAGGAGATTTTAAAACCAGGTCTCTCAGCCTCTCATCATAGGAGATGCTCCACTCCCCTAATCATCCTCATACACTCCTTTGGACTCTGCCTCCAGTAGTTTCCTGTCCCTCTTGAATTGGACTGCTTCCATTTAGCAGCAACCATTCTGTCTACACATTTTGGAACCCAGGCTGCCTGGAACTATAGCTTTAGCAACACAGCCATCTTTCCAATTGATTTCAGTATGGGGCTCCCATGTACACCACAACGTTGAATTTCAATCAGAGCCTGAACTTCCACAGGGAGACAGTCAGAAAATTAATTGAGGGTTCTTTTGCCAGTGTAAAAGTTTACCTTTCTCAGCAGCAGAGTAACATCACAATACCCAAGCACTCCCATTCACAAATTTGACTAGAACTTCTCAAGTGAGCACTGTCATAATTTCTTCCTCTCCAGGAACCAGACAACACTACTCTAGATACACCAGAGTCCAGTGCTACATCATTAGTGGTGCAGTAGAAGACACCCACAGCTATAGTGCACCATAAAAGATGTCATCTGGCAAAACAGCTCAAATCATAGGGAAAAGAAACCCCCAAACATTCAACCTAAGCCAAGCCTGGGATCAGGGTCATGGTAAGAAGCCCATACTTTCCTGAGACGCCTGGTTTTATAGAACCATTTTGACTGGAAGAGGAGACCTTTCAGGTCATCTAATTCAACCATTAACCTCATTCATAAATTCCCTTTTTCCATCCAAACAGATACTGGTGAGAAATTTTGAACTAAAAATTCTGCCTATAACCCTAACCTCATGGTTTAATTTGTTGACATCCTAGTTTCTTTGAAAAGAGGAGAGCGTCGTAGATGATACAGTGCTGTTTTGGACCGGAGCTCCCTCTGGAAATTACAGGGACAACTATTTTAGTCATTTGACAACCAATGCTGTTTGGAGGCATGAATGCCCAAGCTGTTCTGAATCTGAGCAGCTGCTTCCTGAAAGTTATCATCACATCACGCACAAAACAGAAATGAGAGGGGCTCTTGCAGGACTCCAGGGGAAAACGGAAACCAAGCCTTGAGAGATGGTAGAGTCCAGAGAGGAAGCAGGACTAACGGTCTTGGAGAAAAGAGAAGTTTGATACACTTTCCAGATGGAGCAGGAAACTGCCCTCCTGCCTGATTGCAACAGCTTCTAAGCTGCAATAACAAAGTGAAAACTGACAGGAATAGGGAAATGGAGGAAAGAGAGCCCTCTGACTCTTGTTATGGTTGAGCCAATAAACAACTTGGGCAATTTTGTCCCAAGAAGATCATGCAACTGCATAGAATGCTCCAGTGGTAGGGAGAACAAAAATCCAGCACATGGACACAGAGCTGTGGTAAATACCAGTGCCTTTTACTTCACTTGTTTAAATAGTTATTTTATTTTGCCAAAACCTAGACTTGGGAACTCTTTTTGGACTACTGATGATCTATGTGCTTGCAGAGCCTGGCTAAGAGCCCCCAGCTCCTCCCAGAACTTTCATTTCATCCTTCCCTCTAATTAAGGTTTGGTCACATAGGCTTGCTCCACACAAGGTGCTTCATCTGTGCAGCACTGCTACAAAACCAGAGCATGGAGATGCCAGCTGAGCCTCACAGGGGACAGTCATGACAAATTTCACCACAACAAAGGAAAATCCTCCCAACACATTGTTTTTGATTCAGTGATAAGACTACCTCAAACAACAATAACTTAAAAAGATAATTACATTCTCAAGTCTATGTTTTGTCACCACCAGCTCTGTGTAAACCATCCAACTTCGGTCCCAGGTGAGCCTAGGCACCACAAGGTCCCTTCTGCTATGATCCAGGCCAGGTAGTACAAAGCTATCCATGGTATATAATCACAGGATGGTTAGGGTTGAAGGGACCTTTCAAGGTCATCTAGCCCAGCCCTGCTGCAGTCAGCAGGAACATCTTCAACTGCAACAGGTTTCTCTGAGCCCCAGAAAACCTGACCTGGAATGTTTCCAGGGATAGGACACCTACCACCTCTCTGGGCAACCTGGGCCAATGTTTCACCAGGCTCAGTGTAAATAATTTCTTCCTTCTGTTTAGTATGAATCTCCCTCTTTTAGTTTAAAACCACCACCCCTTGTCCTGTCACAAGAGACCCTGATAGAAAGTCTATGCCCAGCTTTCTTATAGGCCCTTTTAAGTATTTTTTTTTTATTGTTTTCTTCTATACAGCCAGTATCACATTAAAAGTACAACTCATTACCCAATGTTTTCTGTCTCTGAACAGATCCCAAGCAAGACTTTGCTTTCACCATTGACCGCTGTTCTGATATCACAACCCACACCTTTAACATCAGAGCTGCCATGGCACTAAGTAAGTGAATTGCTGTTTTCTTATGCTATAAGCAGGTAATTCAAGCATAAGGTCAGACTCTAAGTAAGCAATGGTGACAGCCTCCTTTCACATATGAATGGCTTTCATTTCTGAGACATTTCAAACCCTGTACAGGACTACAAGAAATGTCAGTTACCAGTATGGCTTTAGAGCATGTGTGTGCCCCTAAGCAGGTCATATTAGCCCTCAGGCCCTGTTACTTTCCCACCCTTCATTTGTACACATGGATAGCCAAGGTAGGGGCTGCTTTAGAGCTTTCTTCACATCTACGTCTTCTGGGCAGGGTCTTGTTGGACGAGACATCTACAGCATCCACACTCAATGTGTCAGCATGAACAGTCAAGGCTGGCCTTTGTAAGTAGGAGACTGAAGGGCAAGATGGGACCACAGCTCTGTCCCTCCTGACCATGCAGGGAATTGCTATCCTGAGGCAAGTTGTGCCACCAGTTTACCACTTGTGTTGGCCAAAATTATACTCTTCAGCCCTTGCCTGATTAGCAATAAAAAAATCAAAAGTAAAACTCCACTTCAGCTGGATGTACAAGTTAATATTAACCACAGCTTTCACTGTGATTCTTGTACAAAGAAAAACCAGCTTCTTGCAACCCTGTTGGCCCTGAGCTCACCTAGAATCTCTGCTAACAGAGTGTAAACCTGAGAATGCTGCTGTACACTCCTGGTGCTCAAAATAACTTTGTGTGTCTTTTAGCACCTGGGAAAGCTTTCTTGCATGTGAAAGGTCTGTCTCTTGTGAGACATGTTGGTCCTTTTCCTGGGGACCAGCTGTTTTAAGTGGCTGCATAGTTAGAGAAGCCTGCAAAATCACATTACAGGTGTTGCAAATCCTTTTTCAACACAGAGTACAGCACGTCCCTGGTTGCATATATGCTAGCAAGCCAGGCACAAGCGGGCAACCTCCTGGTACTACCAAGCTGCTATTACAGAATTCTAGAATGGTGGGAGTTGGAAAGACCTCTGGAGATCATCTAGTCCAATCCACCTACTAAACAAGGTCATCCAGAGCAGGTTGCCCAGGATAATAATGTCCAGGTGTGTTTGGACTCTCTCCAGAGAAGGAGGCTTCACAACCTCTCTGAACAATCTGCTTCAGTGCTCTAGAATTCTCATAGGAAAGTTTTTCCTCACGTTCAGGTGGAATATTGGTCCCTGGCACAGTTTTAACATTTTCCCAGACAGCAGTTACAGGCAATAGGCTGCTTCTGGGTGCCCACTGGATATGGTCCCTCTGCTAGGGACAGGAGGAAAGAAGGTTCAGATGTGGATATAAGATTTACTACACCAATTGGCCTCAGAGTCAGTGAATGGTCGTAGTTTACTTAATAATGAAGACATGTGCTATTCTATCACCTGTAATATACCTTCAGGGACTTAGAAACATGTTCCTGAAGCATGAATTTCTACATATCAGGGGTTCTCAGAGAAAACATCTAGTGGCTTAAAGGGCAGGGGAAAAACAGACTTTTTGAAGAGTGGTTACCATTTACCCTTGTACTTCCACTGAGCAATCCTTCTGTTTATGCCTAGGACACAGCATCAAGGAACTCCACCTCAAGGTTAACCTGATCATAAATGGGAAGACTGTCTTAACTTACTCGGAGTCACTCTGTGAGCCTGGTCATTCTGAGCTTGGTTTCTGTGGAATGAAGAAAGGAGGTAATTTAGGTAGCATTCTAAGCATCTGGTGGCTACTGAATGCTGCAAGCAGGATGCCCCTGCTGTGCTGCTGAACGCACCAGTACCTCACAATGTCCCATTTACTTTAACAGCATGTTATGGGATGACTGATACACGGTAGGACAGAGACATTTCAGAGTCTGCCTTCCCCCTTCCCCTTTCCCCTGCCCCCCAACCTGTTTGCTTGCTTCTCTTTTAATCACAGACTACTGTGATTTAAAGTCCACCAAAAGTATAACTGTGGTTATGTGGCCTCATAGAGCAGCAAAGAGGTTCATGAGTCCTATTTATAGCCACGTGGTTGGCATACAAGTGAGAAGTATGATAAAAATAAAGGCCAGTTCTGTAAAAGAAATGGCTGAGCAAACAAACAACCCATTCTGAACACATTCTTCACTATTAAGCAAGTAACACTTCCTGTCCTTAACTGCAGTTCTTAGCTCACTTTAGGAGGAATTCTGCTCGAACAAGAATGTTTAATCCAAAATACCATTTGAGATCATCTATGGCTTGCATCTTATTTCTGCTCAACACATGCCTATTGTGGCAGTCCCATGATCTCAGTTCATGCCAGTCAAACTGTCTGCACCAGTTGCCTTGCACTATTGGTTTATGGTGCCATTACCTGCCTGCAGAAACATGTTCCACTTTGGTCCCAGGTGAGCCTGGTCATCTCCAAGTCCCTTCTGCCATGACGTAGGCCAGTTAGTACAAAGCTAACCATTGTGTGAAATGGTTAGGGTTGGAAGGGACCTTTCAAGGTCATCTGATCCAACCCCCTACAGTCAGCAGGGACATCTTCAACTAGATCAGGTTGCTCAGAACCCCAAACAACCTGACCTGGAATGTTTACAAGGATAAGGAATCTACCATCTCTCTCTTAGATCTAATCTAAATCTCCCTCTTTTAATTTAAAATCGTCACCCCTTGTCTTGTCTCCATCTTTCTGCTTGGCCCCTTTAAGTACTGAATGGCCACAAGAATGTCTCCCTGGAGCCATATCTTTTCCAGGCTGAACAGTCTCAACTTTCTCATATTGCCTTCACAGTAGAGGGAGGGTTCAGCCCTTGGATCATTGTTGTGGCCTCTTGTGAACCTGCAGCAAGAGGTCTGCTGCGTCTCACCTGTGCCGAGGACTTCTGAGCTGGCCACAAAATGTCAAGAAGAGCTATGGTCATGTCTCTGGACTGCAATACCCACATGTTTTAAACAGTTATTTTGAAATCCCTCTTGCATCATGATCCTCTCTTTAGGCAGATTTTAAAATAAGCAGGTAGAGCTGCAGGGTCATTTCAGAGCTGTCAGAGCAGCAGTTAGTTTTAGAAGTTCTGCTTTCCTTCCATCCACTTGCACCTCCATCCTGATAACACTGAAATAATTCATGTGCAGGGGCCCTGAATTTAAAGGCCATGCACAGCACTGCTGCTAGGATAGCCCTTGGAAAATTGCTGAGACATTTCACACAGCACAGAAACATCACAAAGAAAACTAGAGAAATGCTACATAAGCAACCAATTATGTAAATTCTGTAAGCCATAAAGACACACACACACAAAATTCCTAGGCTTCTTCAACTGTGTGTTGAATTGCAAGGAGGAACACACCACACCCACACCCCAGAGCCACTGAAAAACCCTTATTCTGATGAAGTGCTAAATAACATCCTTCAGAGAACACATTAAGGAAAAGTAAAGGCAGTCCTGAACTGAGCACAAACTGCTATTTACACATTAAGCCACAAAGCCTAAATCTCCTGGGGTTTCCAAGTCCCTTAATCCTAAACTGACAGGTGATTGTTTCTTCTAATTGAAGTACATTATGATATAAAACCAGAGCTGGTTGTTTAAACAGCACTATACATCTTCATTTAGAAACACCCCTGACTTCGTGCAAGGACCTCTGCCGTGCACTTTCATACACCACCTGCTAGCTCAGGAGCTGTTTTTTACTTAGTAATTAAGCCATGGTGGGAAATAAGTGAACTTGCCTATCTTAAGGTTCAAACTGGAAGTGTGGTATTTCTTAATTATTTGACACAATCCTAAACTCGTGGTTTGGAACACTGAATTGAGCTGAAAACCAGTTTGAGGGGATTCAGCACAGCCACAGTTTACTGTAATAGCAGAGTGCTAAATCTGACCTAAGATCTATGCAGAAATGACAACACTGTGAATGGCCAAGTATGAAGCCTAGCAAAGGTCCAGAGGAGGAGATAACACTTTCATCTGAAGCTTTTCATGCAGAGTCCCTTTTTTCCATGTGGTACAGGCAAATCTCCATCATCTGGCAAGACCCAACCTGAGTTTAAATATAGTTCCACACAGCATTTTCTTCCCTTCCACAAAGAAACCATAATTTGCCTGCTTCTCCCTCTCCCAGAATGAGACAGAGTGCAGTTCTGCTACAGGCTTTGTTGATCTGCTCACTGATGTGGATAAGTTGAGCAGAAGCTACAAGGAAAAGAGACTTACAAGAACAGGATGTGGCAAAATCTTGGGTGTTCAGGGTTTTTATTATTTTTCTTTGCTCTCCTGTAATGCTCTGGGTTTGCTGTGATTGGAAATATTTTAGGACACTCAATATAGCTGGAGGTTTCATGTTCGTCATAACCATGCAGTATTTACTATTCATGTTAAGCCTTTGCTTACATTGCTTTGAGAGGTCACATCTGGCACTGCTCACCAGGACTCCTAAATAGAATTTCAAGATCTTTTTCTTGGAGCTATAAGCCTGTTGTGAAGTTGTTAGCTCAAAGGTTGCAAGGAAATGGGCCATTGTAAATTTAAGAACAATGATAACACAAGCGCTAAATACTTTGTGGCACAACATGAACTCAGCTCTTCCTCTTTTTTAGTCAAAAGTTCTGGTCATTTCCTCCAAAGAAAACAGTTACAGAAGATGTAACAAATTTCCCAATGCAATCACTAAAATCAGGGTGGGGGGGAAAGACCTACCAGAATAATATTTAGTAACTTGCCAACCAAAACTTGCTTAAAACAAAGCTTCTTAACAAAAAGGTAGTTGCATCCTTTTCAGGTTCACAAGTCTTCCCATAGGAGGCACAAGTAAAGGCACAGACAGAGCTCATTCACCATTCCTTGAGCACAACTCCAAACCAGAGAGAAACCCCATCTTGGTTTCTCAGAATCCCACCGTGATGGGGTTTGGAAGAGACCTCCAGTCCAACCACCCTGCTGAAGCAGGGTCACCTACAGCAGGCTTGCCAGGACCACAATGTACAGGCAGGTTTGAAATCTCTTGAGAGAAGATTCTACAACCTCTCTGGGCAGCTTGCTCCAGTGCTCTGGCCCCTTCAAAGTAAAGAAGTTTCTCCTCCTGTTCAGATGGAACCTCCTGGGTTTCAGTTTGTGCATTAGGTCTCTCAGCCTTTTCTCAGAAGATGTTGTGGACTCCTTAGCATCTTTGTAGCCTCTGTTGGATTTTCTCTGGTAGGTCCCTGTCTCTCTTGAACTGAGGGTCCCAGAACTGGACACAACAATCCAGATGTGGCCTCACTAAAGCAGGGTAGAGGGGAGAACCTCCATGGCCAGGAGGTCACTGGCCTTTGTGGACATGAAGGTATACTGCTGGCTCATGGTGAACTACTTGTCCACCAGTGCTCCCAGGTCCTTCTTGGCAGAGCTGCTTTCCAGCATGTTAAACCCTAAGCTGCACAGGTGCAGGGGGTTATTTTTCCCTAAGTGCAGGGCTCTACACTTGCCCTTGTTGAACTATGAGATCATCATGAGAGGGAAGAGCAACTGATGTCATCTACCAGGAATTGTGCAAAGCATTTGACCCTGTCCTGCACAACAACCTGGTCACCAAACTGGAAAAGAATGGACTTAAAGGGTAGACCACTCACCTGATAAGGAATTGGCTGGATGGCTGCTCTCAAAGGGTTGTAGTCAACAACTTAATGTCAAAATGGAGACCAGTGACAAGCAGCCACCCTCAGGGTTTGGTACTGGGACCAGTGCTGTTTAACATCTTTGTCAGTGATATGGACAATTGAATTGAGAGCATCTTCAGCAAGCACAGAGATGACACCAAGCTGTGTGATCCAGCTGACACACTGGAGGGAAGGTTTGCCATCTAGAGGAACTTAGACTTGATAGATGGGTCCAAGCAAACTGTATCTGGGGCTGCACCAAGAGAAGTGTGACCAGGAGGACAAGGGAGGTGATTTTCTGCCTCTGCTCTCGTGAAGTAGATTATCTTTAAGGTCTCTTCCAACCCAAACTATTTTATGAATTACAGAGTTGAGGATCACACTGAGCTTAGGTACATGCTTCTGAGAAAACAGCTACACTACAAAGCTAGGTCTTCTGTCTTTCTTAGCCCCTTCATCTCACTTTTTCCTTCCCAGTGAAGAGAGGGGATGTTTCTCAACCTAGCTATGTATTTATGTACATTTTCTCACTCAACTATACATCTACAGCTGGTAGTCACTGAGATCATCCCTAAAACTCACAGAAGTTGTGTCAGTTGCATGGGTGCAAGATCATGTCCTAAAAGAACTCCAACATGAGCATTTAAGTTCTAAAAAGATTTGAAGCATAAAAAAAAAAAAAAAAGGAAGAGGTGGGTGCAGATGTACAGGGCCTTTATATAGCACAAGAGTGTGAGAATGTATAAAGATTTTCACTGCAAGGAAGATTTGAGAAAGAGGAGTGAGAATTTCATTATAGGTGTTTTGTCAGGGATGAGAGGCCTCTTCACGATAAATGGTAACTAGTACCTTGAAGTAACCCTCAGGAAGACATTTGAAAACTCTGCTTCAGACTAGGAGCTGCTGCAGGCTTGCTCACTGGCAGGGAAAAAGGCTAAGTTACTTTTGGTAGAAACAGCAGTGAAAAGCTGCTACAGCAAATACAGCATCATCACATTGAATCAGTGGTACATTAGGAAATGTTTCCTAGGGTGTTCTCTAGAAATCACCTTAAGTCTTTAGGAGAAAGGGCTGAAAATAGAATGTGAACTGAAAACACATCACTAATGATAGCATGTTTGAGATATGCCATAACTCCCCAGCTGAACTATTTTTAACTGGAAAAATACCCTCCTGTTTTATCCTGTTCCAAACATTCCTGTATTTTATTTTAGGGTTTTTTTTTTGCAACTACATCTGGGCTTCCTCTAAAAAAAACCCACAGAATTCTCTCAATGAGTGAGGCTCATTGTTTTTGACAGTTACACTTACTGCAGCAGATGTGTCCCTCCTTTTTCAATGGAGAAATGTAAAAATGTATGAATACATGGGAGGGGAAAAAAAAAAGTATATGAAGGATGCTATAAGTCAGTCCTTAGAGCCTCAGATGTTTATACTTCTGGAGTTATACCAGAAATCCTCATGTGAAAGAAACATTGAAGGAGCTTTGAAAACCCTCCAGCACAGGCACTGAAGATGTTGCCATGATCCAAAGTGAACATGGATAATAAAGTTCAGCAGATCTAGGGATCCACATTCTTTATTGCCAGGTAGGTCTTAACTAGCTGAAAATGTAAGCTGTCCATGCTTTTCTATCAGGACATGCTTTCAAAACTGTATCATCTTTCCCCACCACCACCAGTGTTGAAGAAAGGAACATCAGAAGAGTTTTCTAAAGGAGTGGGTATTACAGAACCACAGAATGGTTGAGGTTGTAAAGTTTTTAAGGTCAGGCTGGATGGGGCTCTGAGCAACCTAATCTAGTGTGAAGTATCCCTGCCCATGGCAGGAGGGTTGGAAATAAACAATCCTTGAGGTACCTTCCAATCCTGACAATTCTATGACTTCTGAAAGTCACTTAGTCCAGCTCCAGCAGGACTACCTACAGCTGGTTGCCTGTGACCATTTCCAGGCAGGTTTTCTGAGCACATCCATGGATAGAGACTCCTAAGTATCATAGTATCAGTCAGGATTGGAAGAGACCACAAGGATCATCTAGTTCCAACCCCCCTGCCATGGGCAGGGACACCCCACACTAGATCAGGCTGGCCAGAGCCTCATCTAGCCTGGTCTTAAGCACCTCCAGGGACAGGGCCTTAACCACCTCCCTGGACAGCCCATTGCAGGGCTTCACCACTCTCATGGTGAAGAACTTCCTCCTCATGATCAGCCTGAATCTCCCCACCTCCAGCTTCATTCCATTCCCCCTAGTCCTATCACTACCTGATATCCTGACAAGTCCCTCCCCAGCCTTTTTGTAGGCCCCCTTCAGATACTGGAAGGCCACAACTAGGTCATCTCGCAGCCTTCTCTCCTCCAGACTGAACAGCCCCAACTCTTTCAGTCTGTCCTCATAGGAGAGGTGCTCCAGCTCTCTGATCATCCTCATGGCCCTTCTCTGGACACCTTCCAGCACATCCATATCCTTCCTGTAATAGGGGCTCCAGAACTGGACACAGTACTCCAGTAACCTCAGTCAGCACTCGGTCTTTCCTGACGTTCAGGAGAAACCTTCTGTGTTGGTGCTCTCTGCCTCATCTCATCACTGGGCACCACTGGAAAGAGCCTGGCTTTTCCCTTCTTACACCCTTCTTTCAGCTATTTGTTCACACTGATGTTCTCTCCCCTAATCTTTCAGTACTCCAGGCTGAACGGTCCCAATTCCCTCACCTTCTCTTCTTCAATTCCTTAATTGTCCATAAATAACTGTGACCTGCTGCAAGACTCCTGGTTATAAAGAGCTAAATAAAGGCAATGCTGAAGCATAAAGCAGCAAACACGGACTGTAATCTGGACAGAGAACATTTAACTCCACAGCTGGAGGCTCCCTAAAATATAGTAAAGCCAATGAGAGTGATTCCATTGACTACTGAGCAAAGCTATGGCTACCACATATCAAAGCAATCACAGAAAACTTCTCAGAGAGCCACACAACTACTTTCATCTAGCTTTGATGTAACCACTTCTTTGTGACAGCAAAGAGGAGGGGAAAAAATAGCACTGAAGGAGAGATTAGCATTGCCATCATTTCAGAAGCAAATTTATGGCCTGTTGACTCCTACTTCATTTTAAAATATAGGCTTTGCAGAGCCTGAATGTTGCAACTGTATGTTTAGAGTCTGGATGGCTTTCCAACAGCCTAAATACAACTCTGACAAGCCATGTGATCCAAAAGGAGTTTCCATGTCCCTGCAGATGAGGACTTTTGGGGAAAGGTGATGGTTCACAGCCCAGTTTCCTCTCCACCCTCCACTGCTGCCATCCAAGATTTGGTTGGCTGAGTTGACTGAAGGAGAGAGAAGGCTGCCTGCTGAAGTAAAGGACACAGAAACTGTCCCACACCATCGCAGGGTCCACACCGCTCTGAGGAGGCAGCTCATATCACCGCACGCACAGCTCCGAGGGGAGTGATTCATCCTTTAAGTCATGCAGCCTGCAGTGCCTTTGACTCTCATTTCGACTCTATCAAAGTTGTGAACTAAGAAGTGGGCTGTGCTGTATTTTTAAAACTTTTGAGTCACCACTCTCTGCAGTGGAGATGTGTCAGACTCAGGGGCTCTTGTTTCATGCACAGAAGCAAGCAGCAATGGTGACTGCTCTTTGCAAAGAAATGACTTCTTGGTAGCCAGATGAAACAGCCAGGGATGCAGAAAAGAATAACTACAGTATGACCACTCTAACACAGTTGGTGAGTTTGACAGCAACAAGCCAAAGCTTACTTATTCTACTCTCTGATTGATATGAGGTTTTTCAGGGCAACACTAAGAAGTTCTGCACCTTCCCCATCTCCAAGGATAACCAAGACACTGCATTTAGCAACTCTTCATTAATGCAAAAGTGTAGATAATTGGTACTGTCTCAAGTTTCTTCTTTTCCTAGTTTATATTATAGTCATGATCTTTTCATGTAAGTTTGCTAGAAGGCACTAAGATTTAATAGCATGTGTGGATAAGACCTTCTGTGGACTCTTTTTGAAGTCAGACACCTACTACAATGTGGAATGGAACATCCTTGGCACTATTTAAGAGACATGTAGACATGGTCCTGAGGGACATGGTTTAGCAGTGGATTTAGTAGTGTTGGGTTAATGGTTGGATTCCATGACTTCAAGGGTCTTTTTGCAGTCTAACTGATTCTATGGTTCTATGTGACTAAGGTCTGTGGGCCTGATCTCCCCATGATGTTTTGAGAAGAAATTTGAATCCCACAAAGACTGAATGAACATCAGGGCAATGTGCAAGACCCATAGTGGGGTGAGCTACCAGCCAGTCAGCTGGTAAAAAAAGGAAAGGAGTTTTCATTACCCTCTTGAAGTAATTCCCAGCTATTTTCTGGGAAACTGCAGGCTGGTCAGTCTGACCTCAATGCCAGGGAAAGTCATGGAGCAGATCATCATGAGTGACATTATGCATCACACATGGAAGAACAAGATAATTGGTCCTAGTCAACATGGGTTTATGAAGAGCAAGTCTTGTTTGACCAATCTGATCTCCTTCTATGACAAGGTGACCCACCTGGTGGATGAGGGAAAGGCTATTGATGTTATCTACCTTGACTTTAACAAGGCCTTTGACAGTTTCCCACAGCAACCTCCTAAAGAAACTGACTGCTCATGGCTTGGACAAACACACTTTATGTTAGTTTAAAAACAAAAAAGGCTAAATGGCCAGGCCCAGAGAGTAGCAGTGACTAGAGTTAAATCCAGTTTGTGGGCAGTTACCAGTGGTATTTCCCAGGGCTCAGTGCTGCAGACAGTTCTGTTTAATGTCTTTCTCAATGGTTTGGATGAGGGCATTGAGTGTACCCTCAGTAAGCTTGCAGGCAACACCAAGTCAGGTGGGCATGTCAATCTGCTGGAGGGCACAAAGGCTCTGCAGAGAGATATGGATGGGCTGGATAGACAAACTGAGGCCAACAGTATGAGATTCAATAAGGTCAAGTGTCGAGGACATGGGGGTGTCGATTGATGGCTGGCTGAGTATGTACCATAAGTGGGCCCAGGTGCACCAAGAAGGCCAACAGCATCCTGGCTTGTATCAGGGATAATGTGGCTAGCAGGTCCAGAGATGTGATTGTCCCCCTGTACTCACCACTGTCCAAAAATTGTGTTTGGTTTTCTGCCCCTTACTACAAGATGGACACTGAAGTGCTGGAGCATGCATAAAGAAGAGGAGCTAAGCTGGTGAAGGGCCTTGAATGCAAGTCTTATGAGGGACAGCCAAGGGAAGCAGGGTTGTTTAATCTTTAGAAGAGGAGGCTGAAGTGAGACCTCATTGTTCTCTACAATTACCTCAAAGGAAGTTGAAATGAGGTGGGAACAGTCTCTTCTCACACGCAACAAGTGACAGGACAAGAGAAAATAGGCTCAAGTTGTGACAAGTGAGATTCAGGTTGGTTATTAGGAAATATTTCTTCAGAAACAGTTGTCAGGCACTGGAACAGGCTACTCAGGGCAATGGTGGAGTACTACCCCTGAAGGTACTTAAAAGATGCATGAATGATGCTGAGGGACATGGTTCAGCAGCAGTAGCCTAGCAGTAGTGGTGGGACTGTGAGTTCTAGGCCAGTGGGTGGACTTGGTCTCAAAGTTCTCTTCCAACACCAACAGCTCTATGACACTGCTCTATGACATAAATGTGTTACATGCATTCTGTCCAACCTTTCACAAGAAACACTTTAAACCAGCACAGTAAGACTGGACTAAAACAACTCCCTAGAAGTGACAAGCATCAAGATGACAGCACACACTCATAAATATGATCAAACACTTCTGGCACTGTCAAAGACTGTTTCATGACACCTACAAAAGAGAATACTTAAGCAGTTCTTAGACTTTTCCACTACTTGGAGGGCAAGTTGTCTAAGAAGTTCTTAAACACTGAAACATCCAAACATTTTCTTTTCAGTGAAGTCTGAACAGTTTAGCCCAGCAAGCTATGGAAAATGTAGGAGGAACTGCAGAACAGCTTGCTAATTCTGTCTATTAATGCCAAAGTTGTCCTTTCTTCAACAGCAAAAAGCAAGCAGACCTCATGATTAGGGAGATGGTGATTGAAAGGTGAAACTCTTGGGGTCTCCTCCAGTCACCAACAACTTCTGGGTGAATGCAGGAATGAGATTACTTATTACTTTAAGGTCATGTTCTGCAAGTAGAAATCCACACCAAAGGAAAACTCAGCTCAGATTGGTTGTTCTTAAAGCTACAAACCCAGCAGAGTTCAAGCCCTGCAGCTGCAGGTGTTTAATAGATCATGGTCAAGGGCTGGTGTCTGCCAATCCTCCTCCCCCTTTCATTTCCCCATTTGCAGTGTGCCTACTGATACAGGAACAGTCACCCAGATGTGCAAAGCCATGCTCTTCTCCACTCAAACAGGGACCGCATGCAGGTTCAGCTTGAGCCCAAGGACTGCCCTGCTTTACCCAGAAGGTAGAACCCACCCTGATGTTTCTCCCAGGAAAGCTGTTGCAAGACTGAACATAGAGCAGTTTGCAGTTCCCTAATACTTGTCACTGGAACACTTTGAAGTGCAGAAAAATAAATAGACCTACAGTCATAGACTCACAGACTGGCATGGGTTGGAAGGGATCTTTAGAGGTCATCTAGTCCAGCTCCTCTGCAGTGAGACATCTTCAGTAAGATCAGGTTGCTTGTTTCCTTCATGTGCTGCACACCTAACTGCCCATCCCCATTTTTGCTTTTCAGAACACTTTTACTATGAAGGACCAATCACACTGGGAATCAAAGAAATCCCTCAGGTAAGTTGGTCACAGCTGTGCTATGAAGGGCTTTCCTGATGAGGTATGATCAGAGCACCACCATCAATCACAGCAGAATATTCCAAGCTCCCCTTGCTAACATGCTGGATCTGATAGTGTTTACATGACTAATCCTTCCAATATGAAATTAAGTGGCTTTGCTTATAGCATTAGAGAGCCACCATATGCAGAGATGGTCATCTTCCCTCAGGATGGCAGATCCCCTCTACCAACACTACATGGTGCACCTGTATGTTCTGTAGTAAGCTCTTCCTCTATTACCCGTAAAATAACAACAGAAGCAGCAGCAACAAGGGACTCCTAAGAGAGCAGAGCTGCAATTCACCTCAGTCCCTGGTGGGTTGAACAGTCTGGAGAAGCTCATTCATCTTCACTGACTACAAAGACAACTCTATGCATTCAACTGTACACATGTGGTCTTACATATAAGAGGTCTTCTAGGCTGCAAGTGAAAATGTGAATTACTGGTCCAAGAACATTTTCTCTGGACTTATCGTAGAATGGTTGGGGCTGGAAGGGACCTGCAAGTTCATCTAGTTCCAAATCCCTTGCCATAGGCAGGGGCACCTTCTGCTAGACCAGGTTGCTCAAGGCTTCATCCAACCTGTCCTTAAATGCCTTCGAAGAGAGGACATCCACAACTGCCCTGAACAGCCTGTTCCAGTGTCTCACCACCCTCACTATAAAGAATTTCTTCTTAATATCCAGTCTAAATCTGCCCTCTTCCAGCACAAAAGAATTCCCTCTCATTCTATCACTTATGGAGACTTAAAACAATGTTTTGGAAAGGTGAGAAACCAGGCAGTACTCTAGGCACTGCTCTGAATTTCCCTGTCATCCATTACAGATGCTCTTCACAAGCAGCCTTCTCCACATTCAGGTAAATCTCCTTCCAGAAGGTCAACCAAATCACACTGCAAAGCAAGATAGGTCTGATACGCTGAAGGCACCACTGTGTCCATTAACAGGGCACAACATGAAGCTATATTTGAGAATAAATGACAAAAAACCCCTGTAGCCACATACATGAAGAGACTAGCTTCAGTGGGAGAATGTAAGTTTTGGATCATCAAGGCACCTAGCTGAGAAGAGGGTGAAGAAAGGATGACGGTCATGACTGCAAAAGTACAGTTCAGTGGTCAGCAAAACAATCCTTACATATATTGACACAGAAATATGACCTCTCTGTTCTTCATCAGTAGACACACAACCTGTGTTAGAGCCTCACAGTTACCTAGGGCCTGCTTAGTACTGTATTTGTCCTTGTGCAGGAAGAAAAGAAAACAGAACTAGAACAGGAATACATAGCAACGAGACAAGTCCCAGAGAACAAGACTTGCCAAGACCTACAGAGGTGATAACAAGGACAGATGGCTTCTGGGACCATCAAGCCTTCATAACATTTACCATCTTATACACATCCATCTTCCTTTGGGGACAACCACAACGTTCACTTCCCAAGGCTTTCACACAGGAAGACTGGTCCCTCATGCAGGTTATCCCACCCTTCCCATCCTTCTTCCCTAGAGATACCATATAGTGCAAGCTCTCATCACAGTAGCACAGTATCACAGTATAGCTAAGGTTGGAAGAGACCCCAAGGATCATCAAGTCCAACCTGTCTCGACAGACCTCATGACTAGACCATGGCACCAAGTGCCACATCCAATCTCCTCTTGAACACCTCCAGGGAAGGTGACTCCACCACCTCCCTGGGCAGCACATTCCAATGACAAATGACTCTCTCAGTGAAGAACTTTCTCCTCACCTCGAGTCTAAACCTCCCCTGGCACAGCTTGAGACTGTGTCCCCTTGTTCTGGTACTGGTTGCCTGGGAGAAGAAACCAACCCCCTCCTGTCTACAATTACCTTTCAGGTAGTTGTAGAGGGCAATGAGGTCACCCCTGATCCTTCTCTTCTCCAGGCTAACCAATCCCAGCTCCCTCAGCCTCTCCTCATAGGGCTTGTGCTCAAGGCCTCTCACCAGCCTTGTTGCCCTTCTCTGGACACACTCAAGTGTCTCAATGTCCTTCTTAAACTGAGGGGTCCAGAACTGGACACATTCTGCTCCAAGAACAGCTTTGCTAACATACTGAAGATGCTTTCATAGTAGAGGCTCCAGACAATCTGAAGAATAGCTCTTTACACTAAGAAGTCCTAGAAATATCTGCAAAAGGCAGCAAAATTCCAGTTCTAGGCAAATTAGCTGAAACTGCAGCCATAAATTCTAAGATTGTTCAAAATCCTCTTTTAGCAACAATTTTTACTCAGGAGAAAAAAAAAAAGTACTATTCTAGAGGGAAAAAACCAAATCTGATCACTAATGAGGAATGGAAATGAGTTATTATAAACTGCCTTCCATGAATGAAACTAAGTTTTTGGAGAATTGACATGCTTGTGAGGAAGGGAATAGGAAGCCTTGTTTTGTTAATTAATCAATCTGGCAAATAACACCATCCTTCCACGCTGGCAATAAGGAGTTATTCCGTGCAGCAATCATCTCCTGCTCGTTACAAAGAGCAGCCTCATCTGAGCAGCCCAAAGGACATGAGCACAGCCTGTGCAGCAATTGCAACAAGATTGTATTCTCAGGAGTGTGTTGCCACTGGGCCTCACTCTAAATTTGGATGTTACACTTCACTTGAACCTCTCTGTGAGGACAGAGGCCAGTTATTGCTTTAGAAATCCCACGGTAGAAAGCAAATGCCAAGAATCTGACTCATCCTAGCTGTGCTCCTGTCTACTCCACAACCAGAAGAGCTCTAAGTGGGCCAAGAGCTCTCTGTGGGTCAAAGCCAGGAGGCCAGAGCTGCCAAAATCTCCTGTCCCAACTCTACACCCCTCCCCACTTCAGAGCACATAAATCCTCAAATGCCAGCAAGTTAGAGTGAATGAAATCTAGTTCTTCTCTTCCTTCAAATGTTTGGGTTGAACCAGATGATCTCCAGAGGTCCTTTCCAACCTTTACCATTCTGTGAGCCTGTGAACTGAGCCTTGTCACTTGCCTTGCTCAGCGCCTTTCCTTCTCCAACTGTCTAGAGAAAGCAGGTCTTTAAGTTTGAGAATTTTTACACCAAAATTATAAGTTCTCCCCAAAACTCTGAATTATTGGTAGCTTCAGCTACACCATTCAAAATTAAACTATGCCTTGTTTTATTAGTTTGAAACAGCCTCTTCTCAGTGATGCCCAATGACAAGGGGCATCAAGGGGCAATGGGTGGAAGTTGAGGCACAGCAAGTTCCATGTAAACATAAGGAACATTTTTTTTCACTGTGAGGGTGACAAAACACTGGAACAGGCTGCCCAGGGTGGGCTGTGGAGTCTCCTTCTCTGAAGATATTCAAAACCCACCTGGATGCATTCCTGTGTAATCTGGTATAGGTCTTCCTGCTCTGGCAGGGGTGTTGGACTAGATGATCTTTCTAAATCACTTCCAACCCCTAACATTCTCTGATTCTGTGAATTCATCACAGATTGAGTCATGCATACACACATCCCCCAAGGTGCTCTCTTAAAAAAATCTGTATCGATAACAGTGCACACACTGAACAACAAGATCCAGGGAAGAGAAGATCCGAGGAAGGGAAGTGCCAGACAGCTAAGCACCTCTTCCCCTTTGAGTTATTAAACAGCACAGGCCATGTTGTGCTTGCTCACAAGAAACAGGAGAAGTTCCACAGCTTCGAAAGCTATTTTTATGCGTCAAAACATTTTGTTCCCCTTGCACTGTTTTAATTTTGAACTTGTGCTGTCAGCATTGTGTTGTCAGATATCCCTGATGGGAGAATTTTGGCAGAGAAGATGGGCAAGTCCTTCACCAGTTCTGAAACACTTGGACAGGAAGGGTTTTGGAAGAATTTGATGGGAAAATTGTTTTTCAGTTTCTAGGAAGGCTCCTTCATGCAAACAGCATCGGTTAGATACTGCTGATGGACTAACCTCCTGCTCTGCTTGTCTCACCCAGGGAGATTACACCGTTTCAGCAGTGCTGACTAATGAACAGCACGCCACCGTCGCTTGTGCCGATTTCACCGTGAAGAATTACCTCGATTATTATTAGCAACAACCCAATTTTGGGAAGGCTACCAAAGCTCTTCCAGCCAAGTGAGCTGCTTATGTGCTACAACGATTCTGAAGGAAATAATCCCCACTACTCACTATTTCCAAGAAGCCACTAGAGCCTCTAGTGGTAATTTTAGCTCTAGATGCATGCTGTGGCCCACTTTTTGCTTCTAATGTATACAGCTGCAAGTAGAAAGGATCTGATAGCAACATTCTCATCGTGTGATGAAAATAACATCAGGCAGAAGAGGCGAGAGCCTAAATATTTTTCTGCAGCAAGTTATGGAGGTATCCGTTTCTAACACAGACTAAAGACAACTTTCCTGTGTATCACAGATTATTCAGCTGCAGTACTCAACACTTTCAGTCTTCCCTGGAGCCTCCGCTGGCAGGGATTTTCTTAGAACTACAAAGCAAAGACCAAAGAGAAAGAACATGCCCTTTTTACCCATGATCATTTGAGTCTTCTGGAATCTACCTGGAAATTTTTCTGTTCTTCATTGGTTTAAGTGATACATGGATCATTCTGCACCTAAGCTATGCCCTCTTCATGCTTCATAATAAATTCATACTGAAGGAGCAATTTTTTTCCCCCTTCTCCTCATGATTCCAGGATCTATCCAAAGCTTAAAGTGGGGTGAGCTGGGGGGTGGGGGGAGTGGAGAGGGAAAAGAAGGGAGGGAAACAAGTTAAATGAGCTTTTTTTTTTTTTTTAATATGAAATATTATTCACATTGATACACATTTTAGCTTTGAGCATGATGCATCAGGAGAAGTAAACACAAATTATAGTAGTAGTAGTAGTATCACCCAGGTTGGAAGAGACCTCAAAGATCATCGAGTCCAACCTGTCACCACAGACCTCATGACTAGACCATGGCACCAAGTGCCACGTCCAATCCCCTCTTGAACACCTCCAGGGATGGTGACTCCACCACCTCCCTGGGCAGCACATTCCAATGGTGAACAACTCTCTCAGTGAGCATCTGGGGTTGGAACCTGTGGAGACTTGTTTGGGAGTCTTGAAGGATAGGGAAAGGACCAGGAGTAAGATCTCCAATTTGAAAAGGGATGGGCAGAATTGCCACACCTTGATAGGAGGGTCCTGGAGTTGAACACAGGCTTACAAAGGATGGAAACAAGTAGAGGGTTTCATATCTTGGTGAGGTTCAGTGTGTACACTTAGGGCAGCTGTGGCTCACAGCTGGCTACACGGAAGCTCTGACACTTGACCTACACCCTACACACCCACATACTGCAGCTCAAATAAATTCCTGAGCAGCAAAAATATCCTGCTGCATAGATGACCAATGCCACAGAGCAGCCAATGGATAACAGAAAGGCATCACTTTCTCATAGCTCACTTTTTGTCCTTCACTTTCCTCCTGTGCAGCAAAATTCTCGCTTGCCACCCCAAAGGTGAGCAAGTCTTTGTGGTCTTGCTCACCTTAAAGGTTTACCACCGTGGAACATGAACCAGCAAGTGCCAGAAAATGGTACGGAGCATGTTCAACACACTGCAGCTTCATCATTTCTATTTCACCTTGGTTTGGGAAAACAACTGGTGGGGAGAGGAGAGGAAACCCCACACCAAAACACCAACAAAAAAGCTAAGCAGGTCAGAGGGGTTCATCAGAGCTTGGTCACCACTCTCCAGATTCAACTGTAAAGTATTCATGCTGTTTTGGAAGCAGTTCATCCAAGTCACCCCCACTGCTGTGGTTTAGGTCTTCATAACTTGTATAACTAATAAGAGTATCACAATACAGACACATGATCATTTATTTCTCTAGTCAGTAATTCTTCAGTTTCACCTCCTTCTATGACTCTCATAAGATACCAGAATAGCCATACATTGAAGAGAAGCAAACAAAACCACATTCAGAGACAGCACTCGCACAGCAGTCCACTTGCTCAGCTCCATCCCACCACAACCACACAACAAAAGAGTGACTAATACCCAAATTCCTGCCACCAAGCTTCTTGGTCTGTTATCTGATGGAAGACCCACCAGATGAAAAACAAACACAGTGCTAGTTCAAGCCCTTCTTCTTGAAATCAATCCCATGACAGTAAAGATTTTTTTAACCAAATTCACCAGGCTCCCTATACCTTGGTCCATACCTGGAAGGGCCCCCAGGCCCACCACAGCAAAGAAGCCAGTCTTGTCCTCCACATGGTGAAGGGGCTTCCCTAAATCATCTGTAGCAGAAGCTACTACAGGAGGTCTCAAATACTTTAAAAGTGGTAATTTAATTGCTAAAGATTAGAATTCTGTCCTTTCAGCCTAAGAAATGCCTCCATTTCTTGAGTTCCTGTGTCCAGCTGGACACCATTGTCCATGGTCAGGTAACAAAACCAAGGCTAATCTTCACTATCCAAGCACAGCTAATCAATCCCTTGATATCCCAGCCGGTCTGTGGTGTATTCACACCATCACACCAAAATTCAAATACATTTGGCAGCAACTGCAGGTGTGTTCCTGAAATAGCCTCAAAAAGGGTACTGCAGGAATATCCAGGCCCTGAATATAACTCAGCTGCACAGGGGCCACAGCAATATCCTCCAGGGATATGCAACCTGAGCAAGGAAGCAGGTAAGTTTGGCCAAAACAAGGATCCACAAATTCCCAGCCATCTCAACTTGAAGTCAGGGGGGTGAGGCACAAGTGAACTCCACAGCCCCATTCTGGGCTCTCATCTTTTTCTGGCAAGATTTCCTGCATTGGAAAGGTCTTTATTACGTTGTTTGCTCTTTCCATAAAGATCATTGTTCCTCCTACATCTTCCACACTCTCCACTGTAGCTTTAAAATAATTCCAGAATGGCTTCATTTTATTCTTTTGATAGTGTTCTGCAGCATGAGAAAGGGGAGCAAGAGGAACAGGACATCTAAAATAATCCAACAAAAATCAAGTTCTTGTCCCAGGGAACACTGGGAATGTAAAGCATGAAGCGGTCTTTACCACCAGCTCTCATGCAATTGACTATGATGAAGAATCTGCCTAGATTATAAACCCCAGTCTCTTTAGTGGGTTATTCTGAACTAGCCTTCCCAGGAATGACAAATGCTTCAGCAAGACAGATGGGATGGGAGTCTGGTCCCCAGGAGCTCCAGCAAATACATTCAATTGGTTAAAGCTAAGATCAGGTAGCTACTAGGTAGTTTCTACCAAGTCATGCACAACCTAGTCACAGATCTCAGCAGGCAAAGTCCAAGACTGACAGAAATGAACAGACCTCCCACCACTCCTTTACATCAGCACATCCCTAGATCAGCATGAAGGTCCACCTACAAAATTAGCTCTCACCCACGCAGCCTAGTTACATGGCTCTAAACTGAGGAGACCCTCATTTATGTGCAGCAATAGGATGGAGCAGAGCAGACTAATGTGGCACATGTGACCAACCAGCCTAGAAAATGAAAGCCTTTCTAGGTCCCAAAACAAAAATATAAAAGGGGTGGGGGAGAGAGGGGGCAGTGATAAAAGGAGGCATGAAAGACACAAATAAAGAACAGAACAAAAGCAGTTTAAAGTGAAATGTAAGATGTTTGCATAGAAAGATCCTTCTGATGAGGCCTTAAACATTCTCCTCTCCACACAACACTCTCTCTGTGCATTGCTTGCCCCTGTTACCTCCTCCTAGAAGACGCTGAAATGTTTCCCCAGCAAGTGAAACTTGGCGAGAACATCGCATTCTGGACAAGCCCCCTACAACCCCCAGGCACCATCCATGGAGCCTGAAAGGAACAGAGAGCAGCAACTCATTTCAGCCAGGAAAATAAATGCCAAGGAATACTCAAGCATCTCTGCTTGGAGGAGGAGGGATGGAACCCTGAACAAAAAGATGTCACATGGAGAAGAGGCTCTAGAAGGGCCCAGCCTGAGACTCAAGGTGATTTCTGCCAGCAGGATATTTTGCTGATAAGGGCTGCAGAGCTGCTCAGTCTTACAGGCAGGAGCCTGTAAGACGGGAAAACATTCCCTGTTGGCCCTGTGCTATCTAGTTACACAATGAGCCTTCAGTTGTTTTCCTAAAGCAGGCAGCAGCTTATTTTAGCATAAGCCCCTGTTGTCTCACACTGCAGCAAAGCAGCCTCACACATGCATTCGTTCTCCCTACCGATACTTTCCTCCTCCCACTCAGCTGCACAGAGGACACTGATGCCATCAACACGAGAACAGGGCACTCCCAGCCCTAGCAGGGAGCAGCTTAAAAGAGGTTCAAACTCCAACCGCTTTCATCAGGAGTGGCTCCACCAGAGCCAAAATAAATGTTTGCCTATAATCCCGTGGCCTCTGTTTGCTTGTGTGGCTCCCATTTTATTGGCTTTCCTGTGGTAAGTTTTACAGCTGGGGTTAGAGAGTGATAAAATGCACAGACTGTTCTTCAGTGCTGCTCATTTGCCTCTCCCCGATTTAAGGCAGCTTCACCTTGAAAAACCAAACACTTTGATCCAGGATATTCTCCTGCCCTTTGCAAAATTTCACCTCCACTACCTGACAAACAACACTTCAGAAAACAGTCTGCTCCAGGGCAGGAACAGAGCAAGTCATAATCAGGTTTCCCTCCTGAATGCTTGAGATGCTCTTTCCTAGAGCTCGCAAATCAAAGATCCTCCTCAACCTTTGCACCACTGTGCTGACAGCAATTTACCCTCTTCTCCCTCCCAGCAGTGCTCCTCCTGAGCTCCCACAGACCCCCCACCTCAAGTGCTGAAATAAATAACTACAGGATCAGGAGCACAGAAGATTATTGGCATCCTATGATTTGATTTCTCACCCCATCATCAATGAAGCAGAAGCTTCAGTGTCTGCCCAATGGGTTTTAATTCAGTCCAAAACACAATGCCATAACTTTCATCTGTTCCTTCTACTTGATTTATTCAAGCTATGCCCCAGCTATTCCCATTCTGAAAGCCAAGAGAGAAGCAAGCAGAAAGAAGGGGCTTTGTTTCATCTTCATTTTCTCAAGTTCAAATGGCTCAGATTGGAAACTACACTCATCTGCATCACACGCTAGAGACATCTTTGTTACATCTAGATACAAATCAAAGCCAAACCAATTCATTAACCATGGCACAAAAGCTGATGAAGCTGTCAACAGCTTTCTAGTCCCAGCAAAACAAAAAAAACCCAGAAAGTTCCTATGGCTTTGCAGCAGGCTGAGGAATTACTATTCAATTTTTATCATTGAATTTTATAAATGGAGAAGATTTTTGCCCCAAAGCTCTTATATTTTGCAGCTTGCTTTATTCTCTAAGAAACAAGAAAGGAGCATCAAATCCAAGTTTCTCTGGGTGTTAGGGAAATGTAGGTCCATAGACTCATAGAATTGGTTTGGGTGGAAAAAACCTTTAAGGTCATCAAATCCAGTCACTATCTAACTCTATCAAACCTGGTGCTAAACCATGTCTCTCAGAAGCATACCTCTACATCTTTTAAACACTTCCAGGGATGAGGATTAAACCACCTCCACGGGGACCCTGTTTCAGTGTTTGAGAACCCTTCCAGTGAGGAAGTTTCTCCTCATGTCCAGTCTAGCCCTCTCCTGGTACAACCTGAGGCCACTTCTGCCCAGTAACAAGTGATAGGACAAGAAGAAGAGACTAACACCCTCCTGGCTCCAAACTCCTTTCAGGTGATTGGCAGAGAGCAAGAAAGCCTCCCCTCAGCCCCTTTTCTCCAGGGTGAACAACCCTAGTTTCCTCAACCACTCCTCATAAGACCTGTTCTCAATAGCCTTTATCCATTGCATTGCTCTTCTCTTGGCACTCTCCAGGACATCAGTGTCTTCTTGTAACGGAATAGTCAATGCTTTTCCATTCCTAATTCTTTCATCAAAGCCTCCAAGGGTAAACACATGACAAGAGACACGAGGATTAAAAGATACCTCAGTAACTTGTGGACAATGAATAAAACAAACAGGCCTAGAGTTGCTACTAGAGTGAGCTTTGGTACTGCAGTTGCAGAAGGTAGCAAACAAAGACCACTGTGGGATTTTTTCACCTCCAAGTCACAGAAGCTTGCTCATACAATTCTTTTGTAGTGTCTACAACAGCAAACTGCTCCCATTAACCAGCCAAAAAAAGAATAACATGGACACAAACCCAAAGTACAGCCAAGGTTAGAAACTTAGACTCAAGTAGACTCCTAGTATCTCCAGCTTTAACCACACCAGAGTATTTTGTGGCAAATAGATAGAGAGATAGATAAAATCTTATTCCACCTGAGATGATGACTCTGGCAAATTTTTTTCATCTTAGTTCAACTGAAATAATTTCTGTGCACATCTTCACACAGCTGACTCCACTGTCACAAGTGAGAAGTATTTCCTCTGCAAGTTTCCTAGGGTTTACCTTGCACCTTGGATGAAGCCCCAAACACAGATGAGACAGAGCTAACAGACAAATATTAAAGTTTGAATATGTTTCACTCAGTGTCAGGGGATACATCCAGATGAAGCAAAGCATTTTGGCTAGAAAGAATGGTGGCTAAAGGATGGACCAAGTGGAGGAGTCTTCCAGACAGACTGGAGTCCCACAGCAGAAAGGTCTGTTAAGAAGATGCATCAAGAGCTAGTTAGAAAAAAAGTTCAAAACTATTATGTTGTACCTTGATGTGGGGGCTTCAGAAGCAAAATCAGCTGAAGGAATTCCTGGCTGTGTCACCACACTGGTCTTGCAACATAGCCTTTACTTATTTTAGGCTCAGCCGGTTCTTTGGTCTGGCTCACACCACAAATCCTTCAGCTCAGCTGAGGGGTCAGTGTCCCACAATGCAACATTCCTCCACCACAAGCTGAAGTGCTGCTCAGGAGGCACAGCCTCACTACCAGGTTTTCCCATCACAGCCATTTCAAGGCATTCCAGCCACTTCTGCTTCCTCAGTAGTAGCTACACCTACAGGAAACACCATAGGATGAAAGCAAGAAGGATAGGGAACATCGTGGGTTACAGATAGAAATTCAAGGAACTTGCCAAAGTGGTGCAATAGAGGAAAGATTAGAAGCTTGGTCTGCTGTTTTATGCAAGTGATTGTATTTTGTACCATCTAGAAAAACAAACACACACCCCACCAAACCCATGCGGTTACTGGAACCTCTGCAAAGGTTAACTTTTTCTTTAGACAGGGAAAATGCTGCCTAGAAGATCCTGAGCATCTCCAAGTGCTTGAGAGTACATGTGAGCAGGCACACCTCTGGAGGCATACACCAAGAGGCTGCAGCAAGGTGGGGTCATTCTCTTCTCCCAAGGAGCAAATGACAGGACAAGAGGGAACAGCTTCAGTTTGCAAAAGGGGAAGTTTAGGTTGGATATTAGGACAAAATTAGTAGAATTAGATAATGTTTGGACTCTATGATCTTGGCAGTCTTTTACAACCAAAACAATTCTACAACTGTATGAAAAACGTTCTCCAAAAGCATTGTCAAGCCCTGGAACAGGCTGCCTCGAGCAGTGGTGAAGTCCCCATTCCTGGGGGGATTGAAAAGCTGTGTAGATTTGGTGCTGAGAAACATGATTTACTGGCAACTCAGCAGCACTGAGTTACTGGTTAGGTGCAACAACCTTAATAGTCTCTTCCAGTTCTGTGGTTCTACGATTCTATCAGGACATTTCTTCATTCCATGCAGATTAAAATAAAATATAAAATAAAATAAATTAAATATAAAATAAAAACTATAAAATGACGTTAAAAATGTATCACGAAATGTTTTAAATGTAAAATGAAATGTAATAAATGAAATTAAATAAAAAATAAAATTAAATAAAAATTAAGTAAAACTAAATAAAAATAAAATTAAGTAAAACTATAAAATGAAAGGAAGTAAAACAATAATCAAATTAAACTAAAAGCGCTTGCTTTAAGTGGATAAATCCTGCCTGGGCCAGGCTTGGCACACTACAGGTATAAGGCACGGCCGATTTTCCCCTTCGCAGCCCTTTGCTTCCCGAGAAATGTGCGTGTGGGACTCCAGGGCGGCTGCTGGGATCTGGTAACTGCGGGCCACGTCAGTACGAAGCTAGGACATCCCTTCCTCGTACGGCCAGCCAGGAGGTGGCACTGTTAAGCAGCTAAGCCTCGCCAGAAGTCTCTTCCCACCGCCCCCCTAACCGCCCTCCTACCTCCCCCTCTAATCTTTTTTCCTGCCTTGAGGACGGTGATAGAGTATTGCAAAAACTTGGCTAAAAAGGAGAGAAAGCTCCTTGAGCAGATGATGGCCTTATGAACGTACGAGTGTTTCTCTCTCGCATCAAGGTTCGAAAGGCTGGCGAGCCAAGATAGAGATGTTTACTCCCTGCAAGGTGATGTTACACAATTTACTCCCTCCTGCAACTGCCGGAACTGTTCTGGTTTAACCCTCTGACACCTGGACCCAGCCCATTCAAAGTCCCTTTTAAAATTTCTGTTAAAGAGCCTACACCCTTAACGCACGGCGAGGCACAGCACCTACCTAGCTGTGACCCAGCAGACAAACAACCAAAGTGCTTTATCATGAAGGACACGTTATCACCTCAGCTCCTGCTCCCTGAGCAAACACCAGCGGTGGCTGGGGACAGTAGCGCTCCTTTGGCCAGTGAAACTGGGCTGCCCGACAGTGAAAAAGCACAGACCTACCTACCCTTCCTTCTCAGCAGCATGCACCAAGATCTGCCAAACCAAGGGGACAGAATCATTCCTGCTGGGACTCACTGAGTCTCTAATCCCTAGGGAGGAGGCAGCAATACTGCAAAGTTTGCCAAAACTCATCTGTCAGCACTTTCATCTCCCAGCCAAGGCCCCATGGGAGTGTGGTTTGTTCACTGAAGGGAAGTGACCGGATATGCTGCTTCAGTTCATGGCAGCACTTTGACTCTCTTGTCAACCTGGAATAAAATAAGTGGGGAAAGCATTGCTTCACTCATGCTTTCATAATGCAGACACCAGCTTTCCCCCCATACACTCCTCCCCCTACCCTCACCTCTCATTTGCAACACTCAGTGTCCTGTCCTGCAGGAATTACTGGTACCTGCAGCTATTTCACTGTTTGCATGCAAGAGAAAGATGACCACTAGAACCTATTTCCTGATTTTTTACTGCCCAAAAGCATTTAGCAGCAGTGGAAAGAACATGCAGGAAGAAACTAGCCTGCTAGCTCTCCCTGAGGTGCATCTTACCATAATTGGAGGGAAATCAGTGGCGGAAGGCTTGGGAACTTCTCCCCTCCACCAATTCTGCTTTCAGACTTTCAGCAAGTTCACAAATGAGTGCTGTTCCCTTGAGCAAGGAGATCCATGTCTGCTCAGCCTGCTTTTTTCAAGCAGGAGCCCAGATGAGTCATAGCAAATACTGGAGTGTCTGTGTCTTTATTTAGTGATTTAAAAGTTCTCATGGTGTCTTTTCCCCCCCCCTCACTGAAACCTGGCCTTTACCTACAACAATTGCAGAAACTATCATCAAATAAGGCTTTGTGAGCTACATGCTCTGGGACAGCAGTGCCTAAGTTTCTAGCTAGTGACAGGCCACAAGTTCTTCTCACCACAAGTACCACATATCTGATCTTCCCTGAACATTACATTTCACACACAGAAGGAAGAGCTGACCTGCAGACATGAAGTCCCCTCAACACCTCTCAAACACTGCAGGCATTCACACAAGCCTATCCCCACATTACTTTCCATCAAGCCTATCAGAAGGATGGTCCTGAGTTGGTGGTACCAGCACAAACCCTTTTCCAAGAGCGCCTGGGGTTTGTTGGTGGAGCTACCCTCAAGCACTGATTTTTCTGCAAACTAACCTGATTGCAAGCTTTCCCCAGCACCTGGTAGCTCCTCCTCTCCGAAACACAGCGCACCCCTGGGGGTGTTGATTGACAGCCAGCTGAATGTGAGCCACTGTGTGCCGAGGAGACCAAGAAGGGCAACAGCATCCTGGCCTGTATCAGCAGCAGTGTGACCAGCAGGACCAGGAAAGTGATTGTCCCCCTGTACTCAGCACTGGTGAAGACACACCTTGAGTACTGGGCTCAGTTTTGGGCCCCTCGCCCCAGTAAGGACATCGAGTTGCTGGAGTGTGTGCAGAGAGACGCAATAAAGCTGATGAAGGGCCTGAAGAACAGGTCTTGTGAGAAGCAGCTGAGGGAACTGCATTTGTTCACCCTACAGAAAAGGAGGCTGAGGAGAAGCCTTATTGCTCTCTGCAATTCCTCAAAACAAGGGAGTGGGCGTTGGTCTCTTCTCCCAGATAACAAATGATAGACTCAGAGGAAATGATCTTAAGATGCATCAGGGAAGGCTTAGATTGGAAACTGGGGGGGGGGGGGGGACCGAAATTGCTGAAAAGAGTGGTCAGGCATTGGAACAGGCTGCCTAGGGAGGTGGTGGAGTCACCATCCCTGGAGGTGTTCAAAAAACATGTAGACATGGTACTTCAGGGGATGTTTTTGTGGGCATGGTGGCATTGGGTTGACGGTTGGATTTTATGATCTTAGAGGTCTATAAATCTGCTATCATACACTGCAGGGCAAGTGCCTTGAAAACAGAAGGCTTCCAGTTAAGCAATCTTGATTTTTATCAAAGCCACCTTCCTAGGAATTTACTATGAGAGGAGGTTTATTGCTGAAGTGTTAATGGTTTAAGTATCAGCTGCAACCATAGGAAGAAATGATTTCAGCTTATACTGACCAGGCAGAGCTCCCTCCTCACACGCAGAGCAATGCTAACCCCAGGTCAGTGCCACTGTTATCCCTTCTGACCTCAGCAGCAAGCCAAAAATGTAGGGAGCGGCAAGTTCTCATTAGAAGCACATTTGGTAGCTGAATGAGGTGTTCCCTCCATCCCTTGAAAAGAATGCACAGATTCCTTTTTCTCCCCCTCCTCGCCCCTCCCCCCCACCCTGTGAACACAGCAGAGATCAAAGAAGACAAAGTAAGGTAGCTGCTCACATTCTCATTTCACCTCTTTACATCTATATTCTGGTTAAAAGCCTCTTCAAACCTTGACAGCAGCTATGACTGTTCCTGCTGCAGGTCTCAAGGGCATTGCCAGCTGTGAGCCACTTCTTTACAGGGGTCTGCGGGGGGGGGGGGGGGTAGGGTTGAAGCAGAAGCACACAGTTCCCTCCAGTAACAGGCTGGTGCACCAGGAAACCTGTCAATACCAGCCATTAATACAGCTGCCCATCTGCCAGCAGATGCACAGCTAATTCATTAAGAACTTCAACTGCCAACACAAGACTCAGCAGATTTTTTCCCCCCCTGGAGAATAACCCTCAGATCACTGCCTCTTACCTCCTCACAACACCCGGCTGCAGCTGTGCTTCTCCATCAGACCAGTGTGACCATCTCTGCCATTCCACAGCAAGCTGATCCTACTGAAAAAGCTTTAAAAAAACAAAAACAAACCAATAAAAAAAAAATCCCTGTTGGGAGGGCAAGGAGGACTGCTTCAGTTTGTGCCTCTCCAAGTATCACAGAATAACAGAATGGTAGAGATTGGAAGTGACTTCTGGGGATCGTCTAGTCCAATCCTCCTGCTACAGCAGGGTCACTGAGAGCAGGTTGCCCAGGATCACAATGTCCAGGCAGGTTTGGAATCTCTCCAGGGAAGGAGACTTCATAACCTCTCTGAGCAGCCTGCTCCAGGGCTCCAGCAGCCTCACAGCAAAGATTTTTCACTCATGATTCCTGTGTTCCAGTTTGTCCCCATTGCCCCTTGTCCTGTCACTGACCCCATCCTCTTGCCCCCTGACCTTGCCCCCTCTGTTCTTCTCCAGGCTAAAACAGCCTCAGGTCTCTTAGCCTTTCCTCCTCGGAGATGCTCCAGTCTCCTCAGCATCTTTGTGGCCTACCACTGGACTGTCTCCAGTAGTTCTCTGACCCTCTTGAACTGGGCACCCAGAAGTGGGCACAATACTCCAGAAGTAGCCTCAACAGGTCAGAGTAGAGGGGAAAGAGAACCTCCCAAGCAGCTTGCTTCAGAATCAGGGAGGAGGAACAGAGGAAAAGAGAAAGCTGGATGGTGTATTCAAGAACAGTTAGGCATTAAGACAGCCTTCCTCTCCCCTTGAAAGGGCACCATTTTCCCCTGCATTTCTCAGTCCTTTCATATTTGACAAGTCAATAGCCAGCTGCAGCCCCTGCCACCCATCACAGGTGTGTGCCTGGGGCAGGGACTCCAGTATTTTCACCTTGCAAGGTCCCTCAGGAAGCTCAGCTGTTTCCTATTTGTGCCCTAAGCAGGACACAGATTCTCTCTCCACCACCAGTTTTCACAAAGTTTAATCCAGTTTCACCTCAGTCTACTAGCATGAGGCAGCCCTCACTGAAGTAGATAGGAATGAGCCCATTGCACTCACTAAGATGGGAATTAGATTCCTTCTCTTTCCAAGCAGCCTTGAAGTATTGCTTTCTGCTCTTCAGTAATGCTTCATCCTGCAAGCAGGGGCTAAAATGACTCCTTGGAGCATCTGCTAACTTTCAGAGACATGAAAATGGGAGAGGACAAGTCTAATTTCAAAACTCCTACTCCAACAGGTGTTGCCCCACAAAGTCAAGAGGATGTTTTAGACTAGACTAGAATAGAATTAACTAGGTTGGAAAAGACCTTTGAGATCATCAGGTCCAACCTATCATCCAACACTATCTAATCAACTAAACCATGGCACCGAGCACCCCATCCAGTCTCTTCCTAAACACCTCCAGTGATGGTGACTCCACCACCTCCCTGGGCAGCCCATTCCAATAGCCAATCACTCTTTCTATGAAGAACTTCTTCCTAACATCCAGCCAAAAGGTGGAACTGGTTTTCAAGAGGTTTGACTGCCTTTTCTTGTGATTAAGGGTGCTTGTAAAAATATCAATATTAAAGTTATTTTCAGCTCTTTTTCAGGGGAGTTTCTTGGCTTGAGAAATACTTTGTTTCCCATGAGAGGAAGAAATTAAGCATGCTTGCTTTCAGGTCTAGGGTTGGATTTTTTCTCCCACTTCTCTGGCTTTAGGAGTACCTGGTTTTGCAGAAATCAAGAGGTTTCTAGAGCTGAGCAAGGAGGGTTTTCATCACTTCTGTGAAAAAGAAGAGTTCTGAACACTTGGGAAGGCATCTCTCCCAAGCACTCAGGTACCAAAAGTACTTACTGCATTAGTTTACTCATAGCCAGGATACCTTCCATCCTAATACAAAAAGGGAACAGCCTCCTCTTTTTCTCGCAACTATGGTGCAAACATATTTGTTTGGGGTCTTAGGGGGGTTGGTTGGTTTGTTTTGGGGACATTTTGGGAGGTTTTGTTGGGGGTTTTTGTTTGTTAAAAACAAACAAACCAAACCAAACCAAAATAGTCTCCATCGACCTTAGTCTCACACTGTACTAACACCTGACAAAGACGACCCTAAACTGCTTTGTCAACTGACTGGAGCTCAGTGGAGGCAAGCAACTACATGAGGAAGAGCTTGTTAGATCCCCAGATTATTTTCATTTTAATAAGTGACAGTGTTGCAAATAAAACCACAAAACCACTGAATAGTCCCATGAATGCTCCTTTAAACACTCCCTTGCACCAGGGGAGATTTAGGTTGGAGATTAGAAAAAACCTTCTTTCCCAAAAAGGTTGTCACGGTCTGGAACAGGCTGCCCCAAGAAGGGGTGGAGTGCCTGTCCTTGGAGGGACTTAAAAGCTATATAAATATGGTGCTGAGGGACATGGTTTAGTGGTGACCCAGCAGTGCTGGGTTGATATTTAGACTTGATGACCTTAAATGTCTCTTCCAGCAAAACAATTCTATGATTCTAAGTATTGTTCAATATTCCAGAGCTTGGATCTCATGGCAGAATAGGTATTAGCCCTACTTTGTTCCTAGAGAAAGCTGAGGTCAGCAAACAGCTAGGAATCTTGCACTCTTTCAGATTCCCAGCCCAGCATCCCCACTATAATTGAGCTGTCCCTTTCCTGTTTCTAACATACCTCTGGATCCTCAAGCAAAAAGAAGCCCCGAGAAAAAGCAAAGGACCCAGCCTGTGAGTCAGCTGCCTCCAGCCTAGTTTCAAGCATCTCCATCCTCCCACAAGGACAGGGTCTGTGCCAGCTCCCCACTCACACAGGCTGGGGCAAAGCAAGACCTTAAAGCTGTGAGAGCTGACAGGCCAGGTAAGCCATGGGCATGATGTCACAGGGCTATACCAGTGAACACTAGTGTCTTTCTCAATCGGTGCCAGAGCAGACAGCACCAGGTGCTCTGCTTAACCAGCCAGGGTGTGGCTCTTATCCATTACACTCAGTCCCAGAGGTACTTCACCCTGAGTCAGCTCCTGGCAGGGCTCCCAGCTGGCTTTGCATCTTCCATCACAATGCAGCCCTGGCAGCATGGAGAGGGTGGGCACACAGAGGTACACCTCCTTCTTCTGCTTATGTACAGAGAGAATAAAGAGGGTCTAGAAGCAGCTGAATCAAAACAAGGTTTGAATTGTTTGGCTAAACGCACACAAACCTGTATGAATGCACTTATGGGAGCCAACAACCAGTTTTTACCTGATTAGCTCTCACCAAATAATTACAGGCCAGTATGTCCACAGTTTCTCTGTGATTTAACCAAGTCAGTTTTCCAAAGCAATTTTAACTAACTCAGTCACAACTGAATCCAAAGAAACATTTCATGGTCTGGGACAGCAGAGACCAGTCAGGACACTCCAGCACACAGAAACACAACCCTTACAAACCCAGGACAGAATCTTGCTGGGGCTGTTTACACCATCCACCAGCCCTTTGGCAGGGACTGCTGGGGGAACAGGCCATCAGGTTAGAAGCCAGTACACAAAGCCTGAGCTGCTGAGGAAAGTTTGTGCTCAGAGCCCAACCTGCAAAGGGATGGTAACAAAGAGCTGAGGAGCAGGAGCATCTTCGAACAGCTGCAGCTGTTTCCCCAGTGAATGTGATTCAGAATCCCAGCATTCAAGAGCTGAAGCTCAGAACATAGCAATGATTCTTGCAAAATATTTTGTTTCTTTCTTTTTCTTTTCTTTTTTTTTTTTTTTTACTTCCCCTCTTCTCCCCCACACCACTTATTAACCTCTTAGTGTCTGTGGCAAGTTCCTCCCTAAAATAGTTTTCAGGGTGGAACATACTTGCCACTTGATCTGTGGCTGGCTAAATTTAGCCAGACAGAGGCTGCCTGTATAAGACAGTTCCATTGAAATGTCAGTAGCCACACATAAAGTTCCCAATGTAATGCAGGAAGTGGGACACCACGACAGTTATATTTTTCACTTAAAATAAGAATAATAAAAAGAAACTTTCAGCCTCTGTGGAGAAGCAACCCTAAATTTGCTTCCAGAACGAGAGGGAAAAGACAGTACAGACCTTAGCAGAGCGGAGGGGGGAAAAGTGCTGCTTCAGCAAAGCAGCACTTGAGCCAGGAGAGAACCTTTGTATTTAGCATATGTGGAAAAGATTAACTCTTTGGATTTTACTAGAATTGCTCAAGCTGAAAGAGAGAACAACATGTTTCAAATGCCTTCTGACATCACAGAGTTAAAGCAGAAAAGAGATTGGCAATCTAGAGGAAGGGAAAACATGGAGGAAAAAGAAGAATACACCAACATCACATCCATTTCCACCTTCTTAAGTTACCAAGTGTTTGATGTCAGCATCTGACTTCAGAAATACATGACTTCTGAAGCAGTATCAAATATCTAACTGCTTAGCCATCCAATGAGGGACTGTGATCCATGGAAACTGTTTTCCCAAGATCTTTGTAAGGGTAACACCACTGGCTGCTAAAAAGCACTCCACAGGCAGCTGTTCCTCCCTGTGCTCCTCAAAACACCACGGAGTGCCAAGTTCTGATAATGAGCATCAGCCTAGGTCTAACAATTCTCAAAGCAGAACAATTAAAAGGACAATTGACTGTGAACTTCTGCTCATATTTACAGGATGAAACAATACACTTCTCTAAAAATAGCCTGGCAACAGTATCTTCAGAAACAGAGAAGCTCTTGGAGATAGAGGGAATGTCAGGTCAGCTTCTCTCTCCTTGGAGAGGACAGGAACTTGCACTAAGACCAGTGTTTCTAACCACTTGATCTCTACCTCCATTCTCCAAGAGAATGTAAGACCACATCCAGACTGTCTTCCCTCACTGCTGGAGGGCCAAATATAAAGACAGTGAAAATGGTGGGTTGCGCCAGCTGCTGCTTCATCATTTGACTTAAAGCAGGTAAGCAACTTAGGACAGCCCTAAAAGGAAGGGAGTGCTGAATTAATAGCATTTGGCAAATCCCCCCTCTCCTAGCTCCACATACAAAGTTGCTCAGGCTCTTTTGGGCCTTACAGCTTGGAAATGATCCCAGCTGTAACTAAGCTCTCTATTAGCACCTAAAACTGAACTCACATACTGTAAGTTCAGCTCAGCTAAGAGGAGGAAGCATCTGTATGCAGGGGCAATTAAGGGTTTGTTAGTATGCAATATCATGGTTCCCAGCCAAAGCCCATAGCAAAACTAAGCAGAAGCAGAGCTAGGCTGGCCAAAGAGCTACTGAAGATGTGCATCCCAGAATGTACAAAAAAAATGAGAGGACTAAAACTTGAGAGAGTTTAGGAGGAATCTGTGGGTGTGAGGCTTTGGGAAGAAGCTAGAGTATAGGTACACTTGGGCTGGAGACTTTGCTCATTGTGAGGTAGTCTCACAGCAAAGGCAGTGTCTTGCATCTGGCCAATACTTCAGGCAGTAAAAGGTGATATTGTACCCTCTTGTCAAACTCAGTCCTCAGTCTTAATTATGCCTTTGTGGAATAAGCTTGTGCATCTCAAGTTTAGCTAACTGTCTTGGGCAACACAGACCTGTTTTCAAGGCTAAGATGCTTGAACTTTTCCTCTCGAAGGCAAAGGAATGAGAGATTAACCATGAAAACTGTATGCATGTGGAGAAACAGAGCTGTTATTCAATATCATCCAACGTCTTCCCAACTGCCTGGCTCTTCAGATAGATAAGCTTTTGGTTGTGATGGGATGGCTGTGGGAGGGGATAATGCAGGGGTTTGCACGGCAGTGGGACAAGAAAGCCTTCAGTACACCACCAGCAGTACAGATGCTGCAGTGTTTTGTCATCTGTATTTTGCAGAACTCTCCCTCAGCTAAACTGTAGACTTGCTTGCCCAAAGTCATGTGTAATTATCTTCAAATCCAATATAAATTAGCTAGATGTGCATGTCACTGATACTAGGACAGTGTAACTTGCATCATTTCTGGCCTTCAGTGACCTGTAAAATAATTCTAACTATGTGCAGAGAAAGATTACAGCAGGAAAAAGGTGAAGATGCAGATTAAAACAGGTGGGTGGATCCACCAGCATCAACATTGTGCTGATTCATCTTCCCTCTATTTTACATTTCAAACTTAAGCTGCTTTCCTCTCTCCTCTAGATACCCCTAGGATCAGCTGAAGATTCAGCAGGTATCTAGTTTCACAGTCCCCAAGGCAGCAACATTAAAAAAAGCTCACCTCTTTCTTTTCTCTGACACTTAGAACTTTTGTAGTCATGATGACCATGGCACAAATCAGAAAACTCAAGAGACCCTTGGAGATGTTTGCCAGAGTAAAAGTTGCAAGCTAAAAGGGAAGCAGAGCCTTTATTCATAATTAATTCTTATTTAACTCAAATATGTAGCAATCAGTTGGATGAAAATCTCTCTTTGTTTAACATTAAACAGCTGCTGTTCCATTAATGCCTGCATAAGCTACTAATCTGGGTTCCCCAAGGAAGACATCCAGCCAGCAAGAAAACTTTGAAAGAAATACCAGATTTTTAAAACTGTGGCTCTTTTCTTCTTTAAGAGGTATGAGGGAGAGAGTAAGGGGTCCAGAAACACTTTCCAAAGATTTCAGAGGCCTTGCACAGTCACACGTTCTCCTTAAATGCAGAGTTCCTGTCTGGGGGCTTTCGCAGCCAAATGCAGCAGCAGGCTGCATGGATGCACACACACCCCAAACCAGTGTGAAGAGGGAAAGCCTGACAGAGAGATGTAGCTTTGTTGACCTGCAAACTTCTAGTCACAGAACAACAGAATTATAGATGTTGGAAGGGACCTCTGGAGATCATCTAGTTCCACCACCCTGGTAAAGCAGGGTCACCCACAACATGCTGTCCAGGATCACAATATCCAGGCAAGTCTGGAATCTCTCCAGAGAAGAAGACTCCACAACCTCTCTGGGCAGGCTGGCCCAGTGCTTCAGCATCCTCACAGCAAAGAATATTTTGCTTATGCTCCGATAGAACTTCCTGAATTCCAGTTTGTGCCCATTGCTCCTTATACTTTCACTGGGCATCAATGACAAGCATCTGGCCCCATCCTCTTGCCCCCTGTTCTTTAGATGTTGATAAGCATTGAGAAGATTCCCTCTCAGTCTTCTCTTCTCCAGGCTGAACAGCCCCAGGTCGCTCAGCATTTCCTCCTCAGAGAGATGCTCCATTCCCCTCATATAAGGAACATCATTCTGGACCAGAGTTCCCCTGGGTGCTAATGTCTGCAAAACCTGAGGCAGAAACTTTGACTGTCTATTAAGAAGAGAGGGAACTGCTCAGGCTGTGGCAGCATCAGTCAGGTCACATTACTGTCTTGGCCAACAGCAGGCTAAAAAAAAATCCATCATTTAGTCCAGCATCAATGTTGTCCTTGTTAAGACTGTGCCAAGCGATTTGCTAGTTCAGCTCATCTGAATCGGCTGTGGGTATCCCAGTGCAGAATAAGCACTTTCCCCTCTTTAATTATAGTCTTTATGTTTCATGATTTAGGTTACTCCTGTCATTGTTTGCAAGAGAGGATGGGGTTGCATAACAGCATGTAACACAATACAGCTGCAGACAGGGCTGCTCGACCAGCACAAGCCCAAATAGAAAACAGCTTCTTCTGTTAACCAACAGCTGAACAGCAGCAGGGAAATCTCACGCAGCCTTTTTCCACTGGTAGGAGCACAGGAAAGCCTGGGGGCTGTCCCTTTGCCTTGTTTAAATCCAGTTTATGACAGCCACCAGCTTCTTGGTGAGGTTGGAGAGCATTCACTGGCTGGTCCTGCCTAGGAGAGGAAGCCAAACTGGTTCTGCACGGACTGTTGGTTTTGATGGGAGTGTTACTGTGTTTATTTGGAGAAAACGGGAAAGTCACCCCAGCAACCTCACTTTTCATTCACTGTCAACCCCCCTACATCTCCCTCAGGCAAAACTCCAACCTGTGTCAGCAGGACTGTTAGGTTCATATATTTTTTGTTTGTTTTCTTTTAAGAGAGGCCTGCGGGATCCAGTCCAGCAACTCTCTCTTCAGCTACCACATTCAGTTCCAGGATTAGTCTATACTTGATCAGAAAAATTCTGTGTAAAGAAGGGACAGCATTGCATCAAACCAGCAGCAGTGCTTGCTATATGCCCTTCTGGGACTTACAGGAGGTTGTGAGATCAGAACCTGGGACCAAATTTTGGGTTTGCATTCGTCAGTGTAGTTACTCTGAAGTCACTGCTGTTAGATAAGCTGCAGAGCATAGCACAGCCTTATGTGGGCACTTGGACTGAGTGACTTATTTTTAGCTCAAAGCTGTACCTTAAGAGTTGCCTGTTAAAACAACCAAGTGCAGCCCTACTTTCCCTACACAAGGTGCTACTGCTTGAATGGTACAGGGTTAAACTAAATGACTTTAAATCATATAATGTCTTTGAAACATTGCAGATGCATGTCCAGGTTAATTTGTGTGGCACCTTGTATCCAGGTGTTTCAGCAGAAGAAGCTGCACAGATGTAGCCATTTTTTAAAGAAGTGCAGCTTCTGAGGTAAAAAACTACACTGGAACAGTTTCACTGTTGAAGTATGTTGACTTATTCTGGAATATGAGGTGAAGGATTTGTCAAATGCAATGAACAGCTGCACATGCTCTTTGCTGTGCAGGCACAGACTGGGGAATTTGGAAGCTGCTGAGTTCTACTAGATATAGCATGACTACCTGAAAACCCCACAGGTGCAAATTCACAGCCACAGAGACATGACCTAGAAAAGCGTTTTCACACATGGCTCCTGGATCCGTGTGTTGCACTGACCTATAATGGCAGCTTAGAAAACACAACCCATCTAACAGAGCGGCTTTTTAACTTGGTGCGTGCCCAAACTTGATCCAAGCACATCCCATAGTGCTTTTCCCACCAAGTGTGGATTGCTATGAAACCTGCTGCTGCCTACATGAGCCAGGAACATTGCTTACTAAGTGTGTTCAGACTTCTGGTTGTCTTGCACCCGCCTATTATCTGATCTGAAAGAGCTCCCTGAAATTCTTCTTCCGGTGAAGGCATTGCAGATCTGTCAGAACTGCATCTCTCTGCAGATCTCTGTGCTCTGTAGCACATCATTCTCAGTTCAGGCAGCAAGAGAGAAGATGGAGAGCACCAAACCAACCAAACACCACCACCCCCCCACCCCCCCTGCCAAGCCCCCCAAACATCTAAAGCACAACCAGCTAAACACATGACTTCCATGCCAGTTCCATTTCCTAGGGACTTTCCTAGCATTTTTACCCCAAATGTTTGCAGCAGTGTTTGAAATTCAAGATTTCTTTCTCTGGCTGAGGCTTTCTAAATAGTTCTTTCAGCCTGTCTGCAAAACTAGATAAAGAAGGGTGAAATTCTGGCCCATGCAAACCGTGGCAAAACTCCCACTGATGTGAATGAAGCCAGGCTTTCACCCCCCCACCTCCCAAAATGTACAAACCCAGACTTAAAATACATTTTATAAATAGAGCACTGAAACTGCTCTTTGCAGGCTGGATAGAAGGAGGAACACGAAAAATCACAGCTTTGCTGGTTTTATTATACTTTCACTAAGGCTGGCTAACTGGGATGGAACAAGTCGTGAGGCTGTGTTCGCATTGAGATTGTTATCAAAATTAGCAAAAGCAGTTAAAAAAGGGAGAAAGCTGTGAATGAAGTTAGGCTCCAGCCCTTGGAGCTTTCCTCTAAGTGCTCTGAGTGATTATTTGTCTGCTTAACAGCAATTCATCTTTCGTTTTCCCCTGTTGCTTAGAGTCTCCGCTCCTCAGTAGGATGCTAGATTCCTTGGCAGAGATGCAGGCTTTGTCAGTACCGTTCCTCATACTCCACTGATCATTAACTCATCTGCAAAATTCCTTCCAGATATCTTCCAGCTTTCCTTGTGCTGCTCCAGTACAGCAGCCCACCTCCAGATGATCTGAAAGATTTGGTCTCTAGGGAGAAAACCAGAGCTTTGCAATGCTTGATGAGCACCAGGCTTTCCAGGGAGGTGGTTCAGGAAATGCCCCCAAGGCAAGCAGCATGCTGCATCTTGCCTGAAGATAAGGAGCAGCAGGGAACTGCCTGGTCCTCGCTTGGTAAGAAGTGTAATCCCTCCCTCCCTGCCCAACAAGGCAGGCAGAGCACCGATAGCTCTCCCAGAGCAGAGCAGACATTATTGCACGTCTGGTAGTGAACGAGCAGAAGCTCACACTCTGTCTTTGTTACCACAGTCAAACATTTCACAAACAGAGCTGTCTAAACTCTCTCCAAAGTTTGGCAAGTCCAGAGCAGTGTCTCTTCAACCATGTGCTGCAGGTCTCCTCACATCTGCAGAATGCTGATGGAGTTCAAGGACTGCACTGTTAAATATTCTTCTTTGTCCACCCTCTAAACCACATCTAGAGCTTTTAGGAAAGGCAAGTAGGATCATAGAACAGAATCACTAAGGTTGGAAAAGACCTCTAAGATCATTAAGTCCAATTGTCACCCCAATACCACCATGCCACTAAACTATCCCCTGAAGAACATGTCTACATGTTTTTTTAATACCTCCAGGGATGGTGCATCCACCATCCCTGGGCAGCCTGTTCAATGCCTGACCACTCTTTCAATAAGAAAAGTTTTCCTAATGTCCAATCTAAGCCTTCCCTGGTGCAGCTTGAGACTGTTTCCTCTCAGTCTACCATTTGTTACCTGGGACATGAGACCAACACCCACCTCACTACAACCTGTTTTCAGGTAGTCATAAAGAGTGAGAGGGTCTCCCCTTCCTCCCCTCTTTTGTAGGAATCAAAGCAGGATGGGATGTGGCAGAAGCAAGGAGCAGTAGATGGGGTTTGTGCTGAGTGCAGTGAAAAGGAAGAGGCACATTATACTGTGAAGGGTAATAAAGAGATCTCCACAATCTCTCTCCAGAGATTTGTCCCATGCTATGAAAGAGCTGGAAAAAGCTCTGAGCTAAGCAGATTTTTTTTACTGAATGCAGAAGCCCTGTGCTGTCCCAGGGCTCTCAGGGATTTGCAGCCATTAGAGGGCAGCAAGTATCTAAGAGAAGTATCGACGGGTCCCTTTCTGACACAGACTGTCCCAACCAGCACTTGGCAAAACAAGAAAAGAGACGTTTAATTAGAACAAAAGGGGGGGAAAAAACCCACCTAATCATCTCTCTTTAAAGCAGCACTGTTAGCCAAGCACCTCCCCACAGGCAGTAAAGCCACATGCCAGCCTATGCCAGGAATAAAAGTGTTGTAATGTCTCATCCTGAATGAGCCATCCTCCTCCGTCCTGCCCAGATATTTTCCCGGAGATACAAGGAAGAATTGCACTTCTGGCAAACATCCTGGATTAACAGCTGAATGGAAGTTCAGAGGGAAATATTCTTTCCACAGGCTTCCCTCAGCCTCAAGCAATGAGAGTAGAAAAGGGGGAGGAAAACCATGAAACCTGTGAGCTGGGCTACTTGTGACCACGGTGTTCTTTGTTTTGGCAGGAGCATTAAAAGCTGACCCTGCCAGCTAGGTATGATCTCCATTGCTTTGTGCCAGGCGGGTGGCCTGGTCACTGAAGATGGGCTGTGCCCAGAGCATCGTGCCAGCAAAGCATCCCAAGAGCAAGCAGCAGCATCTCCCTGAGGAGGAAAAGCAGCACTCCTGCCTTGGCCAAGCATGCTTGGGCAGGAGGCACAGTTTCACTGGCAGCTCATCTCCAATCCACCAATCCAAAGGTGAAGTCTCAGCAAACATATGATGCAGAATGGAAATAGAACCAGACTGGCAAGCCAGCAGCCACTCAAGTTCCATCAAAAATGGCAACTCATTCATCCACTCACCTTACCAACATTTTCAGGCACCAAGATCTGAAGCCCAAGTCAGAGATTTGAGTCATAACATGATGCAAGTGAAGTCAAGTGACACATGCCCAAAGAGAGCTACTTGGCCATGGGCTAACTCCAGAAGCCAAATATGCTATGTGCCAGGAACAAAATGTCCATGGCCTCCTGTGGATGTCCTGTACTGCTGCAGAACCAGGCCAGGGGAATCAGAGGCCCAGACCTCATGGCCAATGGCAGGCTAGGGCAGCCACCTCCTTCCATACACCAAAATCCTTCATCAAATCCATAACAAGGAAATGTCTCCTCCCCAGCCACACACACATACACACAAAAAATGGGCACCAATGCACCCAGTCTCAGTGATGCTTCTTCCCTCTCCAGGAAGGCAACCTGGAGTACTGGTCCACCTCTGGAGACCTCAGCACAGGAGAGACATGGACCTGTTGGAGCAGGTCCAGAGGAGCCCGCAACAATGATGCGAGGGCTGGAACCTCTCTGCTGTGAGGACAAACTGAGAGAATTGGGGTTATTCATCCTAGGGAGGAGAAGGCTCCAGGAAACCATTATTGTGATCTTTCAGTACTTAAAGGGGTCCTACAGGAAAGATGGGGACAAACTTTTTAGCAGGGTCTGTAGTGACAGGACACAGGATGATGGTTTTAAACTGAAAAAGAGAGATTCAGACTGAATAAAAGGAATAAATTCTTTACACTGAGGGTGGTGAGACCCTGACTCAGGTTATTCAGAGAGGTGGTAGATGCCCCATCCCTGGAATCATTCCAGGTCAGGCTGGTTGGGGCTTTGAGCAATCTGCTATAGTTGTCCCTGCTGACTGCAGAAGGTTTGGACTAGATGGCCTTTAAAGGCCCAAGGAAGGTAACACGAGAGTCAGGCACCTCCTTGGGGATGGCGACAAGCTCAGGTCCAGCCCACAAGTGGGCCCATGCACAGCAGGGCCGAGAAGAATTCGAGCCTGTCTGGGCCAGGGTCTGACACCTCTGAAGGCTGATGTGGGGTCCTGGGCTGTGGGGGAGCCCAGGAACATCAGGGCTATTGGTATCCTCAGGTCCAGATGAGGTGGAACCTGGAGATCTGCTGGGCCATCTCCACAGCACACCACCCAACAAATTCAGGCAGATGCCTCTTGCTGAGCTCTTTGCAAGCCCATGGCTGTGTGCAGCTTCCCCACGAGCTGCCCAAGCCCTGCCTGACATGTACCCAACTTCCCACCTCAGCTTCTGCATGCCAGGTTTATGATGCCCATTTGCTTTTGTGTCAGCATTGTCCTTTAACTGAAATAACTCCTTCCTCCTTAACATTAACCTCCAGGATGTATTTATAGAGAGGGATCATATCCCTCTCTCAGCCTTCATGGTGCTGGACTAAATAAGCCCAGCTCTTTTAGTCTACTTTTATAACCTCAGGTCTCCAGTGTCGTAGTCCTCCCGCTGCCTTTCTTTGCACCTGTTCCAGTGTGAATCAATCTTTTGGGATGGTGAATGACCATAACTGCCCTGCATTGTGCAGATGGCATGTCACATTGCTTTCTACAGAGCAGAATTAGTATGTCCCTCTCTTGAGGACCAGTGCTCTGCATTGGGCAGGTGGGAACTTCACCTGCCTCTTTTCTTGTGGACGCAGAATCATCCTGAAGAACAAACTTGGTCCTGAGAGGACCACTTTGTGCTGGGGTGAAATACCAATGATATGAAGAAGCACATGATATAAGCCCCAGAGCATCATATTTTAACAGCTAGGGGGGGAAATAAATAAATAAAAATGGGAGCAATGCTGTGTACAAGAATTTTTTAGATGTTCAACAGCCAGAAAGAAAAATCAACATTCTTGTTCTGTGACAATCTTTCACTTAAAACCCCATCCAATTTAATACGGGAAAAACATTGTGAAAGGGCTGTGTGGGAAAGGAGTGCCATGAAAGCTGTTCACAGACAGTAAAATTCTTACAGCAGAAGAGCTAAGCAAGTAAGATGTGTGCTGTAAAGAGCAAACAATGGCCACTATCCCACGTCTTCTGAAGAGCCTCTGGGTGACTGCATTACTGTTCCCATGCAGCTATAGTGCTGCTTCATCTTCCAGCATCCCTTTTTATCCCAGGATTTCCATCTCTGATCCTTCCACACTCTGACTGGTTTTTGTCTGTCTGTGTAGGATCCTGAATACCCATTACTCAGAGCAACTCCAGGGCTTCTCTGCACTCTAGTTTCATGCAGTGATCCCAGCCACAGCCCAGACGTACTGCACCGGCGCTCCTATCACATCTGACCAGACAGCTCCATTCCTTTCTGAGTCCCCCAAACACCAGATGCCTGCACTGATAAAGGAGGATGACCGTTCCAACTGCTTTCAGCAACTGTCTTTATACTATCCATCAGGATGTTTCAAAGGACTGGAAAAGTCATGCAATGCATGGACTCTGTTTTCCAGCAGAGCTGGAGAGCATGGGGCAAGGAAACTTCTTCCCAGCCTCCTTGAGACCTCCTTGGAGTATAAAATTGTCCTAGTGCCACCAAAAAACGTTTTAAGTGTGCAAAGCCACAAATCTTCAACTACATCATCGACCCAAGTGTTTCCTTCTCCCATTTGTTTTCTGTACTAGACAGTTCATGATTATTTGCAAAAGGTGACCCCAGGGAGTACATGCTGACCTCCTAAAGGAGACATCAGTGTCCTCTGTCCTGCCATGTGGCTGTCTGTGCCCAACCCTCTGAAGCTGGTCACTAGGGGCCACTCTCTGAGCTGCTAAGAGCAGCCAGCAGCTGTGGCTTGTCATTGTCTTCCCCTCCTGCTCTTGCCCTGCTGGCCTGCATGTTTGAGCTTAGCAAGGAACCAGAGGGGAGAGCTGGGAGGGAAGTAGACACAACTGGCAGGGATGAGCAGCAAGGCTGGTACCAGCTGGGAGAAAGGAGAGGAGCTGAGGCTTGGAGAGGAAGAAGAAAAACATGCTGCTACAAGTCCTTTCCCCACGCAGCCTGAAGAGAAGGAAGCTGATTGCTGACAAGAGATATTCTTAGGCCCTCCCTTGCTCTTACCAGCCCATCCGTGTGAAAACTGCCTCTTGGGTCCTGCCCTGGGACCCGCGGCAGAGAAGTGACCTGGACCAGGGCATGGGAACAGAGAGAACTCCAGCTTGCTTGAATACAAATGGGGCACAGGCTTCATACTCCCAGGTTTCATCTTCCCTTAAATTCCATCTGGAGGTAGCACCCCTTGGGCTGTGCATCACTCCACAGTTCCTCAGTGAGGGAGGATATGTAAGGGAGACAAGGAACAGAAGAGGAGGAGGCATTGGGGAAAGCTGAGAGAGCAAGTGAAGCCAAGATGGGCCCATGCTCCCAGAGAATCCCAGCAGACAATTCTGAGACGCTCTCCTTAATATAGCACCATCTGCCCAGCTATTTTCTCCTCTGGCTCGCACACAGTGATCTCCACATTACAATCAGTGTGGCTGGCATGCTTGAGCTAGCTGCAGCCAAGCAAGGTCAGGCAGGGAGCAATCACAGCAGAGGCACAGCGGCAGTGAGGACTTCAGCCCTGGCTCACAGAGGCAGACAGTTCTCCAGGTCCCTGAACTGTTGGGGGAGGGGGGTGGAGTGTTGCTGAAGGCCATGGCTCTCTCCCTTCCCTGCTTTGACCTGCACTGACTTACTGACTTGATCAGCCAGCATGTGCTGCCTTGAACCCATTTTAGAGCACTCTGGTCCCTGGAGAGCCTGGCTTGGTGCAGCAGAAGCTGGTATGTTGGATGAAGAGAAACAGGTCTGCTTGGACAACGGACTGAGAAACAATTTGGCAGGTCTCCTGATTTTGTCACAAAGTCATGTTAGTCCAAGAATTTTTCATCGCACCTCAGAGACAAAAAGCTTCATCCTTCTGCACAAACATCACCTTGTAATGGAAGCCAGCAAGAAGAACCTCACATCTGTGCTTTGCTGTTTGTTTATTTCTCTGAGAATTGCAGTTGTGAAGGTAAATTAATTTTTCTCCAGTTCAGGATGGTAGTAGCAGAAATATTAAAAGATGATGCATGACTTGAGGGTTGTGCTTGCCTGCATCTTCATCTTTTTCTTTTTTTTAATCTACTCAGACTTTGTGCTCTCTGATGCCAAACCAGGGATTCACCAATTTCTATGCTCACCTGCATCTCACAAAGTGCAAGCCACCATGAAAATAATCACAACTATTTGTACTACTGAACAAAAGTCTTCTTTTGCTTTTTCTTCAAGTGGGTGTGACACAGGGACAGCCTGGACAAAGTTTACGAAACATTTTGTACTGCATACTGATTGCTTCATCTTTTAGCCCGAGTCAGGGCTCTGGAGAAGAGAGGGAATTTGCCAGGGAAGTTCCAGCAAGGACCAGTGATTCTCCTGGCACGGAGAAGTCCTATGCTTTCCCTTCAAAGGCAGAATGATGTCCATGTCCATACACTGAAACCAAACCCTAGGATAAATTTCATCTCAAAGTAATTCTATAGCACAAATCAAGATTCACTGACATCCTCGTGCCTACCATAGCAGCACAAATGCTGCAGTACAGCACAAGTGGGGCCTGTTTGCTAATGGTGAAGTAGCTAAGAGCAGATCTTGGATTACTGTGGTCTATAGTAATGTCTCACTTGCCATAAAAAGAAAAGAACATTGTGCTCTCTTTCCCAACACTGTTTCGCTCCAGCTCATCAGTTGCCCAGCAATCACTCTCCTCTCCCAACACTTGCATGGCAGAAAGAGCAGGTTTTATCCTCAGAGATGTTCTGCTGTGCTGAACTAAAGAAAAATAAGCAGGAAGAAACAGCTGGATGCAAGGGGAAGAGGAGGTGTTGACAATGGGGCGGGGGGGGATAATAAAAGCATGTTAGTAGGGAAGTTTCCAGGTTAACCATCCTGTCCTTTCTCATAGCTTCAGAGCACTCAGCTGAAACAGGCAGAAGGAGAAAATCTGATGGAGGGAGCAGACTCCTCTTTCTTCAGACAAATTTTATCTCTCCACACACACTGAAAGGTGCTGAAGGTGCTGTGGAGTTACTGCATTTCAGCTGCAGCAGCCTTCCAAGGCACATACATTATGTTCTCATGTTGCAAAAGAGTCATTTCACAAACTGCCTCAAGCTTGCAGTCATTTTGCAAAATGCCAGGAGATACTAGGTATACCCATGAAATCCTGACTCTCCGCCTAGTGCTAACTCACTAACCCCAAGTGAGATGCAAAACTCTTCCAATGTTCATTTCTACAACCAGACAAACGTTTGCAACACCCAGCTCTTTGCAGAGCTCACTAGCATTTTCACAACTGAGCATGGCATCATCAGCCATTACTTTCAGTTTTGCCTATAACATCTGCCTTTGCCCTGCCACAACTCCATCACCCAAGCTGGCCTTCCCCAAACAAGCATTGCTCAACTATGTGAATCAATCATGAAAGTTTCCTTCCAATAACCACAAGAAAACTGAAGAAATGGCCACAGAGAGCACGCATTCTGAGCAGCCTAAGAACAAAGAATTGGAAGCTGAGAGAAATACATCAGTTCCCAGGTTCAGAATGGAGATGCCTCCACCTTGGCACACATTCTGCAGGGGAGGATCAGGGTCATACACCAAATGTCAGTCAACAGTGCAACACCGTTAGGAAAAAAGGCTAACAATGTGCTGGATATATAAACAGGGGGAAAGCCCTTGGGAAAAGTGGAGTAATCCTTCCACCCAGGAACATCCAGGCTGGAGCTGGATTACTCTCCTATTTTGGATGCAACACTGCAACACCAACTGACTGGAAAAAGTCCGTAAGAGAAGTGTGAAATACACCAGAGGTCTAGAAAACACTGTTAGTGATGAAGGATGTCTATGTTTAGTCCATACCAGGGCTAAACTACAATTGCTTTATCACCCAATGACCCCTCCCCAGCAGAGAGGATCAGGAAAAAGAGGGGAGACCCACAGGTTGAAATGTAAATGGATTTAACAGAACAGCCAAACTAATACCAATATAAAGTATATGAAGTTGTACTCAGCCCAGTGAGTATACAGCTGGCACAATAAAGAGGAAAGCGGTCCTTGGGAGAACAATGATGATTGAGCTCCTCCAAGGATGAGGAGAAGCAGGAGGAGAAGGAAGATCAGGAGAAGGAAGAGCCTCCATCCTTAGCAAACTTCTCCCTTTATACTGCATATGACATTCTGGGATGGAAGATACCTTTAGCAACTTGGTTCAGGTGCCTTAGCAGACTCCAAACTGCTAATGGCCTCCAGACCACAGCTGGCCTGGGATTCTGTCCTAGAAAAGACAGAACAATGACCAGAAGAATCACACCTGTCTAAGAACATCCAAGCCAATACAAAATTGGTGGAAGTACAGTCACCCACAGAATAATCTGTTCTTGCTAGCTGCAGTGCACCGGGATGCGGAGGGTGCCAGTGTTCACACAAGTAGTGTGACCACAATGCCAGGCAGGGGCCAAATGTCTCCAACTTCCCAAGGCTTGGTGAAGAGGTTTTTTCTTAATGTTTACTTATATTTTCATGCTCTGTGTCTGCCTACATGTCAGCAGCAAGAAAAGGCTTTCCCAAAGGAAGGAATGTTTTACACTGAGAGTGGTGAAACACTGACCCAGGTTGCCCAAAGAGGTGGTAGGTGCTCTAACCCTGGAAACATTCCAGGTCAGGTTGTTTGGGGCTCTGAGCAATCTGCTCTAGCTGCAGATGTCCCTGCTGACTGCAGGGGATTTGGATTAGATAACCTTTATAGGTTTCTTCCAACTCAAACTGTTCTGTGAGTCTACATGGCTGACAGTGCTGCATTGCTGGATGCCTGAGGTGACAGGGACACATGGGAGCTGTAGCAAGGGTCCAGCTACAAAACCCCCCTGGGCAATTTAGATGAATGTTTCAGTAGTGAGGCCTCATCCCAGCACTGTGCTGCCCCAGCTGTGCTGACAGGAGAGCCTGGGCTGGGAAGGATAAAGTTAACTCCACTCCTTCAGCACAGCCTGTGGGATACAGTGATTGTAGTGCAGACACATCCCAAATTTCTTAGCCTGCCGGTCAGCCCCAGGACTCAGCACTGATCCCTCCCTAGAGAAATCTGAAAAAATAACTGATTCCATAAAAGTAGCCTGTCAGCCTTAACTTCCCAAAGGCTTTTTCCTCTAGTTTCTGCTGAAAAATGCAAAGGCTCTCCCTCATCCCCAGCTACCACAACAGTCAGGACCCACAGCTGCCTAGGTGAAGCTGTGGATTTACAGCACTGGCCTTTGCAGTGTATAATGCTGAGCCTCAAGGATCAAGGGTTATGACATTTTTATGACCTCTTTTCTCCTCCACCACTCCACAGTATGAATACGAAGCAACCATAAGGAAAAACATCTGGTTTCACTTTTCTCCTCCACTGTTCCCATCTGACAAAACCTTCAAAACTTGCCAGTGCTCTAGCGAGCCTTGCGTGCCAACACCCTGCAAGGAGCCAGGGCTTTTTTGGTGTCATTGCAAGCGAGAGTAAACTTCCCTGGAAGGACCAATTCCATTTTGCTAGAAGGCAGGGCTAGCCGGATCTCATTGCACTGGTGGGTGCACTGGCAGCCCTCCTCTGTTGCTAGTGCAGGCTGAAGGGTTGCTGCAAGTCTGGCCCTCCTTCCAGAGGGAAACATGGGCCACTGCTTCTGTGTTCAGGTCTAGTCTACACCAGACAATAGAGACAAGCCCAAGAATCTGTGTGGAGGCCCCCAGTTTTCAGGAGTTACCTCCACAGATCCTTGTTCCAGGCTGGACCTACACCACCAACCAGGAGAAGAAACATAAAAGATGACAAGCTCCAAAGCCAGTCTGGCAAAGGTGAGCATGTGACTGTTTCCCTAGGCAGACACCAAGAAACAAGGCATAATGTTATTTAGACATTAGGAAGCAAGTCTTCACCACAAGGGTGGTGAGGCACAGCAACAGGTTGCCCAGGGAAGTTTTGGAGGCTCCAAGCCCAGAATTGTTCAAAGACAGCTTGGATGGAGCCTTGAGCAACCTAGTTCAGTAGGAGGCATCCCTGCCCATGGTAAGGGGGTTGGAACTAGATAAACTTTCAAGCCCCTTCCAACTCAAACCATTCTATGATTCTATGATAATCAGTTCCTTCAGATTATCTTTTATAGGTGAGGAAATGCAAACTATTTCTAAGCATTTGAGAGCATCTCTCCCTTATCTATAGAGAAGGTGGCATTTATGCAACAGACAGTGTAGCAGTTCTGGAAAACCTCTTGAAACAGTCTCCCTCTTGGTCTCCCATCTCAGGATCTCCCATCTTCAAACCCTTAGAGGAAGCCATGTGGACTATTTGTATGCACTTCACAAGACGAGGACAGCTGGTGAGTGCTGGTCCCAGGGATGTACTGTTGAGTACAGCTGACATGGAGGCCATGAGCCCTGAGGGTGCTTCACAGGGATGAGGTCCCAAGTCTGTGTGGTGATGAAGATCATGTGTTAGGCATCAGAAAGAAATCGTAACTGTGGGGCACCCAAATACTGAAATTCTCTTCCAAGAAAGGTCTCTGAAGGGCAGGAACCAAAAGTGCTCATGGACGTCAAGGCCTGTCAAGAAGGGTACTGAAGAAAAGGCCTGTTTTGTGCTGTGGGCTGACAGAGAAGACCCAGGGTATTGTTTTCCCATTTCTTTCTCTCTTTTTGACTGCCCTTCTTGACTATGCCAGTAAAAAAACAAAACACCACTCCCTCCTGTTATTCTTTTTCTTTGTTTACTTAACTTTTTTTTCCCTCATAGCAACTGCCTAAAGCTAAAGCCATCTGATATTTCCAAGTAACCAAGACCATTATTGACTGAAGGCACTGGCCTGGATCCTAATTGCTGCTGGTCTCATACTCCACACAAACGTTGCAACCAGCTGTAAATATCTCTGTACAGTACTCTGCTCATGTCAAGCTGACCCAAGTCCCCTCAGACACAAATAAACGTTCATCAGCACACTGCCAGAGAAAATAGGTGGGCTAGGTAGGCTTTGTAAGGACAAACAACAGGAGAGGAAACAGGATAGAAATGCATTTTACATCCTTTTCTGAGGTATGCAAAGAGTGAAGCAGTGCAAGGTTAAAGGAGTTGGTGGTCACCAGTATTGCCAGACCAAGAGAGGGGATGAAGAGACCTTACAGCTAAATGGCACAAGGACAATGAGGACTTTCTGGATCATGTCCCAGTGCCTGGAGAATATCTGAGAAGGAGGCTAGAGCATTCTCCTTTCTATGTTACCCTTTCAAACCTTTGTTCCAGGAATGCTGCTGTTCTGACTTTATCTGATTTCTTCATCCTATTTCCCTCTGTTCATACAAAGGGTCTGTTTCATACAAACCTTTGTTTAAGACTAGAGAGCATCATAACTTCCAGGTAACAACATTGCATTTTGTGGGAGGCAAAACCAGTGTAAGACTCCTACTAAGAAGGAGGAGAAATCTGGGCTTTGAGCCTCCCCATGCCAGAGTCACAGAAAGGAGGAAAGGACAGCACAGCAAAGCAAGTGACAAAGTGCAAAATGTGGTGCTTTTGGTTTTAATCTACTTCACTGCTGCAACCAGAGGGATGCCAAGGGAAAAAAAATTCCTAGTGCAAGAACCAGGCTATTGCACAACAACAGAAGTCGGGGGGAAGATAGTCACTAAAATGTCTTTTGGGGACATTTTTCTTTGCAAGCTAAAGATGAGGGGGGAAGGGACATCTCATTTCTTCCCAGCTTCCCAGAGAGTTAGGCACTTCTGGCACTCCATCATCTTTTATTGCCCTTATTCTTCAAATCCTGCCCATCCCCTCAGTGATTTCACACTGCCCTTCTGCTCTCCTCCCCATCTATCACATGCTATCTCCCTTTGCCTCTCGGTTCCTCCTCTTCTGTGATCAGCTTGTGCATTCCAGCTTCTCTCTCGATCATCCCAAAGTTAGCTGGAACATCAACATTCCTCCCATGCCTTCAGCCCTGCATCCCACGTGGCTGTCTGTGCCCTGCCAAGGGGCTCCCCTCTTGACAGCAGGACTGCAGGAGCCTAAACCTGCTGCTTTTTGAGACCAAAGAGATGGAACTTTGGCGAGGGACTTCAGCCTAGCTGGGGGAGGCAAAGAAGGCACAGTGTGAAAGTCCACTGCTACCAGGAGATGGAAATCAGTACAGCTGGTACTGTGTGTTCAGCTCTCAGCCAAAGTCCTTTTTCTCAAGGTTGTGCTGACAGACTACAAAAACAACCACTGAAAGCACAGCATGAAAGCAAATGATGGGGAACTTGTCCCAGAAGAAAGAATCCACAGAGAGAAAGGTTTAACCTGTTTTGTTTAGATGTCAAGCCCTTGGCATGGACTTTTCTGAATGGAGAGTGAAAGGTGTTCCTCCAATCCACACCTAACACTTTTTGATGCATGTGTGTCTTTCACCCAATCTTTCCACATAAGTGCTCTCATTAAGAATCTGTCCTTCAAGAGTGACATTCCAGAAGGACACCCCAAATCCCCCCATCTGCTCCAAGACAAGAGATTTGCCACAAATGAAGACGTGGCAAGCAGATTTTTAGCAGGATCAAATATTTGCCATCGTTCTGGGTGGCTGCTATGCCACACTGCATTCTTCCTGGCACACTAGAGTGGACAAATATTCCCAGAAAAGTAAGTAGATTTCTGCCATCACAAGCAGCTGACAAACACTTCAGGCCATTGAACCCCTTGGTCTTCATTTCTTCTTGTCAAGTTGGAGGCCCTACCCTGGGTAGGACTATGCACACAGCTGGCTGCTCGTGTGATGAAAGAGTTAGAGAGTCAGATAAATAACAGTTGTTAGAAAGCTATAGACACTGAGCACGGTGAAACCTGTCTTAAGGGCTGCAGACACATGCCCTGTGCTAACTAGCCAACTCTTATGATCTCTCAAGATTTCCACTGCCATTTCATTTAATCTCTTGCTCAAGTGCCACGTCTACCAGGCGAACGAATTCCCTCTGTTCCCCTCTGCCAAGTTTCACTCCAGCATGTCAAAACCACGGCCTTACACTGCAGCATTCCTTTCCAAGTGAACTATTTCCCCCCCTCCCTCCCTCAGGTCCTGCTGATGGCAGCTCAAGGTTGTATAACTGTGAGCTCCCTCCTTGATAATAGTGAGAACCAGGATTTCCTGGTATGGCAGAAATGGGTTTGCCTGTGTGAAGGGGGTGGGACAGGGGGAGAAGCAGCCATCGAGTGCTACAGCTCTGCGTTGTGTCTGTGCACCTTGACATCCTGCCAGGCTATAATAAGAGAGACCTGCAGGGAGCAACATATGTCAAAGTTGGTAATTTTCCTTCCTGCCTTCACTCCTCAAAACTGCCTCAACTGGATCACTGCCCACCCAGTTCCTTCTTTGGATGGCCAACAGAGCATGCACACCACAGGAGAAGCTGCCAGCTCTTCTGGAAAATGTACAGACCAAAAGATCACCTGTGAGCATGCAGCCTTGGTGTGAGCTGTTCTGCACGTCTGCAGCCTGACAATGCTGCAGTGGCTTTGGGAGGCAGCAGCAGCTGACCGCAGCACCGACCAGCTGCTTGCAATCCATTGCCTGAGGCACCTCTAAAATCATGCTCCCCGCAGCAGGGAGACTTGCAGAAGCCTCCCAAACCTCCTCTTAGTTTTAAGCTGAACTATGATAATAATATCTCCTCTCCCCTTCCTTTCCTCAGCAATTTCCAGCCTCTCTGGACAACCCCTTCTGCTCTACTCTGCTGAGACCCCCATCTGCAGTGCTGAGTCCAGCACTGGAGTCCTCAGCACAGGAGAGACACGGACCTGTTGGAGCAGCTCCAGAGGAGGCCACAACAATGATCCAAGGGCTGGAACCCATCTGCTGTGAGGACAGGCTGAGAGAGTGGGGGTTGTTCATCCTGGAGAAGAGTTGGCTCTGGGAGGACCTTATTGTGGCCTTTCAGTACTTAAAGGGGGACTGCAGAGAAAATAGGGACAAATGTTTTAGCAGGGCCTATTGTGACAGGACAAGGGGTGATAGATTTAAACTAAACTAGGGAGATTTAGACTAGATATCAGAAAGTTTTTATGCTGAAATTGATGACACTGGCCCAGGCTGCCCAGAGAGGTGGTAGATGCCCCATCCCTGTGAACATTCCAGTTCAGGGAGTTTGGGGCTATGAGCAACCTAGTCTAGTTGCAGATGTCCCTGCTGACTGCTGAGGGTTTGGATTGGATGATTTTTATTGTCCCTTCCTCCCAAATCATCCTGTGACTCTATGACTCCATATATGCAAAGAGCATCCTTGGACCTTTTGCAGCTGCATCATAGACAGATGCAGGAAAGGCTTGAGCACCACCTTTCATTCAGGCTTCCTTACACCAAGACCACCAGTGACTTGAGCAGCTCCTTTGACAGTACTCACACCAACTAATTCAGCTGATGTATTTTTAAATGCCATGTCAAGGCACTCAAGGCATGAATGGTGAAGCACAAACCCACTGAGATCTAGAAGTCACTTTATGCATCTGCCTGCTTCTCAGTTGTCTCTGTGAGTGACTCAGAAAACCCTGTTTAATCAGACTCAGCTCCTGCCGTCTGTTAAGTGAGACACTACAGGGACCGGGTGTTATAACGTATTGTGTAACAAAATTGCCTTTGATTGAGTGTATTTTGTCCTGTTGCCATCACTCACAGCAACTGGAGTGAGGCTTTAGGGCTCCCTTTCTCTTTGGGGCCATAATGACTCACTGCAGTGGATGAGCAGGCTGGGATTATAGGGACTTTATGAGACTGACCCTCTGCATCCCTCCAGCTCTGAGTCACGGGCTGGGATTATAGGGCCATGTTTAGGATTACAGACAAGCACCCTTCCAGAATCCTGCTTCTGTCCTGCCTCTGACATTATCTTTGCTATCAGAGGTGGTCCATGTTCTTGGGACAAGGCAGGAAGGATGTAAATTCAGGGAAGCCCCACACCTGCCAGTTGTCTGATCACAGGTACTTATCAATCAGCTTGGTCAGTGACACCCAGGCACAGAAAAATGGGATGACATAAATCCTTGTGACAGGAAATCTCTTCATAGCAAAACAAATGCATGTTGGTGGTTGAAGTAGATGAGTGTTTTGCAGGATGCCTGACACTTCTGAATGGGCCCTCCTGACATCAGAGATGGTGGGAACAGAGCTGATTTCCTCCTCCTGTTAGGGTTGCTTCACTCACCTCTCACAAAATCCATGACTGAGCAGTGTCTGGCATTTTTGAGGAGCATCTGCAGTGGCCCTTAAGGGATGTATACCCAAGTTTTCTTGGGAAACACCTCCCTGGGTGCTTCAGCATGTTACCTGATGAAAGACCTGATCTGGTTTTATGGGAAAGGACACAGTCACACATAAGCATCAGCATTTGAAAAGTGACTCAGAGTCAGCTACACACTTCAATGAAATGCATTTAAAGAAAAAAAAATTAAAGAGGAAGAGCTGACATCAAAGTGAGCAACAGAGGAGTCAGAAACTGATGGATTTCACACTTGGTTGATTGTTTCAATTAATTACACAGAAGGAGCTGTGGGTACTAAACTGCTCCCCCCCTGCTCAGCAGTTAGTGAGGCCACAGGGATCAGACATTGCAAAGGATCCAGTTGCACCATACCGTTCCACATCTTGCTCAAGCCCCTCAGGTGAGTGTCTGGGTTTGGTTTCCGTGGCACTGAGCAGTCATGTGCCCAAATTTGTCAGGGACAGGCATGTTTGTGCCTGCTACCAGCCCGCTGCATTTGCCTCCCAGTGGGAGGAAGTCGGGAGGAAGCAGGGAAATGATTTGGTTTGCATTTCACCACTTCCTGCACGATCCAGGTTGCTGGGCACATCCCATGTCTCCTCAGCCCCTCTCTCCTGGGCCCAGGGTGATGGGAAGTGGGAGGGAGTGTTTACACGGCTCGCTGGCCGCTCTGTAGTCGCTATAGCAACCCCCCAGGGTCAGTTTATAGTAGGAGAGGAAGTTCAGCTTTCAGGGAGTTCAGCTTTCCAACAGCAGCATCGAGCATGGCTAAAAAACAAAAGGCCAGGCGGTGGGAGGAAACACATTTAAAGCAGCTTCCGATGTGCAAAACCACCCAAGTTTTCTCAGTCACTAAGAGATGCTGCACTCTTTTGCCCTTGGTCAAAGGGAAAGCAGCTCTGCAAAGAGGGACCCAGCAGTTCTGGAGGACAACAAGCTGACCATGAACCAGCAATGGCCAAGAAGGCAAATAGTATCCCACTGTACTCTGCCCTACTAAGGCTGTGTCTGGATTGCTGTGTTCCAACTCTGGGGTCCCTGGTTCAAGAGAGACAGGGAACGACTGGAGAGAGTCTGTGAAGGTGCTGAAGGCCTGGAGCATCTCTCTAATGAGGAAAGTGTGAGAGACCTGGGGCTGTTTAGCCTGGAAAAGATGCTGATCAGTAGCTAAAGGGTGGAGGGCAAGAGGGTGGGGCCAGACGCTTTTCAGTGGAGCCCAGCGCCAGAACAAGCAGACCCCAAGGAGGACAGGCACTGTGCAGGAGAAGGAAGGACCACAGATAGGAAGGAGTGTGCCAGAGCTGAGGCCTCCAAAATAGTGATGAAAGGAGGGGTAAGATGATGAAAATGAGTTTGGGTGCTTCAGGGGAAGCAGCTGTGAAGGCTGTGGAAATGAGAAAGGTAGCTTTGTGAGGTGAAAGAATTCATCTGGCCATATGAAGATGTTAGATCCACTTAAGAAACAGATATACTGAAGGTGCAATTCATCTCAGCTCAAAGCAGAGGTCAGGTGCATTGAGTTCATTCTGAAAAGGAGAGCTGTGGCAATGATGTCGGAAGACGACATCCTCACATGTAGGTCATATTTGTGTGAGTGAATCCTTTACACGTAATAATCCTCTGCTCTTGGGTGGTAAATGGAAGGGCAGAGTTTTGAGCTGAGGCCTGTGTGTATGTTTGAGGGTGATCTCCTGGGAGATCTTCCTCAGGCATGGGTGTTGCCCAAGGAAACATGAGTAGGCTTCAACGGTGCTTCACTCCTGAAGTCATCAGCAGGGAGGATTTTCCCAAGGAGGATCCACAGGTGGGTTTCCCTTTTGCTGGGAACACCCATCTTGCAGGTTTAACCCCACAAGTTTTGAGTAGAGGATGCATATAGGACCAGCAAGCAAATACTTATTCAGAAATTGTTCAGGAATGACAAGTGAGCCTGCAGAGTTCACCAAAAGAGTTGGTAGCACAGCCTATGGCTGGCAGGGACCCTCACCTTGCCACCGGCCATGGCACAGCATATGCCCTCAGGACTGCTGTGTGACCATGGCAAGCAGGTTTTGGCACCTCTTCAACAGGCTGTGGTTCAGGTCCTGGCTTCAGAAACCCTTTTGCCATTTTCCTCTCCTTGCTCCGTGTGTGATGAGTCAAAGCAGCTCCTGATGTTCTCAGTGTCACCCAAGTCCCACACAGCATGCTGCTAGCCCTGATTACAGGACAGAGCTGCTTGATCTCCTTATGGTGATTAACAATGGCCCTTCAGATGCTTTAATGTCACTAGGAGTCTTCCTACAGGCTCAGCTCATGTCCTGGAGCAGAGAAATGTGCCTCCCACTCCTTTTCTTCTGTTGGTGAGTGAAGGAGGACCTCAGTCCCCTGACCTGGGTTTCATCAGCTCCCTGCCTCTGTCTCACTGTACAGCCCACGTGCAGGACATACGGATGCTGCAATATCAGCTGAACCAGGTCACCTAATATGGAAAAAGAAGAAGGACACACAGGTGACTGAGACACCAGCAATGCACACTAGTGATGGCTCAAAACCTTGGCATGGCCCTTTGGGAAGATTACTTGGGGGTGGGTGGGACAGGGAAGTGGAGGAACTGTCATCAACATTTCTCTGTTACTACTGTATGAAGGAAAATACCCTGAAATAACATGGTTGGGGTTGGCAGCAGTTGTGAGGTGTCTGCCACAGAGGCAAATGTTGATGTGAAGCCCCCAAATCTGGACAGAAATTTAACCCAGCTCTCTAAAAGTTGAATAAAGGTGTGAAAATGTGAGCTTTGGTACCAGATCATCATCTGCTTTGAGGTATGTGTAACAACACAGTATATACTGTTTGTATGTATGAATAGATTTAATGGTCAGATAAGTGGGAAGGATGGTATGAAAAATCCTGCTTTGAAAAAAGAAATGTTATAAAGCAGGCATCTTCATCTTTGTTGCTATTGCTGCTTTGTATGAACACTTAGACCATAAGTGGCCATCACAGAAAGTTAAAATAACTAAGGAGTTAAAAATAGGAAGGATGTTATTTAACATTATAAATGCTTCTTTATCCTCACCTGTGCAGGGGTGTTGCCACTGCACCCACCTCAGAGGACGTTTACTGAAACAGGAAGAAAACATCACAGGGAAAGATGGCAAAAATGGTACTGAAAGGCTAGAGAAATATTCCCTTGTGCTCGGTCCCATTACTTCTGAGGACCAGCCACGCCAGGTGGATTTTGTCACCTCACAGGGTTAAACCGACCCAAGGTACTTAGGGCTCAGCACAGAGCCTGGCATGTTTTCCCGGGTAGCTTTAAGAAGGATAGCCTTCAGGTATCATAATACAGTGCTAGTCACTGCACGATGGTTGGGAAGGTCTCTCTCCAGGCAGCTTAACCCTTACTTGTCTCCTGTTTTACCTTGCGTCAAAAACCCTGGGTATGCAGCACTGCTGCCTTGATCCAGCATGACATTTCTGCCCTCCCAAAAGCATCCAAAGGGAATACAATGCCCACACTTCACCCATGTCACAGGGTCCCTTCATTCTGAAAGCCCTGGCAGGGGATGGGGGGCATATTTCTTTTTTCTGTGAGCTGCTGCTCTCTGGGGGGACACAAACATCTCAGGCCACCCAGTCTGAGCCAGCTTTTGTAACACAATGCACCCGACTGACGAGTCAGATCTTCCAAAAGGCTGGGAGGCCAGCCACCAGCACTCTTGGTGGGGGCAGGCAGAGGATGAAGCCTTGTGAAAGTGCAGCATCCTTAGCTTGTTCAGCTTAGTGTGAAAGGCAGAGCCTCAAAATAAGGCATGTTTGAGACTCCAAGCAGGAGACAGAGAGAATTTGTATTTAACATCTTTGATGCAGGTGTCCAGACACTGCTTCCTCATGATGACAAGGACTGGTGTTTTGTCTTCTGTTCAACACACCATCAAGAGAAATGGAGTCATGGACCATGACAGATATTTATCTGGACTGCAACATCACCTACACTGATAACTAAAATTTTCTGCTTAGTCAAGCCTTCTTTTGACAAAATGCCTGACATGCAGAGAGGTTTTCTTGTGCCATATGTATGATGGATTCAAAATGTTCTTGTCTGCAGAAAGGACTTTTTGTTCATCCTCTGCACCACTCTGGGGGATCCAACTGGTGCCTGGTTCATCCTGCCCCTTGAAACAACCATGTTTCCACCAAGGTGGATAGCAGTCAGGGTTATCCTATATACATCTCTTACAGTCAGAGCAGAGGGGATGCTTTAGCTTTTGTTTCATTTTGCAACTTTCTTTTGAGTCCTTCCCTTTACGTTAGACTTCCCTTTCTGTTTGGGGACAGTTACACTTTCTCACTCTTGGCACACTGTGGGGATATTTAGGCTTCCAGCTTTCTGCAGGGAAGAAGTTTAAAGATTACAAGATGTCCCTGTGGAAACTGCACCTCTTTTCAAACTGGAGGTGGCATCAGTATTCATAGGAGGCAGGGCAGCCCTTACTAAAAGAGAAAAATCCACTACATTTTTGTTCCTCCCTCATGAAGGTGTCCCTTTACCAGCACTCAACAGCTGTTAACTGGGATAATCGCCTGTTATCCTCATGTCGCTAATTCAAATGCTAATGGCTCTCAGTGCATGAGAGGTAATTTCAGCCCTCCAGCACTAGAGGTTCATACTACATGAGGAGGATGATGAAGTAATTAAGTTTCCTTCTGGGATCCTAAAAACATTGGAAAGAAATGCTTCCAGATGAACTGACAGAAAGGAGATCTGAGCAAAGAGGGGGCTGGCAGGAAGGATTTGAATGTTTCAATGCCTCCAAAGGGGTCTGTCCCCACAGTGGTGTGGTGGATAAGACTGAAAGACGGGATTCTATCCAGAGGGGCCTAGACAACCTGCAGAGGTGGGATGAGGAGAATCTAATGAGGTTCAATAAGGCAAAGTGCAAGGTTCTGCACCTAAGTTGAGGCAATCCTCAACATCAATACAGGCTGGGGAATGATGACATTGAGAGCAGCCCTGCAGAAAAGGACTTGGGGGTACTGGTGGACAGGAAGCTGGATATGAGGCAGAAATGCACTCTTGCAGCCTAGAAGGTAAATTGCATCCTGGGCTGCATCAAAAGAAGTGTGGCCAGCAGGTCAAGGGAGATGATTCTGCCACTCTGCTCTGCTGAGACCTTACCTGGAGTACTGTGTTCAGCTATGGAGTCCTCAACACAAGAGAGACATGGCCCTGATGGAGCAGGTCCCAAGAAGGACCATGAAGGTGATCAGAGGGCTGAAGCACCTATCTTATGAAGACAGACTTAAAGAATTGGGGCTATTCAGCCAGGAGAAGAGAAGGCTCTGAGGAGGCCTTATAGCTACATTTCAAGTAATGTACATGAAAGGGATCTACAGGAAGGCTGGGGGAAGACTCTTTAGAAGGACTTAGAGCAATAGGACAAGGACAATGTTTTTAAACTGGAGCAGGGTAGATTTAGGTTGGACATAAGGAAGAAGTTCTTTACAATGAGAGTGGTAAACTACTGGAACAGATTGCCCAGGGTGTGGTCGAGGCTCCATCCCTGGACACATCCTAGATCAGACTTCATGTGGCCCTAGGCCACATGGTTGGAGGTATCCCTGCTCACTGCAGGGGGATTGGACAAGGTGACCTCTGAGGGTCTCTTCCAACCTCATTCAATCTGTGAACCTGACATGAGGCTCAGTAACCCTCCAGCCATGCAAGGCAAAGTGCCAAGCTGCTGGTGCCTCGCAGGGCAAACCCTCTGGCTATCCTTGCCTTAGTGACAGGAAACAGACTGCAGAAGGCAGCAGCAAAACCTTTTAAATGAACACAACTTGATGGAGCAAAACTTGCAACTAGATCCACATTTGTGTATGTGTTTCTCTGTGTACACAATGCAGCTCAAGGCCTTCATTTATGTTTGACACATACAATTTCTGGTGATAATCACAGATTATAGCATCATAGACTGATTAGGGTTGGGAGGCACCTTTCAAGATCATCTAGTCCAACCCCACTACAGTCAGCAGAGACGTCTTCAACTACAACAGGTTACTAACAGCCCCAGACAAGCTGGCCTGAAATGTTTGCAAGGATGGGGCATCTACCACATCTCTGGCAACCTGGGCCACTGTTTCACCACCCTCAGTGCAAAAAATGTCTTCCTTACATCTAGCCAGAATCTCCCTCCTTTAGTTTAAAAGCTTCCTCAGAAGGAAGCACATTTAGCCTGGCTTCATAAAGAAATGAGGCACACTCAGTCATTCCATGCCTGCATAGCACAGGACACAAACACAAGTATAAAGCTTGCACAGCAAGCCTGCTTCTCTTCCCTCCCAGTTGTCTCTGAACTTGAGGCCATTTCCCATGCAGACTAAATTCTGCAGGAAGTTAGTACCCTCAGATCCATGAAGTCCACAGGAAGAAGGACAAACAGAGCAGAACTATGATGACTCCTTATAGAAGAAGGCAACAGTGGAAGCTCAGTCCATGTTTGATATTTAACAGACTATATGAGAGTGGCATTAAGTGACTGGTGCCCACCCAGGCTGCTCCCAGGACCTCCAGCTCAGAGATGATTGTGCATTTACCCATTCCCAGCCAGGATTACCTGGAGAGCTGGCTGCCTACAGCCACAAAGAACTGTCAGCACTTTATACTACAAACCCTCTCAGCCTGAGCTGGAGAGAAAATAGTTTCTGTGCTGTGGGGCAGACACCCAAAAAATCATTCCTGTGTCACAGGCAGGAGGGAAAAGGGGGAAAAATGTCAGGGAGGTTTGATTCATAAAGGAAAATGAGCTGTAAGATAATGTGCCTGGACTGGCTAAGCTGAAGTGGGTGCAAGAAAAGCAGGTGAGGGCCAATGAGCACCAGAAGAGCCCAGGCAGTGGGGAGAGAAAGGCATCAGCCTGCTCAGAGGGAGTGAGAGGCATGGAATGTGCATGTTAAGTAGGAGTGCTGGGATGACATTTAAAAAGGGGAAAATTTAGGCCGAGCAGCAGGAAAAGCTTCCTGACAGTGAGATGCACGCACTGGATCCATCCTGCGGGAACAGCCCTGGAAGCCTCATCACTTGGCATGCAAGAACTGAGCTGGAGGAGAGCTGCAAGTTCTGGAAAAGCCTTATCCTATGCTCACTGAAAGTCAACAGCAAGACTTGGATTAATTACAGGAGGCTTGGCTCCAAGATGAACTCCGCAGCCAGGAATGAGCCTGCTGAGATGAGAGGAACTCCCAGTAGGTGACTTGTGGTGGTGTGTCTCTGACATAAGCACCCCCTTGCCACAGGAGCTGGGGAACAAATAGGTGAGCACAAAATAGGTGGGGAAATAAAAATAATCCCTTCTCCTTTAAGGCAATGCTATCTGTCAGTGAGGAGCTGCTCTGTTCTGGCCAAAGCACAGGCAGGGCTCAGGCTTCTTTTAGTGAGGGCCCCTGGAAAGGGCAGCTGCCAAAAGAAAAGGGAAAAAAAAAAAGGAATTTTCTATAGTCAGGGGAAGGACATGGGTGCGTGGAGAGAGAAATGAGGGAGACAGCAATGGAGTGTGCGTGGGAGAGAGAGGGGATGGATGCACCGAGTCTTTGGATATGCAGCCCAGCAAGACAGGGCTCAGGACCAAGGGAAGGAGGCTGGAGGCAAAAGCCAATGCAGAGAAGCTCCAATGATGATGCTGTTTCCTTCCTATCAAGAAGGACTTGTCCCATGTGGAGACTCTCCATTGTGGCACACAGAGAGCTACAGTGCATAGACCCAGAGCTATGGGCCAAGCTCATGGGTACCCTGCTGTGACCTAATCATGGAATCATAGAATCACCAAGGTTGGAAGAGACCTCAAAGATCATCAAGTCCAACCTGTCACCACAGACCTCATGACTACTAAACCTTGGCACCAAGTGCCACATCCAATCCCCTCTTGAACACCTCCAGGGATGGTGACTCCACCACCTCCCTGGGCAGCCCATTCCAATGGCTAACAACTCTCTCTGTGAAGAACTTTCTCCTCACTTTGAGCCTAAACTCCTCCTGGAGCAGCTTGAGACTGTGTCCTCTTGTTCTGGTGCTGGTTGCCTGGGAGAAGAGACTGACCCCCTCCTGGTTACAACCTCCCTTCAGGTAGTTGTAGACAGCAATAAGGTCTCCCCTGAGCCTCCTCTTCTCCAGGCTAAACAATCCCAGATCCATTAGCCTCTCCTCCCACCTATTCCTGTGGCCTCATTGGAAGCTGGCATCAGGTTGTTACCTCCACAGCATGAAATTGAATTGCTGGAACATGTTGAAAGAAGAGCAACAAGAAGGGTCTGGGGCACAAGTCTTATGAGGGGTGAATGAGGAAATTAGGATTGTTCAGCCTGAAGAAAAGGAGGCTCTGGGAAGACCTTTTTCCTCTCTACAACTCTCTGAAAGGAGGTTGGAACAAGGTGGGAGTCAATTTCTTCTCCCAGGTAACAAGCAATAGGACAAGAGGGAACAGCCTCAAGTTGCACCAGGGGAGGTTTAGGTTGGACATTAACAATTTCTTCTCTAAAAGGGCTGTCAAGCCCTGGAAAAAGTTGCCCAAGGAAGTGGTGGAGTTCCCATCCCTGAAGGGATTTAAAAGCCCTGCAGATGTGGTACTGAGGGACATGGTTTAGTGGTAATCTGGCAGTGGTGGGTTGACAGTTAGACTTGATGATCTTCCAATCCAAACTCTCTTCCAACCAAAACTTTTATACCATTCTAAGATGAATTGAATTTCAGTCTCTGACCCCATGTGGATTCTTTCTACCCTCAACAAAAGCATCTGTGCACCAAGGCTAGCCACACATTCACACAGGAAATAGCCAAGCTTTGCTGGTTTAACAAAACCAAAACAACAACTCTGTGTTGAGATAAAGAGCTGAGATAAAAAGAGTTTAATATAAATGAGACAATATAATGTGCAATTATCTCAGCCAATTGCAGAAAGAGTGTAGCAAAATGCAGAAAGCGGTAGTAGAAGACAGCAAACTAAACTGCAAGCCAGTGGGCTACCTCTGCATCCCTCCCCCTCCCACTGCCATCCCAGCAGAAGAGAGCAACACCCCCAAACCCAGAAACCAAAAGCAGTAACTGGAACAAGAAACCTCTTGTGTTACAATCTGAACTTCAACCCCCGAGATTCTTTGCTCCAGCCAGCACTTTCATTTTGAAGCTGGCATGACTGCTGAGTGGTTTTGAATAACAGCAGCAGATTTCAACTTAACCCACGACACAAGCACAGGCAGTTAAAGCCCTAAGTGGGCTGGGCACACACAGCAGCCTTGGAAGTGCTTGTTGCATGTGCCATCTCTGATTTTCCACTGTATTTCTTTATTTGGCTGCATTCTGCCATCTCCATTCAAACAGAAAACCTGGCAGGGCAGGAAATGACAGCCAACAGAAATGGAGCTAAAGTAGAAAGCCTTTTTTAAGAGTAGGCTACAGTATTTTGCACCTATTTCCAGATCAGGCATTCAAAATCCAGAGAATTCAGAGTTGAAGTTATGCTTTAAATAAATTCAAACCTGTTGAAGTGTAAGTTCAAACCTGTGTTGAAGCATACAAATGGCCTTAATTCTGCCCTGCAGTGACATGTAACCATAGGACTGTGATTAAAATGGTTTAGTACTTGTGCTCCTAGACCCTGATAAAATACAGTATTTCTTTATATCCTTTTGCTTTGCTTCTCCCCCAACAAACCTGTGCCCCAGATATCACCACTAGCACAAATTTTGCTGCCTACCAGGAAAAATGAAAGATATAGCTATAGCTATAGCTATGGATATGGATCTCACATGTCTTTCACATCTGCAATGGGAACCCCAAGCTGAGCCTTGTCCTGGAAATACCCTCCCAGCTGCCTCGAATCCACAACCACCCTTGCCCAAGTCTCTGGAGAGCTCAACTTAAGTGTTCACCAAGTGAGCTTTTCCTCCCGCTGAGGAGAAGGGAAGGGCTTTCCTCACACCTTTTATACCACTGTAATCAACACTTGTATCTATTTTACAAGCCCATTAAAACCTTGGGCTTAAAGTGCAGAGGAAATAAAAGTGAAACAAAGAAAAATCATCTGGATAAACAATTATGGCTTTTTGTCAAGGACCCAGAAGCTAATGGAGTCCAGATCTGTTCCACATTCACATTTACATGCAAAGTTGTAGTTACTGAGCTAGAAAAAGGCACGTTAGCATCAAGAGTCAGTTCTACCCTCAGCCACTCCATGGAGGTCTCCCTCAGCTACTCCATGGAGGGCTCCCAAGGTAAAAGAGGGCAAAGTTTGTCCCCAGATACTTGCAAATCGTTTGGCCTAGATGCATATGAAAAGTGGCTGTCCTATGCTTCAGTCCAGTCTGAAACAACTCTCTAGGATTTGTATTTACTTAACAGTGTGGGTGGCCTGAATTGTCAGGATATGTTTAAATATTTGGCACTAAATCACAGCTGTCCACTTATTTGCACTTCTGCTGCCGGGCAGCAGGAACACCCCTGGAATTAGTCAGCATCAGACACATTAATGAGCTAACAAATATATTAAAGTTTACAGTTTAGCCTTCTTTTGTTCACATAAATACACACCCCTTCTCCACTTCTTTCCCAGAGCAGCATATCTCTTCAAACATGTTGATGTTCTAAACTTTATTTGTCCTTTGGTAGTAAGCTTGCAAAGTTTCCTGTTGCATGTAAAGGCATCTTGTCCCCACTAGGTTTTCTGTGCATAACACATGAACCTAAAGAATCACAGAATCACTTCCCTTGAAAAAGACCTTGAAGATTATCCTGTCCAACCATTGTCTAACTCTACCAAGTCTGGAGCTAAACTGTGTCCCCCAGCACCACACCTCTACAGCTTTGAAATACCTCCAAGGATGGGGATTCAATCACCCTCCTTGGGAGCCTATTCCAGTGTTTGAGAACTCTCTAAACGAAGACATTTCTTCTAATATCCAATCTAAACCCCACCCCCTTGGTGCAACCTGAGGCCATTTCCTCTTGTTCCGTTATTTCCCCAATGCCCACCTCACTACAACCTCCTTTTAGGCAGCTGTAGAGAGTAAGAAGGTCTCCCCTTCAGCCACCTTCTCTCCTGTCTAAAAAAACTGCAGTTCCCTTAGCTGCTCCTCACAACATTTGTTCTCCAGCCCCTACACCAGGTTCATTGCCCTTCTCTGGACACACTCCAGGACCTCAGTGTCCTCCTTGTAGTGAGGGGCCCAAAACCAAAGATGGTACTCAATGTGTAGCCTCTCCAGTGCTGAATACAGGGGGACAATTACTGCACAGACCTGCTGCTCACACTGTTGCTGATCCAAGACAGGATGCTGTTTGCCTTCTTGACCACCTGGGCACACACTGTCTCATACCCAGCCAAGGCAGAGAGTCATTGTGCAAGGGCAAACAGTCCAGCCTCAAAGAAGTTCTTCTTCCTAAGCCAAAAGCCATCCTCTGGATGTGAACATCCCAAGTAAATATGGAACCCGTAACAATCACAAATGAAGACCTTTGCATATGAAAATATCTATGAAGTCCAGGCTACAAGTCACATTGGCTGGAGGCAAATGCATTGCACCTTTGCTGTGCAGTAAGCAGGCAAACTGCTGCGCAGAAGGAAGGGTAATTTTGTTCTCTGTGTTAACACTCCCACGTCTCATCATCGCACTTCACCACCAGTAACCTTTCAGACATCACAGGCAGAGCAGAGGCCATTATTTAAGGACTCATTGACAAACTTGCTTCTGGTATGGGAGGACCACAGTGATTCTGCAATGACTTCAGTGCCTAAAGGATGCTCATTACAAATCCTAATTGTTTTTATTAAAAACAACACTAGAGACTGTGCAAGGGTAATGCTCTAGAATGGAATCAGTGGGGGCTATTTGTGTATGTGTGCAAGTAAAATGGGTTTTCATCCAAAAGAAAGAAAAAAGAGGGGGTCTTACTTGCTGACATGGAAGTCTCTTGTGGGAATACATCACTTTTGTAATTAAATTTTCATCTGGAAGATTTTTCAGGTCGAAAAAGGAATTTCTGGTCAAAACACATAGCAGGGAGGAGCACACAGGAAACACATCACAGCTGAGCCTCTCACATCCCAAGCACTCGGCTTAATTACGGAGGCAACATCTCGGCTGACGTATGGCTGCTCTTCACCTGGTCTTGCTCAGTTTTTGGCTGTACTCCTCCAGCACTGTTTCCCAGTTCTCCCTCTGGCCCTTCCCAGGAGCAGAAGGCTGATGTGCTGGAAAGCAGCTCTACAGAGAAGGAGCTGGGAGTGCTGGTGGACAAGCTCACCATGAGCCAGCAATGTGCTCCTGTGGCCAAAAAGGCTGATGGTGTCTCGAGGTGAATTAAGAAGAGCATGACCAGTAAGTCCTCCACCTCTACTCTGCCCTACTGAGGCTACATCTGGAGTATTGTGTCCAGCTACAGAAAGACAGAATCACAATGTTAGGGGTTGGAAGGGACCTCCAGAGATCATTGAGTCCAACCCCCCCGCCAAAGCAGGATCTCCTATGGAAGGCTGCAAAGGAACACCTCCAGGTGGGTTTTGAAAGTCTTCAGAGAAGGAGACTCCACAACCTCTCTGTGCAGCCTTTTCCAGTGCTCTTACACCCTCACTTGTAAGGTGTGTCCTCATGTTGAGGTGGAACCTCCTGTGTTCTAGCTTGTACACCTTGTTCCTTGTCCTATCACTGGGCACCACTGAAAAGAGACCATTGCCTTCCTCTTGATACCTACCCCTCAGATACTTATAGTCATTGAGAAGATCCCCTCTTAGCATTCTCCTCTCAAGGCTGAATAGCCCCAGGTATTTCAGTTTCTCTTCATAGGAGAGATGTTCAGGTTTCACAATCATCTTTGTAGTTCTGGGATCCCTAATATAAGGAGAGGGAACTACTGGAAGGAGTCCAGCAGAGGCTACAAAAATGCTCAGGGGACTGGAGCATCTCTCTGAGGAGGAAAGTCTGAGGAAGCTGGGGCTATTTAGCCTGGAGAAGAGCAGCATAAGAGGGGACCTTCTCATTGCCTATCAATATCTGGAAGTCATAGAGCAAGAGAATGAGGTCAGCAACAGGACAAAGGGCAAGGGGCACAAACCCAGGAATCTTCACCTAAACATGAAGAAAAACCTTGCTATGAGGGTGTGGGAGCAATGAACAGGCTGCCCAGAGAGGCTGTAGAGTCTCCTGTTCTGGAGAGATTCCAAACTTGCCTGGACATTGTGATCCTGGGCAACATTGTGGGTGGCCCTGCTTTAGCGGGGTGGGACTAGATGATGTTCAGAGGTCCCTTCCAACCTTCACCATGCTGGGATTTTGTTAGCTGCCCACTTTGCAAGTGTATTTGCCAGAAAGCGTCCCAGAGAGGGTGATTGCTTCCAGCCAGAGGAGTAATCCCACCAGTAGCAGCCATTCTCACCCACGCAACAGGATCTGGGAGAGGATGTCTGGCCATATCTGCCTTCCCTTCCATGCACAGGAAAGCATTATATCAGTAGAAAGCACCTTGAGTAAGGATGTAAATGTATCACCCCCCAGGTGGCTGCATGTCTTTATCTGCAGCAGTACAAGCAATGGAGAGAATGGTGATGGATCCTGATTTGTCACAACATCTCAGCTCCTTTTTGCCACCATAATGGCACACCAGAGCTGCAAATCTGGTTAACCAGACAGTTTGTGACACTTTTGTGTCCCCAGAGTAGTACAGAGTAGCTCGAAGGGGTTGGTGAGCCCCTCCATGAAGTCCTCTGCATTGCATACCTCAGCCAAGCTTTTGCAACAGAGATGGGGACCGAGACTCGTTCTCTCTTCACCTTCAGGAGGGTAATTCAGAAGTGGTTCAGCTTGGCTACAGCAGTCCAGTGAGTTTGAAACATTCTTAGGAGGGATCAAAAGTCTGCCTCTCCCCACTGCCAGCCATACCAGATTCCTCAAAGAAAAGCAGAACAGTCAAGCACAGATCCAAAGCCTCACCAGGATGTAACAAAGCTTTGTTTTTCCCACTGCTTGCAGAACCGACCCAACCTCCTCAAATGTTCCCAGCATAGTTGAATCGTGAGTCAGAGACCACAGTGGAGATACTTGCCTAGCTTCACAAAGTTTAAGTACCTCCTGCCAAATAGTAATTGCTGATTTTTTGCTCTGTCACTCAGGAGTCCTGTTTCCACCACCCCAACCATGCAAAATAGACCTGATTCATTCAGGAAATGAGGATTTGGGGTTTTTTTCTCAGATGCTTACCTGTAGCATCTCCACCTTTTTATGGTCCCTTTCATGCAGAGTGCTGTTAACAACCAGGGTGGGGACTTGCAGGTATTGAAAGCTCATGTATCTGTACCCACAATGGAAGCAATGAAGACAGAGGATGGAAAGAACAGTAGCAATAATGAAAAGCCAGGCCAGGAAAAACTTCATTATTACAGGCAAGGTCAAACATTTAAAAGAAATAAAGACCAAGCTTTCCACAGACCGGACTAGCCCTTCACATCCTAAGATTCAGAGTCAATGTCTGTGATGGACCATCCTACCCTTCACTGGGCCACCACTGATGCAGTAAACCTTGGCAAAAGGGAGCAGCCAGGAGCAGGAAGCATCGACCACATAATTCATCACAGCTAAAGCCACTGCCTGTCACAAGCTTGCATTCAAAGGGCAAAAGAAGTTCTGACTGCTCTTCCTTCTGCAGCAGCAACAGGGCTGCAGCACTGAGCAGGGCTCCAGTTTCTCCTCTCCATCATCCAAACAATTCACACAGTCATGAATGGTAGAAACTTTTTTCCTCTTAACTAGCATTTTCTCTTAACTAGCATTTTCTCTTTCTTTCCTCTTAACATCGCCTCTTCTTCTGTTGAAAGCCAAGATTCTCACATGATCTCAGCACTCTGCCAGAGACATACCAGGGCTTCAAGGAACTCCCCCAAGTATTGGAGTGCAAGGCTTGAGCTGCAGTGAGGAAGGCTGGCAGCATTGCTGTGCACCTCCATGCTCCAGATGTTGCTTGAGCTGTGGAGCCACGTCAGGAGGACTGTGATGGGTTTAAGAGCCATAGGGAAGAAAAGTCCTCCAGGGACTAGATAGCCCAGGAAGTGGACACTGGAAAAATGTAATCTTTTGTATCTCCCCATTATAAATGGACAGCACAGGCTCTTCTTCCCCTTTTCCTCCCTTTCTTCTCCCAGCACGCACAGGCTCTTATCTCTGGTTTGTAGGGGAGTGGGGCCTGGGGCAGGCAAGCTGATTTTCTAGCTGCAGCCTGGGGGGCAGGGGGTTAGGCCTTGGGGCATTGAGGCCTGGGCTTTTGGCCTGGTTTGAGGGGAGGTTGTGGAAAGCTTTGGCTTAATGAGCTTCTGTGGTAAGCCCAGATTGGAGAACTGGGCCCAGGTTGACTATGGATTTGTGTATTTGGTATGGTTTTCTACTGCTGTATATAGTTGTGAGTAGTGCTTCCATTTACATGTCCAATTCTTCTTTCACACAATTCTTTCTGGTCCTGTGTGGAAGGTTTTCCTTTTTCTCCTCTGGGGAGGGGTAAAAGAGACTGTGTCTGCTCTCTAGAACCACGACAAGGACTCTGATGACCAGGCACTGAAAAAAACCCAAAACCTCAGCCACAACCAAACCCTCCCACATTGCATAAGGCCAAGGTCACATGTGTACATGTGTGTCTTGTGTGCTTGCTTAAGTTTTCCCTTTTTTCCACCACTAATATACTGAACATTTCTTTAGAAGATTCATGGTCCTGCTTATACCAAGAAATCAGCCCCAGTATCTTCTCTGTTGCGTCGATGGCAGTGCAGCGAGCAACCTGCTGCCATCCATCTCTCTTCTCTGGGATTTGGGACAGCTGGGCTGGAGGGCTGGCAAGACAGAATAATTAAATCATTTTGGTGGAAATAGACCTTTCAGATCATCAAGTCCAACCATTAACCTAGCACTGCCAGGTCACCACTAAACCATGTCCTTCAGCACCATACCTACACTGCTTTTGAACTCATCCAGGGTTGGATGTTTCAGGGCATGACAGCCCTTTTGGGGAAGAAGTTGTTCCTCATGTCTAAGAAAAAGACTTGTGTTCTAGACCCTTCACCAGCTTTGTCACCCTTCTCTGGACATGCTCCAGCACTTCAATGTCCTTCTTGTACTGAGGACCCCAAAACTGAACACAGTATTCAAGGTGTGGCCTCACCAGTGCTGAGTACAGGAGCATGATCACTTTCCTGCTCCTGCAGGCCACACTACTCCTGATCCAGGACTGGATGCTTTTGGCCTTCTTGACTTGTCCACCTGGGCACATGCTGGTTCATGTTCAGATGGCTGTCAATCAGCACCCCTAGGACCTTTACTGCTGGGCAGCTTTTCAGCCACCCTACCCTAAGTCCATGGGGTTGGTGTGCAGGACCCAGCACTTGGCCTTGTTGAACCTCATACCATTGTCCTCAGCCCACTGATCCAGACTGGGCAGTTTGGGGGCTCTGAGGTGCACAAGAAGAGAGATCATTTTGTGCACTGCTAATTTCTTCAGGAGCTCTGACTTCCACCTCTTTAGCAGGTGCCACTTGGAGCTTGACAGTGGGACATGGAGGCAGGAAGAAAACTTCAAGCAAGATTTACTCCCTTCTTTATTAAGTAATGTTTGCCTCCCACCTCCTCCCCCCCCAAAAAATAGAGTGCAAAGACAGGTAGGTAGATATGTTTGAATTGACTTCACTTAACAAGTGCAAGCATCACATTCCAACATCTCTTTGCTTTTAGGAGTCTTTGGCTGAAGTTATGTCTGAACCCTAGACAGCAAGCCAGGAGCCCTAGGATGTTCTTCCCAGCTCTGCCTCAGGCTTGAAATTTCAGGACTGTGGTGTCTTGCTGACAAACCTGAGCCATGCTAAACTGAAGATAAAATACCAATGATACTTTTAAACTTCCCATCCTACCCTGAACACATATTGCTCTGAGCTGTGCACATGTACTGACCTCTCCCAGCTTGGTCCCAGAGACAAGGTGATACACAGCCCAGACCTGCACACCTGGAATGCCCCACAGGCTTTTGTCTAGCATGGAGCTACACACTGGAGGTATGCAAAAGAGACGGGGGGAAGACTGTTGCAATGTGCAGCAAATACAGATCCTAACATGGATCTTGGGATCCTGAACCAATACAGATCCTAAGGTGTTTCAGATCAACCATGAAGGGCTTTCCAGTGCCTTTACTCAGCTGAAAACCCATTAAAGATACTACAACCAGTAGTATCACAGCAAGAGGAATGGATTTTAGTCCCAGTTCATGTGTCAAACCCTGAGCTGAACACTGAACTGATCCATAGAAATTATTCATCCATCAGCAAAGCCATGGAGGGATGGGATTCCTAACATCACCTGTGAGGAATAACATGTGTTTATTAAAAGCCACCTACACCAGTTAGAGCTATTGATGGGAGACAGTCTGAAATAGCAGGGAAATGGGGCTATCATAAAGTTAGAGTGAGAGGCCTCAAAGGTCTTTTCCTCACATAGTTCCAAGCTAATCAGGCTTGGAAGGAGAGCTGGGCTTGCAATGATGTCTCCTGAAAGCAGCTGCATGAGTCCACTGTTATCTGAGATAAAAGAAAAACCTTGTGGTAGGGCCACAGTAGGAGTGCAGAAGGATGCAACAAGCTTTGGACAACAAGCTTTGGAAAGCATCTCTAGAGGCTGAGCCAACCTGTGCTGGCTCCACAAATATTTAACACATGCCCTTCTTTAAAAAGAGCATTTTAAAGACATTTTGGTTGCAAGCTGAATGCAAGCACATTCTTCACCTCTGCATCCTCAGAGGCAGCACAAACAGATCAAGCTATTTAAGGGGCATGAATGTGCCCTGGTAGAACCTCAGCCTAATGTCTGGGCTTGTTTCTTAAGCCGGAAAGGGAGGCAGTGGCTGCAAACTCATGCATATTCACCTGGAAAGCCTCTAATGCTGTTTGTTGGAGTAGTGGCTGCCATTGGGATCACACTGGAGTCCTCTCCCTGATGCTGTGAGGCCACTGAACCATTGGCTGGTTTGGGAGATAGTCAGCTGTTAATTTAGCAGCACAGACTCCTTGCATTACAAAATCTGGAAGAGAGATGGAAGATGAAACCAGAGAAGCTGCAAACAAGGGCTAGCAGCCTCCCACAGCAGAGCAGGACAGGCTGCTCAGTGGGAGGACTTCCACAGCTTGGGAGAGGATGGATTTTCAGTGCTGGGTGATCAGAACACCTACAAGAGCCCAAATATTTTCACAGTGTGCAGCAAACTACTGGCTCTGGACACATGCACTTCTAGCATCCTGACATGAGGACTTTGGAGGCCTAAATGAGAAGATGAATCTCTCTCCTGCCCCTAACTCACAGAAGGGGAGATAACAGCAAATATTCCCCTTCCAACCCACTGCTGACAACTCCATCCCCAGAAACGTGCCAGGCTGTTCTGCCCTTACAAATGGGGCTTGGCACAGCAGCCTCCTCAGTCAAAGAAAGGTTTGTATCAGGGGGTAAAGGTCAAACTGTATCTCTCTCTGAACGCACCTTTGTTAGTTTTGGCTGCACCCTTTCAGGTATCACCTACGTCCCCAGGCAAACACGTTCCTAACCCCAATACTCCAAGCCTTCTTTCTCCTGGCAACTATATGCACACCAATTGCATCCACAACACCATGAGCAGCCAAGGAGGGAGAGCCCCGGGACTAATGCAGCTGCAGGGAGTGGAGGAAGGAGCTGGAAGCAGATTCTCAGTCTGGTTTGGCGTTGCTGGAAACAAGAGTGGAAAGCTGGCACTGACACCCAGCCGCCCCAACAAACATTGCATTCATTCACAGAGCTACAGAGCAAATGATCTGTCAGTTGTTCATCTGGAGAACAGGTTTCTCCAGCCTGGATTAAATGATTGTATTGCTGCAGCCATGTGCTTCTTGCTGCTTTTTGAGATAAAGGAAGTCAGAAGAAAGTACCAGAGAGAGAGGCCTGACCCTGCAATCAACCACCTTTCTGTTTGGAGGAGGTTTGGACCAGCACAGAGCACAGGGGATGTGGCACAAGTGCTTCTAAAAAGCAGCATTTCGGGTTTGATATCATGGATGGAAGAAAACAGCTCATTTGAGTACAGGAGGTGTGTACTTTGTCCGATGTTACTGCCTCCAGATGTGCACCAGATTGGCTATTTCTGAGTCTTCTACTCCTCATTCCCACAAAGATGAAGGCAGGGTGAGTGCACTCGGAGGTTTAACAGCACATGTGCAGCAGCAGCAGTGACAGACTCCACCAAAGCCTGTGCCCTGCCTCTGCAAAACCCCTGTGGAGTGACTCCCTTAGGATATAATTACAGCTGACTTCATTCCATGCCATGAGCAATTGTCTGGCTATAGACATGAGTGTAAGCACACAAGGCAAAAAAAACTAAAAATAAATGAGAAAGTGCAAAACACTCTTACAACCCAAGCCCAGCAAGGGCATCAAGTGTTCCTCCTTATAGGACAAGGTGACCTCACTACCACTGGCATCCCAGCCAGCTTCCCTGTATCAGTTTTCACAGAATTGTAGAATTGTTTTGGTTGGAAAAGACCTCTGAGGTCATTGAGTCCAACCATTGACCTAACACCACCATGGCCAGTAAACCATGTCCTGAAGTGCCATGGTCACATGTTTCTTAAACACCCCTAGGGATGGTGACTCCACCACCTCCCTGGGCAACCTATTCCAATGCCTGACCACTCTTTCCCTATCCTAATATCCAATCTAAACCTCCTCTGGCACAATTTCAGGCCACTTCCTGTCATCCTATCACCTGATTCTTGGAAGAAGAGACCAACCCCCACCTCACTACAGCCTCCTTTCAGGGAGTTGTAGAGAACAATGAGGTCTCCTCTCAGCTTCCTCTTTTCCAGACTAAGCAACTCCAGTTCCCCTTGCTGTTACTCAGAAAACTTGTGCTCTAGGCCCTTCACCAGCTTTGTTGCCCTTCTCTGGATATTCTCCAGCACTTCACTGTCCTTCTTGTATTGAGAGGCTGCAACTGAACACAGTATTCAAGGTGCAGCCTCACCAGTGCCTAGTACAGGGGCATGATTACTCCCCTGCTCCTGCTGGTCACACTATTCCTGGTACAGACTAGGATGCTGTTTGCCTTCTTGGCCACATGAGCACATTGCTGGCTCATGTTCAGATGGCTGTCAACCAATACCCCCAGGTTCTTTTCCCCTGGGCAACTTTCCAGCCACTCAGCCTAAAGCCTGTAGTGTTGCATGGGGTTGGTGTGACCCGAGTGCAGAACCCAGCACTTTTCTGAAAGGCAGAAAAGTTGTCACCAGCTTATCAGACTCAAAACACAACATCGCGCCGAACCCAACTTCCCTGGCAGCACCCCTCCAGAGCCCTCTAAGGGAACATGCAGATGTCCAAAGAGATGACACAGCAACTTTAGGACTCTCTCAGACCTCAGAGGGCCCTAAACTCTTGCACCAGGAAGCATACAGCACATTTCTCACTCCATGGCCTCTGGCAGAAGCTCACTTCATGGACATGTCTCAGAAGAGGGCACATGTGTGTTGAAGGTAGTGAAGGGTGCAGTGTTGTATCCTGTGCTGCATCACCAGCAGCATAGGCAGCAGGTTGAGGGAGGGGATTCTGCCCCTCTGCTCCACTCTGCTGAGACCCCATCTGCAGAGCTGGATCCAGCTCTGGATTCTTCAGCACAGGAGTCTATGGACCTGTTGGAGCAGGACCAGAGGAGGCCACAACAGCGATGTGAGGGCTGGAAGCCCTCTGCTGTAAGAACAGGATGGGAGAACTGGGGTTGTTCAGCATGGAGAAGAGAAGGCTCTGGGGAGACCTTATTGTGGCCTTTCAGTATTTAAAGGGGCCTGTAAGAAAGATGGGCATAGCCTTTTTAGCAGGGCTTGGTGTGACAGGACAAGGGGTGATGGTTTTAAACTAAACAAGGGGAAATTCAGACTAAATAGAAGGAAGACATTTTTTACACTGAGGCTGGTGCAACACTGACCCTGCTTGCCCAGGGAGGTGGAAGATGCCACATCTTTGTAAACATTCCAGGTCAGGTTTTTTGGGGCTCTGAGCAAACTGCTCTGGTTGAAGAGGGACATGATGAGGGACGTGGTCACCCTTTTCAGAGTGCTCGAGGCGACATCCCAGAGGCAGTATCACTAAGGGCTGAGTGCTAGATCAAAACTAGTCTGAGTTTTCTGACAACAGGCAGGCAGAGGTTTCAAGTGCACAGCCTGAGACAGGACCCAGTAGCAAAGCACATGAAAACTGATGTGGCACCGAGGCGGCATTGCTCTTTCACAGCATGGGCCCAGGGACCACCAGCAATCCAGAGTGCTGGCCAACAAGGTGGGCAAACAGGGAGTGGCATGTGAGGAAGGGCATGGCATGGCAGTTTGCACAGGCTGGGCAAGCAGGCAGGGTGAAATCTCTCTCCCAGAGCAAAGGTAAGGCAGCACATTCAGCAGGAGTGAGGAAGCTTAACCATGGAGGAAAAATAGCATGGCAAGCTGTAGGCAATCAAGAACACTCCTGCAGACCTCAAAGACAACTTCCTGAGCCAGGAAATGGACAGCCCTACCTGAGGGAATGCAGTATTGGACCTGAGGGTCACCAATGCAAGTGATCTCATCAGTGGTGTCAAGACTGGGGGCAGCTCGATATGCAATGAACATGCACATGTGGAGTTTGGAGTCCTAAGGGATATGGAGCAGAAGGAAGGAGCAGAATCAGGACTCTCAATTTTAGGAAGGCAAAATTCCAGCTCCTTAGGAAGTTAGTCAATAGGACCCCATGGAAAGGGATCCTCAAGGACAAGGGAGCAGAGCAGAGCTGGCAGACCTTTAGGGACACTATCCTTAGAGTGCAAGACCTCTCAGGCCCCAGATGTGAGAAATCAGGCAAGGAAGGGAAGAGACTGGCATGGCTGAATAGAAACCTGCTGGTCAAAATAAAGAGCAAGAGAGAACTTCACAGACAGTGGTAGCAGAGATAGGTAACCTGGGAGGAGTATAGGAACATTGCCTGGTTGTGTAGGGATGAGGTCAGGAAAGCCAAGGCACAGTTGGAGCTGAACTTGGCAAGGGATGCAAAGAACACCAAGAAAGGCCTCTACAGGTACATTAACTAGCAAAGAAAGGTTAAAGAAAGTGTTCCCCCACTGAGAAAGCTGGTGTCAGCAGACGAGCAGAAAACTGAGGTACTCAGAAATGTTTTTGCCTCAGTCTTCACTGGCAATCTTCCTCTGTCCCTCTCTTGAGTCAGTGGAAGTCTCTCCCAACGTAAGGGAAGACCAAGTTCAGAACCACCTGAGTAACCTCAAAATACATAAATCTATGGGACCTGAGAAGATGCATCCCAGAGTCCTGAAGAAATTGGCTGATGAAGTTGCAAAGCCACTCTCCATAATATTTGAGAAGTCCTGACAGTCAGGTGAAGTCCTGGGTGACTGGAAGAAGGGAAACATTACACCCATCTATAAAAAGGGTAAAAAAGAGGACCCTGGAAAATATTGACCTCACAGTCTCACCTCTATGCCTGGAAAGATCATGGAACAGATCCTGCTGGAAGCTATACTGGAACACATGAAGGACAGGGTGGTGATTTGAGTGGTGAAGCATAGCTTCACCAAGGGCAAGTCCTGCCTGACTGAGAGCAGCCCTGCAGAAAAAGACTTGAGGGTGCTGGTGGATGAGAAGCTGGACATGACCCAACAGTGTGTGCATGCAGCCCAGAAAGCAAATCACATCCTGGGCTGCATCAAAAGAAGCATGGACAGCATGTTGAGAGAGGGGATTCTGACACTTTGCTCTGCTCTGGTAAGATCTCACCTGGAGTACTGTGTCCATCTCTGGTGCCCTCAACACAGGAAAGACATGGACCTGCTGGAGCAGGTCCAGAGGAGGGCCATGAAAATGATCAGGGGGCTGGAACACCTTCCTTATTGAGGACAAGCTGAGGGAGCTGGGTTTGTTCAGCCTGGAGAAAAGAAGGCTTTCAGGAAGCCTAATAGCAGCCTTCCAGTACCTGAAAGGGCCTACAAGAAGTCCAGAGAGGGACTGCTTACAAAGGTCTGTAGTGATGGGACAAGGGGCAATGGCTTTAAATCAGATAAGAATAGATTTAGACTGGATGTTAGGATCAAGTTCTTTACCGTGAGGGTGGTGGAACACTGGAACAGGTTGCCCAGGGAGGCAGTTGAGGCCCCATCTGTGGAGATATTGAAGGCCAGGCTTGACAAAGTTCTGAGCAACCAGATCTAGTGGTGGATGTCCCTGCTCACTGCAGGGGGGTTGGAGTAGATGACCTTTGGAGGTCCCTTCCAACCCAAATTATTCTATGATTCTATGGTTTAGTGGGGACCTGGTAGTGCTGGGTTAATGGTTGGACTTGACAGTCTGAAAAGACTCTTCCAACCAAAACAATTCTGAATGGCTGTGAAAACACTCAGGATTTGTCCAGCTGGGATGGCTCCCAGTCAGGCATTTCTGTTTGTCACTCACAGACAAGCCTTTAAAAATACATCCCAGTGCACGTAGGGATGCACTCCAGGATACGCTCACATCCATAAACAGATGAGCTAGGAGGTGGCTTTGAGCTGAACTGACTCAGCCTCCCAGTTACAGGAACAAAATTAGCAATCACTCATAAACGTCTTATGTCTTCAGCAGGGCTAGATGGCACTGTAAGTTAGTGAATGCACAAGCCCTTTGCCTCAGGAGATTGCACTTTGGCATTATGAACAGTGGAAAACCAAGAAAGCTGGTGCTCCCTAGGGTATATTTTTCCAGAGCTGGCCGAGTAATTCACACCAACAGCCTGATGCAACACATTTTCTAGGTGCCTAGTTAGCAGCAGTGTCATTCTCTGGAATTTACTTAGTTTTTTTAGCAAATAATTCTTGGCTCACAAGCACTTAAACATATGTTTTTCCCCAATACTTGGCCCACATTTCCCCTGCTTTAATTTATCCCATTTCTCCTCATTAACTTATGCCCCCCACCCCCGTTGTTCCCATGCTGGATCCCTCTACCTCTCCCAGGAGAACAGTGATGAAATGACATTCACCTCCCAGACCTCCTGGCACATCACAGGATCAGCTTGTTGAGGCAGAGAGCCCTTTGGCTCTGAGCCCTTGAATTACTTAAGGATGCACAGCCTGAAACAGAGCAAGGCAAAGTTGTGGAGGGAGGTGAAGACTGGCCTTGTAGCTTGTCCTGGCCTTATTCAGGTCAGAGTATTCAGGCCCCACAGCCCAGGGCTTCTGCCTGAGCTGGTTATGAGATGAACAAGTAAGGATCTGCCCTAGTCTCACACCTAGACCTTCCAGAGCTTCTGCACCCAGCAAGCACGCTGCGGCTCCTGGCACTGTGCCACTGCAAGAGAGCAGTATCCATGTGTCTGGGGAGGGGAGCAGGGGGACATGCTGTACTGCTGCAGCACGTCTGCCTCTCAGCCTGAGGAGAAGGTGGCCACTCATTTATCCATCACATCTAAGTACTTGGGGAGATCTAGGCTGGACATTGAATGAAAATTCTCTGCTCACAGTTTTCAAACATCAGAACAGGCTCCCCGGGGAGGTGGTTGAATCCCCATCCCTGGAGGTGCTTAGAAGATTAAGAGATGTGGTACTGAGGGACATGGTTTAGCCCCAGACTTAGTATACTGAGTTAGATAATGGTTGGACTCAATGATGTTAACAGTCATTTCTAACCAAAAGGATTCTGTGTTTCTGTGAGTATCTCTCTAAACATTTAACAAGGGGAGCAGCCCCCTGGGGTGGGGTGGGGGAGCAGAAGGGCAACACAAAAAATCTTTAGCAACAAACTCCAAACTTTTCCCAGCAGACAATCCCATCAGCTTCCCAAGAGCCTGGGTCATTCAAGCCTGTGAAACTGCCTTCCTGTTCCTCAAGTAACAGATTAGCCACATACATTTGCAATGTCAGTGACTCTGCCAAAGAGCTGAGCAGTGGGGCAGGACGAGGAGAATGGCTGTATGAGAAGAACAGGCAAGAGGAGGGGAGAGGAGAAAGGAAGTGTTTGTTCCTCTTCTCACATACCCCTTCAGTTTTCAACAGCATTTGCATGTGCAAGCTGCCCAACAGCTGCATCATGTGCTGAACATCATGTTCAGAAATTGTCTGAAATTCTAGACAATTTCATGTGGCTAGAAATTCAGGCATGATCTAGACACTTGGACAACCCTGCCTCTCTTCTTGCACCCCCAGGCTGGTAGGAGTATCCCCCAGCACCCAAAACACCTACAGCTTCTCTGAAGTTGGGACCAAAAACTTCCCTAAATACACAGGATGTTTGGCAGCAGAGGAAAAGCCTCTTGCTTGAGCTCCCATCTTCTGAGTAACTGACAAAGGCTCAAAGTATCAGTCAGAGGGGAAAACAAACAGGCAAAATGTCCCCAGAAATCCTGCTCCCGATTAACACGTGATGCACTGCAAACTTTCATCGTTATTCTAATAAAACACATGAAAAAAAGAATCACTGCTGTTAGAGCAGCAGTGCATGGAGCCTGCGAGCAGGTCAGACTGCTCCTCTGTGCTGGACACACTCATGTCAAACTGTTCTTGTCCTGACACACCTCCAGCTACAAATAACCCGGCAGGTAACAAAGAGCAAGATTCAAAGCTAAAGCACCCGAGGGATCCAGTAACAGGAGACATTAAAGAACAAATCAGGCTGTTTCAGGTCATCTGATGTGTGCACACATTCACAGACACTCAGTCTGTCCTCTGTAGCTTGGGGAAATGCTAAATGAGCGACATGGCCTGGAGAAACTCTAAAGAAGGGAGAAGCAGGCAAGTGCCTGGCAGGGGGAAACAGATGAGGGAGTTTTTCAGACGGGCCTCGTTGCTGCAGTCAGAGTCAGGGGCAAATGTTGGTTGTGCCAGTCCTGGTAATGAATAACAGATCCAAACCCTTATTAACCTTTGTAAAACATGTTGATTCTGCCAGTATGTCCATCATTAAATGATCTGTCACATGTTAGCACTGTGGTACTCGCCTCAGCAGTCCCAGAGAAAGGCAGAAAACACAGCAGGTGGGTCACAGCAACCCATATGCCAGCCAAGAGGATATACCATTTCAAAGGATGATCTTTCCCTCCTGTGACATACATCTTTGGGAGCTGCACTGAAAAAAAGATTACAAGCACCACTTTCAAGACAGGAACCTCATTATAACATGAAATACTGAAGAAACCTCCGCAATATTCTAGTTTTCCTTCTGAAGAAGAAGTGCGCATGAGGGTAGACATGAGCATCTGCTCTGCTTTCACAGCCACCTAGAATCATATAAGAGTTTTGGTTGAAAGAGACCTCTAAGACCATCGAGTCAAACCCTTAACCCAGCACTACTAGGTCACCACTAAACCATATCTTCCAGTACCACATCTACATGGCTTTTCAATTCCTTCAGGTATGGGAACCCCACGACTTCCCTGGGCAGCCTGTTTCAGGGCTTGACAGCCCTTTTGGGGAAGAAATTCTGGCTAATGTCCAACCTAAACTTCCCCTGGCACAATCTGAGGTTGTTTCCTCTTGACCTATTGCTCACTCCTTGGCAGAAGGGACCAACCTCCTTTCAGACAGTTGTAGAGAGCAAAAGGGTCTCCCTTTTTTTAATCCACACTAAACAACCCCAGTTCCTTCAGCTGCTCCTCACAGCACTTGTGCTCTAGACACCTCACCAGCTTCATTGCCTTTCTTTGGTCACGCTCCAGCACAGTCACCACCTAACCCGCCCAGCCAGAAACACAGGATGTCAGTGAAGCAGATCAGCCAGCTCCCAGACAGACACCAGCATGCTCCACAGGGGTTTTGTGCTCCACAGAAGCACTGTATTCTCCCTTAAGGAGAATGGGACATCAGAGAGACTTCCATCCACACCGTGAAGGCCTCTGTCGTTGCATACTGGGGTATGCATAAATTATCACCTATCATGTACTGAGCAAAACCAGAGGGCAAAGGATGGTGCAGCCTCTTCTCTGTGTCCATCTCATGTGTCAATGAATAATGAGAACAGAGCACTGAAAAATACACCCCACTGCTTCAGAAAGCCCCCCCCCAGAGAGTATCTTCAAGGGCATCAGAGGTTTTTTCCTGCTTCTTTCTGATCCTTTTTTTGTACTTTTGTCAAAGTTGACATCTTTTCCTCTTGCTGAACCAGCATTTCCTGACAGCAAACCATTGTCAGAAATTTTCCATCCAGCTCTCAAGTGGATTTCAACACTGAGTGCTTGTGCATGCTCAGGAGAAGAGGTTAATGTCAATCTCAGAATATTATCTACAGGATGTGCAAAAGGGTACCACCAGGGAGGAGCAACGCCTTGGTGTGCAGAAATTCAGGCACTGGCTGGTTTCTGTGCCTCAAAAGCAGGGTAAGATCTTCTCTACTTGCTCACATCTGTAATGGTGACCCTCTTTGTTGTGTTTACTGCCCAAGTGACCCATCACTTGGAAAAAATCCTTCCATGAGAAACACTGCCTTTCATGACGCAGCACATTTCCAAACCCCTGGGGATGTTTTGATGTTTCTAAACCAAACGTTTTAGAGAGTAGCAGTGCTCTCCCAGTTAATGGCAGCATAGACAGGCCTCAGAAGCTAACCAAGTGAGGCAGGAGCTTGTGGGAGGAGACAGTAATGAATGTGGCTTCTTAATCAACCCAGGCTGAGGGATGAAGGGATGGAAAGCAGCCCTGCTGAGAAGGATTTGGGGGTGCTGGGGGGTGAAAAGCTGGACACAAGCTGGCAATGTGCACTCAGCCCATGAGCCAATCAAATCCTGTGCTGCATCACCAGCAGCATGGGCAGCAGGTTGAGGGAGGGGATTCCACCCCTCTGCTCCACTCTGCTGAGACCCCATCTGCAGTGCTGGGTCCAGCTCTGGAGTCCTCAGCACAGGAGATACCTGTGGGAGCAGAGCCAGACAAAGCCACAAAGGTGATCAGAAGCCTGGAACCCCTCTGCTGTGAGAACAGGATGAGAGAGTTGGGGTTGTTCAGCCAGGAGAAGAGAAGGCTCTCTAGAGAGACCTTATTGTGGCTTTTCAGTACTAAAGGGGTCTATAAGAAAGCTGGGTATAGCCTTTTTAGCAGGGCCTGTTGTGGCAGGACAAGGGGTAATAGTTTTAAACTAAACAAGGGGAAATTTAGACTAAATAGAAGGAAGACGTTTTTTACACCGAGGCTGCAACACTGACCCAGGCTGCCCAGGTCTCTCCACATTTGAAGGACTCTTTACCCATCGGAATCTCTGCAGGGATGAAGACACACTGAAGTATAAGCACACACAAGTAACTTTAACAAGCTGGAAAAGAGGTTGAACCAGATGATCCTTGAGGTCCCTTCCAACATAGTATTCTATGAATCTAAGAAAAAACTTCTCTGCTGCCAGAGATCTAGCAGGCATAAGGAAGTCTAGGAATGGCAGGCCCTGAGTCTGCAGTGGCTGCTCTCCAGCATGCAAGGCTTTTTTGGGAGCAGAGAGGGAGATGGTGAAAACCAGCCCAGCCTCATTCAGAATTTACTCCTGCAGGGCACTCAAGCCAGAGATGCCTTCATATGTTTTTAAAGGCAGGCAAATGGCAAGCAAAGCATCTTTCCAGCACTCCTACTCAGAGACATCTCTAGCTGTTATCACCAGCTTAAGGGACAAAAAAACTTTGCCAGCAGGTGAAACTGGTTTACGACCAAGTTTGGGGGTGGGGGGGAGGATCGTGGAGGAGGGGGATAAGAAAAAGGAGGAGTTAATTCTTATTTGTCAACCCACCCACTGTCATCTGCCAGCAGCTCTGAGGGCAGGTGGGCAGGGGGGACAGTACATCCCAGTGACACATAAAGAGAGGATGCCTTTTCAGCATCAACTGCCTCCTGGAAAAGAGACAGAAGAATAAAAAAGCTTTGAAATGATAGAGTGAGCAGAGGAGTGGTGAAGGAGGAAAGGGAGGGGGTGTGGAAAGAGCTGGGCTTGCAGCTTCTGGCTGGGTAAGAGACTAATTCCCCCCTGCCTGACTCCATCTAATTACCCTGTTTCCTCTGAGCTGATTGGAAAGTGGCCTTGGTTCTGGAAAAGGCTGTAAGCATCTTACATGCATCTGTTCCACCTAATCCCCAATAACTAGTGCCTGTGTGTTGGGGGAGTGGAGGAGGTGGAGGACAAGCAAGGAAGTGCCAGGAAGGATTTCCCATGTGGTAGCGAGGAGGGCTGAGGATTTTCAGGGAGCTGATGCTGTTTCTCTTCTGCCCTTTTCACAATCTTTCCTCCTTCCCCTTGCAAGAAAAAAAAAATAACAATAACAAAACCAAAGAAAAGGGCAGAGATGGGATGAAGGAGATGTTTTGCTGAGCCTCACCACAGTTTGGATCTGTTTAAGCCACTTGTTTTCCCCTTGCCCTAATCCTGTATTATCCTTTAGGAATGATGTTCAATTCTTGAAGGAAAGGGGGTTAGGGGTTAGGAAGGGCATGGTTTGCCCAGGAATTTGGATTGTGCTTTTTAATGTGCAGCTCCAGGAAGGGGCAGAGGGACAATTCTGCAGCCATTGAGTAGCAAAGGCAGGCATGTTTTCAGCAAGCTCTTCCTAGCATGAGCTAATTCAGCGTGAGGAGAGCATGGGGATAAACAGCTCTCTTTGCCAGTAAAAAGATTGTCACGTCTGGAGCTGACACAAGTGATGAGGAGCCAGGAGCCACTGTTCTGTTTTGCTTGCACCGCCTCGTGGAACATGTTAGCGCTTTAACAGTGTTGCGAGACAAACGCACGCGGGAGGGTGTCCCAAATGCTCTTGCCCTCCCCCAGCATCAGCACAGGACAACAGGCTCAGCCCCACATCTTGCTCAACACCCTCAACTTTGCTCCAGCCCCTGGGAAAGGGAGGTTTTTGGCCTCCAGCACAAGCAGCTGGCCCTACTACTGTCACAGCTCCACATGACAGCCCCAGGGGACTCCCATCTAGGAGAGGGACTCACTGTGACCACTGCACGCCTTGCAGAGCACACCAACCTCCCCACCAAGCTCAGCCCACAGAGAGAAGGACTCGTTACTGAACTCTTTGATTTCAAAAAGGTTGGCTGCTCCCCTTTGGGGTATTTATTTCCAAGTGCATTCTGCATTTATCCTGCCCGTTTTCCACTGTTTTGCAGTGGGATTTTTGCAGTTGTAAGCACCTCCTGCCAAAGCCTCCCTGCTCATCTCTCAGCACACTATGTCAGAGGTGGTGACAAGTCCCATGTGCTGAGCTGCACCTGGGAAGTCCTTATCTTCATCCCAACAAAGATGCTGGAAGCACCCTGCAAAAGATCAGTGGTATACAAGCAATCCACACACTGCACTCATCCCATCCAGTAATGGTGGAAATAAACTAAGGGGAGGAAAGCTGAAGTCAAGCTGAGATGTTCCCCATTAGTGCCTCACACTTGCACACAGCCCTTAAGGATGAGCAAGGCAGAGATCAACATCTTTTCAATCTTTTCCAAGTTGTTTATTCTCTCATTTTGTGCCACCAAGCACCAGGAGACCTGCTGCCCACTGACTTTCATGAAGGATCAAGTCAGCCTGGGTAGGAAAACAAGTACAAGCAGAGAAGTCATCTCTCATCCTGGTGTGCTGGTTGCAAAACACTGAAGAGGTAAAGACCTGCAGGTCACCATGTGGTGTGATTTACACCTCCTCCCCATCCTCCCACCAAAGGAGGAAGCACTGCCACATCACCCTGGGAGGACCAGCAGCATCACTGCTTGCATTGTAGGGTGGAAACCCAGCTTTAGTGAACCATCCTCCTAACCCAATCAGCCAGCAGCAGATCTGGTGCCCAGAGTCCCACCAGCACACATGAGTGCATGTCAGGGAGCAAAATTCTCACTGGGAATGGATGTCTGCCCAGCACAGGGTGATGGGAGACGGGGAGAGCCCAGTTGCTTTCTGCCTCAGGTCTCGTGACTGGCTGGAAAAGTGAAGCGAAAGAACACAGGGGGAAGTTGCAAGGTCACACTTCGCTTGTAGCACTGCCCTGCTGGTTCACAGGCTTATCTTACCCTGCCCCATCACAGAATCCTGGCATGGTGGGGGTTGGAAGGGACCTCTGGAGATCATCCAATCCAACTCCCCTGATAAAGCAAGGTCACCCACAGCAGGCTGCTCAGGATTGCAGTGTCCAGGAAGGTTTGGAATCTCTCCAGGGAAGAAGACTCCCCAGCCTCTCTGGAGGGACCTGGGGGTACTGGTTGATGGTAGGCTGAACATGAGCCAGCAGTGTGCCCAGGTGGCCAAGAAGGCCAATGGCATCCTGGCCTGCATCAGGAACAGTGTGGCCAGCAGGAGCAGGGAGGTCTTTCTGCCCTGGACTCAGCACTGCTGAGGCCACACCTGGAGTCCTGTGTCCAGTTCTGGGCACCTCAGTTTAAGAAGGATATTGAGGCTCTTGAATGTGCCCAGAGAAGGGCAACAAAGCTGGGGAGGGGTCTGGAGCACAGCCCTGTGAGGAGAGGCTGAGGGAGCTGGGGTTGCTTAGCCTGGAGTAGAGGAGGCTCAGGGGAGACCTTCTTGCTCTCTCCAACTACCTGAAGGGAGGCTGTAGCCAGGTGGGGGTTGGTCTCTTCTCCCAGGCACCCAGCACCAGAACAAGAGGACACAGTCTCAAGCTGCACCAGGGGAGGTTTAGGCTCAAGGTGAGGACAAAATTCTTTCCAGAAAGAGTAACTGGCCATTGGAATGTGCTGCCCAGGGAGGTGGTGGAGCCACCATCACTGGAGGTGTTCAAAAAAGGATTGGATGAGGCACTTGGAGCCATGGTTTAGTTGTCAGGAGGTGTTAGGGATTAGGTTGGTCTTGATGGTCTCTGAGGTCTTTTCCAGCCTCGTTGATTCTGTGGCTCTGCCCAGTGAAGATGTGAGAGGAGAAAGAGAGGAGAGAGACATAATAGATGGGTAAGACAACTTCTCTTTGAGTTATGAACTTACTTCAGTATTTCCACTACCTACACTTCAGACAGAGACTAACTTTTGCTGAGCAATAGCACTGCAGTAGCCAAACCCTTTCCCCAGACTTGGTGGGATTTGCAATGGTTCTTATGCCAACAGTTTTTGCTCACTCATGAATTTCATGGAATCATTTAATTTCTTATCTCAACACAGAGACCACCTTGTTTTCAAAACAAGGTAGCTTGCAGTCCAAACCCCACCAGTTCATCACAGGCACTGTATGATGTTTTGAGTTCTGTGTACAATGAAAAAACAAAAAGCCCTTAAAGATGCTGTCTTGGTCTGGTGGAAGGTGTCCCTGCCCATGGCAAGGGGGTGGAACTACAGCATAGAATCACCAGAGCTGGAAATGGCCTCTGAAGGTCATCTAGCTTAACCCCCCTGCCTCCTTCCCCCACCCCCCTCCATCTTCCCAAGGCAGCTCCTGCTCCCTCTAACACCATCCTCCCCCCTGCCTGAGCAGCTCCTGCTCCACCACCACCATTTCTGCAGCCATCCCAGAGCCTGGGGCAAGACCCTCACCAGCCAAGACAGCATCCAGAGGAGCTCAGCCCCAGTGAGGAGCCCCAGCCAGCACCCATGGGTGGTATTGGAGTAGTCAGCAATGTTGGCCCTAACAACCGGGGGGCCAGCAGGCCCCCCGGCCTTTGTAGTCACCACCACCCACACCCAGTGTGCACCATGGGGGCACTCACCAGTGATGAGAGGAGGATCCTCAGCCCAGACGGGCTCAGCTTAGGGCTGCTGCCCTTCCTGGGGCGGATTAAATAGGGGAGTGGGTGAGGAGGGCCAAGTGGCCACACCTGGGGTGGGAGGAGACTCCAGCAGAGCCCAGGTGCTCTGTGTTTGAGGGGAAAATGGGGGGAAATGAGGTGGGTGGGGTGGCAAAGGGGCAGGCTGTGACAGCTGAGTTGTTGAGAAAGAATGGAGGTTACAATAACAAGAGGGCCAATGGCATCCTGGCTTGTATTAGGAATAGTGTGGCCAGCAGGAGCAGGGAGGTCATTGTGCTCCTGGACTCTGCATTGGTTAGGCTACACCTTGAGTACTGTGTCCAGTTCTGGGCCCTTCAGTTTAGGAAGGACGTTGAGACACTTGAACGTGTCCAGAGAAGGGAAACAAGGCTGGGGAGAGGCCTTGAGCACAAGCCCTGTGAGAAGAGGCTGAGGGAGCTGGGGTTGCTTAGCCTAGAGAAGAGGAGGCTCAGGGGTGACCTCATTGCCCTCTACAACTACCTGAAAGGTGGTGGTAGCCAGGAAGGGGTTGGTCTCTTCTCCCAGGCAACCAGCACCAGAACAAGGGGACACAGTCTCAAGCTGTGCCAGGGGAGGTTTAGACTCAAGGTGAGGAAAAAGTTCTTCACTGAGTGAGTCGTTCGTCATTGGAATGGGCTGCCCAGGGAGGTGGTGGAGTCGCCGTCCCTGGAGGTGTTCAAGGGGAGATTGGACGTGGCACTTGGTGCCATGGTCTAGTCATGAGGTCTGTTGAGACAGGTTGGACTTGATGATCCTTGGGGTCTCTTCCAACCTTAGTTATACTGTGATACTGTGACAGTCTGGTCCAGGGCTCCAGCACCCTCACAGTAAAGTTTTACCTCCTGTTCAGGTGGAACCTCCTGGGTTCTAGCTTCTGCTCCCACTCCAGATGAAAAGGGTTATTGGAAAAAGGAGAGGGAGACACACAGGATGAAAAGAATACAGACTTAATGGAACAGCCAAACACCAATGCCAACTCCAGTGAACAACAGCAGTCACAAGAAATCGGAAAGCATTCTTAGGAGGAGGAGGATCAGCCCAAACAGAACCTCCTGTCCTCACCTCCACCATGTCTCAGTGACAACAGGGCACCCTTTATAAGGATGCTTTAAAAAACAGAAGTCTTTGTATGACAAACTGCACGTGCAGCACATACAGATGTGATGGGATTAAAAACTGCTACAGGAATTAATTCCCTGTATCCCAGATTCCTGCTCTGCATATGGCACAATGCTCCCAGCTGAGATGCATGAAATAAGATGAAAGCTATATTCTATGACAGGGCTTAGCATGAGGAGGACCTCTCTATGTCTACTTTGCTCTCACTGAGGTTCTATCTTTCTGGGATGAAACCTTCATAAATTCTCCATTTGGGAACAGTGAACAGATTTATTCTGACACCCTTCCCTGAGGAAAGACTTCAGCTGCCCAAAGCTGGGCCATGGGTGCAGCATCAGCACAGTCACAGTCCACTCAAGGTCATTCCTTATCACCTATCCCAAATGAGCTGACTAATCCTTGATAGCAATGTCTTATTTTAATTATCTCTACTCTGTTAAGGCAGAACCGAATCCCCTTAAGTCCTCTAATTCTAGGGGCTGGATTTCGACCTCACCTCATGTCTTGCACTGTCTTTGCACTAAAACACATACCACAAACCATGCATTGACAAAACCAGTATCTGCAAGTGCCTGGCCTGGCCAGGGGAAAAGCTGATCTAACTTGGAAGGTGGAACTACTTTAAAAGTGACCCTCCAGAGGTCCCTTCCAACTGAAATGTGTCTGAGATGAAGGGATAATACTACTCAAACAATGAGAAGTGAAGTCAAAACTGAGTGAAGCAGGGTGACCCAGTGCATGGCTGGAGCTCTGGGCTCCACTGGGAGCCTGGAGATGCCTGAATTGGTGTAGATCAGGAAGAGTTTAACTTGTCATTAAGCACAACAGAGATCTAGGGGTTTGCTCTGGCTGTAGCTTACTCAACTACAGATTTACCATTAAATATTCGTCCAGTATCTTTCATACCAGGGCTGGGGTCTCCCAGGCAGGCAGTGATGTGATTGGAAAAAAGAGCAGTTCAAGGGCTGTTCCCCTTGTCATCTTACTTCTCACTGCCTTGCTTTTGTAGCTTCACAGAATCACAGAATGTCAGGGGTTGGAAAGGGCCTCTGGAGAACATCTAGTCCAACACCCCTGCTAAAGCAAGGTCATCCACACCAGGTTACTCAGGATTGCAACATCCAGGTGCATCTGGAATCTCTCCAGAGAAGGAGACTACACAACCTCTCTGTGCAGCCTGCGCCAGGGCTCCAGCACCCTCAGAGTAAAGAATTTTTTCCTCACATTTAGGTGAAACCTCCCAGGCTCCAGTTTGTGTTCATTGCCCCTTGTCCTGTAGCTGGGCTCCACTGAAAATAGTCTGGCCCTATGTTCTTGCCCCTTGCCCTCTAGACATAGATCAGCTTTGAGAAAATCCCCTCTGCCTGCTCTTCTCCAGGCTAACCAGCCCCAGGTCTCTCAGCTTTTCCTCCTCAGAGAGATGCTCCAGTTAGCTTAGCATTTTTGTAGCCTCTGCTGGACTCTCTCCAGTAATTCCCTGACTCTCTTGAAATAGGAAGCCCAGACATGGACACAAGACTGCAGATGTGGCCTCAGTAGAGCACAGCAGAGGGGGAGGAGAGCCTCCCTCACACTACTGGTCACATTTTTCTTAATGCGTCCATAAAGCATCATCTTTAACTAATTAAATAGATGTGAATATCCTGCTGCCTGCACAGTGACTATATAATTAGACTCAGGAGAAAGATGATGAGCTCTCTAACTGATATTAACACTTCAGCATAAAGGTACCCCAAACACCACTAAGTGTAATGCATAAGCTTCTGCTAATACCATGCTGCCTCTGATCTCTAGAGGATTCTCTTACTCAGGAGCTCTCATAGAGGCTGTATATTGAAAGGGGCCTGAAACAGATACCCTGTAATTTATGTCCCTGCTTAGTGTCTCCGTGAGGAAAGGCTTTTGTTGCCCAAGCTCCATCTTTTTTTTTCCCCCTCCTTTTTTCTCACGTCCAGAGCCATTTTTTCCCCTTAGAAACACAAAGAAACCTCTTCAGTAGACTTTATTATATAGCTATAATATATGTAAAATACATAATTTAGAGAGATTATATAACATAATGTAGTCTTTGCTCCTAAATTAGTCTGTCTGCTGTTTTATCCTCACCAAGCACATACTCTTTAAGCAGTGCTACCTCCCAGTGCTCTTATTTCCTATACCTCATAAAGATCACAGTCCTTTTCCTTTCCTCTACTTGGCATTTCTCCCATCGCTTTTGGGTTGCTTGGGTTCGGTTTTATTGATGTTTTTTAACTGAGGTTACCACACAATAATGTTGCTTCCCTCCACCCTCACCCCCCCACCATTCCTCTTGTGGGTAAATCAGCTTAAACAGCTAGGTGAATACTGGGGGGAGCTGACCCTTAAATATCAGGTTTGCCTGTATTTTTTCATGAAGGCATTTATTTCTTTCAATTGTAGGTGGTCTCCTTAAGCCAGCAGTGAGATGAGCCTGATGTAGTGAAAAGGGGGGAGGGGGAAGCAGCAGCAGAAAAATCCCCTCAGGATGTTTCCTGCGGTAGAACAGAGTAAGGAGTATTTCAGGAATGGGTAAGAAATATTTCAGGGCAGCTCCAGACAAATTCAAATCCAAATCGTTTGGTGAGGTTCAGTGAACTCTGCAAATTGCACGTTTCCTCCAGAACTCCAAACCACACAACCTGAACCTGATTTTGGAGAGAGCAGTTGGGATGCTGGCACTTCTGCACCCCTTGGCACTAATGAAGAAGGTTGGGTGGTTTGGGGCTTTTTTAAGATACTGGGTTATTGTGCCAAAGTTTGCTTAAAAAAATCAGCCTGTGCCAGCCAAAGACTGAGACAAGGAGGGAAAAAAGCTTCCTCACTAGAAGTGTGGTCTCAGTGTAAGCAATCCTCATATTTCCTCTCAAACAGCAAATCATAGACTAATACAGGTTGGGGTTAGAAGGAACCTTAAAAGGTCAGCTAGTCCAACCCCTTGGACCAGGGAAGAGACATCTTTCAGTAGATTAGGTTGCTCAGAGCCCTGTCCATTCTGACTTTGAACACTCCCAGTGATGAGGCATCCAGAACTTCTCTGGACAACCTGTGCCAGTGTTGTACTCTCCTCAAAAAATGTATTCTTTCTGTCTAGTCTAACTCCCCCCTCTTTTAGTCTGAAACCATCACCCCTTGTCCTGTCACTGCAGGCCCATCTAAAAAGTTTCCCTCCATCTTTCTTGTAAGAGCCTGGACAGGCCAAGAGATTACAACAGATAGGCAGCCTTAGTGTCAGTGACACTTGTGATATTGCATGCCTTACCCCCAAGTTAGCACAGCAGATCATGGGGTAACATGGCTGCTCGCTCACTCACTCCTTAAATATCTTCCTTCAGCAAGAGATGGACTTGCTTTTTGTTGTTGTGGTGGTGGTGGTGGTTTACATCATCGACAAAACATGTCATCTGCTGGCACTGATGACAGAAGATGTAGGACCTCTGTCAGTGTACTTGATCTCTGTATTTCGTCACACATAACACACTGGACTGCAATTGCAGTGACTCCACAGCCTCTCTGGGCAGCCTGGTCCAGTGCTTTGGCCCCATCTTCTTGCCATTTAGCTATTGGTGAGCATTGAGAAGATCTCCTCTCAGTCTGCTGTTCTCCAGGCTAAACAGCTCCAGGCATCTCAGCCTTTCCCTGTCACAGAGGTGCTCCAGCCCCCTCAGCATCTTTGTAGCCTCCACTGGATTGTCTCCAGTAGTTCCCTAGATCAAAAATGAAGCACAGATCTCCCCTACAGCTCCAGCAGCAGGCAATTTAGAAAGTCTGGGGATGAAGCAGATACCTGATATAAGCAGACATCTGCTGGGACTCTTCATTCTCTTTTTAAACAAGCCCTTTCTTTTTGGCAAGAAATACCCAAAGTATCTGCCTACTCACATGGAAACACACCACGTATCTCAATCCAGGCTGCTAAGGTAGATTGCTAAACTTAATTACCAGTTCCAAGGGCTGAGACTGTGAATGACAGGTCAATTCATGCAGTGAGCTAGCAAAGATTGCTGATAAATGCTTTCTAACTGAAAGGGTGATAAAACACTTATTAGTCACTGAGGAGCTTGGAGAATGAGTTAGTCCTGTGGTTTTTGTCACACTAGGAAGATCAATAAGTGCTAACTTCATCAGCATTCATTTCCTACCAGCCTAGTCACTCAAAAGGTTCAGGAAGGAGCCTGGCATTACCTGGGAACTCCCTCACTCATGTTAAGGAGACAAATAGAAATAAACATCAGCAATGTGGATGAAGTCTACTGTACCCTGGAGAACTTTAGGTGTATTTGTGAGTTAGGAAAACAAAGAACAAGAAAAACTCCTCACATGCAGCTCCCTTGGAAACCTGGCTGTGTTAACAACATAAACTCATGTCATAGGATGGTTTGGGTTGGAAGGGACCTTATAGATCATTTAGTTCCAAGTGCCTGTGGGACACCTCCTAATAGACTAGGTTGCTCAAGGCCCCATCCAGCCTGGCTCTATACACTTCCAGGCTGGGAGCCTCCACAACTACTCTCTTCCAGTGTCTCACCTCCCTTATGGGGAAGAATACCCCCTAAAGTTTTGTCCAAATAGAGCTTTTTCAGTATGCTTTGCGCAGAACCTTTTGGCTTGAAGCATGCAATGAAGGCTAATGGGCATTAGGAGTTCAGGTTCTTCAGGTCCACATCCAGCAATACCAACATTCTGCTGTATGCAAGCAGTTTGAAACTCAGTGGCTGGACTTTGCCCTAGAAACCACTACACACGTACCTTTTTCAGTGACTAAGGCACTCTGACAACAGGACATGGTAGTCATACATGGATGAGACATACTTTTAAATTGTCCCAGTGGGAAAAGCCACCAGAGCTGCCCTGCAAAAGCCCCGTGGGTAGATGTGACCCAAAAGTTACCTTCTGCAGCATCAAGTGACACAGCCTTTGCTGCTAGGGAGGCATGAAAACAGCCACCACCCATTAGGAGGAACCCCTGCTGCCTTGTTTACATGCTGTGCAACCCTGGACACATTTTTTTTCAGCTCTTTCTCTTTCCCTTTCCCTTCCTGCTCTATTGCTGGTCATTTTAGATGATGAGTTGTTCAGACTGAGACAGCCTTTCACAGTGCATCAACTCTGGACCTAACACAAAGGGTTACTGCTGTCCTAGGAGTAAGAATTCACCACACTTACACACACCACACTGCTGAAATGAAACCACACTAGAGTTGAGGTTGGGACATGGCCAAATGACACAAGCCACAGAGCATGTGCAAAGTTTTGCCAGAGACAGAAGGTCAGGCCATTTTTACACCCTTAGGGAGCAGACATCACCTTACATGTCAGGAGGTACCTTACTTTCTCCTTTCTCCTCCACCAATATCCACACACAGTTCTCACTACATGGTTTTTAAGGTCATCATTGTGAAGCCCAAGATTTTCCAGGAGGTTGCAGCACTCAGAAATTATGCTTCAAATGTTTAACTTGCAACAGAGTTACTGTCTCTAGTAAAATAGAGGGAAAATAGTTGTACTAACCAGTGTGTGAAATCACTCCAACAATGGCATGATTATTGGTGCTTGTATTTGTGCATTCAAACAGTGTAGAAGCTTGTAAAACTTTAAGACCCTGCTCTTTGAATTTCAGATCTCCAAACTCTTGAAAGTCCAGATCACCCTAAGCTCATTCTTGCTATACTCAACATGTTTTTCTTAAAACCAAAAGGCTCCAGCCATGTACAGGCAGATACTTGGTGTGAAGTGTACAAGGCAAATCAGATTAGCAGCTCTGGCCAGTAAATCTTTGGAGTGGAACTTGCAGAGAAGGGACAGTGATAAGCAACTCTGGGCAAAAACTTCTTTCAGAAGCTGACTCCAGAAAATGTATGAACTAGTACTGTAGTGCCTACAATATTACACTAACATTGAAAACAGTCTCCTTTAGAGCCTGGCCATGAGAAAGTCATATCATGCCACTCTCTTTCACAGAATCCCAGCATGGTGAGAATTGAAGGGACCTCTGGACACCACCTAGTCCAACCCTATTGCTATAACAGGGTCACCCAGAGCAAGCTGCCCAGAAAGGCATGTCCAGGTGCATTTGGAATCTCTCATAAACCTCTCTGGCCAGTCTGGTCCATTGTTATGGCACCCTCATAAAAAAGTTTTACCTCCTGTTCAGACAGATCCTCCTGGGTTTCAGTGTATGCCTGTTACCCCTTGTCCTGTTGCTAAGCACCACCAAAAAAAAAGCTTGGCATCATCTTCTTGCCCCTCACTGTTTAGCTATTGAGGGGCATTGCAAGAATCTCTTCTCAGTCTGCTCTTCTCCAGACTAAACAGCCCCAGGTGTCTCAGCCTTTCTCTGTCAGAGAGATGCTCCAGCCACCTCAGCATCTTTGTAGCTTCTGCTGGACTCTCTCAGTGTTCCCTTTGCATGTCCACACATGCCTCAGATCTACTGTTCATGCACTCTCCATACATTATCATTGTACACCAAATATACATGGTGGCTACTGTATGTTTATTCCATTTCTGTAGCCTCTAAGAACACTACTGTGTGTACTGCACTCCTACTGTGCAGGTACATGTGCAGGGAAAAAAGAATAAATAAATCACTTTTTATCTTTGCGACTTGGATATAAGCTGTGTCTCCTTCCCTCCACTTTCTCACTGTCTTGTTTGATCTCAGAAGAAGGCTACCAGTGACTGCAGGGACAGGAAACTGCTCCAGCACCTCTTCTAGAGTCTGCACTGCAAATCCCACCAGGCAACTGATCTGTTTCTTTGCTTGCTTGTATTAAATAAAAACGTTATTTTTTTTTTCCTTGAAATATTTTCTCAAGCTAGTTCCAGCCACAGCCTAAATTAGCATCCATTCAGACAGCCTAAGTTTTAGGTTTCATGCTTACTCCAAAGTGGAGCAGATATGAAGAAGCATGTTTACAAACACAGAGACATTTTGGGAACTGCCCTGTTGGATGTCTGGACTTGTTTTGTACACACTCCTTATACTGCTACACGTTGGTGGAGGAGGATCTTTCCATAGTGACTTCACCAAGTGAAATAACACAAAGGCACTTTCTGTTTAAGCCAAAGGGAACTTGGCTTAAAGTGGACTGCTTTTTGCAGTTGAAAGATGGCTCTTTAGCTTCTATCTCACTGGGTCATCAGTAATTAGGCACACAGAGAAAATCAATCTCAACGGGGATGTCAGATTTAAACCCTACCTGTAAGCATTGGACAACGATCCTTTTTTAACAAAAGCTCTTCAAAATGGTGCTTATTAGTGAGTCAAACTCCCAGATAACCTAACAATAATTAATTTGCTCATAAGAATAGGCCTGAAATGTTTTGGTGACTGGAGGACTAAAGACCACTGGCCAGAGCTCCCCTGGGCTGAGAAGTACACATAAGCAGCATGACAGTTGTTAAGAGGAACACCAACGTGAAAAAAACCACAATTCCATACAGGAATTTGGGCCTGGAAAATGTATGTCAGTCTGCAAAGGGCTCCACTCCTGTTAGCCTGGAGATTCATAACATCTCACCAGGGGAAAACCAGGACTGCTCTCAAGGCATGTTTCCCCTGAGAGTTGTTTGCATCAAAAATCTTTCTCTGACAGTTTCTGTGGCTAAGATTTCCCACATAGGCAGATAAGAAAAGATGGTGCAGCAAAAAGATTTTTGTGTTCCTATTTGTACTTCCATATCTCTATGCTCCCAAACACACAAGAGAACATATGTTGAACCAAAGGAAGGCAGCATCACTTCTCACATGTCTGCACATGTAACATCAGGTTCAAACACCAAGGTAATGTCAGTTGGAAACACTGTGTTCAAGTCAGTAGAGTGAGGCCATTTGATGCTGGTCCAAAATACCTGCTTTACATATCTAGGCAGGGTATAGCCACTTAAATCTGAGCAGATTAACTGAGTTAGAAATAGTTTGCAAAGAATCAGGTCTAGATTATTTTTCCTTCCACCTGTGGCCTATTAATCCATAAACACATTGGGAAAACAATAAATCACACACAGAATCACAAAATCACCAAGGTTGGAAGAGACCTCAAAGATCATCAAGTCCAACCTGTCACCACAGACCTCATGACTACTAAACCATGGCACCAAGTCCAATCCCCTCTTGAACACCTCCAGAGACGGTGACTCCACCACCTCCCCGGGCAGCCCATTCCAATGGTGAACGACTCTGTGAAGAACTTTCTCCTCACCTCGAGCCTAAACTTCCCCTGGCACAGCTTGAGACTGTGTCCCTTTGTTCTGGTGCTGGTTGCCTGAGAGAAGAGACCAACCCCCTCCTGGCTACAACCACCCAACAGGTAGTTGTAGACAGCAATAAGGTCTCCCCTGAGCCTCCTCTTCTCCAGGCTAAACAGCCCCAGCTCCCTCAGCCTCTCCTCATAGGGCTTGTGCTCAAGGCCTCTCACCAGCCTCGTTGCCCTTCCCTGGACATGTTCAAGTGTCTCAATGTCCTTTTTAATCTAAGGGGCCCAGAACTGGAAACAGAATAATTTTAGTTAGAAAAGGCCTTTAAGACCCTCAAGTTCAACAGTTAACCCAGCACTGCCAGGTCACCACTAAACCATGTCCCTCAGCACCACATCTACACAGCTTTTAAACCCCTCCAGGGATGGTGACTCCACCACTGCTCTGGGCAGCCTCTTCCAGGGCTTGACAACCCTTTCAGGGAAGACATTGTTCCTAATTTCCAGTCTAAACTTCCCACAAAAACATTTTGTTATTAGGCTTTGAAGAGTCCTGTAGATTGCTGAGAGTTTCTTGCAGTTCTGTTAGCAAAGTCACTCTGACAACACAATTCTTGAGCGGCAGTCAGTAAGCCAAGGCTTAAAAAACAAAGAACCCACAAATCAAGCCCACAAGGACACACAGCTTAGTTCATTGCTTCTGACAGCAAGATAGTTTAAGCCCCGCTCTCATTTGAGCATGTGTCCTCAGTGATTTTGGAACTGGAAAGGACCTATTAGATATGTTGAACTGGGGTACTGCCAGTAGCTATTACTTTCAAGACCTTTACACACTGAGATGGGAAGAATGCATCTGTGAAATAGATACTGGACTGTGTGTTTGTGCATGTGTGTGTCAGCTTCAGAAGCAAAAAAGCCTGAATGAATTAGATGTGAAAGCTTAGCTTCCTTTGGGAAAACTCCTGCTCCAGAAACCTTCTACTTTTATCTGGAAAATACACGTTCTTGTTATTGCAGCCTTTCTCATCTTATACACTTTGTAACTCCGACGTGGAGTGAGATCAGTGTTTATGCTGGCACAAAGCATTCCTTGAATTACGGCACGAATGAGAAATAAAGTATCGATGTATGATCTATAGGAAGGCTGAATGTGATGCTTAATATTCAGGAATAACACTGCATGGGTACCAGATGCATCTGCTTGTAAGAGGTTTCACTTAGTCAAAATTTTTCTCTAACGTAGCAAGGCACTGGAAGACACTGAAGTTGAATGGACACAACTCTTCATCTCTGTTTCCATTCTGCATCCACATCCTGTGGTTTCACTTTCATCACCAGCTGGAAAGAGACATGGTTGCTGTGCAAAATAAACCAGCAGCCCCTCCACAGAGTCACTGTGATGGGGAGAGAGATGTGGGTGGGATGGAGAACAGCTCAGAAGATGTGTAGCTGACCACTGGTCACTCCGTGTTGCCTGCTCCATGCCTTGAATCTGTGCCACTTCCAGACTTTCACTTTAGCAGTGGTCCCTTTCATAGAATGGTTTGGGTTGGAAGGGACCTTGAAAGGTCCCTTCCAACCCCTCTGCAGTCAACAGGAACATCTGCAACTACAGCAGTTTGCTCAGAGGCCCAAACAACCTGACCTGGAACATTTGCAGGGATGCAGCATATACCACTTCTCTGCACAACCTGGGCCAGTGTCTCACCACCCTCAGTGTAAAACATTTCTTCCTTAGGTCTAGTAGCTAGCAGCTACCCCCAGTAGCTGCTTGTCTTTATGATTTTAGAATGTATTACCTGTAAGGCAAGAAGATAAGAAAGTAGTCAGTTGGCTGGAACAATATGCAAGGCCCTATTGCCCTCGCCCTGGGGTGGGACAAGTCCACCCATCCACTTGCAGAGCTCTGTGGACCAGGAGCATGAGAAGGGATGCTATCCTACCCAGCATCCAGCCATGGCAGCTGAGTTCAGCTGGGAGGTGCCTGCAGCCAGCTTCCAGGCTCAACCTCTCCACATGCAGCAATGGAGATTTGTCAGATGAATGCTCCTGCCCTGGAATTCACTCTCCTTGGCTGCCATCCAGACCTTAAATCTACTGAGTGCCGTAGCTCTGGACTAGGCTGCCCAGAGAAATTGTGGAGTCTCCTTCTCTGGAGAGATTCCAAAGATGCCTGGACATTGCAGTCCTGAGCAACCTGCTGTGGGTGACCCTGCTTTAACAGGGTCTTTTCCCAGAGGTCTCTTTCAACCCCCACCATTCTGTGATTCTGTGACCTTCAGGCCACCATAAAAGCCTCATTCATTTTGCTTAACATTCAATAAACTATTTCTGGGTTTCTCCTATAATTTACTCCGAGGCTGAGGTCTCTATGGCAAACAAGAATGGGAAATTAACTTCTGAAATTATTCCACTGAAGACAGCAGAGCAGCAAAATAAATACGGTTGCACCACACAATGCAAAACAAACCCCAAAACAAACAAACAAACAAAATCCCAAACAAACAAAAAAAAAACAACCACAAAACAACACTGAAAGATATCAACCTCAACACTGATAAACCTGAAATCCTGTCAGGGGTCTGCAAGGGGCTGGCTACTTTTGCTTGTCTCCTTGGAAGTGGAGGTGCAGTAAAAGGTCAAATGAAAAAAAGCAATTTATCTTCTTTTTTTTTTTGGTAAAAACACATGCTATGCTAAGGATGCAAGGAAACATTTTCTATTTCTTGTCTTCCTGAGCAATTGTTGGAGCTGCTGGAGAGAGAGTGTGCAATGGAGGATGCAAAAGAAGGTGGCTGATCTGGCAGTGAGGCTGTGTTTTCCGTCACTCTGGTGCTGACATGTATACACCAGCTACTCACTCATGAGATCCTTTGGGTTTCAACTCACCCATTCTCTTTTCTTTCCCATGTCAGGAGTTTGTCCTAAAGTTTCTGAACTTCCCATAGCTTCAGATCCTCCCCCACTACTAATGAAAGGACTGCAGCAGGGGAAGACCACCTAGCTTAAGGCTCGTGTCCTAGCTCCTAGGACAAAGTAGAGGAGGTGAGAGATTTCAGGGATTTTAAAGTGGTGCCTGTAATTTGGCAGTTATTAATCACATTCCAGCTCTCTACATGCCTCCAGCTCCTTCACAACTTTGTATATACCAGCAGAACGCTGAGAATTTCTATGGAGCTGCATGAAGGGAAGAGAAAAAGCGCTGAATGCTTCCCAGTGTCTTTCAAAATGAATTGAATAGATAATGCTGTTGAGGTTCCAATAATCCTGACAATTTACATGGGGAAAAACAGGCCTTTCAGAGTCATCAGGCTTGGAGCATGTTACATTTCCTCAAAAGGAAAGGGAGAGAATCATTTCACACTTTGCCTGGATTTGCAGCAATACTGGAGATAATGTGAATCATGGCACAATGCACAGCAAACTCCTAGTTACTAGTCTTCTCTTTATGAAGTGCTCCTGTCTCTAAAGGAGGATGACATAGCTCTTAGGTAGATCTCAGGTGATGCAAACCCACTTCAGCACAAGCTCCACTGAGACCGTTGTGGCCAAGTCCCCTCTTCCTGGCCACAGAGCACAAACAGCTCTAACACGTTCATCCTCTGTGGGCAGACATGATGAGACCTGGAAAAAGGACATGGCTCGGCCACAGAAACCACCACAGAAAAGGACAATCTGCTGCATAGAACCACAGAATCATTTTGACTAGAAGACCATCAAGTCCAATTGTTAGCCCAGCACTGTCAGATCACCATTAAACCATGTGCCTCAGTAGCACATCAGCATGGCTTTTAAAACCAGGGATGGGGACTCCACCACTTCCCTGGGCAACCTGTTCCAGGGCTTGACAACACTTTCAGGGAAGACATTTTTCCTAATGACCACCCTAAACCTCCCCTGGTGCAACCTGAGGCCATTTCCTCTTGCCTAATCGCTGAAAGCAAACACAGACCCCTCTGCTAAACCTGCAGTTGTAAACATTGAAAGGCTTAAATTAAATAGAGAGGCCAACAATGAACTTCAGCAGCATGAGTAGGCCCACTTCTGGGGAGCAGAGGTGGAAATCATTTAGCAAGTGTGCACAAGGGGAATTTGAATAACTCATGGGAGTAGCAGCTTTCATTCGTTCCAACCATCAAAACCAGCCCTTGATCCCCTCACCCCTGTGTGGCTGCACACCCCAGAGGTGTCTCAGGTTCCAAGTGGCAGAGGTGATCATGGAGTACTTACAAAGACAACTACAACTTTGATCTTTTCTATCTTCTGTAAGAAGGTGGTGGGAAGGACAGAGAGGGAAGAGGAGATGAGGAAGAGGGAGGAAGAGGGAGGAAGAGGGAGGAAGAGGGAGGAAGAGGGAGGAAGAGGGAGGAAGAGGGAGGAAGAGGGAGGAAGAGGGAGGAAGAGGGAGGAAGAGGGAGGAAGAGGGAGGAAGAGGGAGGAAGAGGGAGGAAGAGGGAGGAAGAGGGAGGAAGAGGGAGGAAGAGGGAGGAAGAGGGAGGAAGAGGGAGGAATGGACCAGGCAGAAAGGGACCTGGGGGTACTGGTTGATAGTAGGCTGAACATGAGCCAGCAGTGTGCCCAGGAGGCCAAGAAGGCCAATGGCATCCTGGCCTGTATCAGGAACAGTGTGGCCAGCAGGAGCAGGGAGGTCATTCTGCCCCTGTACACTGCACTGGTTAGACTACACTTTGAGTCCTGTGTCCAGTTCTGGGCCCCTCAGTTTAGGAAAGATGTTGACTTGCTGGAAGGTGTCCAGAGAAGGGCAACAAAGTTGGTGAGGGGTTTGGAGCACAAGCCCGGTGAGGAGAGGCTGAGGGAGCTGGGGTTGCTTAGCCTGGAGAAGAAGAGGCTCAGGAGAGACCTTCTTGCTCTCTCCAACTCCCTGAAGGGAGGTTGTAGCCAGGTGGGGGTTGGTCTCTTCTCCCAGGCAACCACCAACAGAACAAGAGGATGCAGCCTATGTTTGTGCTTAGCATTGCCCTGACCCAAGTGCAGGACACTGTACTTGACCTTGTTGAACTTTATGAGGCTGATGGGAGCCAATCTCTCCAGGCCCCTCTGGGCAGCATCCCTTCCCTCCAGCACATTAACTGGACCACACAGCTTGGTGTCATCAACAAAGCTGCTGAGGGTGCTCTCAATACAATTGTGCATATCACTGACAAAGATGTTAAACAGCGCTGGTCCCAGTACCAACTCCTGAGAGAGGCCACTTGTCAATGTTCCCCAGTTTGACATTGAGACATTGACCATACTCTGAGTGCAACCACCCAGCCAATTCCTTTTCCAGTGAGTGGACCATCCTTCAAGTCCATGTTAGTCCAGTTTGGTGACCAGGATGTCATGTGGGACAGGGTCAAATGCTTTACATGACTGGCCAGATAGATTTCATCAGTTTGTCTTCTCTTATCCACTGATGCTGTGACTCCATCACAAAAGGCCACCAAAATCATCAGGCACAATTTGCCCTTGGTGAAGCCGTGCTGGTTACCATCAATCACCTCCTCTTCATTTTCCATATGCCTTAGCAAAGCCTTCAGTAGGATCTGCTCCATGATCTTGTCAGGCACAGAAGTGAAAATGACTGGCCTATAGTTTCCAGGGGCTTTCTTTTTTTCCCCCTTTTTGAAGATGGGACTTATGTTTCCACTTTTCCAATCAGCATGAGCTTAACCAGACTGCCATGAGCTTTCCAATAGGATGGATGATGGCTTGGCAATTTCATACACCAGTTCCCTCAGGACCCACAGGTGGATCTCATCAGGTCACATGGACTTGTACACCTTCAGGTTCATTAGACAATGTTGAACCTGATCACCTGATCTTTGCTTATAGTGGGCAGAGCTTCCTTTTCCCAGTTCCTACCTTTGCCTTCTGGAGCTTGGGCAGTTTAACTAGAGCCCTTGCCAGTGAAAACTGAGGCAAAGTAGATGACTGTGAAAGGTCACTTCCAACCCAAACCATTCTGTGACACTATGAAAGGGACTGTGGACTACTGCTCAGCTGTCATGTCCTCCTTCTGCCTAATCTCCCCTGCCAGCTCTTTCTCACCTTCCTAAAGAGCTGCCACAGCAACACCTTTCCCCTTCTGCTTCTCTGACCTTGTCCCTGCATGCCCTGGGAGATGATGGGCACAGCAGAACTGTGTAAAGGCTGCAGCAACCTTGTCTGGTAACACTTTAACTCTGAGGGGCAGGTGAGCTGGCAAGAAGTCAGGGCAGTCCCTGCCTCACCTCTACAGATCCAGTCCATTGCTTCAGAGTGGTCCACCAAGGTCCCTTGTACAGTTAACTTCCTCAAACTGGTGTAAACCCTGTTGGTTTCCATCCTACCCTTGTCCTTGATCCCCACTAAGTACCCTTAGGACAATGGCCAGTGATGAAGCAAAGGACCACAAGGTCACTGAAACTCAAACCAGTTTCCTGTACTCTGAGTGACTCCTCTGACATCTCCAGATCATGCCAGACAGTCTCCAGAAGTCCAGGTCTGGGGGCCCAGCTACTCCACAAGCAGCTGAACAGAGAGCCTGGTATAAATCCCATAAGTTACAGCCCACAGAGCTGCTCAGGGTTCCCACTAATTACTTAAACAAACCTTACCCACTGAGATTTCTAAGACAACTTCGCAGCCTCAGCTTCCAACACTTCTGCAAAGATGCTGAGAATTTACCAGGGGCACTTGGCTCAAAACTGGGATCATTTGCAGCATTCGTCTGAATATACGGTTTGCCTTGGCCCACAGATTTCTGCAGGCAGAACACAAACCAAACCAAAACACCAACACAACAAATAAATAATGTCTAGAAACAAACTAATGGCTTTAGGGATTAAGTCAGGGGGAAGCAGGCGAGAAAAAAAGCAGCGGAAGCTGAAGGGCTTAAGAAACACCTGGAGCATGCCCAGAGCTTGTGCTAAAATGAAGCGGGGAGTAAATGGGTCAGACCTTTTCCTTGCATTCGACCTTTTTAAGGGTCTCCTTGAAAATCTGTAACAGCCAAAAGGGTGTCTCACAGCTCTTAGGGGACAAAAAAAAAGAGTGTAATCACAGTTTTCTCTGCTTTTTTTTTTTTTCTGTGTGAAATGACAACCCTTTGCAAAGTCCGATGGTGCTGTGATCTATTTGGTACTGAACTATTAAACTATCACATGCATACAATTCATTCTAAAACCCTAGAAATATAGGGGAAAGGGGAGGGGTGTCTTTTTTTTTTAAACACACACCAAAAAAAGGAAAAAAGTAGCAATTTTAAAGATGCTGCAAGGGGAGGAAAAAAAATACAACCGAAAAAACACACACCCTCACACAACCAAATAGCACAAGCCCAAAAGGCAGAAAGACACATGCAATATTAGGACCAGATGTGGAAATGGGGGGGGGGGGGGGGGGGGGGGGAATCAGTTTGTGCCAACTAGCCTCACAGAGGATGTTTTACATTTCAGCTTCAGAGCTGAATCTGCAGTGTGCCACATGCTGGTATCCATCAGTCTAATGACCACGGTGTATTAGCAGCACAAGGCTGCTACCAGCAGAGAGAAGTGAGTTGGTAAACTCAAACCCACCTCATCTCTCTATTGTAGTGTGACCCTTCGGACAGTTGGTAAAATCTGGTTCAAACACTGCTGGTGTCCAAACTTCAGACTCATTGAAAAGCTCACCTTGGCCCCAGGCCAAAGTCCAGGGTTTTATTACCAGTCTCATGTCTTTCTGTCACTCACCTTCCAACATCCACTTATTTTCTTATCTTTTTAGAAGGGGGGGGGGGGGGGGGGGCGGGGAGAGAAAGGCAGGCATCCTTACAGCACATCAACTTAATGAATCCTGGTACATGGTACAGACCTCACAGACCTCGTTAATTGATTCCACATCCAAAACCCAAGACTTTGGGCTATTTTTGTTGTTCAAAGCTGTACATTGGCCAACATCCTCTGCATATAATTAACCCCCTATTTCCACGGAATCTCTGCATTAACTTATTACAGACTCTGCTGGTAATGAACTCTTGGGAGAAGTCCACATGCAAACACTGGCCATTGGCTTCACTACCCACGTGGATTAAACAAAAAATTAATCTCATCTATTTGGTTATTCATTTGGCGTCTTTAAATTGGAGGCGTTTTTCTGCTTCGTTTGATGCACACAAAGAACGAAGGATCTGGCTACTGAACTTTATCCAGAAACATCCATGTGTGGAGCAGATTAATGGGAACTTTTCATACCCATAATAGCTTTACAGCAGCAAAGTAGAACACACAGTTCTCCCTGGGTGACTATAATGCTCTGGGAGACAGGGAAAACAAATGTGGCTCGAAGATAGTAATGTTTTGCTCATCAAGTGCTGCATAGTTTAGACATCATTAAAGTGACGTGTTTAGAACCAAACCTGGGAGGAAACTGAGCTCCCAGGGGTGGGTTTTTTTCATGTCTTGTTGTTGTTGTGAGCACTAAAGCTTCTGGACACCAAAATAAAAAGATGTGACAGAGATGTCTCAAAGCAGCTGCTGGCATCAAGTGACCATATGGAAAACGGTAAAAGGGAGCAAACAGGCAGACTAGTAAGGAAAACCAGCAGCAGTGCTTATGGATTCCACCTCTACCTGCTTCCCACCAGAAATGGGGATTTCTAAAGAAAGGGAACAAAACAACTGCTTTTATACCACTTACAACTTGTGGTGAGCATCTGGCTGGAATTCAAGAGCACAAGGTCCTTCTCTAGGCTCTGCACAACAGAACCGTCACCTTGCCGCTGCATGACTCAGTTTCCCCGTGGGTTAAACCAGGGTAAGATTAAGTGTCCCCTGAAAAATTACATGAGAGCTACCTGGGGAGAAGATTGTAAGTGAATAACTCCAAATGGACACACTTCTGCCCTGCCTTCTCCCCACTTCAAGCTCCTCCTCAAAACGAGGGTGGCTCTTGGACTTGGGGAGTTACAGATTTCAACAGCATCCTTCTTTATGCCATGTGAGCATCTCCCAGGTCCATTAGGCTTGCATGGAGGAGTCCTGAAGAGGTGTCACAGGGCCCCATGTTCTCTTCTTGCCACAGACACAGAAACCGCTTCTTGGCATGAATTATAATAGTATCAGTCAGGGTTGGAAGGGACCACAAGGATCATCTAGTTCCAACCCTCCTGCCATGGGCAGGGACACCTCACACTAGATCAGGCTGGCCAGAGCCTCTTCCAGCCTGGTCTTAAACACCTCCAGGGGCGGCGCCCCAACCACCTCCCTGGACAACCCATCCCAGGGCTTCACCACTCTCATGGGGAAGAACTTCCTCCTCAAATCCAGCCTGAATCTCCCCACCTCCAGCTTCATTCCATTCCCCCTATCACTACCTGATATCCTGAGAAGTCCCTCCCCAGCCTTCTTGTAGGCCCCCTTCAGATACTGGAAGGCCACAATTAGGTCACCTCAGAGCCTTCTCTTCTCCAGACTGAATAGCCCCATCTCCTTCAGTCTGTCCTCACAGGAGAGGTGCTCCAGCCCTCTGATCATCCTTGTAGCCCCTCTCTGGACACACTCCAGAGAAGAATTGGCTTTGTCAGTTTAAAGCCATTAAGTTCAATTCAGCTATGCTGAGGAAGCTCCCTCAACTAGGCCCTCCCAAATTCATGGTCTCACTTTATGGCCAGTACTAGTCTAATTTCTCACATGAGCTCCTAGCGTAGAAGACCTGCCTTCCCCATAAACACACCTGCCTTCCCCATAAACACACCTCCCTGCCTCTCATCTGATTTCCATAGAATGGGTTGGGTCGGAAGAGATCTTTAAAGGTCAACTAGTCTAACCCTGCTGAAGTCAGCAGGGACACCTTCAACTGGATTTGGTTGCTCAGAGCCCCAACCTGATCCTGCAATGTTTGCAGGACGGGGCATCTAATCACCTCCAGGCATCCTAGGCCAGTGTTTATCACCCTCAATGTAAAAAATTTCATCTTTCCTTTCTAGTCTGAATCTCCCTTCGTTAAGCTTTAAAACCATCACCCCTTGTCCTGTTACAGCAGGCCCCGCTAAAATGTCTGTCCCCATCTTATCAGCCCCTTTATGTACTGGAAAGCCATAATAAGGCCTCCCTGAAATAGGTTCATGTCTGTGCTATTTTGAAAAAACAAAATCATTACTTGGAAAGATATTAATGCATTTCTTCTGTTGGAGGCAGGTGCTCCAAAAGGCCACAGTCCTGCCTAAGTCACCTCTCTGTACAATATTCCTGTTGTTGTAGGACCTTCTGGAACAGGTGCAGACCTGGCCACATGCTTCAGGGCCCTTGGGATTTCCCCTTGCCCTCCTCTTCTTAAAAGCCTCTCAGAGATCAGGTACACCTAAGGGGTAGCCTGGGCAGCCTGGTGGATGAGGCATAGTGCAGCTCATTCCTTAAGGGATCACTGTAGGAAAAAAATCTCTGCCTTTCACTGCACTACCACCACTTTTAGCCTGAGCTTTCCAGGCTCACATTGTCCTCACTAAGGTTATTAAAGATTGAGGTAGCAGTTTCCTGCTTACCAACACCCAGACCAGCTGGATTAAACTTCACTGGCATCTGTCTACATGTATCAAAGCCTTGGGTGGCCACACAGACATCATCTTTGACATGCAGAGGCAGATGGGCCTGAAGGGAGGCAAGTGTGGTGGTCCAGCTCCTTCTTGGAGAAATTTCTCCCCTCCTGCCCCCCCACCTTTTTGGCCAACATCTCCTTCATGCAGTAGGGCAGCAGCCAGTTGTTCCCCATCCCAAACAGCTGCCACCTTGACATCCTACTATAGTGTGATGATTTACATCACTGGGAAAGCAGCTGGGATTCCAGCCAGGATTCTAGCCTTGTTGGAAGAGAGCTGCAGTAGCTGTGTACCACATAATACCTGTTTCAAATGTATCTGGACAGAAGACCTGCTGAAGGGTCAGGAGAAAAGGGAAAGTGCTCAAATCTACAACCTTCTGTGATCTTCATCTGCCCACATGACCATGACTTTCACAGCCATGCCTCCAGGGTGGTGGGTACTGGGGTGCCATTGTCACCCATCTCCTGGAGATTGAAAGATAAGTGATGGGATCATGACCAGGCATCCCATGCTTTCTGCCATCTTTTCAGGTCAGGCAGGCTTCGTTCATCCAATGGAGGTCTCCATCCACTTCTGGCAGACTGCCACAACCCACTGGCCAGCATCGCCTGCCACGTAAGCAGAACAGAAAACAAAGAGCGTCCAGAAAATGGAAATCAGGCTTGAGGGCAAAACCCAAGAGCCAGTGGGAACTCAGCCAAGACCCACCTACTTCTCCAAAGCAGCTTAGCAAGTTCTTTTGCCACTAGTATTTAACCAGTTCTTCTAGTCGGCTACATCAGCAAGCATCTCCAACTACACTGCTGTGGTCCTCTGTGCAGATGCAGCAGGAACAGGATTGTATCACATTCACTGCTTACATTCAGGGAAAAGAATGCTCAACAGTCAGTGCAGACAATGCTATAGCAGACAAGACTAGAACTTTGAGTAATCAGAGAAGCATCAACTGGGGTTAGAAAACCCAACCTTTATGTATCAAAAAGACACATCAGAGCCAAGTTTGTGAAGCAGTTTCCATCCATGCAAGCCTTAAGTAGATATGAGGAAGTTTACCTGCTCAACAGCTAACATGATTTTTGAAGTTATTCAGGCCAGCTCTGTGAGCATGCATTTCCTTTTTGGTTTAGCTTACAAGTGACCTTGAGAGCGATCATTCTATTTTCAAAGTTGTCCACACAGGGTCTTATAACAATTTGAGGCCTTTCTTTTGCTCCTGGAAAGCAAATTTCCAACAGTGCAGAGGAAAGGACAAGTTTCAAACAGAGGTGTGGATTATCTGAGAATTTCTGTGTGGAGCTCTTCCTTTAGAATAAAAGCACTCACCCAAGGGACTCAAGTAACGAGAGGGTTGGAGCCCACGGAATTGCTGAACGTTCTGTGTGCGCGCCAGCTTTGTAGCACAACACCCACTCTGTATGCCAGTTCTGATGCAATGACAGTTCCTTGTCAGAGATTGTTTGGGGATTAAAACCAAAGCAAACAGGTATTATAAGGAAAAAACCATATTGCCACATGAGGGCATGCTACATCTCTTTCACAAGCTCATTTTTTTAGCTCACATTATTTAAGGCAAGTTACACTTTAGGACCTAGATTTAGGAAAGGGAAAAGTTGGGCTTTAGTTATGATTTCCTAAGTTTCCTTTAATTATGATTTCCTAAGCTAAGTGCAAAATTATCACAATTTTGAAAATAAATATTCTTCACTTCTATCTGTGGATGTATTATTCTCCCGAGCTGACAGCACCACAAACTCTGGTCATAGGGCAGAGGAAATGAGCTGTCTGGGATCTCACTGCATAACACTCAGGTTTTGTACCATTTCATATAAAATAACCACAGGGGGTGGGGAGGTGGGGTGGGGGAGAATCAAGGAAGCATGAAGCTATGGAAGGTATTCATTTCACCTTTTCATAGAATGGTTTGAGTTGGAAGGGACCTTTAAAGGTCAGCTACTCCAAGCCCCCTGCAGTCAGCAGGGACATCTTCAACTGCAGCAGGTTGCTCAGACCCCAGACAACCTGACCAGGTTCCAGGAATGGGGCATGTACCACCTCTCTGAGAAACCTGGGCCAGTATTTCACCACCCCCAGTATGAAAAAAAAAAAAAAAAAGGAAAAGCTTCCTTCCATCTAGTCTAAATCTCACTCTTCTAAAACCATCATCCCTTGTCCTGTCACAACAGGCCCTGCTAAAAGGTCTATGCACGGCTCTCTTAATGACCACTTTCAGTACTGAAAAGCCACAATAAGGTCTCCCCAGAGCCTTCTCCCGGCTGAACAACCCTAACTCTCTCAGCCTCTGCAGAGCAGAGGAATTCCAGCTCTCATTTTGCCCAGTAGGAACAGCTTCCTGCTCAAAAAACCACACCAAGGCAAAGAGTAGCATCCCTTATTGCCTGCTCACACACCAAAAAAAGGGCAAGGCTGTGGAGTTTCCCAGCTCTAATGCATCACTGGATTTGTCTCTTCCCAGGAATGACCACACATGCATCCCAGGCCCCTCAAATTAGGAGATCACTATCAAACCTGCAGTGTATCTTTGTGATTATCCCTCAAATCACATGGTAACCCCCCCAAAAGTCCACATTCCCTGCAAAGCCCACCTTTTAGTTTTTTAGGGCCTTCCAGATCATTTGTTGTAACTGCCCAGAAGTGAAGCCAACAGACGGTACCAACTGTCTGCAAAAAATTAACCTCTCCACCCAAATATCTGCACCAGAGCAGGAAGGATTGTCAAGGCCACAAACTTTCTCTGGTCCTCAAAGAAGGGTTTTGGACATGAAGTGGAGCATGGTGATTAATGAGGAAATAATAACATCCAAGCCTGAGTCACGAGAAGCAATTTTTCCTCCTAGTGATTCAGAATACATGCACGTCCTTGTTTTCTGGAAAACTGAGTAGTTAAGCATGCAACATCCCACCTGAGTTATCATGCCTGTATCATGGAAATGATTCTCCAAAATGTTAGGTTCCTCCCAGCTCTAGCTGATAGTCACAGAGGTTCAGCATGCTACAGGACCTGGCCTCAGGATGATCTGTTAAAACCAAACAGGATGGTGTTTTCCCAAATTCCAGAGGAGCAAGGTCACACGCCATATTTCAAACACTTGACTTGGGCTCAGCAGTCTCTAACAGAGGAGCACCAGCTCCTGGAACTTTCATCTTTGGTTGGTTGAGAGAACTGGGAAGCCACTGGAGCTGTGGACCTGACAGAACATGGCTGTGCAATTTTGGTAGTCTGGGCTTGTGCTAAGGTGTTCACACTGATAAGAGTGTGACCGTTTGAGGCTGTGCTGACATTCATCCAAATAGAGGCTGACCTGTAGCGTGTTGGAGACTTGTCACACTGCCTGGGAGGCTTGCACAGAAAGCACAGGACAAAGGCAGAGGATCGCTTTCTGTGCTTGGGAAAAAAACAGCCCAGTGTGAATGGAGAAGATTGAGTGGGTGAGATGACAAGGAAAGAGCATCTCTCACATGAGTAAGATGCTAAGGAAAAGGCACACTATCTGTTCCTTAATCCAGGGAGGGCAGGAAAGAGCATGCTCTGTTTTGCATCCAAAACCCCCCTCCTGGCACACATTTCAGGGAACAGGCAACATCCCAGGAGACATCATGGCTGCCCAGGTTAGGAGAGCCCTAAGAAAAAGCTTTATCTCTTCTTTTTCAGTTCAGAGCTCTTGCTCTCAGTGCAGCAGCACGGTATTGACAAGAAGCCCCATGGAGGGATCACATCTCCTTTGGTCTCTCTAGCGATGCCCTGGATCCAGGTATAAACCTATTGCTACACATCCCAGTGGGTCCTTTAAGACCTGGATTAGTGGGCATTCAAGCCTAAGGGAACTAAGTCACATTGAACTATGTTCCTGCTGCCCCACCTCTGCCTGCATACTAGGTGAACTGATGAGCTTGTTTAGGGCTCGGCAGTGGTGCATCCTGTATCAAGCAGCATGCAGCAACCCCTTAGCACTTGGTGTCAGCCCCATCAGTACAGGAATGGGAAACCCACCTTGATTACTCCTGGTTTTGGAAGCATCATCACAGGACTCCCCCTGCCAACTGTCCTCTATTGGCATCCCCATGGAACACAATAACGATTCCTACCAAGAGAAGCTCCTCTGTCTGGCACAACCTATCATAGGTGTTCTGCAACCCAGGCTATGTCCCCACTGACACCTGCTCAACCTCAGAGCCCTCCAGGGCTTTGCACAAGCACAACTGGCTGAACTCCGACAGGGCTGAGGAGCACGGGCACTCTCATCCCACAGGAATGGCTATGGCCCCGTTGACATGGAGACTGCTGGGTGGGCGTTTCCAGAGCAGATTTCCCTCTCTCCCCTGAGGCAGAGGCAATGGCTTTGGTGCAGCCTGTCACCTGTGGCAAACAAGCGTCAGCCAGACAAGGAGAGGCTTTTATGTGGCAGATGGGAAGCAGGACTGGGGAAAACTAAAAAAAATGCAGGGGGGAGCACACCTACAGCACATGACAGTAGTACATGATGTGTGCCAGAGATATGTGAAAATGATGGTTAGGACAAAGACAGGAGGGGGATGGGGGGGAAAAATAAAGAGTATTTTGGCCCATGGCCAGAGGGAAAGGTTCACTTCAGTCATCAGACTTCAGAGTTCAGCCCAGGAAGAAATGCAAACAGCATCAGGTCCTCCCTTCCCAGGGTCAAAGGCATCACCATTTTCCCTCTCCCTGTGTGTGCCATCTGCCTCAGCCTGACCAGAGGCAAGAGGCTGTCCTCAGCTGCCATTGTAGTCGGGTTTAAGGAGAACAGCAGTCTGGTGATCAGTGCATCATGTAGGGAATCAGAAGTACTTCTGCCTCGGGCACACAGTGAGCTCAGCAGAAACCAGTTTTCGTGCATCAGATATATTAGAGGGATGCCACACATCCCATTTGGCAACTCTCACAATTATTGCAAGCTTCTGGACAGAGGGACTCCGAACTCTCCAGATCTGGCACAGCACTTGCTGGGCTTGAATTTAGACTCACATTCTTGGCCAGCAGCCCCAAGTGCTAGGAAGGAAGCATCCTTCTTCCTCCCTTCCTCCCTCCTTCCCCCAGACAGAAGGCATACTGGATTGCTCCTCTCTATGCTCTACACACAGAGCTCTGCTGCTCCTGCTCTTCTCCATCCACCAGGAAGAACAATCTCTGCTGGAATCAAAATATACCACCAAATCTATCTGCTTTAGCCAGGATTTCCCCCTTAAGAAAGTCAGGAAAACAAGAGTTCCAGCCATGCTGGAATGTTTTCCATCACTTTAGATGCAAGGTAGCATTGTTTCAAAACTAGTTTCATTGTAATTGTGTCTGCATCATGTTAGGTAAACTGCAAAACTCAAAAGCAAAGCTTCTAATTCATCCACAACAACCAAAAATAAGAGTTGGGAGTAAAAAAAGCCCCAGGAGATTCTAAAGTCTGCCAAATGGAATTCTTTTACAAAGTAAAAAGAAAACCTCTACAAGACCAAACCTAAGCCTCAATTTTCACCCTCTGCACAAATGTTAAATGTAATTTGAGTACAATTCTGTATCTGTGACATTTTTTGTAGATAAATCTTCAGTATGAGGTAGGATGATAAACTACTGTTCAGCAGACTCTACAGCAAGGCTGAAAGGCTGAGGGGACTGAAGCATGCCTCTGACAAGACAAGGCTGAGAGACCTGGGGCTGGTTAGCCCGGATAAAAGCAGACTGAGAGGGAATCCTCTTAATGCTCATCATAGCTAAATGGTGTGAAAAAGAGGATGTGGCCAGACTCTTTTCAGTGGTGCCCAGCAACAGGACAAGGGGCAACAGGCACAACCTGGATCACAGAAAGCCTCATCTGAACATGAGGGGAAACATCTTTGCTGTGAGGGTGCAGAGCCCTGAATGAAACTACCCAGAAAGGTTGTGGAGTCTTCTCTGTAGAGATTCCAAAACTGCCTGGACATTGTGATCCTGGGCAACCTGCACTAGGTGACCTTGCTTTAGCTGGGGGGTGGACTACATAATCCTCAGAGGTCCCTTCCAACCCCCACCAGTCTGTGATTCCGTGAAAAGCAATGTTTTATTTTAACTTGACCCTAAATAAGACTTTAAACACCAATCACCAAACACTAAAATAAAGCCAGTTCGGGGGGAGGGCAGGGGGAGCAGCTTTAAATGTACAGAAAGCAGCTTTACATACCAGCTACAGACAGCAAGTCAAGAACACTGTGTTTAAGCACAAATTGCAGGAAGCATGTGGGTGGCAATAGCCATCCTCCACACTGGGTTTAGTGGAGGATACTGTGACCATTCCTGTGGTTAGTCCACAGAAATCTCCATGTCATTGTAAGATACGTTGCCAGGGAGCACCCTTCTTTCCAAGGGCTCAGCAGCTAGGCTTGGGATGAGCCTCCTGGAATCACCAGGGACTGAAATGGAATAAGAAGAGTCAGAAATGAAAAGTGAGATCTTGGACCAAACACAATACATCTTGGACACTGTACAAAACTCAGAGAGAACAGATGTCACCCAGTGATCAGGGGAAGATGGGGTAATACCAAAGAAAAGGTAGGCCAAACATGTTACAAGGAAGAAAACTCCTTTTATTATAGTCCAGAAGATTCCATTTATACCCTTGGTAAAGCTGAAAACTTCCTGTGGCATCTTAATAAACCAAACTGCTCCTCAATACAACAGGATAATAATTCACACTGTCCAGAGCATTAACTTACCTGAAGTTCACAGACTGCTTGAGCTCCCAAGGTGAAACATGCTCTTACCTTAAAACACAGCAACAAAACCCTCCTGCCATCACCTGCTGAGCACAGAGGCAAAGCTCCAGGTAGGATACCACCCACAGCCAGCTCTCACTGATGTCAGCCATGTGTTAGTGCTTGCTACTCAGTGCCATTGACAATAAAGTCCTATCACAGCACTTCCTCTTTTGCTTCCAGTCCCTTATAACCACACTCTTCATGAACTGGAAACATTCCTATCCTTATACTAGGTGTAGCCAAGTAAATAGTAAAAAAAGAACAGATGGAGGAGGTGGCAATGGTGATGAAGAGCTTTGGCAGCTGTGGAAATGGTTCAAGGCCTGGCAATTTCCTTAACCACCTCTCTGACAAGAAAGCCAGACTTGCAGGGCTTCATATTTAGAGAAGGCTTTCCAACATGCTGTTGGCTCTTATCTTGACCCAGCACTGCCTATGCTATTCATCACAGGCCATGACAGAAGTTATGTCAGCATTAGCAACAATTAGAGTAGCAGAATATTCAGGGTGAGGGGAATGAAAACCAAAACACAATCAAAAAAAACCCCCAAACAAAAACACACAAACAAAAGCCAGCCACCAGTGTTTGCTGTGAATAATACCAGTTGTTCTACAGTTTCCACCTTTCCTTTGGGGTTTTTTGGCTCTGAGCTGATGAAAGTACTTTCAGAATATCTATTGGAAGTAGGTCAGCATCCAGATGTATTTGACAAGAGTAAAAACTTATAGAGGCCAATGTTTCTTGTCTAAAAGTCATCACCCCAAAATAGCTCATGACCTACTCATTTTTATTTAGAGTAGAGCCAGTGCTTCAGTTTGTATCCAAGGCCAAATTCCACTACAGCTTCAGACTGCTGTTAAGGTAGGATGTTCCATCCTGGGCCAATTCAGAAACAGGATGACCAGTAAATTTAGAGCCAAACTCAGATATGAGGGTGGCCCATTTTCACAGCTTTATGTCATACGATAAATCAGCAAGCTGACAAGAAAAGGCAGGTTTGTTCCTTGGAGAGTTTTAAGCTCGTGTGCTCATTTCCATGTTTCAGAAAAGCTGCAGGTTGTTTCTGGATGCTGGGAAGACTCCTGGGGTCCCACCAGGCCCCAGAAAGGGACCATTCAGTGATGGGGAGCACATTTTACTACCTGAAAATCATAGCAGTGGCTAATACCAGCTCTCAATGTTAAAGCACTACAACACAAAGACATATTTACCACAAGGCCACACACAGCATTAGAGGTTGCTCCATTTTGTCTGAGTATGCAGCAAGAGTTCTTCAACAGTTCTTTATTTTTGGATCTGGATACCCTTTAGAAACTCCAAGCTGTCTTAAAAAACACACCTTTTCTGTCTGTTGCTATCCTTTTTTGAACAATTCCTTGAGAACAGCAGCTTCTTTCTTTGCCCCAACTGGATATTCTTAAAGCTTTTATGATAAATGGCTGGTTCAGCTTTAACCACAGTGGCACTGACATAATAATTAACACCTTAGTAGTAAATTTGGATAATAATGAAGACTTAGTTACCTGGGTTTCCACCATACTGTGTACCCATCCTAGAGAGAGTTCTTGTTTGCACAGGAGGCTGACACAGCTCCAAACACTCCATTTTAGTCACTCTTGTAACAAAGAAGTTCTTCACACTCGTTTTACACACAGGCTTAGGCACAAAATATCCAAGTATATATGCACACTAAGAGTAACAGTCTGTTCCAGTAGTACCCAGTCCCACACACATCTTACCCCTTTTCAGACCTGTAGGAGGCAATGCAGGAACTGTCTGGGACTGTGCACACAATCTGCGGGAAAAGCTGAAACCTGCTGCTCTTCTCACCCTTCCTCCTAACACTCAGCATAAGGCCATGTAAATGAGGACCTCTCTCTTAAAGGTAAAAAGGTAAAGCAATGTCAGCTGGGCTAACTAATATAACCTTTGTCAGCACTTAAAACTACCTGAGAGGCTTCACGTGACAGATTGGGAAGACCTTGGACCACCTTTTCTAACAGCAAAGCAAGGAGTGTAGGCAATAGCAGAGCATCTGGAATGGCCACAAGATCTCCAACCAGCTCAGCTGTTGAGAAATAAATGTCTGTCCACAGCCTTGTGGAACTGAACTAGTCCATCTTCAGCCACCCTTACATAAATCTCTTGGGCACTCCAAAGATTTATGATAAGCACTTGCTCTTTCCTTAGTGTCCAAACCCTTTTCCACCTGCTGAACAACACGAGATTCTTTCCCTTTGCCCAGCCTGTTCCCTATCTATATAAAGCCTCTACAGAAGATTCAGTGGCACCATGGACTAGCTTGTCAGCAGGACACACGTGACACCCATCTCTAATTCATCTTCACCTCCTATGCTAATAAAACCTTCACACAGCTCTTCAAGATCTTGGCTGAGATCAGCAAATGAATGAAGATAATTTGGCAGAAGCAGAGTTGTCACAGGAGACTGAGCTGATGATGGTATAGGAAAGGATTTTGCATTTCCACAATGTCATCCACTCTCTATTACTGGCTTTAAAACTAATTGAAAATGTAATGTTCCCCTGAACCCACTCATCCTGGAAACCCCAATAACTTGCTGTAAAACCCTTTCAGCACTATTTCTGATCAGATAATTTGCTAGACTGAATTTGGCCTTAGTGCTGATCCCTATAACCTAGTGGGTTTAGAGGACACACCATGCAAGAATCCTTCAGCAGCACAAGTCCACCAAACAAGCTGCAGCTTTTTTCATTGCTCTGCTGATCGCTCAATTCCAGCTTAAATTCAAGGCTTTGCCTTTGCTTTCAGAGCCTTCATGACCTCAGGTTTAAGGACATCCACTCTTCTAGTATGATGTTGAAATCTGACGGTTATATTGCTCTGTAACCAAATAAACACCCAATTTGAAGGGTGTGTGTGCCAGGGACAGACATTAGCTCCTGCCTAGGACACAACTACAGACTCCTGGTTACCTGTGTGAGACAACCAGAAATCTCTGAAGTGCAGAACAGAAGAGAAACTCCAGTTTTTCAACCCAGCCTTCCCATCTCTATTCTAATAGTACCACACCCACCAGCAGGAACAAGTAGTCCTTGACTGACAGACAGGTTGAAGCCTGGTTTCCAAGGGCACACTCCAGTTGGGATTCTCTGGTGGCTGATAAAAGGTGAGCTCAACAAACAGGCTCTTTCGTGTACCCATCTTCCTCTGTCTTTCAGCCTTAGAGGAACGTCACTTTGAGATCTGTGGTTTTTGTCCAATCAGCTGCTGCATATACCTTTTTTGGGGAGGTGGATCACATGGAATCAAACACACTGACAGACATACACACACAGAGCACGAATTCAGACGTGTTGCTTTACCAGACAAGCGTCCTGTATAACAATTAAGAGAGGAAAAGCAAGAGTAGAATGTTGAAGATGTCTTGTGTTCATTTTCATGAGCTCATAAATAATGTGAGGCAGATTCATAAAGGTATCCAGCAACCTCTAAGGAGTGATTGCTTCCAACACACCAGTGACAGTCAGGGACTCAGAGGCTGAGATCTGAAAGAACTTGATTTTCTCCTGAAAGAAATGGAAGAAAGGAAGAAAGAGAGAAAGAAAGAGAGAAAGGAAGAGAGAAAGAGAGAAAGAGAGAAAGAGAGAAAGAAAGAAAGAAAGAAAGAAAGAAAGAAAGAAAGAAAGAAAGAAAGAAAGAAAGAAAGAAAGAAAGAAAGAAAGAAAGAAAGAAAGAAAGAAAGAAAGAAAGAAAGAAAGAAAGAAAGAAAGAAAGAAAGAAAGAAAGAAAGAGAGAAAGAAAGAAAGACCTGTTTTACAATTATTTGAGATGCAAAACAAGTCCAAAGGTCTAGAAGATACCACTGAAACACACCTGAATCTTTGTCTATAACTTACTGCTGCACAGGGAAGGAGCCCTGTTTTAGGGCTGCATTTCCATGCTACTTGTGAATTTCCTGAACACTGCTCTGCTGCAATATATCTGAATGTGTTTAAATTGCCTGCTAAAGAAAGTAAACCATAGGTACCTCAACAGGGGAGCCAACCATCCATCCATACAGAATAAATGCAGAATCCTCATAATGCATCCAGCACTGCATGAACCCCCCCAGCTGGTTTTGCCTGGAAGGAAAAGCACATATGTGTGAGCAGGGATACTATTCAGAGGCACTGAAACAGGTTTATAATGCTCTATCCTGTTCTCTTCTGTGCAAAAATAAACCTTGAAGGATATGTGGCAGCCTTCTGACAACAACTGGCAGTAAATCTGTGCATTTTAAATGTCAGTTGGATAACTTTTCAAGTGGTTAAAAGGTGTGTAAAGGTCAAAAAGGTAGGAAGTCTGGCCAGGGAGGACAAAACTTTGATGAATCTGTTAAGTTCCTGTGAAATTTCTACCACAATGACCGTTGCTCTTGACATCTTGCCCAAATTTCTTACTGACAAGAAGTATGTGACCAAGGAAACCCTCAGGAAAGAAACATGGAATCATAGAAGACACCCAGTCCCAGCCTATGTGGTGGTGGGGTTATATGTCATCACATTCTTCCAGGGGTGGTTCCAGCATCATTTGGTTTGTCACGTTATACCAGCATTTCAAAGTTACAACTGAGAAAACAAAGAAAAGGGGAAAAAAGGAGGGGGGTGGAAAGTTAGTTTAATAATTTTCAAGGGAGCAACAGCACAAAAGTACCCAAATTTTAGTGAAAACCAACCTCCTTCCAAAACTCTGCCTTGTAAAACTGGCACTCCAGAATACAGCCAGGGTGCCTGACATCCTCTGCCCTCCTTGCACATGTGCTCCTCCAGAAAGAGGCACTGGTTGAGAGTGTGAGCACAGCCTTGGGCGAGGCTGCTGGAGGATCAACTCTTAAGAAGGTGTCCAATTTATAATCCAGCAGGGTGAGGCGCAACTGGATGTCTGAATGAATAGCTCTTCTGTGTTCCCATCTCCTGAGGCTGGCCCGCCTCATCCTTTTCTCTCACAGATGTTACTCTTTTAACTAACTTTTTTTTTTTCCCTTTTTTTTCTCCCCCCCAGACTGGAAATATAAAGAGGAAGGAAGACAAAGAGGTATCCAGCCGTATCTGGTTGGACACTGCAAACTGCAGCAAAACAGACAATTTGCTAGATTAACAGGAAATAACCCCCTGGGGTTTATTTTTCCAGGAAGGTTTCATTTCAGTTCCAGATTGTACTCGCAGGGATCTTCTCTGTGCAAAGAGATATCTTTATAAGGATTGTTTTCCCAGAGCTGCGGGACACCCGGCACTAAGTACACCCAGTGCGCGATGTGGCGAGGAGGAATGGCCGAAAGGCGTAGACGAGGGCAGATATTCACCGGGATGCGACTCCCAGGGTGATGTTCTCACCGCTTTGCGCGCCCCGGCCGGGTGCCGACCCCGCCCCCGCACGGCCCCTCCTCCCCCCGCCCACGCCTGGCGCTGCGCACGGTGCAGCGCCCTCTGCTGGCGGTTGTCATCACTCTTTGTCCTGTCGCAACAGGTCCTGCAAAACCGTCTGCCCCCATCTTTCTTATCAGACCTTTTAAGTACTGAAAGGCCACGAGAAGGTCTCTCTGGAGCCGCCGTTTCTCCAGGCTGAATCACCCTAGCTCTCTCAGCCTGTCCTCACAGCAGAGGTGTTCTAGCCCCCACATCACTGCTGTCTCGCCTATGCTGAGGACTCCAGAGCTGGATCCAGTGCTGCAGGTGGGGGTCTCAGCAGAGCGGAGCAGAGGGGCAAAACACCTGCTCTTGACCTGCTGTCCATGCTGCTGGGAATACAGCCCAGGATTTGGTTGGCTTCTGGGCTGCAAGCACACAGTGCCTGCTCATGTCCAGCTTTTTGCCTTCCAGTACCTCTGCCTTCTCAGCAGGGCTGCTCTCAATCCCTTCATCCCACAGCCTGTACTGATACCAGAGGATGGCCCCAGTCTATGTTCAGGACCTCATTATGTTCACACAAGCCCAGTTCTCAAGTTCATCCAGGTCCCTCTGGAAAGATTCTATCCCTCAGGCATGTCACCTGCACTGCTCAAAGTGCTATCTTCTGCAAACTTGCTGAGGATGCATTCACTCCCACTGCCCACATCACTGATGAAGATACTAAACAGCATCAGTCCCAGCATAGGAGTAAGTTACATCTGTAATTACACTAAGCAGTGTTTTAATGAAGTGTTGTGACTTACTGTGATGGTCAGAAAGTCAAACCCACCATTGAACAAATCCTCATCCTCAGCGGCACAACTCAGCCCCCCAGGTTCTGCACAGACTGGCAGCACGGTCGAGTATCTCCCTCTCTCTTCTCTGATCTCCAAAGTGGATCTCAGGCCAGAGATTCACCCTGCCCCAGAAGACTTGTTGCAGAACCTCCCATACCTCCAGGACATACATTTGATAGATTTCCTTTCCACAGTGATGATCTAATCTGACCTCTCATGGAGCATAAATCTGTAGCACACTGCATTCAGGAATGACTGCTTCTTGGTACTGAGAGTCCTCCTTTCTTTTTGTCTCTACTGGCCCTGCAAATTAACTTCAGCTTCACCTGAAAACTTCCCATCATTCTGTGCTCCCCTCCTTCCAGATCAAAGTGAAAAGGGATCTGACTAGCCACTTGATCAATCTTTGTCAGTCGGGGGCATCTTGCTCCTGCAGAATTTTTTATAGTAGAAGTCTCTTTCTAGGGCCATTGCCTCTTCAGCAGGATGCTGTTTTCAGGATCTGATTTGAGATGAACTCTGAAAGAACACAGAGAAAGAAGAAGCAGGGAGCATGCACTCAACTTCCTGGAAGAGACGCCCAAGATGTTCCTATGACCTCCTGCAGCCGCAGTCCGTCCTCCCTGGGCTCCATGGCTCATCTCAGTGATTACCAGCACTGCAGGCTCAGAGGGAAGCAACCTGGTTTGAGTGGTGAAACACACTGTGTTTTCAATTAATAGCCTGCTCAGCAGCCCACATGATGGTCTGTGAGAAATGCTAAGTGCCTTTAACTGTCTCTTGGTTCAAAATGTTTGGGAGGGTCACTGTTCTGTTCTCATCCTCATGGGTTCTATGCATCTGGGAGGAATGCCTGGGATGAAGAACACAAAAGGACAAGTGGGACCACAGTACCCGTTATGCCATTGAAAGAAATGAAAATAAGATGTCAACAACTTCTGTGGGCCTAATTGTTTCTTCTCAAACAGATTGTTAGCTTATGTGAATCAGGGTAGCTCCACTGAGTACACCAAAGAATGGAAAGAGGGAGGAGGGTAGCCTTGGGATCAGAAAGGCACAATATGGGTCTTTATCCCCATTGCTTGCTGGCTACTGAGTAACATTAATTTATTGCCACCACCCCCCAACACCAAGAGATAGTGGCACTTAGAGAGATGAAGAGACACAGCGAGGCAAATAGTAAGGCTGAGTTTCTTAAAACATCACCATGCAAGCCCAGCTTAAGGCTCAGGCCTTGACTCCTCTCTGCAACTTCTCCTCTTACCTTGCTGCTCAGTTCCATCACAAAATCAAAGCACAGAAAATTAAATAGATTAAAAACTAAAAAGAGGTTATTTTCTGTCCCAGGTTGCTTCCCTGCTCTGGTCTACCTTAAAGCCCCAAGTGCTCTGGACTAGATACGTGGGAACAAGTATAAAGAAAACAAAAAGGCAAGTATAAAGCCAGGTTGGATGGGGCCTTGAGCAATGTGGTCTAGCAGGAGGTGTCCCTGCCCACGGCAGGGCGCAGGTGGAACTACCTGATTTTTAAGGTCATTTCCAACCCAAATCATTCTATGATTCCATGAAAACAGTATTGCTTCTTTCAGCATCAGTGCCAGCCTGAGAAGTTCATCACACTGCAGCCTGGTGAAACATTGGGAAATCCCATGGAGAGCAAAAGAGAAGGAAGCTGTACTTCAATTTCAGCAAACTACCAAGCACAGACACAGTGTGGGGTAGGGGGGAGGGGGGGATGCAAATGCACCTAGTCAGATGTCTCCACTGGACCTTCAAGAGAAAAAGAGGTAAAACATCAAGCACAAAGGGCAGCCTGAGTTCTCCAAATACAAAATCAGGACAAGCCAAATCCTGTCCAATTGCACAACATTAAAGTGCAATTCTGTGCTCTTTTACCTTGTGCTAAGGGAACAGCAATGTTCTGACCTGCAGTGATTTATGTGCAGCAAATTTGTGCTCATAAACAAGTGAGAAGAACCAAAATCTCATGCCCTGATCCTTCCAAGCTAAACCAAATTCTTTATGGGCAGCAAGCTTGCTTTGAAGGAGGTAATGTTTATCCATATTTGAATCCAATAAAACCACCAAAACAAGAGAAACAATGCTCAGTGCACTGTTCTCTGTTACATTTGCAAATAATGCTCAAAAATAATAACAATTAATTGCTTCACATGCTTTACAAACATAAATTAATTCAGCCTGATGTGTCTCCAGCTGGGCAGGTGTTATCATCTCCACTGAACATATGAGCAAGCTGAATAAGACAGAGCTGGCCTTGTTTTTCCTAAGTCGCATCTATTTTTCAGTGCACTTCTGTGCACAGGCAGCTTCTGTTCATCTTGGCTAGAGCTGCAAGTGATTAATATATGTGCAAGGCAGGTTCTGGGTGTCTCAATCTACAGGGCTAAAATTAAAGCCCATGATTGAAAATGTGAACCCAAAGGACTTGCCCATGGCTGGGCAAGACAGGAAATCTGTTGCAGGATCAGGAAAATAAGCCAGATCTTCAGATTCCGTGGGGCTTGTCTCCACAAGAACCATAGGGAAGAAACATAAAGTTGCAGCACACCAGAAATGTTCTCCTCAGGAGGACCCTTCAGTGTGTGTTGCTTTCAACAAGCCACTCCTCCATAAATTCATCCCTTCCCCACACAGAGACCCACTTCTCCCTTGCCGCTGAATACTGCAGCTTGCTGCCACTTTCTAGACTGAAAGGTGATAGCAACAAAGAGAAGGATGTGGTGACTTAGGAGGCAGCAATAAGAAACCCAAGGGTAAAGTTTCACTTAGGTTTCAGCAGAAGACTTCCCCATGAAGATTTTCTTGTTTTGCAGTCAGCGATGAAGTATTTTCCCTGAGTTTCAAAGAGGGGTGAACTACTTTCCCACTTAGTATGAACATATATTATGTCTAACTGCTTTAAGCAGACACAGACAACCAGAATAGCTGCCCCTATTAGCTGGAGCACGATGCCAGCCCGAAGGAGGAGCTGTGTGGTTTATGCTGCAAATAACCTGCGTGTCTCTCTGTAATAAACATTTAGGGAGCTGGGCTACAAGGCACACATCCTCCCAAGCTAAGGTGCTGGTGGAAAGGATATCCTCCCAGTCTGTGGTTACCGTCCCTTCAGTTCTGCTTTGCTGAACTTTTCTTTATGCTTCTCACATTCATTCAGTCTGAATGAAGCAGTATTTCAATGTTATAAGCTACCATGCAATACAAGACAGGGAGTGGTCACCCCACAGCCTACTCCTTGGATCTGAAGCACCAGGAACATCTAGTGCCAGGGAAAAGCTGGAGATGGTAACTTCTGCCACAGCCTGCATGAGCATCTATACAGCCAAAGTGCAGAGTGCCAGTGTCCAAGACATTCATACTCTGGCTTGTCACATGCCAGCTTTCACATGTTGATGAGCCTAGTGCTGATGCATTAGGCTTGGCTAACATTTTAAATGTGGTGGGCAAGAAAGCCAACAGCACCCTGGCTTGTATCAGGAATAGTATGGCCAGCAGGACTAAGAAAGTGACTTTCCCCCTGTACTCAGCATTAGTGAATACTGGAATAATGGGTTCAGGTTTGGGTCCTTACTACAAGAAGGACATTGAGTTGGTAGAGTGTGTCCGAAGGACAATGAATTTGGTTGGAGAACCAGCAGGGAGGGTCTGGAGAACATGTCATATGAGAAAAAGCTAAGGGGAAATGGGATTGTTTAGCCTGGAGAAAAGGAGGTTCATGGGGGACCTTTGCGCTCTCTACAGTTACCTGAAAGGTGGTAAGAGTGCAGGGGAGGTTGATCTCTTCTCCCAAGTAACAAGCAACGGGACAAAAAGAAACAGCCTCAAGTTGTACCAATGGAGGTTTAGGTTAGACATGAGGAACAACTTCTCCCCAAAAGGGTTGTCAAGCCCTGGAACAGACTGTCCATTGAAGTGGCAGAGTACCCATCCCTGGAGGGATTTAAAAGTTGTGCAGATGTGGTGCTGAGGGACATCATTTCATGGTGATTTGGCAATGCTGTGTTGATGGTTGGGCTTGATGATCTAAAAGGTCTGTTCCAACCAAAACAGTTCTATGACTCTTTGGTTCTATTTTACATCTTTTAAAATGGTGCAGGCATGCCATTATTTAAATTCCCATATTGGTATGATACAGCTTAACTGGCCAAAACCAGTCTAGGTCAAGCTTGCCAAACCTGGCGGGTCTAAAGGTGCTACAGTGAATACTCTGTGGTGAAGATGACAGCCAACCACAGAGTGACCAGCCAGTAGCTGCACACACCGTGGAGGAGGGTGTAAGGTCACTTTATGGTCTTGGCAGACTTGAGGAACACCAGAACAAATGTAAGACTTTTTTTTGTCACTTCGGATAATGGACATACATCGGTGCAGGCTTATGCAGAGCCCTTTGGTGGTGCAGATTTAGATCTGCTGTCCTGTGACATCAAATCAAGTGTTTGTGTAGCTGAGTTCTGAAGATTTTATTAGGGACCTCTGGGTTTAAAAAAAAAAACCAACCACCATACATCCTCCCTGAAAAGCACTTCTTTTCATTTCACAGAACTGGATGAAAGGGTAGCTAGACAAACGGCTGAATCAGCACAGCCAATGGAGCAGTAAGCTGGGGCAGAGAGCAGAGTAGGAGATGGATCGGAGCAGCCACCTTGCTCAGCTGCCAGCTAGAACAGGGCACCTGACTGTGTCCCAGCTCTACCAATACTTTCCAAAATGCATGTTTCAGATTGGATTTGTTTGTTTTTTTCCCCTTAGGTTTCCCTCAGTCTTCCTGTAATCCCTTTAAAATCCACTGTCCAATTGAAGTCAAATCTGAAAGAGTCTCAAACATAGCATGTCCCTCCAAATCAGCCAGTTTCTGGGTAGAAGCCCAAACTCGTGTCCTCTGCAAGGAGAAAGGTATGTAAAACCCAGCTGCCAGCCAGTGCTGCCAGTTAACTGCCTCACGACACCGCCTGTGGTTTCAAGAGGGACAGGGAAGAAGCTGAGAGGGTGAACCTGATGTTCATAATAGAGGCCAGGCTTTAGCACTTTGATTGGTCATCACAGCCTGCTTTAATGCAGACTTTTAAACTTATGGTGTGTAGACTTCAATCTGTGCCTGTGTTTTAAAAACCAATATCCTGTCAGGAGTCCTTTCTGTAAGTCATTAATACGTAGTTAATGCTTTTAACTCCATTCGCTACCAGGCTGTAGCAAGATTGTCTTAACCGCAGGAGCATTGCAGATCTCTTCAGTGGAGAAAGGCTGTTCTATAACTCTGTGCAGGGATACAGATGTATCCTGTGTGCAATATGATGCCTGATAGTGTAAAATTTTTTGCTGATATGCCTTTGAGGGGGGGGGGGGGGAACTCAACACCGAGATGAATTCCATCTAACATGAGAGAAACAAAGCAACTTGTTATCCAGATAGGTGGTTCACTGATCTATAAATCAGGGAGGATAACAATGCATACTGTATTTGCCGCCTGTTCTCACACACTCCTCCTTGTCATCACAGGGGATCTTTAGTACCCTGAAATACAGCTCGACAATAAAATTTAATTGAAAGTGTGCTGGAATCATTAACTTTCGGAGCTTCACAGTTTGCCCATCCTTAAATAACACTGGCTATAAAATCCTGTTTGTGTGATGATTCTTTGGCTCTGTGCCATGTAGCATGTACAGAAATCAGCAATATGTGCAGCAGGGACTTTAGCTGGCTATAAGATGAGCACACGTCGTGGACTTGCTTCTTTAGCTCAGCAGCAAAACACTGACTCAGATCTAGAGACTGGTTATAGTCCCGGCAGTGTTTACTCCATGTAATTATCAGCGTCAAGCGTGTTGTCTTTTGCCTGAGTTTTCACATGCTTGAGAACCAGCTGTGAATGCAGACAGGGCAAGAGGCACATAACATTCAAAGCGCGTGCCACACTACAGGAAGCACATCAGTTTTAAATACATTGTCTCTACAATTAAGAAGAGTTTATAAACTGGTCACATAAATCTTCAAGAATCTCCAGAAGAGAAAGAAAAATACTTTCTTTCCAAGCACAAGTTTTGCCTGTATAACTACTTGTAGCCAGGGCCCTGAGACGGGGCAGACATCTCCCTGCTTGCTGATGAGAGAGCATGAATCAGTAGCTCTAGAGCAGGGAGCCTTTCACCAAAGCTGCTGTGCATTGCTCCAGGCAGGAGAAGGCTGTTGATGCTGTGTTGGGGCCGGGAGGAAGATCAGGCTGGCATTTGAGGTGGGGCATGCCTGGGAATGCCGTGCAACATTCATTTTGGAGGCAGGCACTTGCTGAAATTCCAATTACAGAGAGAGATGGCTGAGGCAGAGCAAGGCCCTGCCTTTGCCGTGCAGAAAGGTGCAGCTTTTGTTACCTCAGGGTAATGTTTCTGACCTGTCCCAAGGTCAAAAATAAAAAGTGAAGCTGAGCAATTTTAGCCTCACTGCAAAGCAAACCCAGCAAGGTCAACCCCAAAATGGGGCTGTGCTGCTGACAGGAAAGATTTGCTCTAGTGTCTATTTTGAAATAAAGGGTATAAAAAGGGGGTTGTTTGTGGTTATTTGCCTCCTGTTCTCCCTTCCACACCCCCAAAAGTTGCCATGTCTGATGGGCTTTCTTGTCCTCAACCCCAAGGCTTTCACCCCACAGTGGAATGGCTGGAGCCCCTGAAGAAGTGGGGAGAGACAGAGGGCACCATTCTAGCTGCAGCCTGGCTCCTCCTCATGCCATGCTGTGCTGCTCTCTCAGGCTCTCCCAGGGTATTCCCTCGCATGTCTATTTTTATGGCTGCAGTAGGTGCCTGAATAAAGGCCATCTTAAGTAACTGTCTTGGGCTGCTTGCTGGCTCCTGCCCTTGGCGTGCTTCCTCATGCTGTCCCAGCAACCTAGGACAGCCTCCTCACCACGCTCCTCCAAGCCTTTTGAAACCTCCTACATACTGCTTTGCTAACAATATTTCAGTATCTGTTCTGTAGCAAACCACTCCTTAGCCATAATGTGAACCCCCCAAAGGAGAGTGCTTGACCAGGGTCAAGCAACCCTAAACTTGCCTTGCAATACAGAAAATACACCCCTGGCAAAGCACATTGAAACTGGAGCAGTTGGAGCTAGACTTGCCGTCTGTGCCAACTTGTATCATAAAATTTCACCTCTCTTTCCCCACTACCTTTAGGAACTATTATAAAAAGCTCCCCAAACAAGCTTTTTAATTAATAAATGTTCACTAACAATTACTGCAAAGCAGTATTTTATGCAGTAAATCAAGACAATACATTCTTCTCCACTGTTACTGGAAATGTCCTGCAGCTTGTGATTTAGATGGGATTTTTGTAAGCCTAGTAAGAAGTAAAAATGTTTTATAGAATAAGGCATGTGTTACTCATCAATAATCACTCATTAAACATCTTAGAATTTTGATTCATGTCTCCTGACATTAGGAATGGGGATGCTACAATTTAAATAACAATCTATCGAACAGCACTGCAAATAGTCACTGTTCTTTGATTTCTTGAAAAGCTCTGAAGAGGAGAAAAACGCATTTGCAGCAGAGCTACTGCTGCCTATTCAGAAGGGTGTTTTATCTCAACCACAAGATTTGGTTATCTCAGTGAAAAACACCGTGCTCAAAAATAGTTTTAGTAGTTTTTATGTCTATCCCTGTTGTTGTTCTGCATTTGTTATTTTCTTAGTGGCTTCTCCTGGTTATTTTCTTAACTTTTTTTGCTCATTTCCACTTAAGAATCCACCAGTGACAAGACCACCTCACACAGTTGCTGTCGTGGTCACAACAGATGTAGGGTAGCCCAGTGTTTGAAAGAACTTTAACAGGGAGAGAAATGAGGGAGTGCAACCTCATGTCCTTACAAACACCCTGCAGGAATGTAACTCTTCACTAGCATTATGCATCAACTCCCTGTTGTGCAGAAATACCTGAGAAAGGTTTAAAGATGCTTGAGCTACAGCTGCTAGCTTAGTGCTGGTAGCACACAGGACAGCATATGCTAATTCACAGCTTATGTCTATAATAAATATGTTTTCAAGACCTTTTTGTGTAAACCATTAGGTTGATAGAGAAGTATGAGCATTTAGTTCAAATTTCACAATTAAGAATACAAGTGTACTACATGCCCAGTACCTAGAACTCTGCTACATGAACATTTAGAGAGAGAGAGAGAGAGAGTATCTGGAAAACCACATTTTCTGTGGTGATGGAAATAATACACCAGTTTTGTGTCATGTTGCTTCAGATCATTAGTAATCTATTCTGCAACTAATTTTGTAAATGTGGTACAGCGCTAAAGCTTTAAGCGACACTGAAGATCCAGGCCCCTGACCCTGCAGACATAAGCATGTGTGTAACGTGCTGAAGTGCTTACAGGAATGGAGGAGAAGTATGTATCAAGCCCCAACTTGAAAACAGGTGGTTTTAAGTTATACAAGCACAAAGAACAGCGAACAATCTTTTAAGCAGCCACTTTTTGCACTCAGAAATTAAACAGCCATTTTTATTCCTGTTTCTAGCTCCTCTCACCCCCACCCCACCCCCCAAAAAAAAAAAACCAACAAAAAAAGGCACACAGTGGGCTGGGAAACCAGCACATGAAATCTAAGTAGTAATTTTAAAACTGAGGCTCCTTCCCATGGGGAGGGGAAGAGACAGGACTTTTTTTGCCTTTGTTTGTTCCTGGAGCAGCAGCAGCCTGTGTCTGCAGGCTGGTAGTTATTTAACACCGTGGGACAGGAGCACTTCCTTGGCCCACACCAGGGCTCTCTTGCAGGTGCTAATGGTCATAGCTGGTATTTTGCAATAAGAAAAAAAAAAAACAAAAAAACTAAACCCCAAAACATCTTCCATTAACATCTCTTGCAGCCATGTGAGTAGGTTGGTGTGTGCCCCCTGGCCCCACAAGTTGTTCCCCCAGCCAGTGCTCTCAGGTCCCAATGTTCCCCTCCAGGTCCTGCTGAGATGGGAGCTCTCAAACTACCCACCTGCTCAGGGACCTGGGAGTGCTGGGAGCCATGTCCCCTCTCCTCACCTCAGGGGTAGCCCCATGCCTTGAGGGGAGACAGGTAAGGCCAAGGCCTGGTGCCAGGACTTATCCACCCCCAGGGTGCCAACCACCCTCCAAAGACCTCTTCAGGCCCAGTCACACTCCAAATGCTGGCAACCTCAGGGTGACATGTTCAGCCCTTAGGACATGGGTGCACAGGATGACAGAATGACAGAATATTTGGGGTTGGGAAGGACTCTAGAGATTGTTGAGTCCAATGCCCCTGCCAAAACAGGATCACCTAGGGCAGGCTGCACAGGAATGCCACCAGATGGGATTTGAAAGCCTCCACAATCACTCTGGGCAGCCTGCTCCAGTGCTTTCTCCCCCTCACCATAAAGAAGTGTCTCCTCATGTTGAGGTGGAACGTCCTGTGTTCTAGCTTGTACCCATTGTTCCTTGTCCTATCACTGGGCACCACTGAAAAGAGCCTGGCACCTTCATCTTGGCGCTCACCCATCAGATATTTGTAGACATTGATAAGATCCCCTCTCTGCCTTCCCTCCTCAGGATTAAACATCCCCAGGTCTCTCAGTCTTTCTTCAGAGGAGAGATGTTCATGTCCTGCAGTCATCCTTGTAGCTCTCCATTGGACTGTCTCCAGCAGACCCCTGTCTCTCTTGAACAGGCAAGCCCAAACCTGGACACCGTATTCCAGGTGTGGTCTCACCAGGGCAAAGCAGAGGCACCTCCCCAAGCATCAGGGCTCCCCCAAACCTGTCTGTATCCCCCTGCTCCCAAAGAGGCCTGCCCGTGGCACAAGGCCAGGGTGAGGTGGGATGTGGGAGTAACGGCTGCCCCTGGCGTGGGGTGAAATCTCTCTCAGCCACCCGCAGGCAAAGGGAGTGTCCCTCGAAGGGTAACAGATGGGTGCTGTGGGGATGCAAAACCAGTCAGGAACTCCCTCCTCTTACTCATCTACCTGCCCGCCGTGCGGGGAGGCGGGAGGACATTTTGCAATATATGGGGAAAGGGACAAGCCCCAGGAGCAGGAGAGTGGGAGAGGAATGGCGGGGTTGCATAAAGGAGGTGGGTGAGAAGGGGAGCAGGACGGGCAGACAGGCTAACCTGGAGGTGAGGGGATACTGGAAGGGGTGTTGGAGAGGAAACGAAATGCCTGTCTGAGTGTGGCTGGCCAGCTGGGGAGTGGAGGAAAAGGGAACAGCCTTACCCTGTATTTAGTGAGGGTGCATGCTTCAGTGTGGGTGCAGGAAAGGGCTGGGCAAAAGGCACCATAGCTGCACAGCCAGGGTGGTGAGAGGGAATTCTCCCTCCTCATTCCCTGCACGCTGCTTCTGGGGAAACCTGCACTTCTGCTGCTTTGCTAGGAGACAGCATAGGGCTTGGTGGCTGCGGGTGTGTGAGGCTTTGCTAAATGGAGGCTCCTTGCTGCCCTGCTGGTTGCTGCTGTGCTTAGAGAGGGAGGAGGAGATGGAGGAGGAGGGAGGGATGTGAAAGTGGGTCAGGAATGTAACTAGACTCTGCCCCCCTTGTTGCAGGCACAGGAGGCGCTGCCTTAGAGATGGAAAAGCAGGCATTTCACTGTTGATGTTCCCCAGTCGTTACTAGGGGATCCTGAAGGATGTGTTTCCCCGTGACCCTTTGAGAAGAAAAACTTAGTTGCCACAGTAACCAAGTTTGGCTTGGATGCAATGATGCAGTAAATATCATAGGTGAGCCTTGCTAATGGAGGAGGAGGAAGCTGAAACTGCATAGGCTGCATTCATGTCAGGAAACATTTAAAAAACATCCCAACAAACTGTATTAGTTAAGTACACAACTTTTACATTTCCTGATGCAATAAAACTCTCAAAATCTATTCCCTAGCTGCTGTAAACTACTGAGAAAATGAGAAAAACAAACTGCCCTACTGATGTAGCATGAAGTGCAGAGCTCTCCCAAAAATCTGCAGCTCTTTTGCATGCAAGTACTTTTTGTTTGATGGCTTGAATTTTTGAAAGTTAAGACAGGTGAATGTTGACTCAAAACCTTAAGTTTGCACCCATCTTCTTTCCAGCATTGCTACGTTAGATTAAGAATTTTTGTTGCTTATATTGAAAGGGAGAACTCATCAACCCTGCTTCTAGAGGAAATCCCCAAATTCAATACTTTCAAAGTGGAAAACAAATTAAAAGAACAAGTGAAAAATATTCAACTTGAGGCCCAGTTATGCAGCATTTCTCCCTGTTCCCTCCAGTTCTTACTGTCTGATTTCCATCTTCCTCTTGCAGAGAAACACACCTTTATTCACAGGAGTGGGGAATCACTTTTCAGAGTTAGAATAAAGAACTGAAAAGACACAGAAGATAGGTAGTGACATATATCTTTGTTTAGTTTTCTTCCAGAGTCATGGGTTTTCTATAACACTGCTATTCTGAATTTAAAAAGGGTTGCTGCACACTTGTACATGGGACTGATTCTGCTCCCAGCCTGAGGATCAACAGAGGACAACCGAGCTGCCAGGCTCACAGATGCATCAGGAGTGAGTGGACACACTGAGTGCATCAGGGCCAGCCACGGAGCAGATAGGTGTGCAGCCAGAATGGGGGGGGGTGTGTGTACATCTTATTAAGAGAACAAACATTACTGGAGCAAACAGTGCAGCTATTCCTTTTACTCCTTCAGTGATTTGTTGAGCAGACATTGCTATAAATAAGCACCCCCTTAGCTTTTTTCATCTCTGTAAGTTACTCAGTCTTTAAAAGCATCCATGCCCTTCAACTCAAGGATGCACAATGAACATTACTCTTTCTGCTTTGAGATAGTTTGCCAAATTAATTTCTCAAATAATTTTCTACTAAACACCAAATTACATAATAGAAGTTACATGGACTTAAGCAAATTCTGGTAAATATAACTAATTTATTGTACCATTACTCCTGTTTCAAGAAAAAAAGGAGAAACCAGTGATGGTTTAAGCGCTGTGGGCCACAAAGCTTTTTATTTTCTTGTACAGCAGAGGGCCTGGGTGATACCTCACAGATTAATCTAGCCCATTTTCTCCAGTCATGCAAAATATTTAGTCAATCTTTCTCCACAATTTTAAGATCAATAATTGCTTAGGTATGTCATGCTTAGCTTTTGTGGAACATGACTTTGTTTTGCCAACTCTCTTGGCAGTGCAGAGCAAGCAGTGGACACACAATCTTTCATGTTGTTTGCTTGCACAGGCCTCTATTGCTGTGCAAATCTGGGCAGGGGGGTTCTCACAAGTCTTTTTGTTATCAGGTGAAAATTTCAGGTTGGAAGCTTCCTCTTCCAGGACTGCCACAAAAGGTCTTGATGGTCTTACCTGTTATCAGCATATTTCCATGTCTGCAGAGGCAACCTGATGAGCTGGAAAAACTTAACACAGAACACAAGAATCCACCAGGTTGGAAAAGACTTCCAAGATCATCAAGTCCAACCAATCACCCAACCCTAACTAATCAACTAACCATGGCACTAAGTGCCTCATGCAGTCTTTAGGAAGTGAAGTGAAAGGGACTTTCTCTGTAGACAGGATTGCCAGTCCCTGCCTTAATCCCTCTCAGACTCTTCTCATCTGCTAGCCCAAAGGACCTGCTTGGGGGTCTACAAGGTGACCGCAGCTCTGGACATAGCTGGGGGATGCCAGGCAGAGATGCCTGTGCTGACTGGTGCTGGCCAAGGGCCTGCACAGTGCCAGGTTTTGTCCTGAAGGTGGTAGCTTGATGGTGAGCTCTCTGTCCGCTCTCTGTGTGCAGGGGAACTGGACATGGTGTCAGGACAGAGGGAGCAAGCAACATTAAACATTACATGAAAGACATTGAGGTGCTGGAGCAGGTCCAGAGAAGGACAACAAAGAAGGTGAAGGGTCTGGAGAACAGGTCTTATGGGCAGCCGATGAGGGAACTGGAGCTTTTTATTCTGGAGAAGAAAAGGTTGAGAGGAGATCCTCTCACTCTTTGCAGCTCCCTGAGAGGAGGTTGGAGCAAGGTGGGGGGGAGTCTCTTCTCCCAAGTAACAAGATCTAGAAGAAGAGGAGATGGCCCCAAGTTGTGCCAGGGAAGGTTTAGGCTGGATATTAGGATCAATTTCTTCCCCAAAAAGGTTGTCAAGCCCTGGAGCAGGCAGCTCAGAGAAGGGGTGGAGTCCTCATGCCTGGAGGGATTTAAAAGCCGTGTAGATGTGGTGCAGAGGAGTATGGTTTAGTGGTGACCTGGCCGTGCTGGGTTAATGGTTGGATCTGACGGTTGGACGTAAAATTCTCTTCCAACCAAAATGATTCTATGATTACAAAGAAGAAGCACTTGTGTTACCAACCATTTCTTCACTTACTAGCAGGGAGGGTCTAACTTCAGTGTCAAGCTGGGCCTTTTTTACGCCATTGTGGACAAGCAAAGGATATGCTAAGCCTTATGGAAACAGTTACAGGAAAATCCTCCTGTGCTCCACGTAGAAGCTTGGTGTTTCCTGTCTACTCCCCCCACCCCTTTCTGTAGGGATGGTGTAAGGAGCGAGATGTGGGCAGAAAGTTGTTACTTTCTAGTTATTCTTGGCTCTGGCAAAGGCCTTTCAATTCAAGGGTAAATGGCAGGGACCTTGATGCTGCTCTAAATCTATGTTGATGTCTTAGAGGTCCCCAGAAGGACCAAATAATATGACATGGCACAAAGCACAACTTAGATATAACAGGGAATAAGATCTACTCACCTGTGGCTTCTTTGAACAGGAGCTGATTATGACATCCCAGACTAGTCCTTTACTGCCAAGATTTGGGTACACGCCTAGCCTGCAGTGAGAGGCCACTTAATGCAAAGGTATGGAAAAGGAAACATGGAAAAGTTCCAGCTCCGATACCTGAGTCCATCTGCAAAAGTATTTTTGATTTGGTTTTGCTTTAACTTGTACACTGGAAAATTAGGAGGGGAAAAATACATTTAAATGGGGCTTTTTCTAACTGTATTCAGTCGACTTCCCTGGCTGTAAAAAACAAAACAAAACAAAACAAAACTTTACCAAATCACGTTATGAGGCCAAAATTAAGCAAAACACGTATTTTCTGGGCAATTTTAGGATGTTTTTGCTTTCAAAACCATCATTTCTAATCATATTTTTTAATGAAGCTATTCGCTCATCTTGTTTCCACCTTGCAGGGGAACTATTTTGCATCCTCCTAAAGTGGCTGACTGGCTTCAGGGTGAGGACAGATTTGGCCCTATTAACACCAATTTAAAGATTTAGCTACATGTTATTTTGGAGATTTCATTTCCTTGGTTAATGTCTTGTTCTACCCAGCCTGTGCTGCAGAAACTTCTGCGTGAACGGTATGAAACAATAGCAGCAAAGGTATAATGCCATACCCGGCTGAATAGGGACCTCAAAGTCCATTACCATCTTAATGATGGCATTGTTAAGCAAAGCGGTCTCAAGATTAAATCTTTACTTCATTAAGGAAAACCTGCTGTTTATTGAGTGTTTCACCTTTAGGAACCAAAATAGAGTTGCGTCTGGCTTGCTTTTGAAACCCGCTGATGTAGTTTCAAAGCTGTTTGCAGCTGGAGCCTGTCAGCCACTCGCTGCACTTACAAAACAGGTTTAAACGCAGACACTGTTAACAGGATGTGACATAGACTTTCTTCTGCACACTGTGACACATCCCTGTGCTTTTCTAATAGCTCTGAAAGAGGCTTCTTGAGCTCAGAAAGAAAGCAACAGGTCTCCTTAAAACCTGAATTCAACCAGAAAGCCTTAAGCAAGGTATATTCTACATCTCTCTTATTGAGAATTATTTCAGTGAACTTTTCCTTATCAGTACTGAAAAGATGTATTAAAACCAGTTGGGCAACTTTTTTTTTCATAACACTATGTGCTGGAGGGCCTTGAGAAAACAGTTTTGAAACAATATCAGAGCTGAGCTACTGAAATGCTTTGAACACAAAGAATGTTCATTAAACACCTTTCCCTGGATTTTGCAGTGTCCTGAACAACAAAAGTCAGGTATTTGGTGATTTATGGCCCCTCTTCCAGCAGGATGCCTCAGAAGGAGCTTGAAAGATTTGTATCTTGCAAGTAAGAACATGGTAGACTTAAAATGCTTAACCTACCCAATTTTTTCGACTTTTTAGCTGTGAATTTACTGGATCCTGTTTCAAAACATGCATAGAAAAGTCTTAATTACCCACCCAGCTCCCCTCGTCTTAATTCGCTGTAATTCAGCCAACACCCGCGGGAGAGGCTCTGCAGCGACTGGACCATTGGAGATGCAGATGTTTTGTGCTTCACTGTGGTATTATGCAGCTTCCTCCAAGTTCCCATTAACTTGAACTGCTGGGAGTGAAATCAGGTTTTATTTCCCAAGGCTGTACTCTTTTCTCTCCTGCTTCAGGTCACAGGGCTGTGCATGAGTTCCCCCACCCAAGCCCAGGGCACGGAGTGCCTAAAAGATCGGTTTCTCTGGTGTTTGCTTTGCACTGGAGGTTTGAGGAGGAAACACATTGATGAGGACTGTGAAAACCACACCAGACTCCTGTTTAGTGTCCCCTTTGCAATCACAGATTTCTCAGTATCTCTCAGCACCCCTGTTTTCAACATGTAGCAAAGCATTACAGGTGAGAATGAGTTATTCAGCACCTCTGAAAAGCACAGTCTTGTTCTATACAGATTGCTCTGAAAAAATCAGAACTGAGCGGCACACAAATGTTAAATAGATTTAAGAAGAAATCACAGATTCCATTTTTCAGGGTATGCTTAAGACTATGTAAACAAATAGTAGCATTATCATAGAGCAAGGAGAACTGACTTTGAAGCATACCAGCTCAAGCTAAAAAAGAAACGTTGCTAAACAGGAAGGGCCTTCCAGTACAGATAGTCAGCAGCAGCAGAACTTCAGAAAAGTCAGGATCATGGAAGAAATCATAGAATCATAGAAAGGTTTGGGTTGGAGGGACCTGTAAAGGCCATCTAGTCATCCCCCCACCTTCAGTCAGCATGGACATCTTCAACCAGATCAGATTGTGCAGAGGCCTATTCAACCTGATCTGGAATGTTTCCAGATGGGGCATCTACCACCTCCCTGGACAACCGGGACCAGTGTTTCACCACCCTCAATGTAAAAAAAAATTCTTTCTCATATCTAGCCTAAATCTCCCCTCGTTTAGAATATCATAGAATGGTTTAGGTTGGAAGGGAACATAAAGATCATATATTTCCAAACCCTCTGCCATGGGCAAGGCCACCTCCTACTAGACCAGGTTGCTCAAGGCCGCATACAACCTGGTTTTGAATGCTTCCGGGATCAGAGCCTCTATAGCTTCTCTGCGCAATCTGTGCTAGTTCCTTATCACCTTCAAGGGGAAGAATTTCTTTGTAATGTCTAATTTAAATCTATCTTCTTCCATTTTGAAGACATTCTAGTTTAAATCCATCACCCCTTGTTCTGTCACAACAGACCATGCCAAAAAAGTCTGTCCCCATCTTTCTTAGCAGCCCCTTTAAGCCACCAGAAGGTCCCCCTGGAGCCTTGTCTTCTCCAGGCTGAACAACCCCAGCTCTCCCAGCCTGTCCTCACAGCAGAGGGGTTACAGTTCTGTGAGCATCTTTGTGGTGTCCTCTGGATCCACTCCAACAGGTCAAGGTCCTTCTTGTGCTGAATGTGTTGTGTTACCAAAATGTAGGGCCCAACTCTAGAAATGTACATGACTCACAGGGGATGCTATCCATCAGGGAATGGGAAAGGAAGAGCAACATGCCTGGGGATCTTATGAAGAGCTTCTGCTGATGGTGCTTCCTCCTAGGTGTTCTAGGAGCTGTGCCTGTGCCTGCTTTGGTAAATTGAGAATGGACAGTGAATGCTGGTATGAGCAGGACCATTTACACATCCATCTTGGTATTTTCTTTGAAGTCTTGGGCAATAGCAAACAGGAGCTTCTGTAGAGTTTATTTTTGCAACACAGGAAACACCTGTACACCCTCCTCAAATTATTTCTCCCTGTGGCAAACGCACACCAGTTCTGCTATGCCACAAGACCTTTTCACCCTAAAAGTTAGGATCAGGAGCAACCTCACAAAAATGCACTGGGCAAAGAAAGATCCTTTCCTCCTTTCACCTCCTATTCTGTGTTCTAACTCTCTGCCTTTTCCCTCCATATTTTTCAACCCGCAGGTGCCTTCCTAAAAGCATCAATCTATCATTCTCTATATGTATTTCTCTTTCGTCTCCTGAGTGGCCAAGGACCAGCAGATCCTTTCTTATAAACAGTGTGTAGAGCAGAGGTCCAGATACTGTTGAGTTTGGATTCAAAAGCTGTAAAAGAAGAACTGCATCTGTCAGTGGTGAGATTTCTGCAAGTTCTAAACCTTTTTTCTTTAAACATTATTATACAGCTGTCACTTTTTCTCTCCTTTAATGAGAGTCTATTCTGTTTCGTACACTACTGATATAAGCTGCCCAGAGCTAGACCTGTTCCTGGCCTTTCTACATCTTGCTGCTTAGTTCTCTTCTCACTGCCTCACTTCAGCTGTGTGATGGGGCCCACAAAACTGTCATTTTTATTATAATGTGATTGAAAATTCTTGGGGAAAACATGGCATGAAATTAAACTAATCACATACTAAATGAAAAAGAAAAAAAAAGGTAATCCGTTTATTTATTTATTTATTCATTATTGGATGTGGAGGATGTGTTGGTTCCTAGCAGAAGCAGAACATATGGCTTGATGGATCTCTTACTCATTTGGATGTGGTAGATCTGATACATATGTTTATGACGTCTGGAAAGTGTCTTTTATTTTCTATGTAAAAACTAAAATATTGTTTCAAACACATCTGATGAGCTAAATTCTAAAAGAAGGTCGTGTTACGTTCTGCAAAACCGGGGTGAAGCAGCTGCAGTATGAATTGTGATGTGATGTATTTTACTGATCCCAAAAGCTGAGTTTAGGCCCTCCTAATTCCATGAAGTTCCCTCTTCTCACATAGCTCTAGGATAATTGGACGGTATGGCAGTCCAAAGCCTTTGGGATGCTAAAATAATAGTGCATTAACCCTACAAGCATACTTTTGCTTTGATGTTATCACCACTAGCTGCTAGCTGAATAATTGCAGTTCCCTTGTGATCAACTTTTGTATGGTTAGAGTGAAAGCAATGAGAAGGAAGAAAAAAATTGCAAGACATGTTTTTAGTTCATATGAAGAAACTACATCAGTTTACAGAAATTGATGAGGAGCATGCCCACCTCACTGCAGGCAAATGGGGCTTGTGCTTGGAGAGCAGCCACAGGAACTGGTTGTGGCTCTCCGGCTGAGATAAGTTTATGCTCTTCTCTTTGGCAAATCATTGTCTTTTAAATTCCTCCATGCTTTGTTCAAAGTATAGCTGTGTTTCAACAATACCTTATTTCTGTATATTTCTAGCTCAGTGGTTTTTATTACATATGCCGCTAACATTTTCACGCAACTACTCCGGCTGTATAGCATTTCCCTGCAGCAGCACGAGTCCAAAATCATACCAGGAACTGTCTCTATTCTTTTCTGTGTTACCAAATATTTCACAGAATATCAGCATGGTGAGGCTTGGAAGGGACTTCTGGAAATCATCTAGTCCAAACCCTCTTCTAAAGCAGGGTCACCCAGATCAGGTTGTCCAGGATCACAATAGCCAGGAGGGTGTGGAATCTCTCTAGAGGAGACTCCACAACTTCTCTGGACAGTCTGGTCCAGGCCTCCAGCACTCCAGCACCCTCACAGAAAAGAAATTTTTGCATACAGAAATAGTAGACACCACTCTCCTCTTACTTTCCTTTCATTCCATTGTTGTCCTAGGACTAATGACACCAGCTCTACTGAATCACCACCTGCAAGCAGGCACAGGGAATATTTCCTCTCTTTTGCTGTATCCTGTTTTTGCTGTATCCAGATCAGAAGCTTCATCTGTGGATCTGTCTTTACAATTATCCCAAGCCAAGTGTGTGAACTGTGGGAAATTGTGTCCATTGACTGGTGGATCAGGCATTTAGCAGCTAATACAAAAACATTAGGCAGGATTTTTACTGATGAAATCTATACCCTTAGAATGGCAGACTAGGTCTTCTGAGGTGACTCACTCCCACTTACAGCAGAAACCACAGTTCAGAATTTTATGTCAGGAGACTATTCGCTACTCAGTTCTCTACTGCATATAACCATAGCAAAGCTCCTATAAATACCAGGTAAGATTGAACAGAAAAACAAAAGCAAGCTTATTCAGAGAGACCTTCCATGCAACTTTCAAGCCTTAAGTTGTGTGTGTGTGTGTGTGTGTGTGTGTGTGTGTGTGTGTGTGTGTGTGTAGGGGGATGAGTAACTGTGGAGGACATTGGTGTCCTTCAACAGATAGTGTTTTTACCTGTGGACCACTGCTCAGAAGGCATAAAGGTGAATTCATCACATTCGTTTTTATGTGTATTTCAAATCAGGCTTTGCATCCAGATCTCTAGAGACAGGAAGCCAGTGCTCCAATCCACTGTGCTACTGGACACCATATCAGTGTTCTCAGTCCTTCTCTTGGATTGTCTTCTGTATAGTTCTTAGTCCAGTGATGTTAGGCTCTACCCTCAGGCCCTTTCTTGATTTTTGGCTTCTTTGCATTTGACCACTTTAAGAAAAACTTTGCTGAACTGTTCAGGCTGCTCATCTGCATTATTAAGAGTTACCTCTGGCCACCTGAGAGGGAAAAGACATAGAGTAAGAGAGCTTACTGCAACTAAATCAGAAGGTCTCTGTGAAGTGAGCGCACAAGCTTGCTCAGAAAATTCTTAAAGAAAATCTGACTTGCAGTTGCTATTTAATTGATAGCTGAGAAGGTAATCCCATGGGTGAGTTTAGGGAGCCACAACAGTCTATCATAAATTCGCAAGAGAAGAATGTTGCATGACTGTTAGGATTTCAGGATGTTTTCATAGACATCAATCCCAAATAATTTAATCCTTTGCTGTAAGCACCCAGGCCACTGGTTGCAAGCTGAAAACTCGGAGTTTAAATGTTTTCTGCTGTTTCTAGTTCCTCGGAGTTCCTTTGAGGAAAAGGCCAATGTCTGCGCCCTGTTCTTAGAAAACATTTTTTTTCAAGAGTAGAGGTTTCCACTCAGTGAATCATTTTAGGTAACAGCTCTCTAATGCTCGTTTTAATAACAGTGGTTTGGGTGGTTTTATTTCATTTTCAAGTTTCATTTTAGGTAGAGACAGTCCCATCTGACTACCAAAGCAAACCATAAGAAAAAAATATATGTATTTAGTAGCACATCTATCCTGTCTAACAAATCTTTCCTTTCCAGATGCTCATTAAGAGAGTTTTCACCCTCACAGGTTATGGAACACATTAACTATTATAAAAGCTGAGGACAGGAATGCAGAAAAATGCATAGAGAATCTTCCTTCTCAGTAATCCTTTATTTAAAAATTAAGATGAGTGAATGATAAATGCAGGTGTAAATGTCAGTATTAGGACTTAAGTCACCTTATCTACATTTTCCCAATAGTCAGACACTTTACAAGTCTTAAGTTTTCTATTTGTAGAAGCATATTCTTACATGAAAGCCCCAGAAATTAGCTTTAAACACATCCTTATCTCACTCTCCTCTGCTTCATAAAGCTATCTTTTTCTGCCAGGAGAAACCTTCTGCTGACAGTTGTTGTTGTGGAAATCATTTTATCATATCAAGAGAATTCCTTCTACCTGTCTTAATCATGTCTCTGTTAAGAATGATCCACTAATACAGCATGGCCGTTTCACAAAGAGCTCTACTGGTGTCATTACACCCCTGTACGCCTCACCAGAGTTATATCTACCCCCAGTATAGCTTACACCAACAAAACCATGCTTTTACCAGCGTGGTTTACCTTATCATCATATGGATGACACAAACTGATCTGGTGAAAGTATAGTTCTTACTGCAGAACTGTCAACATTCACTCAGTTTCAACCTCAGTTGCAAATCATACCCTGTTGTACATCTGACTAGTGGAATTAGGCCTCTCAGCCTCTACTTTAAGGAGGCACAAAGCACAGTTTAAGCAGGTACAAAAGTACAAGCAGCTCTTTTCATGCTCATTTACTCAAGCCCTGCCATTTTCTTCTGCTTCCTCCTTGATACTTTGCCTACCACATCCACTGGCCATTTCCCCCCAGTAATTTGTTTCTTCTTTTCCCCAAATCCCATCACTGCAGCCTTCCCCAAGTTACATTAATCTCTGCCCTTGAAAGTTGTCCTGCTTTTTCCTTCCCTGCAGGGTAACTGCTCCCTTGAATGCTTTCTTCATGACTGCTGCCTCACTTCCTATTTCTTCATTTCTCTGTTGCTTGCTGGCCTTCTCTGCCTATTTTCTGCTGCTTTGTGGGTGCATCTCAAAGCACTGTCAACTGCATTTTCCCTGGGCTGGTTGGGGTTTCCTTCTTCCCTCCCTCCCTTTTCTACTTGCACTCTTTGAGCTATAATTAGCTGTGGCATGAATCACAGAAGCTAAGAAAATTAAAATGTAGGCTGAAAAAATCAGGGGAAATTTATTTTCAAACAGTGAAATCTGCAGGAGTTTAGACCAAGCTCCCAACAGAAGCTGAATCCTCTGCAATTGAGGATATTTAAAACTAAACCAAGACAGGAAAAGTCTATCGGATGGAAGAACAATGTGACACCCTCAGGGAACGAATAGCAGGTATTTTCTATCTCGAAACTATAATACCAAGAGATAGTAAGTAATGCTTTTGCTGGATATTGCTGTGGATGTCTCTGCTGGTGCTACCGAAGCCCTTTGAACAGCTGAACGTGAACTCACTGCTAGTGTGAGCAATTAACTTTTGAGAAGTTTCAGAATCAGCTCTCCCTAGCAAACGGGACATAGAAGCATAGAATGGTTTGGGTTGGAAGGGACCTCCAAAGGTTATCTTGTCCAACCCCCCTGCAGTCAGCAGGGACACCCTCCGCTAGAGCAGGTTATCCAGAGCCCTGTGGAGCATCACCTTGAGTATCTCCGTGGATGGGGCCTCATCTACCTCCCTGGGCAACTGGTTCCAGTGTTTCTCTAATCCTCATGGTAAAGAACTTCCTCCTAACATCCAACCTAAATCTACTCTTCACTAATTTAAAACCATTGCCCTCATCCTACAGGCCTTTGTAAACAGTCCCTTTCCAGGCTTCTTGTAAACCCCCCTTCAGGTACTGGAAGGGTGATATTACATGGGGAAACACCCAGCTGGCTTACTGCTTGTGTTCAAGAGGGAAAACAATCACATTTAAACTAACAGGGGTGAGAGGCTGAGAGGTCAACAAGAATGAAAGATGTCACACTCAAGACCAAATCTGATCATTAAACACCAGCTTCTTTTTGCACATCAATTTTTTGTTTGGGTTAGTTGTTTGGGTTTTTTTCTTGCATTACCTGGCTACAGAAGTTTGTGGGCCACAACACAGAACTTTAAAAGAAGTAAAAGAATTGCAGAGGGTGGGTTTGCTCCCCCTTGTTCTTATTCCTGCTTTGTCTCTACACAGACGTGCTTGCACATGGGCTATACAACCTGTTTCAGAGTCTGTACTTTCATGATTACAGCACTGCTTGAGGATGTAAATGTCAAACAGCTGCTCAGTAGTTGTTTTCATGCTATGTTTCTAAATAGTCTGAGGAATGAGCAGGCTGTGCAGTTCTATAATTCGGTAAGTAATTCAGTATGCAGAGGGGATCTTATTTAGTTTTACTCATTTAAATCAAACTATTCTTTAAAATACACCCCGCTTAAGAATCTTGGATACCAAAACTGTAGTAACACTCCATTGTGCCCCATTTGTTTTAGTAAAAAGGCTGAAAGAGGCGTCAGTTCCTTACATATTGCATTAGCCATTCTCTACAGCTACCACTCTATATAGGCTATAGGTATACAATAGTATATCACATCTACCTGAAAGAATAGGTTTTGGTTGCTGATCTTCCCCAGAAATGATTTAGAAATATTGTTCATTGCTAAAATAGTTGAGGGGAGTAGCCAATGCTCCATTTCACACCCTGAAAAGCAGGGCTGGGACAGGGACTCATTCATCAGACCGGTTCAGTCCCAGCAGCAGTGCCGCTCTGCATTTCGTCCAGCTGCTGGAGACTCCTGCAGTGAAAGGAGAGAAGAAAGATGGGGCCGATAATTACTGCAGCCAAAGAGTTCAGGCAGTCCTTCAAGATACCCTATGGGCTGTGATTTAGGGGGGTTAATCTGCTTGAGGGTAGGGAAGCTCTACAGAGAGTTAGAGAGATTGGACCAATGGACTGAGGTCAATGGTATGTGCTTCAACAAGGCCTGCACTTGGGCCACAACAATCCCATGCAATGCTACAGGCTTGGGGAAGTGTGGCTGGAAAGTTGTCCAGCAGAAAGGGACCTGGAGGTCCTAATTGACAAGTGGCTGAATATGAGCCATCAGTGTGCTCAGGTGGAAAAGAAAGCCAATGGCATTCTGGTTTGTGTCAGAAACAGTGTGGCCAGCAGGAGTAGAGAAGTGATTGTCCCCGTGTACATGGCATTGGTGAGGCCACACCTCAAGTAGTCTGTTCAGTTTTGAGCATTTCAGTACAAGAAAGACATTGAGGTGCTGGAGTTGCTGCAAAGAAGAGCAACTAAGCTGGTGAAGGGCCTAGAAAATAAGTCTTGTGAAAAGCAGCTGAGGGAATGAGGACTGTTTAGTTTAAGGAAGAGAAGGCTGAGGGGAGACCTTATTGCCCCCTACAACTTCCTGAAAGGACATTATAGACAGATAGGTGCTGGTCTCTTCTCATGGGTAATTAGCGATAGAACAAGAGGGAATGGCCTCAAACTGCACCAGGGTACAATTAGGCTAGACATTAGGGGGGAAAAAATTCACTGAAAGAGCAGTCAAGCACTGGAACAGGCTGCCCAGGGAGGTGCTTGAGTCACCATCCCTGGATGTTTTTAAAGGCCATTTAGATGTGGCACTCAGTGATATAGTTTAGTGGTGAACTTAGTAGAGTGGGGTTAATGGTTGGACCTGATGATCTCAGGGGTCTTTTCCAACCTGAATGATTCTATGATTCTATTCTATGATTTCCAGAGTCCAAGGTGGCTGAGCATGGTAGTGCATAACAGTTACGCACAGAGGAAAAATGGGAATGCTGCAGGACACTGTGTCATCCAATGAATGCTTTGATAGAGTTTGAGGCTAGTCTTATGTGATGTGCTTCTCTGTGTGGTTTTCCACTGCATAAATTAATCAAGTTTAGTTTTCCAAGTGTTTTTTTTTAGGCAATATATTTAATTGAACTTTCCTCCTTTTACTCTGGACAGATGGGCAGAGTGCCACAGTATGACACGTAACACATCTAAGTGCCGAGTTCTACACATTGGCCACAACAACCCCATGCAGTGCTACAGGCTGGGTTCAGAGTGGCTGGAGAGTGGCCAGGCAGAAAGGGACCTAGGGGTACTGGTTGACAGTAGCCTGATCACGAGCCAGGAGTGTGCCCAGGTGGCCAAGAAGGCCAATGGCATCCTGGCCAGTATCAGGAATAGTGTGGCCAGCAGGAGCGGGGAAGTCATTCTGCCGCTGTACTCAGCACTGGTTAGGCCACACCTTGAGTCCTGCGTCCAGTTCTGGGCCCCTCAGTTTAGGAAAGATTTTGAGCTGCTCAGACTCAACATCTTTCCTAAACTGAGGGGCTCAGAACTGGACACAGTACTCAAGGTTGAGTTGCTCAAACTCAACATCCAGAGAAGGGCAACGAAGCTGGTGAGGGGTCTGGAGCACAAGCCCTATGAGGAGTGGCTGAGGGAGCTGGGGTTGCTTAGCCTGAAGGACGTTCAGCAGAGACCTTGTTGCCATCTACAACTACCTGAAGGGAGGTTGTAGCCAGGTGGGGGTCAGTCTCTTCTCCCAGGCAGCCAGTGGCAGAATGAGAGGACACAGTCTCAAGCTGTGCAAGGGGAAGTTTAGGGTGGATGTTAGGAAGAAACTGTTCACAGAAAGAGTGATTTGCCTTTGGAATGGGCTGCCCAGGGAGGTGGTGGAATCACTATTCCTGGGAGTGTTTAAGAAGAGACTGGATAAGGCACTTAGTGCCATGATTTAGTTGATTAGATGGTTTTGGGTGATAGATTGGACTTGATCTTGAAGGTCTTTTCCAACCTGGTTAATTCTGTGATTCTCCATCCATATGGTGGTCACTTTGTCAGGTGTATGTTGTTATTAAGGAGCTTTCGATCCAAGAAACCTCTTTGCTTTAAATCTAAACAAATCCTCAACCCATAAGACCCACCAGTAGTATGTTTGTTCATTTAAAGAAATATAGGCTGAAAAGTAAAGGAAATCCAAGCATTTCTTCTTGTGTTAGTTTTTATAAAGACCTACTCCTCAAAGCCATCAGGGCTATACTCTCTGATCCTCCCAGCAGGCTTTTCCCCGCATTGCTATGTTAGTGGAGTTCTGCTTCTTGGCATCAGGAAAAGGATGGTGGTGAAAGGATTTGGGATGCTCAGCAGTGTAAGGGGCCTCCAGTGCCTCCAACATCCTCTGTGACTGGACAGCCATGTGTCAGGGTGAAGGAGCTGCCTCCTGGCAACTGCCCTCATCCATCAGTCATGAAGTGTAAAAAAGTCAGGGCCTAACAGTGCCTCATACAGTGTGTAAAATAATCCTGGTTAGTATGAGAACTGCCTTACTCCAAACTGCTTTAGCTGGAGGGGTATGCAAGCATTGCAAGAAATTAAAGTAACTTCTAAATACCATGATCTGAAGCAGAAAAGTTTGAAAATGTCTAATAAGATGGGAGGAGAAAGAAGATTTTCTGTACACCTTTTACCTCAAAATGTCTTTAGTCTCTGAACTTTAAGGCATCGTTGTATCCTCAGGCTGTGGCATAAGCTACACATGCTGTCATTCTTCTCTCCTTGAATAGCTTTAATCAGCATCTCAGATGTTTGAATTGCGGGTAGGGGCAGAGTTGTCCTTTTCTTGGGACCGCAGCAGGTGGCTTTTATATCACCAACAGAGTTATGTCACCAGTGGTTTGAATGACATGGATAATACACAAAATGCCGTCACATAACTATTTGGGTTATTTGCACTCTTGTTCCTTGTAGTTATATCCCATCAGGGAGGTGTGTGAGGGTGACGTAGAAGTAGGAGAAAGTCTTCAAGGCCCTCAGTGTGTTTATCATTGCTGACAAGTATTGATGTCCTGATGTCCAATAAGTATTCAAACTAAGGGTGAGAAAAATAAAGACTTAATACTTGAACTGGCACAAATGAATGATCGGAAGAGATGGGACAGACCACAGCAACGCAGATGCCACAAAATGCCAAGCAAAAAGGATCAATGTACCATGTAGGCAATGTAGCAACCCTCTGAGATCAGTGTACTCCTGAAAGTAGTATTTATTATACAAAAATTCTCCTTTTTTTTTTTTTTTAAAGTCATTACATAACTTGTCTGTTTGCTTGTTTGTTTTAGTTTACAGCATCAGTGGAACATAGCATGTGCTGGCTCACCCTATGTTCCAACTTTATGGAAAAATAGGAATGTTTAAATCATAAATACAATTTTTAAAAGTCACCTACATATTTTCTCCAGGCACTAAAATTCTTCCCTCATGGAAGGTGGCTTAAGCATCTCTGAAGGCAGAAAATACAGACAGGGTGGACAGGAATCTTCGTGCAAAGGTTGTCCAGAATGTCTCCAAGACTATTCTAGAGCTACTAGCCACAGGTCAATCCTGCATTACAGCGATTTATTGTAGATGTCTGTGGAAATGAGGCCTTGGGTTGTAAACTAATGTTGTAGCAAACTAACCTCCACAAGTTTGCAGGTATGTGTCATGCAGGCTCAAAACGTGGCACTCTCCCAACATGAATAACAACATGTTTTCAGGGCTGAGCTCAAGAAAGACTTGAGTTCAGGTTTTGTTTTAGCAGGTTTTGGTTTAATTGGATGCCTGACCATAAGAGATACTGAGGTAAAGCCAGAAGCTGGCTAAAAAGATGTTGAATTTACCAGCTGTTCTGCCACCACAGGCTGGCAAGTAAAACAGGGACAGAGATGAAAAGGTTAAAGACATTTTACAATGAATTTATTTTTAATGACTTCCCTTGATTGTTTTTTGGTCAAATAAGAGCCTCACAACAGAACAATGAGAACACACTTTCTGTTTGCTGCTGGTATGGAGGTTTAAAATCTTACACGGCTGTTCTGTCAGTCAGAGACTCTGTTTCAACAGATCCTAATGGACTGAGATTTGGACACATGCAATACTGCAGAAAATTCAGTCTGCAGAAACCACCACAACAAGCACACATTAAATTAAAAAAAAATAAAACCAAACAAAACCCAAAACTGCAATCTCGTGTTCTGGGTTTGCAGTTTGGCCACTTCCAGGCTCCAGATTACTAGACCTGCAAGTGTTTTTCACTTGGAGTCAAGAAGGGTAGAGGGTTATTCCTGACATGAGACACAGCTCCTGTCTCTGAGACAGGTGCTGTGTATCCCTGGCTTGTGCTCCTTTATCTAGTATTTGAACAAAATGGAGCAAAGGAGGTGAATAATGACACCTTAAAGACTGTGTGTGGAACGAGTTGGGTGAGGGCTTACTGCCCCATGCCTGGAATTTAGCCTTCCTTTCCATGTGAATCCCTCTGCAATCAGGAGATAGGATACCAGGTACCAGCCTTTTGCCTACAGGCCAGGACTCGGATTCCTTTAGAAAACAGCTTGTGACTTCAGGTTTCCTTTAGAAAACAGCCTGTGACTTCAGGTTTCATATCCCCAGTAACAGCTCTAAAAGGTCTAGTTTTAGTAGCTTTAGAAACAGTGTAAATAACCAAAATAACCATTTCCTTAAACCTCTCCTCACAACCAGTTTTGCCTTCCCCTCCTCTCCCCCACCCCAAGTTTTCAGGATGGAGTATTTCTAGGTATTTTATGTTTATTATTTGTCACACAACTCTAAACTTTAAAATTAAATCCTCATGACTCTGAACACCTCTCCATCCTTTGTTGAGCCTTCTACATCCTTGAACTTCCAGCACAGTGATAGTGATGGAAGGGACCATACATTTCAGTGCCAGTACCACTTACGCAGTTTGTAACTCTATTTGCAAACGTCTGAATATTGCCTTTGTTGAGGCACAGGATTTGGACCTACTGCCCCTACGCTGACATTCCGAGTCCCGTTAAATCTCATGTCCTTTAGATTTCCCCAGACGGATGGGTGCCTGACCTCAGCAACGACTTAAACAACACACCACCAGGAGCTGATTTCTGCACATGGAGCCTGTGGCCGCTCTACCTGGTGAGACACCGGGCTGGGAGGAAGAAGGAGGATGCTGCACAGACATTTTCACAGCCAGCAGAGAGCTCGGATGAATTCCTAAAGCCCAGCAGCCGGCTCCGGATGCTCTCCAGCACACTTCCAGCTCAAAGCGTGGCCAGACTCAACCCACCCGGGAGAACCCGGGAGAGCCGCGGGACGACTCGGGGCGCCGCGTGGCACCTGGCCGTGCCCTCCCTGCTCTCTATCCCGGGGCATCCCGCCGCGGCAGAGGGAAGGTGGGAAGAAGGAAAGGATATTGGGGGGTGGGGGGAAAGTTGTGCTCCCTTCTCTCCCTGCAGCCGCCCCTCCCCGCAAGAGATGCTATTTGCAACAGGCGGCGGCGGCAGCGCGTCCCTGAGAGAGGAGCCGGAGCGACACGTGATGTGTCTCCTTATCAGGGTGCGCGGGGCAGCGCGGGGGCGGGCCGGGGGCGGGAGCGCCCGCGGAGCTCGGCGGGGTCCCTAACCGTGCCCATCTCTCTTTTCCCCCCTCCCTCTCCAGGGAGGCGCGGAGGACGGGAAGTTAGCGCGGAGTTGATGAACTTTGCACATCCACAGAAACGCCATTTTGATTCCTTTTTCCGGAACAAGTTTTTGCGCGGTCCCCCCCCAGCGCACTCCCCCCTCAAACCATCAGCCCGGGAGCGCCCCCGGTGCCCCCACCCTCCCACCCCTTTTCTGCGGCCCATCTTCACGGCATGTCGCGGCGCAAGCAGCCGAGCCCCAGCAAAGTCCGGCGTAAGTACCGCGGGGCTGCTGCCTCACAAAGGGCAGGAGCGTGCCTTAACTCTGCAGGGATCTCTCTGGGTTTTTTTCCTTGGCGGGGGGGGGAGGAAGGGGGAGGTAAGAGGGCGAAGAAAAAGAAAAACATTTAGGAGGGGGGCAGGCGGGAGGTGAGTGTGTTGCAGTGTGTCGGCTGGTCGTGCGATTTCTTTAAATGCGTGTTGGGGAAGTAGAAAAAGTTTCCTTTTAAAAAAAAAAAAACCAACAAGGAAAAAAAGTTTGGCTGGCAGCGGTGGAGATGATGATGAGTTCGTGCAGCCTCCCTCTTCCCTTCCCCCGCTCCTCCCTCTCCTCCCTCCGCGGTTCCTGGGGTGTTTTTTTTTTTTTCCCCTTCCCTGTTGCAGACTTTCTACCAACCAGCGGCACCAGCCGCGGCGTTTTGCCTTCAGGACCTGATGCTCATCCATATTAAACCGTCTGAGCTCAGGAATCCGGCCAGATCATCCCCCCCCTCCTCCTGCTGCAAAGTTTATTTTTAACCAGCCACCGCCACAATTTGGATGGGGCTGCGAGGAAGCAACATCTTCTAGCCCGGCTCACCGCCCCCCCCTCTCCCTAGCTCGCAGCTCTTTGCCTTTTAAACTTTTCCTTCGGGTTGATTTTCCTGCCAGCGGCGGCAGGTCTCGCGGTGGCCCCTGCCCGCTTTTCCCGGACGGGAGGGCCGCGCCGGAGCTGGGAAGTTGGGATGAAGGCGGCCCCTTCTCCGCAGGTACAGACGGCTTGAGCCGCGCATCTCTCCGCTGACTTTCCGCTCTCCCTCTTCCCTTCCCGGTGGGGCCGCCCGGCCGTGCCTCCCCTTCCTCAGCACCCCGGTACGCCTCCCCTTTCTTTTCTCCTACTTTTCTTTATTTTGTTTTATTATTTTCTCCTTTTCCTCCTCTTTCTCTCCAAGTTCCCCCCCCCCCCCCCCCGCCTTCCCCCCACCTCCCGGTAGGGACGTGCGTGTCCTTTCCCCTCCGGGCCTGCGCAGCGCTGGTGGGGGGGAGAGCGAGGAAGGGGGACGGCGAGGCCCCAGCACACACACACACGGGGATGGGACGCGGGGGACCACTGTCCCCCGCGGGTCTACCCCCCCCGCCTCGTCCCGCTGTCTTTGTGCGGTGCCAGGGACACATCCCTGCACGGCGGAGCCAGCTCGGGCGGCGTCACCACTACAGGAAGGAGCCGGGGCAGCATCCGAAGCCGGAGGGGGTCCGGTCCGGGGTCTCCGTCACTCCCTTCATCCCTCGATTTGGCTTTGGGTGGGGACAGACAGCGGACACCTCTCCCGTAGCGGCGATGTTTGGGGTGAAAACAAAGTTTCTGGACGGCCGGTTGCCACCAGCGCCCCCCACCCCCCCTTTCCCCGCCCGGTGCGGATGGGAGCCAGCCGCGACCCGTCTCTCAGGCGACTGCGCTCCCCATCGCCGGTTGCTACGAGCCGAGGGGCTACCCCCCCGGCGACGCCGCGGGGGCCGCGGGGAGGATGCGAGGCTGATCCTCCCAACCCATGGGGCTTGGGGGGGGATATTCCTCTCCTCTTCTCTTCCCCACCCCCTGCCTCCCCTCCATCCGCCGACGGTGCAGGGGCTCGGGGGCCCAAACCGGGCTGGGGGGATCACGGCGAACCGAGATGCTGCAACTTTTTTTTTTTTTTTTTTTTTTTTTTCCTTCATCAAGGAAGGGAGGGCGGTGGATTGAACTTTGTCATGTCGCAGATAACTTTTCTGTCTTCTCCCTGCACTTCTGCCTCTCCTCTGAAGACACGCTGGCTTTTCTGACCTTTTTTCCCTTTGGCTTTTTTCTTTTTTTCTTTTCTTCTTTTTTTTTCTTTCTTCCCCCCTCACCCCTTTAAATTTAACTCATTTCACCTCTCTGCTGCTGGTATCCTCCTGTCTGGGTTATGCAGGAGGAGAGAACTTCTCCTGGCTCAGCGCATTTTGCTGTCCTGTTCCGCACCCTGCAGAGGCCCAGCCACACTGGGTTTGCCAGTCTGGAGCTGATGCTCTGGTCCTGCCTGCCCAGGACCTACCATCCTGCCCAGAAACCATTAAACTGATTTCTGGAAGGAATAGTGGGGGGAAACCAACCATCCAGGTTTAATTCCAACTCCCTGTTTTTCTTCTGCTGTAGATAAGATCAAGCATGTTTGAGAAGGTAGTTAAGTGTCTGGTTCTGTGCGAGTTTGGGGCAGTGGTCTAGGAGAGAGACAGCACATGCAGCTGATGTTTTTTACCCTTCCAACATCCATCTCCACGTCTTGGAAAAGAACTTTTGCTTACTAACGACAGGAGCAGTCACTAAATAACACAGTCTTGTCACCCCTGCAGTGCACAGTAGACAGCTGTTATGATGGCTGAATTTTTTTCATTGAGGTCTGTTGTTTTGACACACAAGCACCGAGTTTTGTTACTGCAGTTCCTGTTTTCCACAGGGTCAGCGTGCGTGAAAGGGATGCAGTGACTCAGGGTCAGGCCAGCCATATTTGTTTTACATTTTAATTTTCCCTTTGAAGACTTAAGGGTATATAGTCTTTTCTTGGTGTGTCTGCATAATGCCGATTAGCCTTAACAGGAGTTGGGTACATCCAGGGAAGAATAGGGCCTTTTGTTTGCTAGAAACCCAGAAACAGCATGAATCCATCATCCAGTCAATCAGAGGAGCAGGGCCCTGCCTCACCTGCCGGCAGGGACACATCCAGTCTTCTCTCTTGCTACAGGGCAGCTCAGCTCTGCATGGCGTGGCCTCTTTTGCTCCTTCACCTTCTTCCTCCCCGCAGCCATATTTGGATCCAAATTCATATGGTGTAGTTAGAAAAACTCCATCCTTTAAGTACAAATGAGTAAACTTTCCTTCTGCTCTCATTTCACAGGAAACTTATAGTTGCCAAGCTGTTTGTCCATCAGCAGTGACTAAATAGTTTTATGCAGCCTCTCCTATGCATTTAATAACTAACTACAGTGAAGAACATATATCTATGGTTTTGGCTTGGTCTTAAGGCTTTTGCTGGCTGGTTGATTTCTTTGGGTTTTTTGTTTGTTTGCATTTTTTTTTTTTTTTGCCACCCAGACTCGGGTGTTTGAAACTTGGCTTGCAGATTTCAGCCTAGTGAAACATCTTATTCTGACTCAGCTTGCCCAGGTTGTGTGCCTGTTCTTAACTCTTTGACAGGATTCAGTGACCCTCTGCCCAAGTGCCTTTTCTTTTTGGATTTTGGGGGTCAGAAGATTATTGATGTTTCCAAAGGGGGAAAGCCAAATGTCTTCATTATCAATTAGCAATACCTATAACGTCCTTTGGTACCAAGTCAAGTGCAGTGTTTCCCAAGGCATGCAAACGTCTACTTTTGTAATGCTTTCCTCAGTCCTTAAGGATGTTATCACTTTGCCTCTGTGGAAGTCACACAGCAATCCTAACAGTGGCTTGACTCGGCTTTTGAAAGTTTCTCCTGAAGCAGAAATAGTTTAGGTTGCTCTCTGATTTACATTTTAAATAAAAACTCTTCATGCATTTACAGTGTGTAAATTGAAAACACATAGATAAATCCCTTTGGTTATATTCATTATCCCTTGTAAAAGTAGGTGGCGCTTAGAAGGTCATAGGATAAGTGTTGCTAAGCAGCTAAACAGAAGGATGCTAAAATTAACTTGAGTGTTTCTGTAAGGGATTCACTTTTTAAGGTGCAATATTTATTTATTTTTACGTATACCCCACTTTTTGGTATTAAAGCATCTGAAAAAAAATATGGATGCATGAATAAAGCTTTCCAGAGGACTGTGTCAAATGTCCAAGCTATCTACATACAGAAGTTATTCCACCCAGTATGCCTGAATTTTTCCATCATTGTGCCTTCGATTTGTGCCCTTTGCAAATGCCCTTCTAGAGTTATCTGTTGCTCCAGGAGCATCTGATGTATGTTGGATAGCAGCCTGCAGGCACAGGCTTGGGGAAGAAAGAAATGGCAAAGGTTGCCCAGGAACAGGCAGAAAACAAGTAAATCCTGTTAGTCTGACATCTGTGCTCAAAAAAAAAGCCCCTTTTAACTTTTTGATAGATGATGGCTAAGTTTGGAAATGAGTGTTTTTTAGGGTGCACACTCTTCAAATGTGTGAAATGAAGTCTCCTCCTTTCAGTAACAGAATTAGTGTATTATTGGACTGTATTACTGGACCAGTTTGATGATGTGATTGCTCCTTTCTTGGGAGAGAATTGTATGTAGAGGGGGATGGCTGAGCGGCTTTTGGATCTCCTGAAGGTAGTGAGACTGCTTGGAGCTCTGTGGTTTTTTCCTCTTTTTTCAATTTGAGCAAGATGGTCAATCATGGGATTACAGTTTTAAAATACGCCTTCATGAGTATCTTGCAACTTGGACAGGAACCAGGAACTGCTCCATCTTCTTTTGAGCTCTCATGTGGAGAGCTCAGGTACCCTGCAGCTTTGCTGGGAAGTGCCTCGAGGAGTAGATGTAAAGTTTGGGGCTGAGAGGGAATTGCCCTCTGAGAGCACACAACAACTCAATTCTTTTTTTTTCCTTTTTTTTTCTTTTTTTAGATAAATGAGAGTTGCCAAGTTGTTCAGCAGATTTTCTTTGGGGAGGTGTATGAGGAATCCTTTCTCTGTGTGTATTGGGTGTGTTACTTCTTTTTAATAACCTGCATAAATGAGCAACTACAGGAGCTGTGTGCCCTCTTGATTTAGCATCTTTATAAGCAGTCGTTTCAAAGGCAGCACTTGGGTGGTTTTGGAAATGCCCCTCTCTGGTGATAGACTGAAAAGTTGCTTTTTGTGTGGAGCCAGGAAGGGCTTGAAACTTGCCCAGCTTTGCCAGGCCAGCTTTGGTTATCAGCCTTTGATTGCAAATGAAAATAGATGAGGTTGGCTGAGGTGGGAAGTGCAGGCTCCCTTCTGGGGTACTTCTGAACAGGAATTTCAGGAGCATTGACTCTTTGTTCTTCTTGGGTGCAAGAAATCTGATGATGGCTTATCTTTGATGTCTGCAAGTCCTGATGTTTTTCCCACCCGAAGGTGTTTCCTCCACCCCACCCTGCTGCTCTGTTTTGACTGGCAACATTTGAGGGCCAGTTAGAAGAGTCCAGACTTCTGAGGCAGCAGTGGAGCATCTCACCCCACTCCATTCATCATTTCACTTAGAGCAGGGTAACAAAACTTCTTTAGAGCATGTGCTAATTTCTTACTGTGAAAAGTTAAAGCACATATAATTGCCAGCTGTGGACTCCCGTTGGATTTCTTGTGGGGGAAAAAGGAAAAGAGCCTGGACAAAAGGGAGGGAGTCAGTGGGATAGTGTGCTGGTGTTAAACCTGTTCGAGCAGCCTCCTGCAGTCAGAAAGGAATTATCCTGTGATCCTGATGTAACAGAGCAGCGCCTGGACCTGTGCTTCTTTTAGAAACAGCGCAGACCTGATGCAGCCTGCTTTGCTTTTTCACAGTGGCATTGCAGCTTTCAGGTTGGCCGACCCAGCAATCAATAAAGGTGGTTGCCTTTGAATAGGTGCTTTACACAAAAGAAGTAGTTGATGGGTGGAGACTGTTTATTCAGAATGATTCAGCTGAGGATGGCTGAGAGAATCTGAACGCTTTAAAGATGTAGGGAAAGGCAGTTCTTTTAACAGCAGGATTCACCTGCAGGGCCCCAGCCATCCCAGAGGTGCCCCAGCAAGGGAAGAGAAAAGCCGTCAAAACCCCCCCAAGGGAGTTTAGGGTCCTGAGCTAAAATAGGTATTCCAAGGACCATTAAGAGAGGGAGGAGGCCTTCCCATAGAAGCATGTGGAATGAATCTTCCAAATTCCACGGTTTTCCTGCACCTAACCTTCCTGAGCAAAATGTTTTGGTGTTTACTCCTAATTATTTAATTATTTACACTCAGAATTTCAAGAGAGCCTTTTCCTTTTGAAGACGACATCCACTGCTCCTGGTGTCTGATGTTTCTTTGGAGATTCATGTTATCTTGTTACATATGTAAGGGTCTCAAAAAGCATGGGAGAGGTGCTTGCGTGTGGTGGCTAGGTGGCTTCCCAGTGTAATTTCTGTCAGCTTTGAGAAATTGAATCTTTTTTCAGTGGTGCCCAGTGACAGGACAATTGATTGCAGGCACAACCTGGATCACGGGAAGTTCTAGCTGAAAATGAGAAAAAACTTCTTGTGAGGGTGCCAGAGGCCTGGACCAGGCTGCCCAGAGAGGTTATGGAGTCTCCTTCTCTGGAGGGATTTCAAACCTTCCTGGATATTGCAATCATTTAGCAGGGGGGTTGGGCTAGATGATCTCCAGAGGTCCCTTCCAACACCCACCATACTGTGAGCCTGTGATTTTCAGTGTTGTTGTGCCCAAGTGACTTAATGACTTGATTCTAAAAGAGAAATGTCTTTTGTGGTTCATAGTGGAATCTCCAGCCTTTGCTAGGTGCAGGACTTCTCCACTTGTCATCTCATAGTGGATATTTTAACAGGTATGAGCATGTGCTTTCTCGAAACAGCACCAACCTATTCTTCGGTGTTTTAGGAATGGGTGGCCTGCATCATCTGTCCTTTGAAAATGGAGGATAATCAGCCATTGGCAGACCTTTTCTTTTTTCCAGTTAATTTAGGTATGTGCTTTCTCTCTGAGGCTGTTCACTCTGCAGTGTAGTTGGCCTTTGCTTTTATCATGTGCGATGAGCTGGCTTTACCTCAGCTCTTGTTAGTCCTGTTTCATACAGCAGGTGATGTCAGTGTTCAGGTGTATCGGTACCTGGGAGTGCTTTGCTCAGCGCTTGCATCACAGTAATAAATTCCATTCCCCCGTTCAGGCCAAACTCCTTCACACTGTTAACATTATGGCTTGGGCAAGGGAGAGCTGCTTTGGATGAGTACTGCCTTGTATTTCCTTCAGTGAGCAAAATGACTAAATTTGGACCACTCAAAGTGGCTATAAGGGAAAGACCTTGGTTTAAGTTCCTCTTTGTGTTACACAAAATGCATTTTCTTCACTAAATGAGTTTCATTACACCTTATAATGTGTAAGAACATGAGAAGTGGCCAGGATACCTATGTGCTGTTCTTCATTCGTGTGTGATTTTTTCTGATGTTGATGCTGTTGCCAATGTGTAGAGAACAACAGGTGGCTGTAGTGTTTGTGCATGCCGCCTGCTTGGTCCCTTCCTTCTCTCTGAAAGCTTTAAGATATCCTGAAATGGCATTCACCTGGATAATGTGCAGCACCACTCATATTGTTTTGCTGTCTATACCTCCTTTTGGGTGGAAGGAAGGAGGGATGGAGGAGGGGGCTTGCTTTTTGAGTGAGACTCTGAAGGTCCAGGAAGAGGAAGCATGTGCTGTGGGAGCCAGTTGTGGAGGAGATATAGCTGTGTTACTGAGGGCTTCCATTTGTGATGTTTGACTCTCTTTTCCAGGAAAAGAGATGAGTGCAATGACAAGTGCTGCTCTACAGAAATGTAATTCATGCCTTGTATTTGGTTGATTTGGAGGGTGTATTTCATTTGGTCTGTTTTCCTAACAGCTACAGGTATCATTTGTGCTTCCTCCTTATCAGATGGCGCAGCCAGGTGTTGCTTAGTACATCTTACTACATTTCCAGGTGAGGTTCAAAACTGTGGCCTTTGGCAGCTTCTGGAACAAGTCTTGGAGTGACATCCAGCCTTTGCAACAGAAAGGTGGCTCTTCTACTTGGTAACATCTGCTGGTAGTCTTTGAACTGTCAAAAGGGTAGAGAGCTGTACCACATCGTTCCTATTTCCCTGCTATAGACTTGGTTTATTGTTGGAAACTAAACTGCTTTTCTTTAAGGAGTGAAGAATTACTTTTATCAGTGCTACCTATGCATTGTGGGAGAAATCTTCTCCACCCTCTCTCTCTATTCCTTGTTTTTAGGGAACAACAGCTGCTGAATGTGAAGTGACCATCACATTTGGCCTAACCCATAGGTTGAATTTCTAGGGGTGAGGGAAATGATCCATACCTCAGAGTGGAGGAAGCCATGCAGCTGAGAAACTGTACGGGAAGGAACTGGTGCATTCTGTAAACTCTGTAGCCCTGCTAACTGCAGTTCAAGCAGTTCCCAATCTACTTGCAAAGCTTTTGGAACTTGTAAACTCTTTAAATCTAGGGAGTGAGGATTTTCTATTGTTCCCTTTTTCCTCAAGAAAGAAAAAAAAGAGAAATTGAGGTAAGGTTATTCATTTTAAATGCCCAAAAGTCAGCAAAGCAAAGTTAAGGTATTTACAGAAGCATTAAGTGGGCCAAAGTGAACACGGATTATGCCCCATTATGTGTTTAATAAATCAATAGATATGCAAATAGCATGTCGAAGTGGGAAGCAAGGCTTCACTTGCATCAACAGCAAAATTCAGCAAAATTCTTCCAGGCTTCTCTGGATGGAGATTTTACGTAGGTATATACAGCTGAAAGCTCTTGGGCATTCAGAGCATGAAGGACACCAGGAAACTTTAAAAACCTAAAACACAAACAGTGTTTTTCTGGTGTCTGAAATTCCTACAGGTATAGTTAGAAAGCCAATGCATCTGTTTTAGGAGCTTGTTTGATAAACAGCAAACTGAATTAGTGATACAATAATCTGTTTTGACTAAACTCTCTCCCATCCTGGTTTTGGGCATCTCTGAAACAGTGTGACTGTTGCTGCATCCTTTTTCAAAATCCTAGAGGCTGAGCTTTTAGTCTGGTGAGTGGGAGGAGGACTTGTCTTTCCCAGGCCTTGTCTTTCCCTTCAGAAAAGGGGAGTGTAGAGAGTTCTCCCTGAGGATGGATCTAGGGCAGAGATGGACCCTCCGTGTTTGGGGACAGAGTTTTTGTTTGCACTCTTGCATAACTCTTAACCTCCATAGGAAAAGATGTGGGTTAGTAGATTTGCAGCACCACAGATGTACGTGTGGCCATGGGCTGCCTGATAGCTCCCTGTGCTGGTGTTGCACAGCAGATGTGCTGCTGCCTGCCTGGGGTCGTCCTCTAGTATTGGGTGACCCTGTGCAGAAGGATGGATCTGCTGTTGCCTGGCTTTTGACCTTGTCTGTTGGCAGCCTCTCTCATGTCTGCACTGCCTGAGTTGCAGCAAATGTTTCCATTTGTGTGCTTGCTGTCTTTTCAGAACAGAAACTAATCCACGTTGGACAAGGAAGATGCCAATAGCATGTGCAAATTGTGTGCTGTAGTTACTGTCCCAGCTAGTGATTCAAGAGTGTTGCTCAGCCCAGTAACATGGATGTGTATTAGGAAAGTCCAGACTGCTGTACATCCACTCCCTCTGGTAATGGATGTTGAGAAGAGCTGCCTAGTCCAAAGCCCCAACAAATCAGGTTTTTGACTCATGAGCTAGTGGTGGTCTTTGTTTAATTCCCTGTATGCAGATGCTGAGTGTTATGCTTTGATTTCCTACCCTGTAAACTCTTTGGGGCAGGCATCAGCATTCAGTTACCGAGTCTTGAAAAGCCAGCTAACACACTGTGGAGCTGACCTGCTTGGCACCACTTCATTATAAATGTTTAATTATAACTATCTGCTTACCCCATAGTGAAGCCTTTCCAGATATGAAGGTTGAGGCATGCTGGGAACCTGTGCTGCTGCTGTTGAGGTGCCTGTGTATAAACAGAGAGCTTTGATTGCAAGGCAGAATTTGGGCAGCTCTCATAAATGCCTCATTCGCTCCTGGTAGACAAAGGTCCTTCTCTTTTTCAAGGCTACATAGGTGCAAGTATATACATGTGTTCAGGGGTCTGCCTCTGGTTGTTTAGCTTAAAAGTGAATACACTCCTAGCTTTAATACATATTATAAAGGCCTTCTCTCTCCCTTTTGCTTTAGATCTGTATGTAAAAATTGAGAAATTAGAAGAAGAAATTGGAAATAGAAAGCTATATGGTCTCTTCTCCCTAGTAACAAAAGATAGGATGAGAGGAAATAGTCTCAAATTGTACTAGGGGAAGTTTAAGTTGGATATTAGGAGGAAATTCTTCATGGAAAGGGTTCTCAAACACTGGAACAGGCTCCTCAGGGAGCTGGTTGAACCCTGTCCCTGGAGGTATTTAAAAGACAGAGATGTGGTGCAGAGGGACATGGCACCAGGCTTGGTAGAGTTAGATAATGCTTGGACTCGATGATCTTAAAGGTCTTTTCCAATCAAAATGATTGTATTATTTTATAACTCCCTCGATATGGCACCTTCCCCAGGCTGAAACAAAGTGCAGTTTCTGGCTCTTGCTGGTCAGAAAAGTAATTGAATTCTCTTGCCTTCAGTGACTTGCATCGTAGCTGTAAACTGAATTCTTAAATCCTCCCACTGGTGATGTATGTATCATTTGTTATGTTTATGCACCATAAAAGCATATGGAGTAATGGAAACATCTAGAAATGAGACCTTCAGAGAAGACTCCCATTTAAATCAGGTTACTTACTTGGATTAAACCAACCCAAATTTAAACCATCTGGGCTCAAGTACTAAACTAGTTGCAAAGCACCCCAGGGGTCCGTCTAGGAGTTGATCAGTGCCTTGTGGTGGTCTGTTTCAGCCAGCTTTGTAGGAGCAGTTTGGTTTTTCTGAGGTTGGAATAAGCTGATGTCAGATTTTTGTCCAGGGTGCATATCAAGTAGAGGTCACACGCTTGTGCAGCCGGTGATATTCTGACTCGTTAAGAATGTACACAGCAGGTCGCTTTTCAAAACATCTTTTGAGAAGCAGCCTGGGAGAGCAGTGCCATGTGGAAGAGACATGCATCTTTCTCTGGCATCAGCAAATGGATGCATCCTATCACATTGGACTGCTGAGCATGTTTAGTCATGTCACTGTAATAAGCTCAAGGAACAGGAATGGGTTCTGCCCTGTTGTGCTCTGGGAAGATTTGAATGAATTTGATTGGTTTGTTCCACGGAAACTTATTCTTGTTTCTGCTGCTTTTGTGCTTGGTGCAGAGAAGGAAGGAGTCCTGGTTGTTTTTTGGCCGAAGAGGTGTTTCCTTGCAGTTTAGGGTTGCTGATGTTGCTGTACTCCAATTCTTATTCTTAGAAGAGGTAAAATAAAAGAGGTTATAAGTGACTCCCAGAAATGCAGTGTTTCTAGTGCTGGTATGGTACAGATCTGCCTGGTTTTGAGACTTATCTTTGCCTAGATAAACTGAATATTAGGGACACTTCTTTCTCTTCCAGCCATGGCCTTCAGGCATCCCTATTCTCTTGTCCTGGTTGATTCATCTTACAACATGCACAGATAGAAATTTTAAATACCCTGTGGTGGTGGGTTCTGTTGTTAGCCTTTTCTTTTTGTCTTAATGCAGCTTAGCCTGATGGCTCTCAAGGCATTTTTTCAGTTTGCTGGTGTATGTGTATATCAGGGGCAAGCCTAGATCATGCCAAGCACTGATCCTGCAGACACTTTAAACAGATATAATTCTCCTTAAGTAGGTTGTTCCATTTAAGTCAAAATACTGGCATGGGTGAAGTTAGGGGAAGTGTTTCAGGACTGGGGCCTGCATTTAACTTTCAGGAAAAGTATTCCTGACACAAGCCTGAATCTTTAACCCCTGTGAGCTGCAGCTCTAAACCCATCTCACTGACTTCAGCTCCTGACCTACTTGAAGGTATTGCACAGCCTGAGGAAGTGTTGCAGGTTTTGTGGCCTGAGAAGAGTTGGCTTTGAAAAGAGACAGCAAAAAACGTGGCTGTGAATCCAAATCCCTTCAATATACAGTGTCTGCAAGAGTTAAAGGAAAGCACTCCAGCAGCTCATGTGCTCTCTGTGTGTGCATACTTTGCTAATCTTGACATGGGGTCTGAGCTGCAGGCTCCGAGGCGTATGTGAAGTTGGCTTGGCTGTCACCTTTTAACAAACTGGGTCTGGCCGTGGATCAGCACGGCGACACTTCCCGCTGCTGGGATTGCTGGCTGCAGATAGCCAGCTACTGCCTAAAGCTTGTCCCTGTGGGGCTGGCTGGGCTGAAAGGTGCCCTGGCACTGCCCTCATGGCTTCCTGCCCTTAGGAGCAACAGAGGGAAGAAAAAGTGCTGTGGTGGCCCCTTTGCTATGCCTGGAAGATGTCTTGCACCCACCTTGTGCTCTCAAGTTGCTCTGGGTGAGCTTGCTGCTGCTCTGCTGTCATCATTTGGCTGGAGAACAGCTGCCTGTGAGGCTGGGTCTGCTTTAAAAGAGGGGAACAGCTGTACAGAATGAGGCCCTTCTCTGATGCTGGCAGGGACATGAGGAGAGGGAGGACTGAGCACATGCTTCTCTGGGCGATAAAGTCCTAAGGGCAACTTGGGCCTTGGCTGTCTGGGAAGGGAAACTACAGTTCATTTAACCCACAGCACCCCGTTAAAAATTGCTGAGCATTTCTAACCGGAGGCTGGAGATGAAAGCTGCCATTTTTTTTCCGTTTAGGTTTCCGTGGAGAGGCTGCCAGTGGCCACCTTGCTCCACCCTGCAGACACGTGGGCGGGAGTGGGGGGTAGCCAACAGGAGGGAACATCACCAAAAAGGCCAAGGGACTTGGCTCTTGGGCATGCACAGGAGCAGCAACAGCTGCTCAGATGGCCCCCGGAGCCTGACTGATGTCAGCATAACCAGCACTCCTTAAAACGCCTTGCCATGTGTGGGGGCGAGGAGGAGCAGGTTTAGAGGGGTAAGCAGTACAGAAAACAACTGCTCTGATTATTCCTCACCCCTCCCTGCTTCAAAGCAGATCTCTGCTTTCTGTAGGAATGGGAAGGTTTGGAGTGAGTGAGTGAGGGTTAGGAGAAATTAATTAAAGTTACCAAAAGCGAGGAGTAGAAAGAAGAAATGTAAAATCTGCATGTCTGTGGTGTGTCTGTTTGCTTGGTTTTTTCCTGCTTTTAAGAGAAGTGTGGGCTAGGAACAGTTCGTCACTGTTGGATAAATCTGTCAGTGCTGTTCCTTTCTCTACCCCATGTTGTCTCTGAGAACCTGTCACACTGTAACAGATCATACTGTCAAACATCATTCCGTGTTTGAACAGAATCTGGCTTGCCTCGGGATGCTGGAAGATGTGGCATCCTGCGGGGAGCATGTATGTGTGCTTTGCTTGGCCTCCTGCACTTGCTTGAGCAGAGAAGAGAAAATGCACAGCATAAGAACGCTGCTGTTTGCGGCTCCCTTCCACTACTTGTATTCTTTCAGAGACGTATCACTGGGTGTTGAGGGTGCTGGAGCACTGGACCAGGCTGCCCAGAGAGGTTGTGAAGTCTCCTTCTCTGGAGAGATTCCAAACCCACCTGGATGGCAAGGTCCTGGGCAGTCTGCTGTGGGTGACCTTGCTTTAGCAAGGGGGTTGTACTGGACAAACCCCAGAATTCCTTCCAACCCCCACTATGCTGGGATTCAGTTGCCCAGCTGCTGTCTATCCATACTGATGCCAAAAGTCTCTGATGGCAAGAGCCTCTGTGTGGTGAAGGGCAGTGGTGCTGTCTGACCTCTGTGACGTAGGATGTGCTGTGCAAAATTGGCCCTAGATACTGAGCGAACAAATGAGAGTTCCTCTTGGGTCCAAGATGACTTCTTCAAGTTTGATAGCTAATATGGCTGTTTCTGAAAGGTGCAAGAGAGTCTGACACATGGCAGGGGGTGCTGAGGGAAGAGGATACCAGCTTTTCCAGTACTGTGCAGCTCAACTGCAGAAGGAGGTTGGACTGGACACAAAACTGGATTCCAGGATGGCGTGGTTATTGCAGCCACCGCCAGCCTTGCTTCTTCCCACAAGAATCAACTCTGGGGAGTTGATTTTCACAGTAGGACTGTGCCAGAGTTGTCCTGCTGCTCTTCTTGTGGTGGTACCCCAATACAGAAATCAAGCTTGAATGCTTGCAAGTGGTGTGCAAGCACGTATCTAGGTGATGGGACTAGGCCAGCCTACCCAGGCTTGTTGCAAAGGCCTCCATCAAGGCCAGTGTAATAATAAGTTGTAGAGATCCATCTTGGAAAACAAGCAGGCCTTCAGGGAGGTCTTTTGCTTTTACATGGCTCTTGCTTTTTGTTAGTTTAGGTTAACTTCATGAGTTGAACTAACCTGGAAGCATAGAATCATTGTTGGAAAAGGTCCTTATGATCATCAAGGCTAACTCTACCATTTCCTGTATCAGTCCAGAATTCTTGTAGTAATTAGCCAAAAAGACCCAGGGTCACAGCAGTTGTATGGGACTGAGTAAGCATCTATTCATGTTCTTTTCAGTGGCATGAAGAATTTATTTACTGAAGGTCACAGAGGGAGACAGTAACAGGGGCAGAAAAAGAACCCAAATGCTCTAAATCTGGTTCTGTGTCTTCACCTTCACGCTTCCTGTCTAGGCAGATGAACCCACATAAAAACCTTGGTTCACAAACAGAAGACATTCAAGTGCTACCAGCATTGTAAAATAGAGCTCGGGCTAATATATTTGCTCTTTCATCTTGAGTGCCTGGTGGAACACCTGTAACTATTTACATTATAACATGAGCTTTTGTGCTTGTGAAAGCAGACAGTTTGACAGCAATGACCTCTTGCACAAAAGCCTGAATAAGTGATGAACTTCCAACAAATCCATGACCTGAACTCTGCTGGATGCATATTGAAGGCGACAAGTTAATATGGCCTGTGGCAGTACCAATGAGAGGCCTCGTTCTGTGCGGGACTCTTCTGCTGGAGGAGGTTCATAGATGGGCCTCTCACCACTCTCCCTGCCCAAAGGCCTGCAATTAAGTATGCCTGTACTTGCTGCCTAGGTGAAGGCTGCAGAACGGACTCCAGTTTTTCCAGAGGATTCTCATCCTGCTGCTGTGCTCTGACCTTGGATGAAGGGCTTGGTTTGTGTTGCAGAGAAAGCAGAAGGGTGGATGTGTTTCTTTCCCTCTCAAGCACTGCACTTCAGAATTTGCTGTGTTTAAATTGCATTGAGTGGTAATTAAAACTTAGTTATGAGCAGCTCTGGAGTTGGACGTGTCTCTGCTGCAAGCATAGTAACCACTGGCTGTCAAACAGGGAAGACAGCTGTGGTACAGCAACATCTGAAATCACCCTGACCTAAAGTCATGCTGAAGCTATGTCTCTGGCCATGTTTCCTCAGGTTTACCCTGTTCTGGAATGAACAGTTTCTGGTACGTGCTTCTGCAGTGAAACCTGGGTTCAGAGCAGGGAATGTCTCTTCAGGATGACAGAATGCCTCTGGAGTTGTGGCAAAAGGTTTTTTACTCCTGTGGAGTAAGTCACACTGCATTTTTTGCTTGCAAAACTGAAAACTAGAGGGAGTCCTACTGGCGTCTGATACTAAACCTGACCAAAACTTCGTCTAGCCCAGGATGATGATCGATGTGGATGGATCAAAACAGTATGGCAAGAGGGTCATTAAGGATGTTTTCCCAGTATAGTCTAGCAGCAGCTTGAAGCTTCTGGAATCTCCTGAGCCCAAGAGTTCAGTGTTTAGGTTCATGAATCCTTTTTCCTGCTTTGTCCAGTAGCTTTTTTTGAATCTGTACTGGCATGGTGGCATGTTGTGGTGATGAGTTTTGCAGTTCAGCTAACATGCTGTGTTGGAGGGAAGGTGAAAATAACTTTCTAAACCTGCCAGTTGATGCTTCCTCTTGATATCATTTAGAACTCGTGCTATGGGAAGTAGCAAGTAATCATTTGCTACTGACCTTCTCCAAGCCTTTCAGGATTTTGTGAACCTCTGCTGTATCACCTCTGTAGCCTTCCTCCCAGATTGGAGTCCCTGTATGAGTACTCTTGAGTACATCGTTCAGCGACACTTGTTAAAGCTTCAGTTTGCCTTGTTAACATCTATCACAGGCACATGCCAGAAGTACTTTAGTTGCCCTACATATTTATTGCTGTAAGACATATACTTGGACAGGCTTAAAGATTTCTAGGTGCTCTCAGGACTCTCCTCTTCAGATGCTTTTTTTTGGGAGACTTTCTCAGTGTTGGCAGGTTACAGGCAGGAGATGCTGATTGGTGAGGGTGTTTGCAGGTCTGGCTTGGTTGCTTCCATCCTAGCTCTGTGATAGCAGGTTGTTTAAATGATGCTTTGCTCACTTCTTTCCTTCCCAAATACAGGAATAACTAGTTTCTAAGAACAGTATCACTGTATCCCTCTACTTTTTTTTCCCCCTTCTCTCCCATTCTGCAGATGCCACATGCCCTGTGTATCTAAAACCTTGTTAAATGCAGCTTACCGAGGGACAAGGGACATTTGTCCCTTCCAGCTCTTGGGGTATTCTTTGAGCTCCACTTAAGTAACATTACCCACAAATCATTTGCCTGTTTTCCAGTGCTATCTTGCTTATCTGGGATGATGACTAGGATTCACCCACCTGTTTGGTCTCAGCCAATATCAGAGGACTTTTTTTAAGTTCTCTGAAGTAAAATCCTTAGTGATGTAACTCTACTATGTTCCTCTCCCTTTTTTTGTTATTGTTGTTATTGTGCCAGTCCACTTGTCCACCTATAGGACTGCTCCATGTTGGTGGACTTGGAGATTTTAGTTTTTGCAGCCCAAAGTGTTTTTGCTTCAGCACTAACCATACTTCTAGTATATACTAAATGTAAAGCTCCCAGGGTGCTTTACAAATAAGTGCCTCCAGCATTACTGACATGCAGCCGCTTCTTAAGTGGAGAATGAGAAAGGAGAAGTTTAGTTCAGGTCATGCTAACCTTTTTTTCCTCTGTGTAAAGCACTGTGCATTCTTTGGTATTGACATAGCCTAAAAAGGAACCTTGTCTCTTAAAGCCGTACCTTAACCTGCCTACAAAATGATGCATGCTACTTGATTGGTGTTTAGCTGATGAAGAACTTGATTCCAGCTTGCCTGGACTGGGAAAATACTTGCAGGAGTGACCCTTGTAATTTCAACCTTTTGTTGAAGAAAACCTTTCACAGTGAGAACTCAGCTTTATCAAGTTTACTTACTCCCTTTATTAAGCCTCTCAGGATTGATGGAATATAGTGATCTTAGGAGGATCAAACCCTGTTCATCATGTAGTACTAATAGATAACAGTAATCTTTCAATGCCACCGCATGTAAAACCATTTTAATAAGCTGTTCAGCACTTAGCACTGGGCTTCATGAATTATATAGTGTTTGGAAGTCTCAGGCATGTCCATTTAGAGAAAGGAGGCAGGGGCTGTCCTTGTAGACTATCAAGTTGTGGATGTAGTTCCAGTTGTGAATTCAAAGCTCATTGTGTGTGTGTAAGCAGGAGGGCAGTTTATGTCTCTTTAATTGGAAGTATTTTCTTAGCTGCCTTTTTTTTTTAGGGTACATACTCAAAAGATATTAAATATCTTAAAGGTATGTCCTAAAGGGCTAACCCAAGAAGCTGGTAAGAGCTTTTTTCTGTTTATCCCTGTGTCTTCTGACAGTTAAGGTTCATGTGGGTCAGTTCTCTAATCTGACTTGCTTGGTGACCAATGTAGTTGTGCTGGCATAAGGGGGCAGTGGAGAAGTCATAGAAAAGGAGGACAGGATTTCTGATTGCAGGCCCATGCAACCGTCATTAAAAAGGCTGGTGCTCAAGACATTAAAAGCATGTCCTTGTAGTGAAGCAGGGGACATGAGGAAAAGCGGAGGATTGCCTGTCTGTCAATTTATTTTTACAATGGCCTCAAATCAACTTTGGATGAAACAGGAGGCATTGCTTACTAGGATAGACCCTGGAACCCATGCAACAGTATTGCTGGGTTGGGTAATTCCTGCACACAGAGCCTAATCCAAGCTCTGCTCCATGGACAGAGGGTCATTAGCAATGTCTGTTGTATCTGTCCTTACATATTTGGCTTAGGGTCTTGGCCAACTTTGAAGTTCTGTTGGGAAAACAGCAGAACCTTTGCTTTTGTTTTGCTTTGCTTTGTTTTGTTTTGTTTTAAAGGTGCTTCATGAGTGAGCATCCACACTATGGTCAGTTCATGTTTATCTCTGTAGCTTGATGCCAGGAAGTGTAAGAGGGGCAGGCTTCACATTAATAGAGTCAATTTTTTTCTGTCCCCACATTTTACCTTTCCCACTCTCCTCTGTCTTTCAGGCATACTGTGGTGTTTGCCTTCAAAGGTTGTATTTAGCACCACTTGCACTTAATACTTCTGCCCCCCACTTCAAGGCACGTATTCTTCCAAGTATGTGACTACAAACAATACAAAGGGGAAGATCTCAATGGAGATCTGTGACTGATGTTTGTGACCTCTTTGAAGCTGCCTTTTTCTGTAGAGTCTTTCTATGTTTAGGTATTTCCTCCCAGCTTTCCCCTTTCTTCTGTGTCTTTGCCTAAGTAACTACAGAAATTAATAGTGGTGTTGAATTAATGACTTCAGAACAATTTCCTTGGCAACCTGTATGCACACTTGACATCATAGGGTGAAGAAGCAGCAAAACCAGCTTAAAGAGGGGATTTTGGTTTAGTTTTTCACTGGTTTCTTACCTTCTTGCCTCTAGTTCATCCCTCTTGTACTGTAACTCCTCTCCTCAGAGGTGCTGTTAGGACTGTTTGGATTTTTGTGGGTTTTTCAGATTGGACACTACAGGGGAAGCAAACCATAGTTTCTTCCTGGCATAGGAATGAGCAACTGAAGGAAGGGGAAGAGCTGCTGGAATGGTGTTGACCAGCAGTGCAAACTGATCAAACTACATGCTGTTTGCATCAAGAAGCTTTAGAATTTCAGCCATGAAGATAGTCTTGTCTTCCCACCTTGCCTCACATTCTCTGCTCTCTTGATGCAAATCCCATTATTGAATTAGCTGTGCAAAAATTCTGTTGCTTCTGCCAATTGCCTCTCCTTCTGCCCCCAAATGAGTTTCCATCTTAAGTATCTTTCTTAACTGCACTTGATATTGTGTAAGAAGATCATGTTCCATCATGTAAGACTGTGGTCCAGGTTTTGTTCTGGGTGAACTGGTACAAATCTGTTTCAGTTTTACCAGTGTTGGAGCCATATCTTCTGTAAAGTTGGTTTGAGTAGCCAGAAGCAGAGTTACCAATCTGCTCAAATACCAGCTTAAGGAAAATAATAGCAAAGACTGATGTAGGTTTTGTTGGAATGCCCATACTTCAGTTAGAAGGTCTGGAACTAAACATATCATGAATCATAGAATGGTTTAGGTTGAAAGGGACCTTATGATCATCTAGTTCTAGCCTGGCTTTGAACAATTCCCGGTTTGGAGCCTCCACAACTTCTCTGGGCAACCTGTTCCTGTGCCTCACCACCCTCACAGGGAAGAATTTCTCCCTAATGTCTAACCTAAATTGAGTTTCTTCCAGTTTGAAGCCATTATCCCTAATCCTGTCACTCTATGCCTTTGTAAAAATTTCCTCCCCAGCACTCCTTTAGTCTCCTCAAATACTAGAAGGCAGCTCTAAGGTCTCCTTGTAGCCTTCTTTTCTCCAGGCTGAACAACACCAACTCTCTCAGCCTGTCTTCACAGGAGAGGTGCTTCAGCCTTCTGATTATCTTTGCAGCCACCTTTGGACCCACTCTAATAGTTCCATGTCCTTCTTCTGTTGGGGGCTCTAGAGCTGGATGTGATACTCCAGGATGGGTAGAGCAGGGTAGAGGCGAAGAATCACCTCCCTTGACCTACTGCCTGTGCTGCTGGGGATGCAGCCCAGGATACCAAAGGATATGCTAAATGCTGAGGAAGTACAGTAACTGCCATGGTACATTGCCAAGAAAATGGTCTTGTTGCTAAAGAACATGGACTGTGAAGGGGCTTTATGGCATCTGCATGCTTAATACAGGCTCCTCCAGTTGTTCTCACCAATTAAATTAGTCTTTCTGTCCATCTTCTGAAGTTATTTTTTTATAACTGTTTGGGGGAGTAGCAAGTAAAACAGGGCAGCATGCAAAAATCTAAGACTCCAGCCAAAAAAACACCTCCTTTTTGTGTCTACGTGTTGCAGCTGTCTATCTCTTGGCAGCAGACAGCCTGTGTAGAATGTGAGGTTTCAGCACTGAAGTGTGGAAGAGTGAATTAAGGAGTTCTGAACTTAAAAAATTCTTATTTTCTAGGGAATTTCAGTTCTCACCAAAAGTAGACAGGTCACTAGCTCTTCAATATTCTCAGTTATTTTGCAGTACAATAATCAAATGGATTGCAGTCAGTTCCATGGATCCCCAGCTGGGAGGGAGTACAAAAGGAGCACGTGGTTTGGTTTTGGTTTTTTTTCTGGGGAGGGGAGGAGGAAAGAGAAGATTCCAGTTTTTCACTGTGAAACAGAGTTTTGTATAAGTCAAATAAATGTTTTGGTTTGGGGATGTCAGCACAGGACGTTGTTTCTGCCTAACCTATGGGTCATAACACCTAGGGCATTGTTACACCTTTTAATCTCCTCTTGTTACATCTGGAAAGGCAGAGGATTCAGCAAAGAAGCCAGTGTAGCAGCTTCCCTCCAACTGCTCGACATAATATTTGAATTTCAGAGTAAGTAGATGGATGCTGTTGACCCATGCAAGCAAACTGACAGGGGACAGGTGTAATAACCTGTGAGGCTTTCCATGAAACCCTATGTTTTTAAATACATGGTGTGCATTCAGTTGCACAGTTATTGACAGAATGGAGGGTGGAAACTCCATCCTCAGCACTCTGAGAATCAAGATTTGGGTGATGAACTCTGTGGTCAAATAGATAGCATCCTGGCCTGTCTTGAGAACAGTGTGACCAGCAGGACCAGAGAAGTGATTGTTCCCCTGTGCTCAGCACTGGTGAGGCTGCACCCTGAATACTACGTTCAGATTCAGAGCATTCACTACAAGACAAACATCGAGGTGCTAGAGCGTGTCCAGAAAAAGACAATGAAGCTGGTGAAGGGTGTGGAGAACAGGTCTTGTGAGGAGCAGCTCAGGGAACTGGGGTTGGTTAGCCTGGAGAAAAGGAGGCTGAAGGGAGACCTTCTTGCTCTCTACCACAACCTGAAAAGAGGTTGTAGCGAGGTGAGTGTTGGTCTCTTTTCCCTATCACTAGAACAAGAGGAAATGGCCTCAGGTTGTGCCAAGGGAAAGTTTAGGTTGAATATTAAAAGAGACTTCTTCCCCTAAAGGATTCTTAAACACTGAAACAGGCTCCCTGGAGAGGTAGTTGAATCCCCATCCCTGGAGGTGTTTAAAAGACACAGAGGTGTGGTGCTGAAGGACACAGTTTGGCCCCAGACGTGGTAGAATTAGATAATGGTTGGACTTGATGATCTTGAAGGTCTTTTGCAACCAAAATTATTCTATGGTCACCCTGCTTGCAGTTTGCATCCTTGCCTTTTGGCTGGGCTTTTCACTGTCCCTTCCTGATCTGGGATATAATTTTCCTTTCAGCTGAGAATTTTGTACTGCTATAGTTACTACAGAATCACAGAACCACTATGGCTGGAAAAGACCTTGAATACTGTTAGGTCCAAACATTATTTAACTCTGCCAGGGCTGCTACTACACCATATCCTTGAGCACCATATCTAGATGGTTTATTTTAAATACATCCATACTGGTGGCAATTCCCCCAGTTCCCTGGGCAGCCAGTATCAGTGTTAGATAACCCTTTCTGCATTTTCTGTATATTCTGTTTTTCCTAATGTCTAACCTAAACAACCACTGGCATAACTTGGTGCCATTTCCTCGTGTCCTATCACTTGTGACTTGTGAGAAGAGGTGAACACCCACCTCTCTACAGTCTCCCATCTGGTAGTTGTAGAAAGCAACCTTTCCCCTCAACCTCCTTTTCTTCAGACTAAATAATCCCATCTCCCTCAGCCTCTCTCATCAGACTCATTCTCTAGACCTTCCACCAGTTTCATTGCTCTTTTCTGGGCCTACTTCAGGTCATCAGTGTTTTTCTTACACTTCAGCACCCAAAACTGAACACAGTAGTTAAAGTGCAGCCTCACCAGTGCTGAGTACCATGGAACAATCACTTCTCTACTCCTGCTGGCTACACTATTCCTTATGCACTAGACTGCTGTGGCCTTTTTGATGACCAAGGCCACTGCTGGCTCATGTTCAGCTGGCTATTGATCAATACCCCCAGGTCCCTTTCTGCCAAGCAGCTTTCCAGCCACTCAGCCCCAAGCCTGTAGCTTTGCATGGGGTTGTTGTGGCCCAAGTGCAGGACTCAGCACTTGGCCTTGCTGAAGCCCATGTGATTGGCCTTCAGCCCACTGATCCAGCCTGTCCATGTCCCTCTGAAGAGCCTTCCTACCCTCCAGCAGATCAACACCCCTGCTTAACTTGGTGTCATCTGCAAACTTAACCAAGGGTGCTCTCAATCTCCTTGTCAAGAGCATTGATAAAGATACTAAACTTGAATGGGCCCAGCACTGAGCCCCAGGGAGCACCACTTGTGACAGGCCACCTGTATTTAGCTCCATTCACTATCACTCTCTGTTCCTGGCCACCCAGCTGGTGTTTGATCCAGCAGAGTGTACACTCATCTAAGCCTTGGGCAGCCAGATTTTTTATGGGGATGCTGTGGGGACCAGTCTGAACAGCTTTAACTGAAGTCCTGGTAGACAACAGCCACAGCCTTTCCCTTGTTAAGCAGGACCTGCCCTTCATGAACCCATGCTGACTGGGCCTGATCACCTGATTGTCCTGTAAATGATGTTATAGCACTCAAGATGATTTGTTCCATGACCTTCCCTAGCACCGAGGGCAGACTGATGAGACTGTAGTTCCCTGGATGCTCCTTCTGGACCTTCTTGTAGATGGGCATCACATTTGCTAATCTTAAGTCTGTTAGGACCTCCCAGGTTAGCCAGGACTGCTAATAAACTCTGAATAGTGGCTCAGTAAGCCTTAAAGACTTGGGTATGTCTGGGTGGTGCAGCAGGTCACTCATCATTTCCTCTTGGATTATGGAGGTCTTCTGTTCCACATCCCTGTCTTCCAGCTTGAGGGGCAAAGAAGGCATTAAGCCATTTACACATCCCTCTTCACAACATTTCCCCCTGCATCCAATATAAGATGAAGATTCTTCCTAGTCCTCCTTTTGCTGCTAATGTATTTGTAGAAGCATTTTTTATTATCTTCTACAGCAATAGCTATATTGAGCTCTAGTTGGGCTCAGGCCCTTCTAATTTTCTCCCTGCATAGCTTTGCTGCATCTTTGTAGTCTTCCTGAGTGGCCCATCCCCTTTTCCAAAGGCCTTAAACTCTGCTTTTGTCCTTGAGTTCCAGCCAAAGCTCTCCATTCAGCCAGGTCAGTCTTCTTCCATGCTGGGCCATCTTTCTGGACATGGGGATGGCCTGGAAGGTGAAGTGCTGCACGAGAACAAGAGTTAACAATCATGAAACCTCTTCCAACTGCTTATAGAGTACTTTCATCAGCTTCATCATCGTGGAGCGGGAGGTCCGTAACAAACTCCCACTTATGATACCTGCCTTGTTGGCCTTCCCCTTCGTTCTTACCAATAAAACACTCAACTTTGCCATCTCCATCATTAAGTTGTAGACATTCATATCCCTCCCTGACCTAGAGGGCCACCCCACCACATTGCCTGTTGATCTGTGCTAGGTAGGCAAAGAAAGCTAGCACAGGGAGTTTCATATGCTGGTAGTCCTGTTGCCTTGCTGGCCAGGTCTGGGGTTTTCTAACTTAAAAGTGCTGGTTGAGGTCATCCAGCTTTGGCATATGTGGATGAAACTTCACTTAGCTCCACGGAAAAGGTTAAATCTTTCCAAAACATATGCGAGTTTGTGTGCAAAAGCTGTGTGGTGCTTCAGCAGTTTTCAGCTTTTTCTTTTCTTTCCTTTTTTTTCTTGTGTGTGTGTTTTGGTTTGGTTTGGTTTGTTTGTTTTGTTTTTGTTTGTTTGGGGCTTTTTGGGAGCCAGGGGAGGGGGAGTGGCTGTGGGATTTTTGTTGTTGTTGTTGTTGTTTGGTTCATGAGTTCTGCATGGCTTTTGAACACTGATATTAAAAGGACTGGAAGTAATCCCAGGGAGAGGAAAAGGACGAGCTAACCTTGGCACCTCGGGCCTGGCTATTATGTTGTGCTTCCTCTGCGGGGCGGACGATCTTCTTCCAGCAAATGGAGGAAGTTGCTGGAGTAGAAGCAGCTCTTTTGGAGCTCCTCTCTCCTGGGGAATGGGGCAGTGTGGTGAAAGAGGGTTACACAAAGCACAGGAACGGAGTAATAAAAAAAAAAAATTAACCCTCAGTCACGTGTGATGCTCAAAAAACTTTCTGGAAAGCAGGATACTAGAGGGTTAGGGAGCAGAGATAAGTTTTGCTGGTGACGGGAAAGGTACCAGGAGAAGGAGCCAGGGGAGGATGGAGGAGGGCGGCTGCTCCTTTCCCCGGTTGCTGACTAAACAGTTATGTCAGCTGGCAGTCGGCAAGGCCTGGGGATTTGCGATATAGCTCCTGGTGGGTGGGGGTGGCTGTGTAGGGGGAAGGGAAGGGAGGGGAAGGGCCGGCCCTGCCTCAGCAACTGCTGCTCCTGCCTCTCCGTTGCAGGGAGGCCCTGCTGTGGGCATGCTGGGCTGTGGTGTGACCCCGGGAAGTTTTCACGGTGATGCCTGGGCAAAGGGGACTTGTGTTCATCTGCTGTCCTTGTTTGTGTTTAAACATCGGCGCGGTGCCTCAAGCAGCAGCAGCAGCCTGAGCCTTTCTGGAAGGCTGGCCCGTCCGACTGCTACCCGTGCCTGCCTTGCTCGCTGAGTCAGGGCCTTCCGGAGCACGTGCCTCTGCCAAAATAGCCAGAGCTTGTTGCTGGGGCACAAGGAGCACGCTGCCATCCGAACTCAGTGCGGGAGGAGAGGGCAGCCCTGCGTATTCGTCCTTTCACCAGGCTCTGGCTGCAGTTCAGGGTGAGGGTGCGAAGTGCAGAGGCAGCAGCAGCAAGGCTTGGCCGATGCCACAGGTAAAAACTTCCACTTCTTGGCACAACCTTGGCTTTTAGAAAGCAGGCCGTGAATTCTGGCTGCTGTTTAAGTTTAATGTTTCCTTTCTTGGCCTTGAAGGTAGATGGAGCCTAGGGCAGCCCTTACACAGAGCAGGAGGTATTTATAATGATTCCTTAAGGTTGGTAATGTTAAAATCCTATTTTTCTGTTCTTCTTGTTTTGTTTTCCATAAATTGTGTGCTGTAAAGTTGGAACAGCCTTGAAACAGCTGCAGCTTGTGCTTCCCTCCTCCCCTCCACCCCCCCCATCAGGAGTAAGTGAAGGATGGATTGCATGTGAATCATCTCTATACCTATTTGACTTCTCCTGTCCCAGCAATGAAAGACAGAGAAGGACCCTGTCCTGACAGGCAGAAAGGGTGTGTGACTCAATTGTTTGAGGTCAGATGAGTTAGCTTAACACAATTAAGGAGAAAAGAAGCTCTCTTGATGCTCCTTAAGGTACAACCTACCCTGTGGTAGCCATGTTTGTGGCTGTACAAGACCAGTTAATGTGTTAACTTGCATCTTAATGAACATTAAGAGAGATTTTTTTTTTTGGTAATGTTAATCTGACTCAACTGAGCTACCAAGGTTGTAGTCATCAGCAGACATGCCTGGCCCACATGGACAAGCTTGCTGGAGGCCTTAGTTAGCAGGACAACACCAGTCAGTGTTTCTGAAGGTCTAATTAAGATTTGCCTGTTTGTTTGTTTGTTTTTTCCAAAGCCAAGTGAGGGTTGTAGAAAACTTTTTAGATGGTGATGCTGAAATCCACAAATCTCGCCCAGGAGTTGCTTTGTTGTCCCTTTGTGCAGCTCTCATCGCCTTGGTGTGGTTCTCAGCTGGGTGTGTTGTGCCTGGCACTCCTTCACAGCACACCTGGATGCTCTTTCGTGCACGAGTCAAATGGCAGCGTGATCTGAGAGGGCCTCCCAGTCCTTTGCCGAGTGGCCTTACAGAGGAGCTGGGCAGCTGGGCTTGGGTCAGGTTCTTCTCAAGGACTAGGTGTGGGAAGGTTGTAAAGCGCTACAGTATCTGAGTGATGCCTTGGTCTCTGTTCTGCTTTAAACACTCGTGACTGGCCACAAGAGTGAGCACCTTGTGAGGGGGAGTTAAAACAGATAAACCCTACAACTTTAAACATCTGGCTTTTTTTTCCTGCTTGTTTTGAAAGGTTTGTTCAGTGGTGGGTTGTTGTTGTTGGGTTTTTTTAACAGAAGAAAAAAGTCTCCAGGAGCTTGGAAGCCATCCATTCGAGTCACTTTTGTGTCAGACCTACATCATCTGCTTTTTAAAGCAGTAGCATTGTCCGTGGCTCTATGAAAATGGAATTCTGTTAAGAGGAGAGGGGTATGTAGCTACTTGAGTGCTTAGACACAGGGTCTGAAATGCTGAATAACCGCAGATCTCGCTAACTTCAGAAGGAATGCTTCTGGAAATGGCTCTCGATGCACGGGGTACAAAGCACTACAAGTGCGGGTAAACAGTTCTTTAAAATATTTTGGCACACTGAGAAAACTTCAGTGAGTGACTCTTGGAAGCTGAACACTTGACTTCCCATGGATAAGATCAGTTTAAATAGGTGCGTTTTTCATCCTTCTGTGTGTACGAGAGAGGGGAACAAGAGGGCAAGTGAAAAAAAAAATCGAGAGGAAAAGATCTTGGTGCTGACTTGGGAGACTGGTTTGACCTTCTGAGCCCCATGCACTTGTCTGTGGTTTCCAGCCAAAGGCTCTCACTTTGAGAGCGCCTTGCTTTCCGTGCTGAACTATTTTTTGACGCACTGAATGAATGCAGTATGTTAACAGTCCTGTAAGTCCCAGAATTGCTTGGCTGCTCCTTGCCCTGCCTGCCTCATGCTGGCTGAAAAGGTACCATTGTTTGTTCTGCAAACAGTGGGTGATGGCTGTTTCCAAGGTGACTGTGGCTCTGTTGCTGCCCTCCAGTACCAAAAAAAAAGCCCAAACCCCCCCGAAACCGAAAAGACTTTAAACACCTGAGCGCATCCCACTGTCACCAGAGATGGTAGAAGGGAAGAAAGAGCTGCTTGTTAGAGCTCTTCTGTCTAGAATATAGACAGAAAAGCTAAGAAAGGGTGATGCATATGTTTGGCTTACATGGAAAAACATTCTTCCTAAATAGTGCAGGGGTGCAGCTATTGAAACGGGTCATTATTTCTAAGGATGTGTCTGTGGCTTGATGGCCATGGTGGGGTTAGGTCGATGGCTGGACTCGATGGTCTTAGAGGTCTTTTCCACCCAAAACAATTCTGAATTTAAAGTCTCTCAATCATATCAACTGTTATGTGGAGTTTGAGTTGGAAAACACCCTCCAAGATCATCAAGTCCAACCGTTAACCCAACTCTGCAAAGTCCACCACTGAAGCATGTCCCTGAGTGCCACATCTACACATTTTTTGAACGCTTCCAGGAGTAGCAATTCCACCAGTTTCGTGGCCAGCCTGTTCCAGGGCTTGACAACCCTTTCAGGGAAGAAATTTTCCTTAATGTCCAACCTAAACCTCCCCTGGCACAACTTGAGGCCACTTCCTCTTGTGCTATAGCTTGTTGCTTGGGAAAAGAGGCCAACACCCACCTTGTTCCAGCCTCCTTTCAGGGATTTGTAGAGTGCAAGAAGCTCTCCCCTCATCCTCCTTTTGTCTGGGCTAAACAACCCCGGTTCCCTCAGCTGCTCCTCACAAGGCTTGTGCTCTAGATCCTTCACCAACTTTGTTGCTGTTCTTTGGCCATGATCCAGCAAAGGCTGCTGAAAGACTGCTGAAGCAAAAGTGTATGGACTTCCCACAGTGAAAGCTAGAAGGGAACACTCAGCAGTTCTGCTAGACTTGTAGGTTTTCAGAATGGTTTGGATAACCAGTTACTGGGGGATAAAACATTCATCCCCCTGAAGGAGAACCCAGATAGTTCTTTCATTGCTTGTGTGTATTTGTGGAAGGCCTACGGTACTCAAAACCAGCAACTTACTTTGAAATATCTCAGTGGATGGATGGATTAGAAGCATTTTTTTTCATCCTCTCTCTGTGCTGCCTGCCCATCTACTGATGCAGCTGTTTAGTAGAAGGGGGGGGTGAGTTTAGAAAGAAGAACAAACCAAGACTTATTTTTAATTGGTCATGGATGCTGCTAGCAGAACTTTGCCTCCCTTCACAGCGGGCTTAGTACAGTTCATACGCAGGTTTCTGTAAACATTAACCACTTTTATCAAGGCTCACAGCATGCTGAATGGTTAGCAAAGAGCATGGCCGGAGAGAGACAGAGAAAATGAACAAGTCCAAGGTCAAAAGGATGGGTGGTTTTTCTTCAGGGGTGGAGAAAGCTGACAGCACTTCGTGGAAGTGGGCCTGTGTGAAAAATGTGGTTCTTGTCCTTAAGCTTTCGTCCAGGTACATGGTGGTGCTCAAGGAGGATGTGCATCTTTAATTTTCCTTCTGCTCCAGTGATATTACCAGAACACATCAGCCCTCCTTGTGCTCTTGCTGATAGCACAAACTCCTTGTGACTCAGGTCAAATCAGAGCAGAGCACGAGCTTTGCTATCATCTGTCCCACCATTATATGGGCCTGCTCCTACCCAGCATGCACAAAGCTCCCCTGACTTCAGCCAGGAGTAAGCAGATCACCCTTTTCCCTCTTCCCTCCCTGCATGAAGCAATGATACAAAGCCGTCCTGGTTACGACGGGTGCTTAAGGAGCAGGTTACCTCGTTTTTCTTTCTCTTGGGCTACTTGGATCTTTATTGCTTTTGAGGGGTGTAGCACTGTTAGGTTTTTTTGTAGAAAGAATTGTAGTGATCAAGCTGATTGACTTAGCAATGAAAAGGAGGCAATGTACAGGTAAATTAAGGAAATTATTTTAAGTTGAGGTAGGGGGGAAAAAAGCATATTGAAAAGAGCATGTGATCTACCCTAATGAAATTTGTTGAAGCATCTCATGCCAGCGTTTGAATGCTAAGTTATTTTTGCTTGTGCAAATCAGCATATCCTGTTCCTCCTAGCTCCATTCAAATTGTACTTTGCAAAAGAAAGAAGCAGCAGTGTTCACCTACATGTTTCCTAGAAAAGGACACCACTGAAAGATTGTACCTCACTGGAAAAGCAGAGATTTACTGACGTGATACATCAAACAGAGAAGAAATCCAAACTGCGTGTGGCAGGTCCTGCCCTCAGCTGCACCTCAAAGAAGAAATGTACGTGCACAGTTAAAAATCTCATCTTTGTGGTGACACAGATGATTCAGAGCAGGAAACAAGAGGAATCTCATGTAGCAGTTAAGCATTTGTGGGTTGGGGGTGTGAGGAGGTCATGGTATTCAGCACTCCCAGTTAGAAACCTTCAGGTTCCTTTCCCCACTGCATTTCATACTAATAGGGCTGATACTGGAAGTATTAGCACGAGGGGCAAATCCCTACCTTCTTTGTTCTGCCTGGATCAGCTGGGAGATGAAAAAGAAATGAGAAGGGCCTTTAAATTTGACCTTAGCCATGCAACTGAAACCCATCTCTTGTCATGGAAGGTGCAGGGATTCACCTCATATCCTCCTGTGGGGTGGCTGGGCCATTGCACAGAGGTGGGTGTCACCACTAGGGCTGCAGTGATGGCTCATGCTGTGGTCACATGGGCCTGGGGATTGGCCAAGAGAGAGGAGATTTAGATACAGGCTTGAAATTTCAGCTTCTTGGAATATCATAGAATCATAGAATTGAGCCAAAACAGTTCTCAAATTGAGAATTTCTTGGTTTGGCTCACAAACTTCCAGGAGAGCTTTATTTTAACCTTTATCAGGAGGCTGGAATGTAATTTTACTTCTGGTGGTGCTTTCTCCAACTTCCCAGGTGTTTTTCCCAGTAAGTGGATTGTGTGTTGTGTTAGGAGGTTTTTTAAAGTCTGTAGAGGGAAACAAAATCATAGGTGTTTCTTGAATGCTGAAATACATTCCCTTTGTACTAAGGGTAAGTTTAATAGGAGTGTGATAATGGTTGGACTCAATGATCTTGAAGGTCTTTTCCAACTGATATGATTCTGTGATTCTTTCTACAAAACATTACACATCTCTGTAAACTTTATTCCATGGGCAGCTTCCAGGCAAGGTGAAAATCAGAAAGACAGGTTTCAGATTGCTTTGGTGCCTTTGCAGAAGTATTTGCAGTTTTCTATCTGCTGGATGTTTTTGACTTAAAATGGGTGCTAACAAAGTCATTTTTTGTGCAGTTGGATTGAAATTATTTATGCAAACGTCATTGTAATCATGTACAGTGCACAGCTGGTAAACAAAAACATTCCCATTCCTTTCCAGTGCCTTGACAGCTTCTGTGTGGTTCTTGTTTTGTCTGCTTGTAGCACCAAGGTGCAGGAAGGGCTCTCACTCCTGAAGAATCACTCATCCTGTTTGGCCTCTTTTTTTTTAACCTCTGTGGAAAAATACTTTTGCTGTCAGTCTGTGAGACTATAGTCTTATTTCCCTCTGAAATGGCTTCATGAAAGCTTGTCAGAGGACTGTTAGCTGCTCTATGGGCAGGAATAATTATGTGTCCCCTCTCTAAATACCCTTGTAAAACTTCAGTGCAAGAATACTCTCTTAAATCTCTAACATACAAAGTCTTTTGGTAATAACAGTGAAGGGACTCATTCTGTCAGCTGTTACACAAAATTTCTCTCCTCTCTCCTTCGGCTGGAAAAACGGTCTCATTGCTCCCAAAATGTCATGGTCAGATTTGCATTGGTAGAAAACTTTTTGTTGAGTGAGATGTGAGGGACCTCTAGGCACCAGGAGAAAGTGAGGTGAATGCCCCAACACAGCCTTGGAGCAATCAGAGTAAGCTGGGGAGACTTGTTTTATTTCCCATCATTGTGCAGGTGGATCTCAACTAATTTCCCCTCTTACATAAATGTGCAGTGGCTCTCTGACTTGAGTTCCAGTGTGTGATTTGGAGGAGGATTGTTTCATTACTGAGCTTAGTTAATCAGAGCAGGTGACTGGTATTCATTAATAAGCCATGCTGTTTAGCTGCCATTCAGGAGCACTTCTGCATCAACTTGAGTGTACGTCTTATGTATCTTAGGGATAATGTCACCAAGATCTCTGCAGTGCTGGGTCCAGTTCTGGATTCCTCAGCACAGGAAGGACCGGCTCCAGAGGAGGACACAAGAGTGATCTGAGGGTGGAACCCCTCTGCTGTGAGGATAGACTGAAAGAGTTGGGATTGTTCAGACTGGAGAAGAGAAGGCACCAGAGAGACTTTATTGTGGATATTTCTGTACTGAAAGGGGCTGATGGGAAAGCTGGGGGCAAACTTTTTAGCAAGGTCTGTTGTGACAGATGAGGAGTGATGATTTTAAATTAAAAGAGGGAAATTTAAACTAGATCTAAGGAAGAAACTTTTTTTTACTTTTTGTTGAAACGCTAGCAGAGGTTGCCCAGAGAGGTGGTAGGTGCCTCAGCCCTGTAAACAAACCAGGTCAGGTTGTTTGAGGCTCTGAGCAACCTGATCCAGTTAAAGATGTCTCTGCTGATTTCAGGAGGGTTGCACTAGATGACCTTTAAAGGTCTCTTCCAGTCCAAACCGTTCCATAATAAGCAGGATTTGGCTTCAGCGATGCAGATGTCCTGTGTGTTTGGGGCAGGAAGTGGTACTGGGCATTCCAGTTCCAGGAGCCAGAGCTCCCCAGGCCAGGGGCAGACTGTATGGCATACTCCTGTCCTCCAGCAGCACCTAGGCATCAATAGACCAAACTAGGCTCCTCAGCATGGGGTGCTGACTGGATGAACCATTCATATTGGCTACATGTGTTCCAGCTGAGCATTTCTTGTGCAAGGTGGCCCAGCACGCACCAAAGTCTCGACTCTTCCTGGCTTTAAAAGGATGGATTGTTTTGGTCTTGCAGCTCTGCTATGAGGTCTTACATGCAAAGCACTTATGGCTTCCTCGTTGGGACCCAGACTCTTTAAATTTTTATTAAAGGGTTTGTCTGTGCTGACATTTAGCTAGCACCAGATGTTGGCTTTTCGTTACCAGTGTGGAGGTGGCATAGCTAATAAAGGCAAGGGTGAGAAACTGGGGAGAAAACTGCCTGTCACATGCAGCTTGGTGTACCACAGCCTGCCTGATGTCTGTTGCTTCTTCCTGGGCTAGTGTTCTACAAGAAAGCTTTTCCCTTGACTGGCCAAGTGTTTTCCAAGCACATGTCTTTTTCCATGTGGCCTTGCTCTTTTGTTAGAGGCTGGCTAATGCAGGGACAGTACAGAGGTAAGAAGAATCAGGGTGAGGATTCCCTTATATTTTGGTGTTTCTTCTGTACATAACTTTCCTGTAGATCATGCTTCTCTCCCACAACCTCTTTTGGCTATACCCTCCCTCAGAAAATGTCAGAAAGCAATTGTTCCCTTCGTGGAGCTGCAAGCCCCTAGACAGAGGCTTTTCCAGTTTTATGAATGCACCGTTTGTTGCCGAGAGCACAACTGTTCGATCTAACTGGCTGCATCCCACTCTGCTTGGGCCCAGTGTGTGCACTACAGCCAGGCTATGCATAAACCAGATTTTTGTCCTAAATGGCACCATTTTGTCCGCTGCAGCAGCAGCAGCAGCAGCAGCAGCAGTCTGTCTGTCTCTTGTGTGCGCACGCGTGTGAGGCTCACAGCATTCAGGGGCAAAATATTTAAAGGACAGCAGTTTTAGCAAAATCTGTGTTGCTCGGTGAGCGTTCCAGGCTGTTTTGAGGTTTATTTCTCTTGAGGAGTTCCTGATGAGTGATATTTCTTCCTTATTTTGTGTAGGCGGGCCGAGGCAAAAGCACGTGTAAAAGTATTTTGTATCGTGCATCCATTTTGCAGCATGACAAACAGAGTGATTTCACTGGGGTCACACCAAATTGGAGCTTGACCCAAAATACACAGGGCACTTTGAAAGTGTGTGTCTTCATTTATGTTTTATTGTGTGTCATCAACCCACTGTATAACTCCCCTGTCCTTTTCTTGTTAAGTGCCACAGGGCTGGAGACCCTGTAGATGTGAGCACTTAAAGATGTGCCATGCTTTACATTTTTAACTCTTGTCTAGGAAATGTCATCCGATGTCAAAACTGATGCTCTTGTTAACTGGCTGCTCTGTTTGCCCAGCTTATCCTGCTTCTAAGGTCAGCAAAATTCACTGGTTTCAGCCAAATCCAGGCTGATCCATGGGTCAGGATGTGTTGGGGGAGGCTGGAGGGGCTGCATGTACATCAAGTGTGGCTTCCATCCTAGTTGAATAGTCTTTAATATTTACTGGCCCAAGCTTCTGCAGAACATTCAGAATCCCAGTATGGTGGGGGTTGGAAGGAATCTCTGAAGATCATCTAGTCCAACTCCTCTGCTAAAGCAGTGTCACCCAGAGCAGGTTGCCCAGGTGGGATGGTTTCCAGCCAGGTTTGGAATCTCTAGAGAAGGAGTCTCCACAATCTCTGGACAGCATGGTCCAGGCTTCTGGCACCTTCAGAGCAAAGTTCTTCCTTATGTTCAGGTGGATCTTCCTGTGTTCCAGTTTGTGCCTGTTGCCCTTTGTTGTCTTGCTGGGGGACCACTGAAAACGTCTGGCCCCATCCTCTTGTCCCTCACTCTTTAGATATTGCCCAGAATTGAGAAGATCCCCTCTCAGTCTGATCTTCTTCAGGCTAAACAGTCTCATGTGTTTCAGCCTTTTGAACACATCTGCATCATTTGGTTTTCACTTAAAATAATGCAACAGCAGCTTTCTGTCAGGCTGGGAGGTGGGTGAGGAGGTTTGGAGGTGCATTTGGGGATTAGAGGGTGCCCATACTCTTTGTATTCTGTTTCTCTTGTCCCTTGACCCTGAAAAGCAGGTTTTGGAAAGTGCTGTCCCCATTCTTAGTTCCGTGAGTGTGGGCTGTAGAACAGGGGAGTTACGTGAGGCTCTGGTCCCAGCAGCTGAATCACAGCTTAGGTTTTCAGTCCACGCTGCCTGTCTTACTTGTCTCAATGCCAGGAGTTTCTCTTTGGAAGCACAGTGGGCTCTTTCTTCCATCTCTCCTCTCTCATACCTGAATCCCCCCCTAGCAAGTAAGAACACCTCCAAAGCAACCCCACCAGCTTAGAAGTCGCCTGCTTGTGCATCAGTAAAAATACTTTCCATCCTCCATCATCATTATATTTGAGAAACCTCTCATTTTCCCTCATTAAAGAAGATGGTACTGAGTGAAGAGAATGAAGACTCTTCTGCTCACCCTCCTCTGGGTGCCCAAATGAGTCTGAGTATTGGTCAGCCTTGCCTGGAACTTATTAATCCATCCACCAGAAAAGAAACAGTCACAAAAAAAAGCACAACTTTGCAGCCTTTCTGTGGAGGTCTCCACCACCGCCCCCACCTCGCCATGTTCCTTCATATATTTTGCTGCCCACATAATGTTACCCGTGGGATGAGGCTGGAAGGGGGAAGCTTGTTCCCTTTCATGTGACTGCAGCACAGTTAATAATTGTACCAGACTTCAGGCACTCACGTGACCAAAGGGGTTGATTGGGTTCTTAACAGGACAGAAGAAGTTTTTCAGGCACATCTTCATGCCTTGGCATTCCAGCAGATTCCAAGGAGGAGCCAGATCTGCTGAGACAAAGGCTGCCCTGGCCTGAAAAGCCCCCAAACGAAAAGCAGGGTAGTAAATACATCTGTAAAATACATGCTCTTGCTTGCTCCATCTCCCCGCATCCCCTTGCTGCCTTAAAAAAGAGATGGCAGAATAGTTTCACTCAATGTATCAAGTGCTAAACTGTGATAGGATTTAAAAAAACAGAGGAGCCTTCACTCCAGCCTGTTTCCAACACTTTAATCTTTTATGGACTGCATACTTGCTGTGGGAGTGAAAGGGGATGTTGTAGGCTCACTTTCAGTGCACATAGAAATTGTTCCCACAGTGTGGTAACTGCTCAAAAAACATGTGAAACACCCAACTGGAAACCAGGAAGTTTCTGATGCCTAGCGCTCGTTGCTCTGAGGGATTTGCAGTGCTCTGGAGGTTATGGAATAATCTTTTTTCTTTCTTGGCTTCTCTGAGTTTCACATGTGACAGAGGGGTGTGTGTGCTGTGCCACTGGTTACCGACTGCTTAACCCCTGTCAAAAACCCACCCAGGACAGCTTTGAGTTAATGCTTTTGTTGCTTAGCAGGTATGTTTCTGACCTTCAGGCTGTCTGTTAACCCTGTGAATGCTGTACACAATGAAGGCATAAATCTGTTGTGACTCTAATCACTGCTGCTGCCCCTCCACCACACTTGGGTTGTGCAGCCTTCTGAGCGTGTGGTTTTGGGTTTGGGGGTTTTATTTGCTTTGGTTTCCCACCTCCTTACCACTTTGTATAGTTTGGGGGTTTGTTTGGAGGAGCTGCAGAAGTTGCTAGAGATGCAGTAACAGAGGTGGGAAGTTTGCCACGTGAGGGCGGGTGGTCCTGGTGAGTTGATAAGGAAGATCCAGCTCCCTACCTATGGTAAAGAGACTGTGTGTCCAGTTTCAGTCTGTGATGTACTCGGGGTTTTGTCTTCTGGTTTCTCCTTTCTGTGTGCCTGTGTTTGTGCTGGAGTGTGATGGAGCGTGAAAGGAGTCAGAGGAAAGAGACGGGGCTGCAGCTTGGGTCTGGCTGCCAGATTAAAAAACCCCTTAACAACCTCAACCAAAAGGAGGGTTAACCAGAACATACCACAAAACAGGTTAGGCAGGATGCTGAAGCCAGATACGAACCTTCTTCTCTGCTTTAAGGCATCTTCAGTGCACCCTCCTCCCTCTCCCCTTTCAGGATTCCCTCCCCCCCCCCCCCCCCCCCCCCCCCCCATTATGAAATAGTCCTGCGCCAACTGGGTTTGAACATGGGGCAGGCGGATGGTTGCAGCTCTGGCTCGTCTGCTGCCAGCTGTTTCTTAAGACTTGGAGGGTGCACTTGTCTGTGCCCATCATCCTGCCGTGGCCGAGAATGCGCCTGTGTGGCCTGTGCCTCGGTTCCTACCCTCAGACGGCTTGCCTTGCGAACAGTCCCAGCTGAAAAGTCGTGGGGGAGGAAGAGCAGCAAGGAGGCAGGGAATGCTGGCGGGTGGAGCTCGGAGGGCTGATCTTCCACATAGTTAATCATTACTTGCAGCATAACCTGTTCCTGTTTTCTAGAGGTTTCACTGGCACCACAGACAGAAGTGTGTGGGGAATATGCAACAAACTGCTTTCCGAGCAAGCCCAGCATCTAATACAAGACACGGTTTCTTCTGTAGCATGTTTATGCCTAGTAGTTCAGTAAACATACCATATATAGTCCGGTTTGTGCTCACTATAACACCCTGCTGCAAGGCGACTTTGCTAGTACCGCGCGGATTCCTCAGCTCCTGGTAACCAGCTGACAAATAGGATGTTGCCATATGTAACATAAATACTCCACACAGCTGGGGTTTTTTATGCTCCTGCTCACAGTGTATAAAGGATGTGTTTCTGATCATGACAGTCTGCAAAAGGTGTTTGATTTATCAAAGGATGGACCAGGTCTCACATGTGTGTTTTCACTGCAAGATGGAGATTCCATTCTTTCCATGAATGTCAGAAGAAGTTCATATTAATAAATCAATGATTAGGGGACTTCCGATTTTTTTCCCCCCTCTCTCTCCTCTTTAATGCCTATTGCCTTCCAGGTGATGCATCCCAAACTAGAGCTCTGATTCACTAAAAGCTTTTCATTCCAGCATCTTTTGCAGAATTTCTCTCCTTCCTCTGTTTCTGTGCCCTCTTTTTGTTTGCCTCACACCAGCAGGGTACTGTTCACAGCAGAGGACGTGAGCAGCACTGTGACTGGATTCATAGTGTTCTTAATGAGCTATTTACGTATGGTTTGCTTTTAGTAACGTTCTGACTCTTCTGTGCTAGCAGAAGTGGTTCAGGGAGAGGAGATGAAGCATGCCTACTTAGACCAGGGTGGGGTATTTTTGCTTTTTATGGCTTCTACTTCTTGCCCTGTTTCTTGATGTGTGAGAAGACAGAGCAGTGGTGTAGACCCCAGATAACCTTGCACAGAGCTTTCTGGCTGTCTGCTTGGTAATAGCCGTTAAGTGCCTGGGTCCAGCAGTTTAGTGACTGGTCATGTCCCCTGTACCACTGAGATGGCTCTTTAATCAGAGGGGATGCTGGTTTGATGCAGATCTGTACAGGTGAATTTTCCTGCTCCCTATTTAGGGAACAGTTCCAGAAGGGGAGACTTGGGTGTTACATAAAGGGACAGGACAGGCATTTCTCTGACTTGTCTCTCATTGGCCTCGTCAGAGTGAATTATGTCTGACTGCTTGGCAGTTAATTGGACCATCCTTGCCATTTCCTAAGCTGATAAGCCCCTCACTGTCTGTCTCAATCAGGCTTCTTTGTTTGAGAAGTTACTAATGCTGCAGGAGAATGAAATAACTCCTTTTCTGTGTACTGTAACCAAGCAAGGTGCTCTGATCTATGAGGATTCACCACCGTATTTCTTCAGCAGATTCCGTACACAAGACTGACTTACACCATAACACCAGTAGCAGTTGGCAGGCACTGAAAAGTAGGTACAGCGGCGCATTTAATACATCCCCTTTGTAAGAATTGCATTTATGTTTACATTCTCCTATGAGCAGCTTTATTCTGACAGATTCTAGTAGCACTTGGGTGTCTGTAGTTGTCTGTCTGTCAGGGTCGGGTCTCAGAACTGACTGCCTTTTACCACAAAGCCTTCAGACTTGGACTTTCTTGATGTGTCTGGACGGTACCTAGCTTAAAGTGGGTGTTACCAGAAGGAGAGTAATAAATGATGATTAATCGTCTCCGAGCTACAAATGAGTCTGTGTGAAAAAGCACTTGGCTAAAGGCTGTGCTTCAGCAAGCTCATCAAAATTAACCACACAGGAGACAGTGGTGTAGCATCCCAAAGGCTTGATTCTTCTGTTTCTTGACTGGTTTTAGTTTGACTTCTGTGGATTTACTCCATCTGACTGGTGGAGAAACATGGAGCCTTTTGTCTCCAGTGTTGAGTGATATCAGTGTTACAGATTGCAAACAGGCTGAGTGATACAGAATTGTGTGTGTTGTAAGTGAACACCCTTCTGTTAGATTGCTCAGTAATCTTTTTAAGGGAAAGGTGTGGCTATGAACCTTGCAGGTTTGCATCCTCCTGCCTCTACCATGGAATCCGTGACATGAGCGTGGGGGAAAGATGCAAAGATAGTCAATACTACCTTGAAGTTGAAAAGTATTCTCCAGGAAACCACTTGCCTGTTGCTGTCAAAACTGTAAATAAACAGAAGTAGAAAACCTAAAGGCACAGTGATTTGTAAAGTAGTTTCCATTCTCAGTTTCCATCCAGTTGATTTGATCTGTTTGATCATTCATTTTTTTCTATAACCTCTTGAGAAGTAGAATTTGTCACCAGTAGAATTTCCCCCATCCTTTGGCTATTTCTGGCAGCTTTCAGGGCCCTAAGTCTATAGAGTAAGTACTGAAGAATTTGTTCCTTGCATAAAAATTGGAAGAACTGGGCTTTTGTGTTCTTAAAAAGCATTCCAAGATGGGGTTTGTCTTGATTTAGGCATAAAGGATGTAAAGTGTGCAAAGAAAATAAATGTGCATCACATTGTGAGCCTACATTGTGAGCCTCCAGTCTTGAGAAATGACCGTGAGTTTATTTTCTGCTGTACCCCTGCATTGGTGGTATTGAGTTCCAAAATGTCTGTGACAGTGGTGGAGGATGAGGAAGGATGTAGAAGCTGTTGAGTTCCAGTGACTGTTAGAGATACTAGGTTGTTACTTGTTTATTAGGTTTGAAAGACACAGAAACTCAGATGAGCTGATGAGGTGGTAGGTGGGGAATTTGCAAATGGATTTAAAAGTTTGCCCTGTACCTTGTCTGAACCTTACCCAAACCCATTCAAGACCAGCTAGTAGCCACTGTTTCAAAGGCCTTGCCATCTACTGCAGGATCAGTGAGCTCCGGACTTTTTGTGTGGAGGTGATGAGGAAAGAGAAGGGAGGAGGTATCTGTGTCTTGAAAAAGAATTGACAAGAAAAAAATGGAAAACAAGCTTGGAGGAGTGTCCAGCTCTGAAGTCCTCAGCACAGGAGAGACATGGACCTGTTGGACTTGAGCCAGAGGAGGCCACAAAAATGATCAGAAGACTGGAACCACCCTCTCCTCTTCTGAGAGGACAGGCTGGGAGTTGAGCTTGTTCAGCCTGGAGATGGGAAGGCTTCAGGGAGCCATTATTATGGCCTTGCAGTAATTAAAGGGGCTGATAGGAAAGACAGGGACAGACTTTCTAGCAGGGCCTTTTGTGACAGGAGAATGGGTTGTGGTGGCTCACTGGAGAGGTCCCAGATGACTGGAAGCTGGCTAACGTGATGCCCATCCACAAGAAGGGCCAAAAGGAGGAACCAGGGAATTGCAGACCTGTCAGCCTGACCTCAGTGCCAGGCAAGATTATGGAACAGGTCATCTTGAGTGCAATCACACAGCACTTACAGGATGGCCAAGGGATCAGGCCCAGCCAGCATGGATTTAGGAAGGGCAGGTCCTGCCTGGCCAACCTGATCTCCTTCTATGATCAGGTGACTGCCTGGTGGATGTGGGGCAGGATGTGGATGTAGTCTACCTGGACTTCAGCAAGGCCTTTGACACCATCCCCCCGCAGCAAACTCCTGGCCAAGCTGTGAGCCCGTGGCTTGGACAGCAGCACTCTGTGCTGGGTTAGGAACTGGCTGGAGGGCTGAGCCCAGAGAGTGGTGGTGAATGGTGCCACATCCAGCTGGCAGCCAGTCACTAGTGGTGTTCCCCAGGAATCAGTGCTGGGCCCCATCCTGTTCGATATCTTTACTGATGATCTGGAAGAGGGCAGTGAGTCCATCATCAGTACATTTGCGGATGACACCAAGCCGGGGATCAGTGCAGAGGGACCTCGACAGGCTGGGCAGATGGGCAGAGGGCCAGGGCATGAGATTTAACACATCTATGTGCCAGGTTCTACACATTGGCCACAACACCCCCATGCAGTGCTACAGGCTGGGGTCAGAGTGGCTGGAGAGTGGCCAGGCAGAAAGGGACCTGGGGGTACTGGTTGACAGTAAGCTGAACATGAGCCAGCAGTGTGCCCAGGTGGCCAAGAAGGCCAATGGTATCCTGGCCTGTTTCAGGAACAGTGTGGCCAGCAGGAGCATGGAGGTCATTCTGCCCCTGTACACTGCACTGGTTAGGCCACACCTTGAGTCCTGTGTCCAGTTCTGGGCCCCTCAGTTTAGGAAAGATGTTGAGTTGCTGAAATGTGTACAGAGAAAGGCAATGAAGCTGGTAAGGGGTTTGGAGCACAAGCCCTATGAGGAGAGGCTGAGGGAGCTGGGGTTGCTTAGCCTGAAGAAGAGGAGGCTCAGGGGTGATCTTATTGCTGTCTGCAGCTACCTGAAAGGAGGTTGTAGCCAGGAAGGGATTGGTCTCTTCTCCCAGGCAACCAGCACCAGAACAAGAGGACACAGTCTCAAGCTGTGCAAGGGGAAGTTTAAGCTGGATGTTAGGAAGAAATTCTTCCCAGAAAGAGTGATTGGCCATTGGAATGTGCTGCCCAGGGAGGTGGTGGAGTCATCATTACTGGAGGTGTTTAGGAAGAGACTGGATGGGGCACTTAGTGCTATGGTTTAGTTGATTAGCTAGTGTTGGGTGATAGGTTGGACTTGATGATCTCAAAGGTAATTTCCAACCTGGTCTATTCTATTCTATTCTATTCTATTCTATTCTATTCTATTCTATTCTATTCTATTCTATTCTATTAGAGGGAGATTTAAACTAGATTTAAGTAAGAAATGTCTTTACATTGAGGGTGGTGAAACACTGGCTCAGGTTGCCCAGAGGAGCAGTGGATGTCCCATCCCGGCAAACATTCCAGATCAGGTTGTTTGGGGCTCTAAGAAACCTGCTGTAGTTGCAGCTGTTCCTGCTGACTGCAGCAGGGTTGGACTAGCTCACCATTAAAGGTCCCCTCCAACCCAAATAATTCTGTGGTTCTATTTACTATGAAGCTGTTGCAAAGAAAGATGCTGCATATGTAGTAGTTGATATGAATCATACTCTACATGCATGATAGGACATTTATGTGGCTTATGGGAGAGCAAGCTGGTTGGCTGCAGTGAAGTCTTAGCAACTGTGAATGGAGAGAAAGCAGGAGAAAGACTTGCATTCTGGAATAGTTTGGGGAACATGCAAGGATGGAGAAGTTCAGGATGTGTTTAGCCTCAAAATTAACACAGCTGAATTAACTGCTCGGCCTGTAGCTATCTATGTGTTCATGTGAGACCTTAAGCACAGAAGGGTTTGGAGTGAGTCTGGAAAGGGTCCATGTTAAAGGAATGTGGTTCTTCTGGGTTCTGAGATAGCTTTTTGTGCAGAAAGCATGGAAAACTATTACAAAAACAAGTATTGCAAGACACTTAATGAGATGGGAAATTGGCAGTGCTGAGGCTGTGGCTCTAGGACTTGAGTGACTGTGAGAGAATTGCATTTTTTTTCTTCTGCTTTCCTTTTCCAAGCAAACATCTGATTTGTGAACAAGCAAAGTGGAGTTTGTCCTGTGAGCCTGAAGTCAGCAACCCCTAACATGCATTGAAAATCTCTCCTGACTGTCAGGAGGAGGGGCTATGACAGCAACTAAACTTGGGGTAAAAAAGGATACATTTAATGTTTGCCAGGAGTTCCAGCAGTGTAGTCTGAGACTTCATCTGCTGAGACGTCAAACCACTCCTTCACACTGTTTTGGGGCAGGAGTGACTGGGACTGACCAGACCAGTGCTTAGGGAGCTTAGTCAGCTTCCTAATTTCCAGAAACACTGAAAGAGTCATGAGGGACAGAAATGGAGAGAGAATGTCACTAAGTTTCTCTGTGTGAAAGAAGCTGGGTTGGCAGGAGAATTTTGGATTGGAGATTGCCAGGCATTTTTATTATGGACCCTGTCTTCTCTTGCATGTATATATATATACACACACATATATTCAACTATTTCTAAGAATGCAGCTGAGGGAAAAGTAACTTCAGGTTTTGAATTCTTTCTCATGCCTTCTTTTTTCTTACTGGAAATAATTAAAAACCACAGCAAACCTAGAATCCCTACAAAACAAGGAGAAAATTTAACCTCCTCTAGTCCTCAAAGCCATGATGGAGGGGCTTTGAGATTTGGGAAAGGATAAGCAGATGATGACAGTTACAGCTATTGATTGAATAAGCTTAGTTATTGATTATCCTAGCTGATAATCATTGGCAGCGATGCTTTCTGCAGTTTGCTCTGTTCTTCATGACTGGATGGTGAAAGGGCATCCTTGTGTCTCTCTTACTCTAGAGTGAGTACAGCTCTGTGAATATTGAAGTTGGCAACCCAGTCCTATCACCAAAGTGCTAAACTTTGGTCATCTTCTGTACCAATGTATTTGTCTCTTCTTCCATGTATAGAAACCATGTGGGAAATGCACTGTGATGTACAGGTATAGGTAGAGCACTCCCGGTTGAGGGGCTTGTAGGTGTGAGATGAAAACAGTCTTATGAATGTGCTTTTCTTTGTAGGTACTTCTGTTCCATGGAGTAAGGGTAGCTTGAAGGTGGTCTGACACAATTTGCACTCCTTGCCAAACACCATCAGTCTCCAAAGTGAAAACAAAGGCCCAGAAATCCATAAATACCTGTGCATATGATGTACACAAACCTCCTGATGCAGGGGCCATGTAGCCCTCGCTTGCAGACCACAACTTGCACTGAGACCTTTGTAGGTTTGGTTGAAGCTAATGGTTATCTTCCATAGAATGGGCTTGTTGATATCAAGCCATTAGCAAGACAGAGGTCTTGATTTGTAACTATCCCTTAAGTATGATTTGCAATAACCTGCCGAATGAGTCTTACTAAGCTGTGGGTGCAGGAGGGAAACAGATAGAGATTGGAGTAATATTTACTTTAGCTTCCAGTCAGAGCAAAAAGGAATGTGCCACACCTAGGATCTCTGTGTTGGCTTTTCTGGGAGCTTTGGCTACAGAGAGTGAAATACCCTCAGTGCTGTATGCACAGAGCTAAGGCGGTTGCTGTCTCTAAAAACATGCATATGAAAATGCAACCGGAGTATGACAAAGCTGCTTTTAAAGGTATCCTAGCAAAGACATTTTTAGAAACCAAACTGGAAAGGTTTCACAACAGTGAGTATCTTGGAATACTGACATCCCTCATTGGCTTTGCTGAAGTGTTGAAAGAATTCCCTCTGCTCTGCTCTCATGAGACCTACCTGGAGTACTGTGTCGAGCTTTGGAGTCTCCAACCCAAGAAGGATGTGGAACTGTTAGGGTCCAAAGGTGGCTGCAAAGATAGTCAGATGGCTGGAGCACCTCTCCTATGAAGACAGGCTGAGAGAATTAAGGTTGTTCAGCCTGGAGAAGAGAAAGCTCTAAGGAGGCCTTATAGTGAATTTCCAGTGTTTGAAGTGAGCCTACAGGAGAGCTGGAGAGGGACTTTTTATGAAGGCATGGAGTGACAAGACAAGGGGTAATGTCTTCAAACTGGAAGAAGCTTGGTTTAGCTTAGACATTGGAAAGAAATTCTTCCCCGTGAGGATGGTGAGGTGCTAGAACAGGTTGCCCAGAGAAGTTGTGGAGGCTCCAGTCCTGGCATTGTTCAAAGCCAGATTGTATGGGGCCTTGAGCAACCCAGTCTCATGGGAGGTGTCCTGTGGCAGGAGGTTTGGAACTAGACGATCTGTAAGGTCCCTTCCAACCCACATCATTCTGTGAAACCTTGGTGTCTGTAGTTATGACTAGTGCTTACTAAATAGCTTTAGGATTTTGGTTTGATTATGTAGCATGTGTGTGTATAGTAGATGTGTTAACATGCATTTTAATAACTTCTCCTTTTTTGCTTGGTTAGGGAAGGAGAGACTGTGGAAAAAATATTTAAAGTTTTTTGACAAGACACATGATTGAAGTGATGTATTCACCTGAAGTAGCCCAGAGCAATATTGAATACCTCTGTTCTCCTCAGTTCTGAAAAACTCCTCAAAATGAAAGAAAAGTCCCTTTTTGATTTGTTTTCTAAGGGAGAAAAAAAAAAAAGAATTTCATAATGGGTTAAACAGCTTAGTAATTCGTACTCCATTTCTTTCACACTTACCCCCACCACCTGAGCCCAACCACTCTTGCTCTTTGCTCTTGGCCAGGGAACTAATTTACAGCTGATTTCAGAGGTGGGTTTCCACGTTTGTGCTAAAAAGGCTGTAGTCTTCATCTCTGGTAAATCCACCAGGTGGAAGCAGATGTGTAGACTATCTGTCTCTGCATTTGTAAATATGAGTTGGAGCAGAGGAAGCTTCTGAGAGAATAGCATTATGTGCAAAGGCAAAGAAACCCTCAGCATTGTAACACCATCAATAAAGCGAAAAATTGCAATTAACCACTAGCTGGGTTCGTTGGGGGTTTTTGTTCATGTGGTGGGCTGGGTGACATCCTATTAGCCAGTTCTTCTGATGGGTGGTTAGAGATGAGTTGCTTAGTTGTTCTGAATTGCAGCAGAGAGAAGGCTGTCAAGGATGGAATGTAAAGAGCAAGATGGGAAGTGGTGTCTTAGAGACGGGTGCCCTTCTTTGTGCTAACAGATGTTTTGGTCTATTAGTTTTGAGTGTGCTTTTCTGACCTACAAACTTGTTTGTGACTCTGTGATGTCTTCTTCCCTTCTACTGTGTTCCTGATAACTACCTGCCCCCTACCTCTGCTCTGGCAGAAGATCATAGAATGGTTTGGGTTGGAAAGGACCTTTAATGGTTAGCTAGTCCAACCCTGCTGCAGTCAGCAGGAACAGCTGCAACTAGAGCAGGTTGCTTAGGCCCAACCTGATCTGGAATGTTTGCAGGGATGGGGCATCCACCACTTCTCTGGGCAACCTGAGCCAGTGTTTCACCACCCTTCATGTAAAGACATTTCTTCCTTAGATCTAGTTTAAATCTCCCTCTTTTAGTTTGAAACCACCACCCATTCTCCTGTCACAAAAGGCCCTGCTAGAAAGTCTGTCCCTGTCTTTCCTATCAGCCCCTTTAATTATTGCAAGGCCATATAAGGTCTCCATGGAGCCTTCCTGTCTCCAGGCTGAACAAGCTCAACTCTCAGCCTGTCCTCTCAGAAGAGGAGAGGGTGGTTCCAGTCTTCTGATCATTTTTGTGGCCTCCTCTGGCTCAAGTCCAACAGGTCCATGTCTCTCCTGTGCTGAGGACTTCAGAGCTGGACACTCCTCCAAGCTTGTTTTCCATTTTTTTCTTGTCAGTTCTTTTTCAAGACACAGATACCTCCTCCCTTCTCTTTCCTCATCGCCTCCACACAAAAAGTAGATGGCAAGGCCTTTGAATCAACTCTCTCAGTCCGTCCTCACAGCAAAGGGGTTCTAGTCCTCGTGTCATTGTTGGGGCCTCCTCTGGCCCCACTCAGTCTGGTCTTGAATGTGCTGAGGACTCCAGGGCTGGACCCAGCACTGCAGGTGAGGTCTCACCAACGTGGAGGAGAGTTTCAATAAAATATAGCATATTTGAAGTTTGGGGGATATCCCTTTTGTATTCGGCCCTCAAAAAGATTTTATTTTTGAGTGCATCTTGGAAACGTGCTAAAAGTGATAGAAATTTGATTTTTATTTCATTGAGGGATGGGTGGGAGGGCAGAGGGTGTATGTGTGGTATCATACAGGAAACTTGAGGTGGCTCTAACTAACCTGAAATCATCCCTCTGGCTTACAAATGCCGGTGGTCTCCCAAAGGCAGTCACTTGGAAAGGGGCCATGCTCTCCATCTTACATTGCCTGCCACGTTTCAGGTAACAGAAACACAGTGGCTGGGTACTGCTGCAGGGTTTTGTTCCTTGCAGCCTACACCTGTGAAGATATTTGCATTTTAAGTCCAGAGCTGTAAAACTTAGTCCTCTGCTTGTACTTAGGACAAAAACAAAATGGAGGAAGAGCTGAAAGAACCTGTTTGCATCACTTTAGACCCAGTGGCAGCTGAGGGTTAGGATTACTCTGAGAATTAATCAGTTCACCAGAAAATGTGATAATACAGGGAAATGATGGCATTGCAAGAAGGTTCTAATTTTATTAGTAGTAGCAGCAAAAACTTTATAAATGAGAGGGAGAGAAAGTCTGGTAGCAGAAGTTGCCTGAAGGGAAGATGACTAAGTCCAGCTTAGAAATGCAGGGAATGGTGGTTCTGGATGCTGCTTGGTGTGAAACTCTTTAATGTCTTATGGAGAGGGGAGAGAGAGATCACAGCTCTGCAAAATACTTCTTAGTATCATTTTGAGTACAGGGAAGCAGTTCTGGGCTTTTCTCTTTTCTTGTGGATTAAGGATTTTTGAAAGGGAACGCCAGGCCTGTGGAAATGCCTCTGTAATCACAAAGCTGAAAGTAACATGCGGCCTTTCTTGTCACTTTTAACAAGCCAAAACGTCACAGAAGTCTGCCCAGGCAAACTTTTGGTCCTGCTGTGCCCCAGTGCAATAATTATAATTGAGAAACAGCTGATAGGTCACGTCTCCAGCCCTGCACAGCGTTCTGACTTGCTACCTACATTCCATGTTTAGCTGTGAGCGATCAGATGGTGCAAGCAATGTGAGCTAGCAGTGCCTGAGGACATGCGGCCAGGCCACACGTCCTTTCCCTCTGCAGCTTTGATTTCTTTTCTCCACTCTGTCCCATCCCCTCGCTTTAAGGTGATGCATTTTACAATAAATAGCCATTTCTGGAGCGAGTCAGCTGCCTGTGGGGGGGAGCATCTGTGCCATTCCCACTGTGCTGTGTGTTAAATCCAAGGGCCCAAGGTTTGCAAATATTGTTTCTAAAGTAGCTGAGGACTCCAGGTGAGCTGCTTGCCTGGCTTACTGTGGACTCTGGAGCTGTGGTTGGCACATGTGGTGGCACATGGTGACAGACTGTTGCAGCACTGTTATTGATGTGACTTAATGAAGCATGAGGTGTGTTGGAGGGGGTAAATTTTTTCTTTGTGCATGGGGAAAGGGTCATTTACAAATGTTTACAAACAAATGAGTTGAAAATTATGCTTAATTCATCCCTGTAAAGACTGAGGGAGGTGGGGAGGGAGGGATTTTTTTTTACTTGTATTTGTTTTGTGCTTAGCACTGTGCTAAAGGTACAGCCAGTCCTGGATCTGGGACAAACTGGGTCGGTAAACTGAAAATCAGTAACTCGTTGGCTGGTGCTGCTCTTGCTCTCTTGTTCCCCTCTTCCAGGGATGCCGTGAGAGAGTTTCACTGCAGACATTTTGACTGATTGTGGTAGCAGCAGTGATGTGATCATTGTAGCTTAGTTTGTTATAACTTATTTTCACTGGGTTTAACTGGAGAGCTGTTCTTCAGGTAGATGTTTAAATGAGTGTTTTTTATGGCAGAGGGGTTGTGAGGAAGTTCTGAGCTGGAGAGAAGGAAGCAAGGGACGAGCAGGAGGAGGGAGTCTGAAGATGGAGCTGGCTGTGGGTTTGTTCCACTACATCTTTTCATCTTTCCCCGATGCTGCAGCACCATGGGAGTAGAATTACCAACAACATTCTTGCTCAGGTCTCTCATCCCTCACTCAAATAGAGGGTGTAATTTGACGATGTCTCAGCTCCTCTGTGTGAAGGCTGTTGATGAAACTTAGTGTGTACATTTTTGAGTTTGAAAAAAGAGGCAAAACAACAACCTAAAAACAAAACCCAACAACAACAACAACAAAAAACCCCAAACTAAAGCAAATCCCAAACCAGATCAGTTCCATGATCCTGGATCACTGTGTGGTTGCCCAGATGCTGAGACTGGCATGAGACTGGAGGGAGAATGTGTGGTTGGAGCTTCAGGGTGAAGTGAGGACTGGCAGTTTGTCCTTCTGAATTACAGCCGTGGCTTACATCAGGTTAAATCAGTCAGTACACTGCAGGCTGAGGCAAAGCAGAATGGATTAAAAACAGGTTTTCACTTTAGCCTTGAGTTTCCTCACAGCTGCAGTTCCACGTCAGCTTGTGGGGGTGCGTGTATTTCTGCATCTCAGCCGCCCTGAGGTACAAGAGACATCTTTTTAGAGGACACTTCTTATGGTCAGCATTCACTCAGAGTTTTCCTTGTTCAAACTGCCGTGTCCACAACTTTCACAAATAGATTCTGAGTCTGGATTTTTATCTCTTCCTTTTCCATCCGTATCAGCTGTTATCGTCTGCAAACAGGTTAACAGGGAAGCCTTCTGGGCTGCTGCTTACTGGGTGGCCACCCGGCACTGCCTTTGGGCTGATGCAGATAATTTCTATTGGCCAGAGTTATCTCCCTGCTGACCTTGTAGCCAGAGCTCGGCCTCTAGGTGGCATGGAAATTGTGAAAAGCAGAGCTCCTGAAAGAATTCCTGGAGGTCTGCAGTATCCTCTCTGGTTTTTTGAGAGCTGTGCTTGTGTTTTATTTTCATGGCTGAATGAGGAAAGAAAGTGCCTTGAGGTTAAGTTTGCAAATTTTCTTCTAAAATCCACTGTGGAGACTTCCCACATTTAGCTTAACAAGAAGCTATTGGACCACAACTCAAGTTAAAAACCCAGTTCTGCAACTGTACTTGGTTGTTTGCTCACTGAGCATTGACATCTTGCTGTATGTGATACATGGCAGCTGATTTTGTCCTAGCTGTAGCCTTTCTTAGCAGAATATCTTTTCCCTTGGTTGGGTTTTACTGGACTAAACATGTTTGCATGATTTGGGGATGAAGAGGAACTTCTGTTAGATATGCAAAGGAATGAGGCACAGGGGTTAATGGGGGGAATAGGGAGAGAGGGAGGAGTTTGGTGGGTTTTCCTTTTTTCTTTTTTTTTTTTTTAAACTGGAGGCATCAGGCTCCTCCCCATAGCAAGGGAGAGCATAGTGCATCCAACTTAAAGACCTTTAAAGTACATGCTGAAATGGATGCTGGGAAGATACAGTACAGTGCTTGGGCACAACTCCAAGGCTCCCAAGGCAAGTAGTATTTAAACAAGCTGAACAGCCCCTTTAGGCAAGCAGCAGGAAATCCAGCACTGAGCTTTGTGTTGTTGCATGGTCAGCAGAAGATAAAAGCTCAGGCTATGCAGCTGGGGTTCCCTCCTATCACTGGATGGCAAACTGTTAAGAGAAGATAAAAGGACAGAAAAGAACAGGGGGTCGCCTTATTGAAAAGCATTCCTTCATTTTTTAAGCTGTAGAAGTACTTTGAAATATGTTGAGCTTGACGTAAGTCACAAACAGCTCCATCGGCAGCTCTTGTGTGTGTTGGAGCTTTTCAGTCAGTCGGCAGGCAAAAGGTGAACTTGTCCCTGAGCCTCCCCAGAGATAAATGTTTAACGTGTGTAGGAGTGTGATACCCATAGCTGCCTCACAGTGGGCAGGAGCTTCCTAGAACTTTTTTTTAGGAGCGGTACATGTGAAACTGGGACTGCCGCTGGCTGGGAAGTTCATTCCAAAATGCAACCAGCATCCAGCTGCCTTTCCAGGTCATGCTTTCGACAGCCAGTCCTTGGTTAGGGACTATTTTAATAGTGAGGAAGAGAATTTAGAAAAGTGAGGTTGCCAGTTCAAGTCATCTAATCATTATTTACCCTGTCTCTCCCCTCCTTCTCTCCTCCTTTTTTTCCTCTGCATCACAGCACTGGTGTCTTGGGGAAGAAAATGCTTCAGAGCATTTGTTACCAATTTAGCAGCAAGTACGTGCTCAAATTTGGACTTTCTGAGATCTGTGTGTGCCATATGTAGGCAAAATGCATTATTTCCTAGTTCCAGTAGAAGGGAACACAAATTTGCAGTTCCTCAGATAGTGCTTCTTCAGTCTAGTAGGACTTTAATTTGTGCAGCCTTTTTGTTTTGGTAGGACGGTTAACTGGCCTCCCTAGGGTGCCTAATTGCTTATCAGGAGCTAATCAGTCCCCTGGGTATATGAAGGGATGAAACATTGCCAAGATAGAGCCTGTGACTTCCCCCAGAGGTGTGATAACCCTCCCAATTACCCCACCCTTCAGGGCGCTTGCTCGCTGCTATTTTAAAGACCTCGTTACTTCAAAAATGATCTTACAAAGTTTTAAGGGAAGATGTTTGCTGGGGAGCCTTTGAGCTTGTCAGCTCTTGTCTTTTTGATGTCAAATCTGTACTGAATAATGTGTCAAGTTCTGTGTGTAATGTGATGGACAAGTTGCTGCTGCCACTTGTGTCAGTGAAGGTGCCTACCTCCATTGCCTCCAGACCCAAAGAGATGAAGAAAGGGACAGTTTCTGTCACTAGGTAGGGATGGCGAAATCTTACAGCTTTAGAAACCCCATTTGAAGTTTAGATGAAGGAAGGAGTGAAACAAATGTTACTGTCCTCTAATTTTTGGTAGGAGGATAGTTGCACATTGCTATGTGTGAGATGTGTGGGTACAAGAAGAATAGTTTTGCACCTTATAGTGAGAAATTTAGCTGGTGGGTTTGTTTGCATTCTCCTTTTACTGTCTTGTTTTAACTCATTCAAATCCATACGTACCTGCTGCCATACCAGCAGCACTGCTTAGGACAAGGGACAGTGGATGCAAAATGGTACCCAGGAGGTTCCATCTGATCATGAGGAAAATCTTTGCTGTGAGGGTGTTGGAGCCCTGGGTCAGGCTATCCAGAGAAGTTGCAAGTCTCCTCTGGAGAGATTCCAAACCCATCTGGACATTGCTATCCTGGACAACCTGCTGTGGGTGACCCTGCTTTAGCAGGGAGGTTGAACTAGGTATCTCCAGAGGTCCTTTCCAACACCCACCATTCTGTGAAAACTGTAAGACAAGGTGATTTCAATTTTAGAATGAAACAAAAGTGGCTTCATGGGTGTGTACAATAAAAATGACTGAGAAGATGTTCATGTGGCAGCATCACTCCTCACAAGTATGAATTTTGATACCATAGCTCCAATTCTCATACCTCAGTGTTACTTCACTGTGTGTACATATAGGAAAGCAATTAGTCAAAGCTTCACTGGCAAGCTCTTTCTGTCCCACTGCAGAAATGGCGTGGGAGTGAGTGGGTGTACCTGGTCAATTTTTTAGTTGTCATTCATTTTTCTCTCTGGTGATCACTTGCAACTACTACTTTGCATAATTCATACTAGGTAGTTTCAGGCTAACATTCTGGTATATTATGTATCAATGAGAGCTAGCAGAAGTAAATGAGTTTGCCTTTTCATACATGAATTGTGGGAAGAATTGCCAGTCTCGTCTGTTTGACAGCAGCATAGAAAGCACTAGTACTGGAATTGGTTTTATGGAAGTGGAGGGTGGTTTTGGACTAGCAAGCAGGCATTTTTTGTCTGGAAGAATAGCAACTTTGAAACTTCATTTGCTGAAGAAACCTGTTCACAGTTTTGTCTGTTTTTTGTGTTTTTGTTTTGTTTTGTTTTTCCCCAGCGTTCCTGAAATAAACTTCCTGCAATTCTTTGCAGTGTGCAGGTGTCTGGACTCCCCCCTTTACTCATGGTCGCCTGTGCAGCCCATCAGGCGACTGAAGGCTGTGCCTAAAATTCTGCCGGCAGTGCAAGCACACTGAAATGGTCTTGATCTAGTTACGGTGGACACCTTGTACAGCTACAAGCTGTAGCATCCCTGAGTGTTGTGTTCCAGGAGTCTACACGTGTGGAGGACTGCCTGGAATAGAAAAAGGAAAGCTGCAGAGATTGTAAGCTGCTGCTTGATCCGTGTGGCTGTTGTGCCGAGGAGCATCAGAACTTTGCTGGATGGATCCGACAGCTCATTGCAGAGTAGAGGGTCAGTCTCGCTTGGTATTTGCAGTTCTTAACGTTAGTGGATTTTATTTTTTGTTGTTGTTTGCTTTGTTTTTGTATTTTTCTCTGTGTGCATCAGAGGATTGCAGCCTCACAACCAGAATGCTCGTGTTCAGGAAACTTAAGGCTGTTCGTACTGAAGGGCTTTGAAGATCAGCAGGCATTTCCTCCAGGGTTTACAGCATTGTTGGAGGAACCAGTTCCTGCAGAAGTCTTCAGGCCTATCCTCCTGACTTTGGTGATTCCTTACCTCACCAGCACATGGATTATGCTGTTTGCAGACTGTCTAAGCTACATGGTGACCTCCATGGATTCCTCATGAGCTCTTACAAGGCTGGGCCTGTGTACTTTGTAAAATCCTTTAGAAATGCCTGCTGGGCTTCTAAAGTCCCAGAGCAAAAGGCTATATACTACATGGAGCTTGGAACGTCAGCAGCTGGATGTGGCCGTGGATGAAGGGGGGGTTGTGTCTGTGTATGCAGTTCTTGTTTTGAAAATACATCTTCAAGTCAGATTGAGATATGTCATTCCTGAGAAGGCTTCTTGTGCTCATCTGATGAAACTGAGGGACTTTTGAATTCCATGAGAAATTGCTGAATTGGATCTCTCTGCCCTTTTTTTCTGCCTTTATGTTTCAGTCCATGAAAATTAACAGATGCTGTTTCATTTTTTTCAGCATGCAGAAAGCACCTCCCACAGGTTAGTTTCATTGGGTGTTCTTAAAAATAGAAAGAAAACTTTCAGTGAAGAATGCTATTGGTAAAGAGCTGCTTAAAATTTTCCTGGTGGCTTTCCTGTGAGGCTCTCAACTGAGAGAATTTTACCAGCATCTTCTACTGCTGTAATTAATTTACCTAACTAAAGCAAGAAGGGGTCTTTGTATTGCCCAATTTAGAGTTCTGCAAACACCCCTGAAGGCTATCTGTCCAGCTGGTGTAAGCTGGTGGGTGTGATCACAGGACTTGGCAACTTGTTCTTCAGGGCTGGGAGAAAGTCTGGGTTCTTCTTACACCTGGAGGAAACAATAAACCTCAGTTTGAGTGATTTGTTCTACTCTGGTGTATATGTATCTAGAATAACCCCAGGTAAAATGAAACAGCTAGTTTGTGTCTTAACTCTGTTTCAAAATAACAGAGAATGGCAACCAATGGTCATCTGTGCTTAATATCATGTGGAAATGATGTAGATGCGTATCTGTTTCTGGTTCCTGGCAGGCTGCATGAGGTGGTTGACTTGAGAACTGTTTGTACCTCATAGGGTGCAGTGCCAGGGTTGCCTTTGGCTTATGGCTTTGCTGAGGGTCTGCCTGCTGTGGAGACACAAGCTAGGAAGGAGCACTGCACGTTATCTTGCTTGTGAGAAAGCTGTGTAGCCACTTTGGATGTTGCCATTTCAGCTGACATTACAAATGCCTCCCCCCGGGGTGGATGGGAAGGTGAGGGTTGTGCAGCACCCTTTGCTCCAACAACCTTTCCTCCCCGTGGCATGTGTTGTCCCCCTGTTAAATTTCAATCTAGAACTCTCTGATTAAAAAATCTGGGCTGGGGGTAGTGGTGTGTGTGTTCCTGAACATTTTAAATTGTCATGATGATAGATATTTTTGTTGCTTGGAGAGTGTGACAAGGGGAGAATAGTTCCTGTGCTGACCAGGAACAGAAGGCAGGAAGATAATGATGTTAACAAGGTGGGGGAGAAAAGGAGGTGTTTGTTTAGAAAAAGCCTAGTCAGTAGAGCCTGTGGAGCAAAGGAACCCTGCTGATAACACAGATGAAATAGTCTGCCTCTTTCCTAACTTTAGAGGAGTGGAGCTTTGTAATAAATGGCTGCCATGTGGCAGCTGTCTCCCAGCTTCGTGAGTTTGGCAGTAGTTAATCCTGTCAGCAAGTCATGCTCCCTGGAAAAGAGCAGCCAGAAGAACTGCAAACTCTTGAATCATTCTCTCTTCAAAATATTTGCATGTTGAATCCCTCTCTGCTAAAAACCGAGTTTGGTATTTGGTGGAGGTTCTCATCTTTAAGCAGCACTGAAGTGCAGTGGAGTTTGCGCTTACATAAAGTGTTAGAAACAGTGAGATGTTGTCATTCTTTTCCCTCCTTAAGAAAGAAAAAAAAAAAAAGCAAACCAACAAACATTTTAGTTTTGGAAGGTATATGTTCCAGGGTACAAAATGTGCTGAGTAGAGAAGGGTCTGTCTGTGTTGCTGTTCCTGTGTGTTAAGAAATTAAAGACTGAGCTTCTGAGATCATGAGTATCCTTAGAAGTGTGAGGCTTTAAAATCAATTTGTTCATTCCAGTTTGCTTTTTGTATTTTGCTGAGCATGCAATGTTTCTGTCCTTCCTCCACAAGCTGGAAAGAATTCTACTTCGAAACAAAAACGTTAAAACTCAAACTTTGACTTAAAATCTCAAATTGTGAAGGTTGACAATGCTACCACCAGGAAATGAGTTTTAATCCACGTAGGATCTACTCTTTGTTTTCTTATGCAGTGCATCATTTTACTGCGTTATCTTGTGAGATGCAAAGTGCTTTGGTGTGCTACCTGGTGTGGTGTTTCAAGCAGAGAGAGTGCTGGCACCTCCCACAAAGGATGTGTTGGGGGCTCTGTAGTAAGTGAACCAATGTTGTTCTCCTTGGGTTTGCCTGTGTGAGGGAATTTACTAGCATGTGGATGCAGTTACAGTGGTGCAACGCCATGTGGGACATGGCTACTCCACAAGGAAAAGAGTCTTTTCCTGGTTTAACTCAGCCTGAATGGGTTTTGTGACACTACCCATGCATTCAGGGCCCTCAGTGAAGCTGTGTCCTGGAGGAATTGGATCAAAACCAGGGTACCTCACAAGAAGCAGGGCACTGGCACAGGAGATCTTCTCTATCTTCCTCAGCATACTTGATTCTGCCTCTCTAATCCCGCTCTAGCCCATCCTGCTGCATGCACACAGTTCTGGCCATGTGTGAAGAGCAAGTGTGAGAGAGTGAAACGTTTGTTTGTTCCTTCATCCAGAGATTTGCTTTAAACCTTCACCTTGAGTTATGGGTCCAAAGCTCCCCTTGGCTGAGCTGTTGGCCATCAGGGTGAGGGATAGGCATGGGGACAGGCCCCCTCTCCTCCCTCTCTGACAGCTGCAGGTGCCAACTGCCAGCGAGCAGCCTGGCTGCATGGTTTTGTGGCTTTTCTTCCTCTCGTCGTTACTGTTCCTTCTTGCTTCCGTCATGCCATGTGGAGGAACAACCAGATGGATTGTCTCCTCTCAGGGTGGGTTGCCTGGGCATTTGCACTGTTGGTTTGTATGGCACAGGAGCCCCTGTTTTTCACTGACACTAGGGGCAATTAGTGGCAGGCTGGGGCTGTGCTGCTGCTGCACAGATGCTTGCTCTTGGCCCACCTTAAAAGGACAAGATATCCTGTGGTTGAGACTGGCTAGATATTGTTGGGGATGTCAGCATCTCTGTCACAGCTACCCAGCTGAGCCCAGATTTGCCCTCCCCACATCCCTGCAGCCTCTCCTCAGCTGAAGCCAAGGGGAGCTGTAATTCAGACTATTTGGAGGGGAGGTTGCTTTTCTTCTCTGTTACTCCTCAGAAATGTTTTCCAGCTGGCTATCCCAAGTGCAATTCATCTAGCTCACCCCTCAGGCTCTTGGACAAGTATCTCATTCCCTCAGCACAGTGCTTGCTTAGCCATGTAGGTGATGGGACATCAACCTATAGCTTCTCCCTTATTCAGGGTTTTAAGCTAAATGAGTTTGTCAGGGCAAAGCAAAAATGAAAAAAAATCACCTAACCAAACCCACAGAGCTGCATTTTAGATTGTTTCCTCATTTTGTGTCACTTGTGCCCTCTTGCATGTCTGAGGCAGAAGCAGTAGATGAAGTTTTGTGTCCTTGGGCTGTGCTTTGTTGGGGTCCCCTGCAGGCAGGCCTGCCTCCTTTTCCTCAGGAGACGTGTGTAATTGAGGCACCCACTGGTCCTTGCTTCATCATTCTCCACTCTCTGGCCTTGCCCTCACCTCCTTCAGGGCTGTGTGGGTGGTGGTGGCTTGGCACGCAGCATGACCCTGCTTGCCTGACCCATTCCCACCTACTCAAGGCACCTTCATCCCTCCTGCTGAGGGAAGAGCTTTCAGGGTCTGCTTCCTCTGGCCCCTTGCTCTGCTCTGGGTTCCCACCCTCTCTCATACTGCATCCCGAAGCTGTCCCCTCACCCGGTGGGATGTGAGCCAGCCCTGGCCCGAGGGACAGATGTGGCAGCTGGAGCGGGGAAGGCTGATCGTTGTGGGGAGGGACCCCGGGCTGTGTGCCAAAGAGCACCACCCCGCTGCGGCTGGTGCCAGCCCTGGGTGCGGGGGACAGGACGCAGAGGGACTTTCTCGGGTCGCCACTTCATCTAAGGCAAATAAGCTGGAGTCAAAGCCAAGAAACACATTGACTTCCTGGAACTCAGCAAGCCGTCCGCACAGCTGTCCCCGCTCCCCAAACACATGCAAAGCAGAGCTTATAAAGACAGACAGTATTGCTTTTGTGACCCTCCTCAGCCAGCTGGGAGGGTGCAGGGAGGGCATGTGCCAGGTAAAGCCTAAGGCTCATCTTGTCTCACATTCCCCCTGTGTCGTCATGGTTCCTGGTGGCTGGGGGAGCCAGGCTCCCTCCCACTGGCCTCCCAAGGGCTGCATGAGCAGGCAGGGATGAGGATGGAGAGGTGTTTGCCGTTGTCTACACAGGAAGGAGTGGAGGGATGTCTGCTTACAGCCACTTCATTACTTTGCTGTTGCCCTGACGATATTTTTTCATGTGTCTAAAAGTGGTGTTCCACTTTTACCTGCCCAGGTTTCTTCAGCTGTCTTTGAATCTCAGTGTCCTTTTAGCTCAAGCAAACTCTCAACAAAGACTGCAGTTTGGTGACAAAGGCTTCCTGGAGGGCCAGGTGCTCACTCACAAGCTCATAGGAACAGCAAGGGTGAGGAACAGCTCATGTATACTTCTGAAGTTAAGAGGGAAGGAGGGCTAAGTCTTTAGACAGATCTCAAAATTAATCAGGAGCTGTGAACTCATCATCACTTGAGCCAAAATGTGGCCACAGGTTATTGCAGCTCTTGCAATGCTGTGTTTTGTGTGGCACTGCTGTCCCCAAGGATGGCAGTGCTTGTTGGGAGCTTGGGGCAGGCTTGGATCAAACCCTCTGAGGTGCAGGTAGATACCAGGGCTTTCCTGTTGGGAGTACTGGGTTTTGCTTTCACTCTCAAAGGTGGCACAGCATGTGCCTCCTGTCTCCTTTTGTAGCCTGGCACAACTGCAGCCTCCTGCATGAGGGCTGTTCCCACAGCACACAACACTTGCAAACGGAGCACACGTGGGTCCCCTGCTCATTAGCAAATTGAGCACAGGGCCAAGAGGATTGATACTATGTACTTTATATTAATATTTTTTTTATTAAGGCTGCACAGTTGGTACTGCATTAGTAGAGCTTCCTTGTTTTCAGTGTATCACATCAATGTAATACCAGAATATCATGGTGAATCAGACCTGTTGTTCACTTAAGTCATTAACTAAGTTCAAATTCTTTATGGAGAGATGCTTTGGGTCATCTAAGCCAAAGTCCTGGAGACTGTTAGTGGTCTGTAAGTCATCAGAAGGTGATTTTCAAAACCTTCATGAAAACTGAACGTAGATGTGTAGCCCATCATGCAAGCAAGGAAGTAAATCAGGAGGAGTAAATATGTTTTAATATTTAAAATTTAGTTTGTCAAGTGTTGTAGCAACACCAAGCAAAGTAATCTGGAAGTGTGAGGGCTGTCTTCTTCTTCTTTGGTGCTACTTCCTCTGCTTCATCCTCAAAGCAGAAGGTGGTCCCTAGCTCAGTTTTCAAGCACAACCATGAGTGTGTGCCTCACTTGTTTGTTCTGTGTCTTGTATTAGGTAAGAAAAGGCACATGGGTGTTGGGCATTTATCGGATTACTTTAGGAAGCAAAGTATTTTATGTGGCAGCAAAGTATTACGTGTGCGCTAACGCAGGTAACACAATCACATCGCTAATGGCTCAGAGATGGGTGGTCTGTCTTCTAGTGCTTAGAGAGCACCTTTCAAGAAGGGTTGTTTCTTTTGCTTGTTGCCTTTGAGAGTTTTTGTTTGTTGTTTGTTTTTTGATTTTTTTTTCCTAGAGGAAAGCATTAGTTACAGGTACAAGTTCAAAACCTTTGGGGTAACATTCTTCCTTTTTGCCAAATGCTGAGTGAAAGAATACCAACTAGTTCCTCCCACGACACTATCGTTCTCTTTATGCTTGTCTTCCTTTTCATTCTCATCTTTCTTTTTGTGCTTGTCTTCCTCTCCCCATAGGCGGCTCTGTGCTGGTGCTCCAGCAGTGGTGACAGTGAGGTGACACTGCCAGTATAGTTCTCTGCCTTTGGGGTGCCGAGTCAGCACCAGCGCTTTAGTAGCAAGGGCAGAGTTGGTATTAGAAAGGTCAGTCAGGAAAACTCCTTTTTTATTTTGTTTTCCTTTGCCTTGAAGCAGTGCTTCGGGTAGCATTAACCCTTTTCCAGCACAACACCTTTTCACCACCCTCTTCCCTTCCTCCCAGTTTTGATGCAGAATCACGTTCAAAATGTAGCATGGGTGACTGAGTGCCTCTCTTGGGATGAGAGTCACCATTTGTGCTTGGAAGTGTCACTCTATACTCTGGGAGTAAAATCTACTCTGTGTAGAAGCTTAGTAGGAGCATGTTGTAGCACTTCTTAGGTATTATAATCTCAAGGGTAAACGGTAAACTTTGTTTATTCAAATGTGATATCCCTCTTTGAAGTTCTGTTCTCATCTAAATTTGTATATGAGAAGGTCTGGCCTTCATTTAAATGATCCTTGGGGATTTTTCTACAAGTTAGGAAAAAAAAAAAAAAACCACCAATGGGAAAGCTTTCAATAAGATAATAGCATTGCTGAGATGGAAATGATGAATATGGCTCAGGATTCCTGCCTGGGCCTCACGGGAAGAAGTGGTTTGAAACGCATGTGCACGTTGCTACAACTGTCATTTGTTTGCCCTGTTTCTCCTTCTCTCTCCCCATGTCCTGATGCTACATCCTATGGCATGTTTAATGAAACCAATGAAAGTATTTGGCTCAGAGTATTAATCTTCCCCTAGCCCAGTTAGCACATGGCTTCTACTTTGACATTAATGTGGACTTTTCTTTTGAAAGTCAGAACAATGAGCAGCTTTGTGCTACACACCAGGTTTTGCCCCTCCGTGAAGATATTGTGTGTTTCTTCCTATCTATTCCAAAGGGAAACCTCACATGCAAAAGACAGTTGAGCAAACTGGAGCAGGGACTTGTACCAGCTCTCAGGGTCTGGGATGTGTCACTCCATGCTGGTGTAGCTGCCTCTCAGCAGCAAGTCAAGTGACTATGACTCTGAAGACTCATAATTTCTTCTCCTTTCTTCTTCCTTCCCATGGCCCATGTTCTCCATTTTCCTTCATCCGTGATGCTCTTCACTAGAAGCAGCAGCTGTGAATGTTGACAGTGGTCTGGGCTTAAGAAAATTAAATACACATAAGAGAAGGGGGGAAGTAACTGTTAATGGGCTTAGCTTTAACGTACAGTAGAGTCACACTTTATCCCAGAGGAGGAAATAGGTCTAGCAAGTGTCTTCCTGTACAGACTGCATGGGAAGTAACAATGTTGTTTGCTTTTTATTTAAGCTCTCTGATTTCTCAGTGAATCTCCCTGACTTAGCTGGTGCTGTGGGACATCAGGGTGGACCTCTGGCAGAAACAGGAGCTTAAAGGCCCTTTGGGTTCTTCTGTGAAATTCTGGTTGCCCCAGTGTCATGGTTTCAGCAACATAATCAAACAGAGGGCACACAAGACCCAGGTCTCAGTGTGGCCGTGCAAAGAGGACTGCTGCCTCGTTTTGCTTGGTCCCATGTCCCCCTCACCTTGTGTCAGCACTCTCACTGTGGTGCTTGCTCTCTGCTTTTCCTCCTTTTCACAGAGGATCACTGTGACACTGGGGGGTATCTTCAGAGCAGAAGATGACTTGAATGCTTGTAACCACTTCCCTGTTTCCTAGAGGCTTGGATCTGATATTGAATGCAACCTGAGGCTGCGCTGTTTGCCAGCCTGTTTCCTGTTTGTCCTCTTTCCTGGAGGTCTTTGTTTTCTTTTGGGGAGAGGGAGGAAGAAGGCTCCATCAGCATGACCTCCAAGCAGGGGCACTTGATGCGAGCTGAAAAGGTTTGCAGCCCTTAAGGAAGCCTGGCAGAGTGCATCTGTGCTGGTCACTGCCTGTCTGATTCCCTGAGCTTCATAGGTGCTGTGGAAATAAACCCACTTCCCCAGCATCAACAATGCATTTATTAAAAGAATAATTTTAAAAGAAAGGGAGGCAGGAAAAAAAAAAAGCTGCAAGAGAAACCTCTCAGTGTGTTCCTGCCTAAAGGCTCTCTGCCATGGGTTTTCCCACAGGAAAGAGAGATTTGGCCCAGCATTCTTATTGTTTCTATATCCTACTGCAAATAGAAAGTTACGCTTTTCAAATCAGTGTGTGCTGCTTGTGCAGTTGCCTTTGTTTCAGGAGTGTATTTTCACTTCGTGCAAGAGAGTGGAAGATAAATATGCAAATAAAACAATGCAACAATGACACCTGTTTCTGCACAAATTAGGTTGTGATTTTTTTCAGCTGCTTCCAAAATAGGACATTTTTAATAGTACAGAAGATGGGGTTTTTTTAAGCAAGATCTGTGACTATACATCTTCCATCCTACTCTCAGGAAGATCTTGACCTTCAGAAATAAAGTAGATGTCAGTTCATAGAAATTGTGAAAGACTGTAAAAGCCTAAGACAGAGTTTGGCTCCTGAAAGAAGGAGGACATAGAGCAAGCTGGCAGGTGTTTCAAAACCAGGAGGTAGGCTTGATGATGTGTGTACATCTACCTGCCTCTTCTCTTTGTGATGAACACATTTTCACTGTTAGAAAAAGCAGCACAAGGACTTCTGACTCTTACTCCTCTGGAAAGCTTCTCATCAATCTCAAAGTTACCTTGGCCAGTATGGGAATCTTCACAGTGAAACAATAGATTGACTTTTTCCAGGGTGAATCAGTGGTAGTACTAATGCCCTAGGTATTGACTGAAAGAGGAATAAATAGGTCTGCTTTGGAAGAGAGAGTTGTTTTGTTTGGTTGGATTGTTTAAGAACTAAAGCACTTAATTTACATTGTTTTCAGAGAAATCTGTCCCAATAATTTAAAGTAGTCCCTATTTTTAGTGGTATGAAGCAGGTACACCAAGGTACACCAACTTAGAAGATTTGTATAAGCCAGTCTTGAAAATAACTCTTTTTCACTTATTCTTGTCAAAATTAAGTCAGCCACCACATGAAAGGTTATAAAAAAGATCAAGGGAGGAAAAAAAAAAACCCCAACCCAGCTGTGCTACTCTTGAGTAAAATAGACCCTTCTTAAAAACAAGGTATGAGAAGTGGCTCTCTACACTCCCTGAAAGGAGGTTGTAGCGAGATGAGAGCCAGTCTCTTCTCTCAGGTAGCAACAGGATGAGAGGAAATGGGTTCAGATTGTGCCAGGGGAGGCTTAGGTTGAATATTAGAAGAAACTTCTTCCCTCAAAGCCCTGGAACAAGGCTGCTCAGGGAAGTGGTGAAATCACCATCCCTGGAAGCATTCAAGAAAACCTGTAGATGTAGCACTTACAGACGTGGTTTAGTGGTGGACTTGACAGTGTTGGGTTTACAGTTAGCCTCGATGATCTTGGAGGTCTTTTCCAGCCTTTATGATTCTATAAAAGTAACAGCAAAGTTACAACACTTAAGGACAAACAAAGTAAAGACAAACATAAACAACTTGCATAATTACTGGAGAAAATAGAGTAGGCTTGGTGCTTGGCCTCACCATGGATCAAGAAATCCCTGTGTTAGCAGGACCAGTAGTGTTTTCTTAGCAGAAAAATGCAGAACGGACTAGGGAAGTGTTACCCTGATTCAAGACAGCATAGAGATCTTTTTGCCTGGTTTTGAAGATGCAGTGTTTATTAAGTTGATGTTATCCAGAGCCTTAAACACTAAGCTTAGCTGGGTCCTAGGTTTTGTTTCTAAGCCTTTTCTGGCTCACTGTGTCAGAATATCAGTGCACTGCTACCGAGAGGGTTAGTGGTTAAATGTAGGAAGCCTGAATCTGCTGCTTTGTCTGTCCCTGTGTGAAATGAGGAACTACTGCTTGACACAAGCTGGGCCCTTTCTCTTTGTCTGCCTTTTCTTGTGCACTCTAAAATGTCAGCAATTGGGAGAAGGTACTTATTATTTGCAAATGCTGTTCAAACAACATTTGAGATGTGTTGCTTGACTGATTTGCATGTCATCCTTAAGAGCATGTTGGTTTTTTAAAGGAGGAAACTTTGCTCAAACAGTGGTTTGAGGCCGAGGGCCTCTGCTTGCAGGAAGAAAGAAAATCTGTGTTAGGTTTGCTGGATGGGATTTGGAAATCTGAGATGTTGAAATGTCTGCAGTGTGTTCAGTTCCAGAGTGAAATAACTATGGGAGGTTATGAAGGTGTATTTCACTTTTAAAAATGTAGGTTTCCTTGTTACAAATAACCTTTTCCAGAGGCAATCTCCACGGGCACTACAAGCAGAGATTTCCTCTTTCCTCTGTGTCAATCATTCCTCGTCACCTCTAAAATGATGTTAAACTGCCCTGTCGTTCTCCAGCCAGAACAGGCATCCTTCCTGAAACCCCAACAATAGCATGATAAGTTTATGGTTCAAGAAAGGGTGGGGGGAGTGGAGAAATTCTGTCAGCAGCTACAATGGTTGCTTATGTCTTCAGCTCATCTGGAAACCTTGGGCAGTGGGTGTGAGGAATGTACCGAATGGTCCCAGAAACCCCAGTAGTTATTTCACCACTGCCAGAAGGAAGAAAAAGGTCACCATGAATACATGTATTGGAGGAAATGTTAATCCTCCAAGAAGGGAAAGGGGGAGGAGTGTTTGTATGAAATTGGATGACTTAAATTTTCTAGCTGTAGAATATTCTCCCAACTTCTTATCTAAATGTCATTACCACCGGTGATGTGCTAGCTTGCTCTTTCCTCTCCCTCATCTCATTTTGATGGTTGAATACTGGGGACCAAGCCAATAAGGGTTTCCTTTCTTTGTTTGCCCAGGTTTCACCAGTAGCATCTAGCAGCCCCGTGCCCAGCCACTGGTGGGAGTGGACACTTGGCTTCACTGGCACTGTTGAGGTGCTTCTGTCCAGTCAGGAGAGCCATCAAACTAAAGGATTGTAGTCTTTTATTTTGCTAAAATGGCTTCCAGAAAAATTGACTCCTTTTCTCTTTTTCCCTTCTGTCTCATGCAGTGCTAGAGGGTGCTGCTGAAGAAGAGGCTGAAGAGCCAGACGCTACTGTACGTACTACACTAAGTGAGGAGACCAGCAACCAAGAAAAAAGCTGCAGTCAATCAGGGAATAACAATGAAGGTAACTAGCTTTGGGTGGCTGTAATAAGGACATTGATTGAAGCTTGTAGAAACATTTCTTAACTGTCCTTACCCCTTATTTGTATGAAGAGTGTTAGATGCACTGAGCATGAGCACTGGTGCATAGATTTCTTTCCCTATCCCTAAGCTTTTTCTGTGTGAAAAGTATGGAATAGGTTGAGCAGAAGCATGGGCACGTACTTACCTACCACTGCAGGCTTCCAAACTAAGTTTTCCCTTGCTCCCAGTAGCTTGGCACCACATTACTTAGCCTCAAAAAAACACCTGTTGATAATGCTCAGACTGATGCAGAGATGAATGTTTTCCTCGTTGTTCACCCTCACATCCTCTGGTATTAGAGTGATTTTTCTCACAGGACACATTAGGATTCTGTGCTTTCCACCAGAAGTGACAGTAGATTTACAGGGTGCTCCTTTTTGTTTGGAAGCCTTCTTTAGGGGAACAGGATTGTTCAATCTGAAAGTGTTTTGCTTATCAGGCCTGTAAAGATGAATGTTGAAGGCCTTACCTGTGTGCTCAACACGGTATGTTGAGAAAGCAGAGATGAGCTTTTAGGTGTGTTTTGAATTTGATATCTATCTGAGGCAGGAGCATCTCTGCTACATACAGAATGTGGTGCAGAAGTCCGAACCTGATCAGCTTTAGCTGTGACATGAATTGTAAATGTAATATGTGCTCCATGGACTAACCTGGCTTGGTAGACCAGAAAGAAAAAAATTCCACACATACTATCTGTGGCAGTAAAGAGACATTTGGGGGGGATTTGGAGGTTTGTTTTGGTTGGATGTTTGCTAATTTAGCTTATTCTGCATAGAGAGCTGGTTTAAGCTAGGCTAGAAAGAGAACCCAGTACCCTACACTGTGTTTCTAATGCCTTAATTGTGCAGTTCTGCTCACAGCACGTGCTTGCTTGAATGGTTTCGCTTGCCAGAGCATGCATTCATCAGTACTGCTCTACTAGTTCATGGTGATTACAAGGTACCATGAAAACACCATTTTACAGTAAGAGAGTTTCAGGTAAACAGCTCTGTAAGCCCCATACTGAATTAAGGTTCAAAAACGAAGAGAATGTTAGTGTCCTATGAGAAGTGTACACCTTCTGTGCATTCCAGTACCAGAAACTTTTCCTGTCACAGGAATTCCAGTTATCATGGGATGCTGCCTGTGTTCGGTGGTGATTCAGCAGTGTGATGAGTTAGAGGCAACTGAAATTACCGTGATTTGGTTGGTTGGGTTGGGCTGTGTTTGGCAACTCCTATTTGTGTTTTTGGTTTTAATTCTAGAGAAGCAGCTGGAAAGCTTAAACAGCTACAAGGTATCACCAAGTTCACCAAACAGTTTGGACGGACCAGACTTGTCCTCCATTGATGCCATGATGTCAGCAGTGATGAATGTGGGGAAGATTGCTGAAAATGGCGGGAACTCTCAAAATGTCAAATCCCCCACAAAGTCTCCTGCACCAAACCGGATTGGCAGGAGGAACCAGGTACATTTCTGCGTGCAGGGAGGGTAAAGGGGATACGAGCAGCTGCATGGGAAGCCTTGCCCTTTGTTTCAGCGGGAATTTCTTGCCTCCACCATTGCTCCTCTGTGTCTTTTCTAGTGGCTCTCCAGAACATACCGTCAGAAAACAGGGAGTCAGAGGTGTCCACTCGCTTGGACACAGATGTAAAACATGTGCAAGCATGAGCTCTGACGTCATACAATGATGAGCTCATCTAGCAGATGCCAGTAGCAGTGGCCAGGCACCTCAGAACTGTTACTTCTTCCCTGCTGCATCTTCTCTCCTGGCTCTTTCATTCACCTCATGAAACTAGGAGAAAAGAAGTAGTGTAGAGAGGAGCAGAGCAGTGTGGCAGAGGGGGCTTGGGTTGCCTTTTGTGTGGGACCCCTTGTGAGGTGTATGGGAATATCACATCTCCAGAGAAGATCCAAGTGACTTAAGGTTAAAGGCGGTGTTAGAATAAAACACCCATCAGGACACTCAGTACACGTGTGTGGTGTAAGGTGCCCTTACTTCATTGTTAGTAAAACAATGAAGAATGATTGCAGATGCTTTGTACACATCTCAGAGAGCAAATACCTGTAGCTTTTATCAAGCTGTTTTTTCCATTTACCAGTTGATGGCACCAGTTGATAGTAACATTTATCTAAACAAGTAAAAGGACAGAGTTGTATCAATTAAAGCTGTGACTATTTTTTATTCCCTTCTGCTGAGCCAAGCCCAATAGAAGTGCTGCAGAACATCAAGAAATACCCTAAATCCCTGTGTCCACTTGACTGGATCACAGGATGTTAGGGGTTGGAAGGAACCTCTGGAAGTCTTCGAGTCCAACCCCCCCTGCCAGGGCACAGAGAATTTCTAAATGAATCAATCTGCATCAGGGACCAGAAAGGTTGCAAGGCATGGCTTGTGATGTCCCTATAGTAGTTTATTAATAGCTTGATGAGTAGCTGTGCAGTTGACAGACTTATGACTTGTCTTGGATTCTTTTTGTTTGACAGGAGTTAAAAGCCATTCACTGTCAAGATTCTTAAATGGAGAGTCTGGGCAGCGTACAGGCAACTATATGGGATTTTACTGTCTAGCACCTGCAGTGCTCCCACTTCAGGGCTACCCTGATCCCTTGTTTTCATCATGTGAAGTGAGGCACTGGAGTTGAGGCCAGTGTCGGTGTCAGTGCTGTTACACAGCTGTCTTCCAGGACACCATGTGGCTTGGCTTCAGGGAAGTTTGTTAAGCACTGGTGACCTTTATTCCACCTGATATTTCGATGGGCATTGAATCAAAGGAAGCTGGAGAGTAAATGTGACAGGATTAAGAGGGATTCTTACAGCATAAAAATAAACAAATACATTGAAAACGTAGAAAGTAGTGTGACCAGCAGGATCAGGAAAGCAATTGTTCCCCTTTACTTGACACTAGTGAGGCTACGCCTTGAGTACTGTGTTTAGTTTTGGGCCCCTCAATGCAAAAAAGGACATTGAGGTACTGGAGCAGGTCCAGAGAAGGGCAATGAAGTTGACAAAGGGTCTGGAGAACAGGGCTGGTGATGAGTGGCTGAGGGAAGTAGGGTTGTTTATGCTGGAGGAATGGAGGGTCAGGCAAGACCTTCTTGCTCTCTACAGCTTCCTGAAAGGAAGCTGGAGCAAGGTGGGTGTTGGTCTCTTCTCCCTAGGAACAAGTGACAGACAAGAGGTAAGGTCCTCAAGTTGTACCAGGGGAGTTTTAAATTGGATGTCAGAAGAAACTTCTTCACTCAAAGGGTTCTCAAACACTGGAATGGGGTCCCCAAAGAGTTAGTTGAATCTTCATCTGTGATAGGACAAGGGGCAGTGGATGTAAACTACAGCACAGGAAGTTCCACTTCAACATGAGGAAAAACTTCTTTATTGTAAGGGTCATAGGGCACTGGAACAGGGTCCCCAGAGAGGTTGTGGAGTCTCCTTCTCTGGAGACTTTCAAGACCCATCTGGATGCATTCCTGTGCAACCCACGCTAGATTATATGGTCCTGCTCTGGCAGGGAGGTCGGACTTGAAGATCTCCAGTGATTGCTTCCAAACCCTAGCATCCTGTGATGCTGTGATCCATCCCTTGAGAATTTTTGAAAGATGCAGAGATGTGGTGCAGAGGGACATGGTTTAGCCTCAGCTTGCTAGAATTAGATAATGGTTGGACTTGATCTTAAAAGCCTTTTCCAACCAAAAGGATTCAGTGATTCTAAATAGCTTATTTGTTTTTAAGCTGAAAGATCATTATTGCCAGAGGGGCAAATGGCTGCATTACTGAGAAAATAGAAGTGAGATGTGAGATATTAAGTGGGAATCAGTCTGGTCAGCAGCCTCTAATACAACGAGTTTCCACTTCCAGCAAAGCAGAATGAAAGCGCTGAATTGTTTCAGTGTGTAGCAGTGCACAGCTTATGGATTCTGGTCAGAATGTGCCCCTTATTACAATATTTAAAGGATAATAACAGTTAAGCTAGTTTTCTGGGTCTGACTGCTGTTTCTCATGAGTTGGCAGCAAAATGTTTTGCCCTGAACCTTTGTCCCAAAGTCTATGGTTCTCTTTATAACACTGACTTTATCTTGGCTCTAGTCTACCCATAGTCTAATAAACATGTTCTCACATCAGGCAGCATCCATTTTAACTTCTCATTTGCTTTGCTTGTGAAGAACATGAAAATTGTGACAAGGGTGTTTCTTTGAGCTGCAAATTAAAAAAACCCAGACTTACAGCAGAACTCTAAAAACATTTGCCATCAGCTGAAGGAAGAGCAGTGGTGCTTACTAAAGGGAGTAGCTAACGAATTAGCTGCTAATTTCCTCTTTCAGTTCAGGAAGTGTGTTTTCACCAGCTTACTTCCAGTGGAGGAGCTGAATGCTGCGTGTTAAACTCACAAGTGGGGCTGCTTTTGTGATTGGGATGCCGATGGCTTTGGGTCTGAACTGGGTCAGTCAACAGCATTCCTGTTGGAGCTACCCTGGATTTGCTTGAGCTGTGTTACGGTATGCGGTGTGTACCCTGGGTTACCGCTGGAGAAAGTTTGGGTTTTGGTTAATAATCAACCCCAGATTCAATACTAATCAACTCTGGCTGAGCTGTAGTGTGTTTCTGAGCTTTGCTTCAAGGTGAACCAGTAATTACTCTATCTTCTGTTAATTTGCTGTTTTGAAGAGTAGGCAGAAAAGCAGGCTTGGAAGCAATCAACTACATCATGTAGAACTGCAGGGTTGTTTTTTTTTTGTGGGGGGTGGTGGAGAGAACCCCCCAGCAAGTAGGTTGATAATTTCACAAAAATACCCCAGGGATTAAACACCATCTAAACTGTCTGCACAGCTGCATGGATTTTCTTGGTGGCATAGTGTGTTTGTTCTCTGTCCTGAGAACTTTCATAGGGTTGCAGCATGATTTGCACCCATCCCGATGCCAGGGGCATGGCCCTCACCAGCCAAGATACCACCCAGAGGAGCTCAGCCACAGTAAAGAGCCCCAGCCAGCACCCGTGGATGATATTAGAATAGTCATCAATCCTCTTCCTAACAACCGGGGGGCCACCAGGCCCCCCGGCCTTTGTTGTCACCATCACCCAGTGTGCACCATGGGGGCACTCACCAGTGATGAGAGGAGGATCCTCCAGCCCCAAGGGGCTCAGCTTAGGGCTTCTGCACTTCCTGGTGAGGATTAAATAGGGGAGTGGGTGGGGAGGGCAAAGTGGCCACACCTGGGGTGGGAGGAGACTCCAACAGAGCCCAGGTGCTCTGGGTTTAAGGGGAAAAAGGGGAAAATGGGGCAGGTGAGGGACAGTTAGGGTGTCAGGTAATGATAAGACTAGGGGGAATGGAAAAAATACTAAAAATGGGTAGATTCAGATTGGATGTTAGGAAGAAATTCTTCCCCATGAGGGTGGTGAGACACTGGAATGGTTTGCCCAGGGAGGTGGTGGAAGCCTCATCCCTGAAAGATTTTAAGGCCAGGCTGGATGTGACTGTGAGCAACCTGTTCTAGTGTGAGGGGTCCCTGCCCATAGCAGGGGGGTTGGAACTGGATGATTCGTGAGGTCCCCTCCAACCCCAACAATTCTATGATTCTAAAACAATTTTGCAGTTTAGGCTAGGTGTTAGGAAGAAATTCTTCACAGAAGGAAAGATTGGCCATTGAAATGGGCTGCCCAGGGAGGTGGTAGAGTCACCATCACGGGAAGTGTTTAGGAAGAGACTGGATCAGGCACTTGGTGCCATGGTTTAGTTGATTAGATGGTGTTGGGTGATAGGTTGGACCTGATGATCTCAAAGGTGTTTTCCAACCTGGTAAAGTCTGTAAATTCTGTATATTTGAGGTGAAAATTACTCCACAAACAGGTTGCTGCATCTCTCTGCAGAGAAGGACCTGGGAGTGCTGGTGAACAATAAATTCAATGTGAGCCAGCAGTATGCCCTTGTGGCCAAAGTGGCCAATGGTATTCTGGGATGCATTACAAAGAATTTGGCCAGCAGGGTGGTGGTTCTCCTTCTCTGCTCTGCCCTAGCAAGACTGGACCTGGAGTATTGCATTCAGTTCTGGGCTCCCCAGTATGAGAAGAACTACTGGAGAGAGTCCAGTGGAGGGACACAAAGATGATTCATCAAACCATAAAATGGTTTGGATTGGAAGGGTCCTTAAAGATCATGTAGTTTCAACCTCTGTGCCATGGGCAGGGACATCTTCTACTAGACCAGGTTGTTCAAGGTACCTGTCCAACCTGGCCTTCAGCACTTTCAGGGAAGGGGCAACCACAACTTCCCTGGGCAACCTGTTCCAGTGCCTCACCACCCTCACTGTAAAGAATTTCATCCTAATACCCATCTTAAATCTACCCTCTTAAAGCCATTACCCCTCGTCCCATCACTACAAGCCCCTGTAAAAAGTCCTTCCCCAGTTTTCTTGTTTCCCTTTATGTCCCTAGCCAAATTTAATTCTCTCTGGTTTAGCTTTCCAAACCTGTTCTCTGGCTGCTTGGGCAACATTTGCAATCCTCCCAGTTAAGACTGTTCTTGCTTCCACTCCCTATAGACTTTTTTTTTTTGCCAAAGTAAGTCCAGGAGCACCTGGTCCATCCAAGCCAGCCTCCTGGCATTCTTGCCTGCCACCTTCTTTCTTGGGATGCACTGCTCCTGGGCATGGAGGAGATGGTCCTTGAGTATTGACTAGCTTTCTTGAGCCTCTCTTCACTCCAGGACTTTATCCCTTGGCACTCTGCCAAGCAGATCCCTGAAGAGGATGAAGTCTGCTCTCTTGAAGTCCAGAGTAGTGAGCTTGCTTCACAATCTCTTTGAAGCCTTGATAATCTTAAACTCTATCATTTCATACTCACTACAGCCAAGGCTGCCTGTAAGTTTCACATCACTCACCAGCCCCTCCTTGTTGATGAGGACAAGGTCCATCATAGCACCTTTCCTTGTGGGTTCATTTACCACTTGGAGGAGGAAGTCATCAACAATGCACTCCAGGAACCTCTTAGATTGCCAGTGCCCTGCTGTGTTGTCCTCCCAACAGATATCAGGGTGGTTGGAATCTTCTATAAAGACCAGGGCTTGTCAATGTGAAGCTGGTCTTAGCTGTTTATAGAGGGCTTCATCCCTGTCTTCCTGTTTAGGTGGCTTGTATCAGATCCCACTATGATGTCTCCTTCCTTTGCCTTCCCTTTAACCCTCACCCATAAGCTCTTTGTCAGCTCTTCATCCATCCCCAGGTCCATCTCCATGGACTCCACTTGGTCACTGATGTACAGTGCAACACACCCTCCCCTTGTCCACTGCCTGTTTTTCCTGAAGAGCTTGTAACTGTCTGTTCCTGTGCTCCAGCTGTGAGAGCCATCCCACCACATCTCAGTGGTGCCAATCACATCATGGCCCTGTAGGCATGCACACGTCTGTAACTCTTCTTGCTGGTTCTCCATGCTGTGTGTGTTAGTGTAAAGGCATTTAAGCTGGGTCCCCTTTGAAGATGATTTACTGACTGGAGTTCCCTTACCCTGCACTTCAGGTGCTCCCTTCTCAGCATGTGATCCAGCTCCAGGCCCAGGGGGTCTACTAGTCCTCCTCACTGGAGGAGTAAAGTCTTCCTCACTGGAGGGCTTTAAACAATTAGGGGACTGGAGCACCTGTCTTATGAGGAGAGGCAGAGAGACCTGGGGATGTATACCCTGGAAAAGAGAAGACTGAGAAGGGATCTTCTCAATGCATATAAATATCTAAGGGGTGGAGCTCAAGAGAATGGGGCTGAGCTCTTTTCAGTAGTGCCTGGTGATTGGACAAGGGACAGTGGGTACAAACTGGAACACAGGAGATTTCACTTGAACTTAAGGAAAAATGTCTTTGTTTGGGGAGGATCAGAGCACTGGACCGACCAGGCTGCCCAGAGAGATTGTGGAGTCTCCTTTTATGGAGACATTGAAAACCTGCCTGAACATGTTCCTGTGCAACCTCATAGGTGTACCTGCATTAGCAGGGGATTAGACTAGATGATCTCCAGAGGTCCCCTTCAACCCCTACCATTCTGTGAGTCTGTGAAAACTAAAGCTGTGTACGTTGGATGGAACGAGCGTGCAGGTAAAGCTGGAGAGGAGGAGTACTGGGATAATGCATTTTAGTTTTCTCAGGGTGTTCAGACTTCGTCTTGTCAGCCTTTCTTCCTTGCTTTCTAACATTTTGTGTGTTAGACCTCAGCCTGTACATGCAGCCTACAGTGATTAACTTTAGGATGGGGAGCCCTGAGATAGAAATGTACAAGAGGAGCAGTAGAGAGGGGTGGGAGAACCTAATTGTTGCAGTCCAGATCCTTGCAGAAGTGAAGTCACCAAGTTTTTGTTTACTTCAGGTGAAAAGGGAAGACGGCTTCTTTATCCATGTCCACAGGCTGCTGAAGTTAACAGAAAATGATCACAGCCCTACTTTTGAAAACACAGTTTTAGATTTTCATAGGAAGCTCTCTTTCTCAAATCATGTAGGAGAGAATCTTGCTTTGTTGAGCCTTAAAAAGACCTTTCTCTTGGGTTAATCATTCTCAGTGTTCTTAACAAACTCTTGTGTTGGAAAAGTGATGAGGGAAAGAATTATACAGAGAGAGGCAATACCCATTAAGTCCCTCTCATCCAAAGAGCTACTGAGAATGGGGTTTATTTTGTGCTTTTTTTTCATGGTTTTACTAATGGTACTTAAAGTAGCCAGCAAAGAGGTTGAGTAGAGCATGTCCTTTTGACACCCTTTCCCATCAGTCATGCAGAGATGGTTTTGCACTCTTGTCACCAGAAATCTAGCTGACAGGTGATGGATCTATCTAACTGGTGATTTGCATTGTTCTACAGAAAAGTGAGGCTTGATTTTCAGTGCCAGGCCATCTTCCTTATAATATGCAGGTGTTAGTACAGAAGCCACACCTGGGCTTCCTGGTGAGGTGGTGAAAATAACCTTTCAGTCATGCAGTAGCCATCCTTGTGAACAAGTCAGGCAATTGCCTTTGGTTCATCTGAGAGTGCCATTTTGTTTGTGGCTGAAAGAGTGGTGGCTTTGCTCGGTGTTTCAAGGGCACACTTAAATCAGGCTGAGCTCTCCGGTCCACTTTATTGTTTGTACTTGTGGTTTGACCATGGTTCCTCCTGATCCTCACCTGGGTGGAGAATAACCAGGTTCATAATGTGTTCTTCTTGAGTCACGTACACTGCTGCATTGTCACCGCTTCCTTGCTGTGATGTCATCAGATCTTGCAAGCTTGAGAAGGGTTGGGCCTGGCTGGTGTGCCTGAATGGGATGCTTCCAGGAGAAACACAAGATGCAAAGGGAAGTGGTGCTGGTGATTCAGTAAATGCCTCTCTTCTGAGTCAGCAGTGAAGCAGAACATACAGCCTCTAGAAGAGGGCACTGAGCTAGTGCCTGCCATTGGGATGGGGTGCAATATCTGAAGTCCCAACAACTTGCGCTTATTAAAGATCTTTAGAGAAAATCAGCGGCGTTTGCCCACACATTCGGGCATCGTTCCAGGAATTACTTTCTGCTCACCTAAATTCCTCCTGGCAGTTTGAGCTGATTGCAATAATTGCCTTCAGTTCCTGTCCTAAACTGCTACTGCTGAGGATCCATGTGCTGTTAAAACAGCTGCTGCTCTTCTGCAGTAGTTGAAACCATCCTTGTGTAGAAATTCAGAAGTTTCTGAAACTTCCTTGAGGGATCTCTCAGGATGATAAATGTGTGCATGCAAGTTATGTTAGCAGTGGTACTTTAGGATGTGTAATACTTTTTAAATCCCCTCCAGTATCAGCTTTTGAGTTCTTTTCTATATCAATATTCCTTCTGATTGGTTTTGTTTTTCCCTCACAGGAAACAAAAGAAGAGAAGTCTTCCTATACCTGCCCTCTATGTGAAAAGATTTGCACTACACAGCACCAGTTAACTATGCACATTCGTCAGGTACGTGGAGTACAGGCTCTTGATTCCTGACTTTGTTATTAAATGTCTGGCTTGCATTTTGCTGTGGCAAAAAAAACCATGTGCAAACCAGAAATGCTTTCTTTATAACTTTATTCAATTGTTTTGCCTTTTCTTTTTTTTTTTTTTGAGCCTTCTGTGCTTGTATTTTCTTAAAAAGAAAACAAAACACACGAAACAAAACACAAAAACCCAGCCCAAAGTGGGATATTTTCCTCCCTTCCTTCCCCAACACTTTTCCCCCCACCCACATACACAGTGACTCCAACAAGGATGTATGTCCTGTTGTGCATAGCTTAAGGAGTCCCAGGGATCTGGATGAACGTCATGAGGCCTTGAGTACAGATCTCTTCACTGGGCATGCAAATTCAGAAAGAGGAAGACAACATTTTTCAATCATCTCAGCGTAGAAGAGTGTTTCAGGGTGTAACAGTTTGAGGAGGCAGAATAAGAAATACACTTTTTTTAATAGATTGTGCTTTTTTTTTTTCCTGGTCAGCTACAGGCCTCTTCTTGCTCCTCTTGCAATGTATGCGTACTGTATAAGAAGGTTTGGCCTTTTTTTGTGTCAGGAGTTTCTGGTTTGGATGCTCAGGTTGTGGTTCACCACTCCTGGGTCCACTAGTTACTACTTCAGTTTTCCCTCCTGAGCTGTAACTGTCAATTTTATTATTTTCCAACTCTTCTGACTTTGGGTTTTTTTAGTGCATGAAGAAATCTTCAAGTCTGAATGCAAGTAAGAAGGAGGATGGTACATACAGCACAGCAGCTAATGGCCACATTTTGGCTGTGTGTATGGCCACACAAGTCTGCATGTTCACTCAGAAGCAATTTACTTCTGTTTCCTTACCACACAGTCAGTTTGAAATTGGTATCTTTAAGGAGTATTTGTTTTTAAGTGTCTTTTTCTGACATGAAGTTTGTATTTACATCCTCTTTCTGTTTGGCCCCTTAGCCAGCCCCAAACCACTGCTCAGCTTACAGTATCCCAAAGTACCTTTGGTCTGGTGGGTTGCTGCTGGGTCACTTCCTGTCCCCTTCTGCTGCACACCCAGTAGAAATGCTCATGTGGTGGGCGTTGCAGGCTGTGTGGAACAGCTACTATATGAAAACAGCTGCTTGTGGTAGTGCCTTATGGAGTTAAAAATGAAGGGTGGGGGTGAAGTTGAGAGGGGAGGGCTGGGGAGGAGAGGTATATTCTGGGCCCACCTTAATATAAGGTCTCGTGCCTTTAAATGGCTCTTTAAGATGTTTGTAGCTCTCACTAATATTTTGCTGGCACTTCAGAAAGGGCATTCAATGAAAACAAATCATTGCTTTCTCTAGCATAACACTGACACTGGAGGGACAGACCATTCCTGCAGCATCTGTGGAAAGTCTCTGAGCTCAGCGAGCTCCCTTGATCGCCACATGCTGGTGCACTCAGGTGAAAGGCCTTATAAATGTTCAGTATGTGGACAGTCCTTCACCACCAATGGCAACATGCACAGGTGAGTGCTGACTATGACCCAGCAGTCTGGAAAAGAATTACAGTATAGGAGGCTGTTTTATTACCTCGAAAGGACTTGCAGGCTAACTAAAGGCACTTAATTTGGCAGAAAACATGGACTATATGTGATCTACAAGTATGGCATGACACACATACTTATACAATGACCTGGATGCTTATGTTGTGGGGGGAAGTCAGAACTGAGAAAGGTTTTCTAGCTTATCACACATTACCAAGAGTTGTCCATAAGTATTGCTTTTTTGGCTTTATTCGTATTATTATCTTGACAAATGGGATGGATTTTTTTCAGAGGAAAAAAACAGATAGCCAAGCTGTACAGGAGCTTCTCATTTTGTAGCTGCAGAGTTGTGGATGCAAATGGTTGTACTGGAACATCTGTGATGATGTTTTCTGTCGTTAGATATCCACGTGCTATCGGGAAGATGTTTCTTCAGAATAATGGATCTTGTTTTTTAAGTGCATCCATCACTACTTACTGTACTGCAGACAACTTCCTACACTAGAGATCTGGGAAATCCTCTGTAACCCAAGTTACTAGATGTGTGTTGTGTAGTTTCTTCCTTTGGAATGTAGCAATTTGTGCAGTTGTCAACTGGGGAAAACAAAACATTAAATCCCATGGATGTTCCTTCCTTCTCGTGTCTCATCCCCCAATCCAGGATTCATTTATTTGCATGGGTGGAACACTTCAGAGCTGATTAACTTTGTGAATTCCTACACAGCTTTAGTCCCTATATCAAAGAATTTACAGCATACAAAGAAACTGCAAGACAGGTGAGGGAATGGAATATGGCTAATAAGCAAAGTGACAAGAGTGATGGTTACAGACAGTGTGGGAGGGAAGAGATCTTGTTTCCTTGATTATTACCAGTCATTTTCCAAATAGTGTGCTATAGGTGGACTCAAAGGGGTGATTTTGGTGACAGTAGGGAAGATAACATAATGTCACGTGAAGGAAGCAATACATTCTCTGAGCTTTGCTTATTCTATGTCATGCTGTCTAGGTTAAACCGGTGAAAAGAGAGAGAAATGGGAGGGAATGCAGTTTTGTAATTCCACATTTATTTAACTTACACTTGATTAGCATTGGAAAGGATTGGACAGAGACATAAAATGAGAAGGGAAGATGCAAACAGGTTCAGAGGAGATAGGGGCCTTGGGCACTGAATAAATCACTCCTCTGACTCATCTGACCAGAGGTGTTGCCAGACTGGGTCATTACTCTGCCTGAGGAAGGCAGGGCACCTTCTGAGTTGCAGCACTGTCAGCATCCAAAGGTGAATTCCACTGCTTGGAGTCTGGAGTGGCTGGACGCTAGTGGCCCACTCCTCAGCCCTAGCTGCTTGCAGGGTTGGTTTGGCTTTTTGTTCACCAGGCATCTCCTCCTGCTCTCTCGGAAGCAGGAAAGGAAGACTCATCCTGAAACTTAACTCCAGGCCTATCAGTTGTTGGTGTAGTCACCTTTGCTTTTGCAGATTTCCCGTGTAGCAACATTTACTGTGCGTTAGGAGCTAACTTGCCGGCACTGCCAGGCTCAGTGACTTGCCCAGAAGTAAGTACAGATGAGAGGATGAGAATCTGATGAGCAGATTGTTTGGGTTTCATTTTTTTTTGCAACAAGATGTTGCTTGACGTTACCAGCGTGCAGTGATGTATTTACTGGCTGCACTAAAAAGGAACTAAATTCAATCAAGGAACAGCTTCCTGTTAAAGGTTGGTTCCATCTGATATGTTCCTGTCTGCTCTGTAAAACTCTTTGCCTAGCCCCACACCACAGCAGCTCAGTAGGAGATGGCAGAAACCTGTTCCTGAGCTTGCAGCGAGTAATCCCAGACCCGTGACAGGCAAGTTCTGAGCACCCTGAATCAGGCTGCCTTTGCCAAAGGAGGGTTTTGGTTGGCAAAACTGTGCCACCAATTTTTTTTTTTTTTTTTGCAGTGAATAACCTTTTCTTGCTGCTGTAACAGACTGATATTGAATCCTGTTGCTGAAGTGGAAAGTGTGAATGTGGAAGTAGGCAAATGAGAAATGCAAGGTGAAATTTGAATTTGCTATCTGCTGCTATGACATGCTCACAGGGTTTTGTCCATTGGGTGCCTCCTTCTCAAATAGGTACTTCTACTTTAAGATGGTATGAAGTGAATTCTTTCGTAGACATCTCAAATTTAGCTGTAGCATCATGCCCAGTGGCCTGCCAGTGCTGTGTCTGAATGCCTCTCACTTCACATTCCAGACTGCTTCTGCCCTGGGGTCCTGGAGCAAGGACTTGCTGGCCAGGTCCTGTCTTGTGCGTGACTCCCACAGGCCTTGCCTGGATAACACAAGTCCATCTTTCCCTGGTTTTGTGTGCAGTTCCTTTATTGTTTCCTATTTTTGTGCTATAGTATCTTAAGGAGTGACAGACTTATGCCCAAAGAATAGGATTTCTAACGTGCCCCTGGTAGCCATGGTGGTATCCCTAGAGTGTTGCACAGTATCATTAGTACTGTGTTCAGTCTTGGGGCCTTTAATACAAGAAGGACATTGAGGTGTTGGAGCAAGTCCAGAGAAGGGCAAAAAGGCTAGTGAATGGTCTGCAAAACAGGTCTTTTCAGGAGCAGCTGAAAGAACTGGGCTTGTTTAGTCTGGAGAAAAGGAGGCTTGGAGTAGACCTTCTCACTGTAAAATTACCTGAAAGGAGACTGGGGACAGGTGGGGGTCTGCCTCTTCTTCCACCTAACAAGTGAGAGGATGAGAGGAAGTGGCCTCAAGTTGCACCAAGGGAGGTTAAGGTTGGGTGTTTGAATAAATTTCTTCATTGAAAGAGTGATCAAACACTGGAACAAGCTCCCCAGGGAGGTGGTTGAATCCACATCCCTGGAGATGTTTAAAACACACAGAGGTGTGGTGTAGAGAGGCATGGTTTAGCACCAGACTTGGTAGAGTTAGATAATGGTTGGAAAGGTCTTTTCTGACCTGTGTGATCCTATTATTCTATCAGAGAGAGAAGCTGTAGGCTTGAAAGCACTGATAAAGAATCAGCATAGCCTGTGAAGGGCTGCAGGAGCCACCTGAAGTATTACTCCATTTATGTCAAGCTTGCTGCGTTAGGAGTGAGAGAGAGGTTAGTCTGTCAGGGGGAAAATATGTGTAGGCACATGCTACATGCATCCACTCTTCTTTTTCTCCCCTGCTGCCTTGTCCTGGCTCTTCTTTAACTGTCTATAGTTAGTTTTCAATCTAGATTTTGTAAAGACCTTTAAAGGGAAACAGTCCAATTAAATGGTTTTGTTAAGGGAAATAACTGTGCCATAGCAGTGCTTGTCACTGTTCCAGCAAAGGATGAAATTTCTGATCCATTTTTCCACTTCTTGCTTCTTTGGGTTAGAAAAATATCAGTGTTACTTTCTCAAGTGCCCATTTTCTCCATAGAAAGTAATTTTTCTCTTTCACTTTATTAAGTGACAGCAGGCAAACACCCTCCAGAGCTTATGTGCTGTTCTGCCTGTGGGCAAAACTTTTCACTGGCCAGACTTTTCATGAAGTGAGGCCACTCTTTTCTCTGCTCTTCTGTTCAGTGGGTAAATCCATCTGTGTTGGGAGTGTTGCATGTGTTCTTCACCTCTTCAATTGATGCTGCCCTTCCTGACTCCCACAAAATGTGCAACACTTCATTTTTAAGTGAGTCATAACCTCTCACATGAAGTCCAGGTGCTTTTTGTTGTGCTCCTTGGCTTCTGGGCAGCAAGTCAACTTGAATGGGCACAGCAAACAGGGATGGAGGGGGAAGTTTCTCTTGTGCACCATTCAGAAAAAAAGCAGTTAAAATCTGCTTCCTTTTCTGACCAGAGTGACACTTGGCCAGGGTTTTCAAGAGGGAACCACGAGCCTGGGGCTCTTAAAGCTGCCAAACAGTTCAGTAGTAGCCTGAGCCTCCAGCGGGGTCAGTCTCTGTTGGAAAGAGCAAAGGTCTCAGTGATAACTGTAAGATCCATGAGTGTCTAGTATCAGGAACAGAAATCACTCTGCAAAAGTAGAGCTGAAGACAATGCTGAGTTTTTTTTGCAGAGATTTCTGTTAGACCACTATTAGAATCACAGAACTATTGAGGCTGGAATAGACCTCTGAGATCATCAGGTACAGCCTATGACCTAACACCACCGTATCGACTGCACCATGTCACTAAGTGCCACGTCCAGTCTTCCCTTAAACACCTCCAGGGACAGCGACTCCACTGCCTTCCTGGGCAGTCCATTCCAGTGTCTGTGAGGAAGTGCTTCCTAAGATCCAACCTAAACCTCCCCCTGGTGCAACTTCAGGCCATGCCCTCAGGGTCTAAGTTTTGGGGGATTAGGGAATTGTTTTCTTGTGGCTTTTTAAGAATTGGGGGAAGGAGTTAGATCATAGTGATTATTGAGTTCAAAATTTATAACTGGCATGGCAAAGCAATAATCCAGTACATAAGAAAATCTGCAGTTGAGGATACACAGAGTCTCACACTTCTACACTGCAGATAGACACTGTTGCTTTCTCTTGGCCACAGTAAATGGAAACTGAGTATTCTTAGATCTCCAGCAGAAGAATAAACTACATGGAAGTGCTGAAGAGTGGGGATGGAGGTTGAGGGGTGGTGTAAAGAGTTTTCTGTAGCTCTGAAGGAGCTGGGAATTTACAAACTAGTGTTTCAAATCCACATATTGCAGTTACTAAAGATTTTCCAAAGGCTTTCCATCTGGACTGTCAGTGCCTCCAAAACTGTTTCCCTTGGAAGGAGGAGACTTTGCCAACAGTTCCTTTTCCGTTTCCGTGACTGAGGATGGTCTGTGCCTGTCACTTTTAAATCACTTTTTCCTTCCCGCTAAAGACACGTTCTCCATGCAATTTGAGAATGTTAATAGGACAGGAATGCCAGAAGGGAAGCAAAGAGTGACCTTCCTGCCAGTTTCCAGTGAGTAGCTATTAAAGGCTCTATGGCAAGTCTGAAAAGGCTAAAGGGGAGAATAGATACATTTCAGCCACAATTTCCCCAGCGTGGTAAAAGAAGCTGCAGCGTCTACAACTGATGTGCACCAGACTGAACATATTACACATCTCTGGAAGTATTCAAAGCTACGTTGGATGGGGCTTTGAGCAACATGGTCTAGTGTAAGGTATCCCTGCTCAGTGTAAGGTATTCCTGTTCAGTGGAAGGGGATTGGACTAGAAGACCTTTAAAAGTCCCTTCCAGCCCAAACCATTCTATGCTTCTGCTCCATACCTAGAAAAACTCTTTGTAATGGATTTTATTTTCATCCTACTCAGGTGTACTGATATGATGTTTATGCACCATCTCAGGAACAGGTCTCAAATGTTGGGGAATTGTTTGGGGTTTATTTGGCACATGCAAAACACCACATGCAACATCCACATGCAGAAGTCTTTGAAACTCAAATTGGAAGATGTGGATCGCAGAAGCTATGCTTTGAAGCATGCTTACAAAGGGTCCTATCAAAGGAGGTATTTCTTCTTTTAATTAAGAAGGCACTTTCATTCTCCATCTTATTTTCAATGCTAGATAATTTTCCCAAACTTGTCTTTTTAATGTGCTGTGGATGGACAAGCAGCTGGTTTGGTTATCCAGGGATGTGCTGTTCTGATGCTCAAATCAAGTGTTTTTTAACCCCCACTTGGTGTGTACATCTATGTTGCTGAAGGAGTCTCTTGAGCAAGGTGGAAAGTGCACATGTTGGGGAGTAACCTGTGAAGTTTGATGCTTTAATCAGCCATCTTTGCTGGGAAATGAAGAACATACATGTGGTGAAGGTTGTAATGTGCTGGTTGGAAAATGAGTGTTGGATCCTGATCCAGACAGAGGGATTGAGACGCTACAATGACTTCTCTGCTCTCTTTAACATGGATCAGTGTTCCTCAGGCAGGCATGCAGGCTGCCCTTGACTTTGCACATATCCCCTAGGCAGAGCATACTCAAGATCTGGCTCGATCCATCCTCTCCCTACATTCCACCTGTGAATTGTTCCTATGTTATTTATGGCATTAGCCTGCTCCCAGTACCTTCTGTGTGCTTTGGAGGGTGCAGTGCAATAACAATGCCCAGCCACAGAGTACAAATAGGATCTCTGCAGTTCAGCATGTGCAGCCTGCCATTTGCTTCAGACTGGTGTTTTTGGAGGCAGGGCACAACCAGATGTGATAAGGAGCTTTTGGTATTTACCAGAAGAGGAGAGGAATGGTCTTAGTACAGCACATTTAGGTTTCTGGTGCTTTGCCAAGATGGCCAAATGGGAATTTGGTGTTAAATGTTTTATGGCTTTGAGCAACTGGCCGTACAAGATCTTGAAGCTTAAAACAAACAGCCAAGGATCTTGCCATGCTGGACATTATTGACACCACACATGGGAAAAGGCCCCCTCTTATTGTCTTGCACAACAGAAATGTCTCTTTGGTTATCTCCTAAGGAGCTTTCATTCCAGTGTAGTAAATGGTAGACAGTGCTCTTAAATATGAAACAGCGGACTGCATTAGAGGCTTTTAGATCCAGTCCTTATATGTGGGGGGTGATCTAACCACTGTCAGCATGCTAGGAAAGATAAGCCTCAGCAGAAACAAGTGCCCTAATTCTTGAGCAGGGATGACAAACACAAAGGGCTCAGTTCTGTTTCTGGTAACTGATGGCTGTAGGTGTAGGAGACAGGTGAGCTGTGATAGTTGCTTTGGTGTTCTCTGCACTTAAGATGTGTTTCCTGTATTTCTGCTAACACATTTTGTGAAGAAGGATGGGGAAATGGGGAGAAAAGTAGTTTTGGTGTCTCTCGTGTCAGCATGGATATCCAGAGTGAATGTTTGATGTTCTGCTAAAATCCCTATGTTTTGAAGATTAAGAATGCAAGGAAGGAAGGAAGGAAGCAAGGAAGTAGGGAAAGAAGAAAATGGAGAAAGGAAGATAGGAGGAAATAGGGAAGGAAGGAAGGAAGAGGGGGAAAAGAAATAAATAGGGGAAAAGGGAAAGAAGGAAGGAAAAGGGAAAGAAGGAAGGAAAAGGGAAAAAAGGAAGGAAATAGGGAAAGAAGGAAAGAAAGAAGAGTGGAAATAAGAGGGAGGAGGGAGTGAGTGTGTCAGGCTGTATCAACACCAGCATAGCAGTAAGAGCCTGTTTCTCTGTGTCTTTGATGAGAATGAGAAGACCACACTATTTTTAATGGTCCCAGGCAGGAATTTTTGTCTATCCCCCTGTTGCTCATCTTTCAGAAACACCTTATATAAGCTTTTGCTTCATTCTCCTGATGCATAAATAGGGTGCTCCAAACCCCGCTCTGCAATTCTCTTCAGTGGTAAGAGACTCAGAGGGAGCTGTGGTGCAACAGCACCTCTGTGAGCTGTCAGAGTCAAAAGATGCCATGATTTCAGATGTGTAACGTGCTGCCTGTAGCCTTGAACAGTATCCCCCTTCAGTTATCATTAAAGTACAGCAAAGGAAGTCAACACCAAAACACGAATGCTGAGATCTGATTAGAATCAAGCGAGGCAAGGAAGTGCAGGGTTAAGATTTATACGCAGACCTTAATTAGCTCCATTGTTCTTGAGAAGCCAAGTGTACACAATGAGGAACATTATACTTGCATCTCCAGAGCCCTTCAGGACCTAAACGTAAGACAAACTTTAGTGTGCTTTTTGTCAGTGTTGCCTTTAATTAATCTCTAAGGCTGATCTTGGATGTTGCATGGTTGTGGATTTGTATGTTCTGGTGGGTTTTTGTCTGAAAAAGGGGACATGCCACTTTCAGTAAGTTTAGGCTTGTGATGCGACTTGTGCTGAGGGAAAGGTTGTCTGATGTAGTGGAGTTGTGCCACCCTCCTCACGGGCAGTAATATAAATCTCTGTATAACAGAGTGTTCCTTAGTGCTGCATTGTTACCCATGTCAGAGTTCAAACAAACACAAGCCACTTGACAGATTAGACTCTGGTCCTGGAGCGTACGGCAGTGTGAGACCTTGATCTTTCCGCCTAAGTATCCTTTCAGAAACATCATCTGCTCTGAAGGTCTTGTATTCTCGGGCATGTTGCCTCCCCTTCTCACCTTGAAGGACTATAAAGTAAATAGAAGCCTTTAAAAGACCAAGCACTAGAAAAACTAGGTGATCTTTGCAGGGCATTGAGGTGCTTCTAGGCCTTTGCCATAAGCCTGACATTGACACTATTCTTGCAGAAACATTAACTGTCAAGGTTAACAAGTAAGATGTTATTCTGTTGGCATTTCAATTGGTGATTTGTCTTCTAGCTTGTACTTTGGTTGGGCTATTCTATGTAAAAAATGATGGTGGTAAGAAAGTTTGCTGGGAGAGTTTGTGTGTGAAGGTAATCTCTGCTCAACCTGTTGTGCACGCACATCAAATACTTGCATTGCCTCTCCAATGAATGTGTGCTCATTCTGTTCCTCCTCTTCTCTGAAAAGACTCTAGGGCCAAGAGAATGAGGAAACCCTCAAACTGCAGCTGTGGTTGCTGTTGTTCCACCTTTACTGTATGTCTTCCAGCTTTACCTTTTCTCCCCCCAGCACCTAACCTGCTCAACCTGTTCTAGTTCATCATGCTGGAACCAGCAGGCTGCAGAAATACCCCCTTTCAGGGTCAGCAGGTTTCTTAGTCTTTTTTTTTTTCCCCTCCCATCTTTTAAAAACAGGTTATTTGTTACCAGTAGAGCATCAGAATTCAGGGGAACTTGGCAAGGAGAATCTTGGTGTTTGGCCTTAGCCAGGGCCCTTCACTTGGGCTTTGAGCCATGATGCTCACCTGCATGATGCACACAGCTTAGTCAAAGACACGGTCTGTAAAGTGTCAATGTCATTATATGGATGGTAAATGGCACACTGTATGCAAATACTGATTTCTGCTTCTTGAAGACGTCTGTAGACACACTGAGTCCTCCAGGCTGCTCTCTTAGCTGAAGTTTTATAAACAGTAGTTTTTTGCTATATCCTAGGAGTCAGCAATCTGGTGCTTCATGGTGGGACACAATGATCTTAAAGATCTTTAAGGACAGACTTTTTATCAGGGACTTCTGTGACAGGACAAGGGATGATGGTTTTAAAAGAAGGAGATTAATGATAGATAGAAGGAGGGCATTTTTTACATCAGGTGGCAAGACACTAGCCCAGGTTGCCCAGAGAGGTGGTAGATGCCCCATCCCTGGAAACATTCCAGGTCAGGTTGGTTTGGGCTCTGAGCAACCTGCTGTAGTTGCAGATGTCCCTGCTGACTTCAAGGGGGTTAGATTAGATGAAGTTTCAAGTTCCCTTCCAAGCCAAACCAGTATTTGATTCTGTGATTCCAACCTAAATGATTCTGTGATTCTACATAGAAAGATGTCTTGGAACAGAGATGTACAACTGCCAACTTCATTTTTGTCATCAAACCACCTCAATGTGTTGTCTTTTTTGATAGTTTCAAACCAAGGGTAAAGAGGGTCAAAGCTCCACCAAAATCAATCTCACTTGCTGGTGAAAGTTGCCTAACTCCTGTAAAGCAGCACAAGCCATGTGGGGACTTCTGTTTCCAGCTACTGTGCTTGACTATCCAGGTCTGTTACAAAGCCGTGAAATCTTTTCCTAGTGCTTCTCTACTCAGTGGGAGAATGCTGTGAGCTCAGCAGTGCTGAGGAAGGAGGACCTCCCGTTCAGGAACAGGCAAGGAGGAAATGGGCAGAGCACGTGAAACGTTGTTTGAGAGGATGCCGTCCTCAGTGCTGGGAAAAGTTTGCACAACATGTGGTGTGTGTGTGTGGTGATAACCTCTTATTTTCTTACCCCTCAAGTTACTTGGTGACTGCTGATACTGGGGCGATGTGGAGGCCCTGCTTTCACAAAGATGTGCTTCTCTTATCCTGGTACACGTGTGTGTGTGCTGGGTGGGGGAGATATTCAGCCACGGTCAGCTATTTTTTCTTCCTTGAGCTGTGTGACGCAACAAGTTGCTCTCTGCTGTGTGCTGTCAGGATTGCTCAACAGGGGAATGTGAGAGGGAGGCAACTGCAGCAGGGCTTTGCCTGTGTCTGAGAAGTAGCTGGGGCTTGTGTTTGCTTGGTTGGTAAAGGGATGAGGTTTTGGAGAGGGCAAGACATAGATGAGGTGGTACCTGGATCCTGTGTTTATTCTTAAGGATAAAATTTCCCCTTCTTTTAGTATCTTTTCTCTCTCCCTTTTTCCTGATGTTATTTAAAACTGCTTCAACTGTCTGTACTATCTAACACCACTTGTCTTTAAACATGAAGTTTCCTGAAAAATCAACAGTGGAGTCATTGACTAAGGTTATATTCTGTGAGAATGAAAGGATGTGCCTAGAAACCACAACTTTCCAAAAAGATGAAAGGAGATAGTAGTTCAGAATGTCCCAGGCCAGGTTTTTGGTACAGTTTAAAACTTTTGTCTCTAAGCTTAAGGAAGTACAAGGAAGTATCTTTTTCAAATACTGTCCCTTGTGAACAAGTTTCTTACAACTGGGAAGTCTCCTTGGCATTGTTACTTTAGGTCTGTACTTGATGCAGGCTAAGGGCAGGCAGTTGAGAGAGGCGATACTGGGAAGCTCACACTCCATTTCCCTCCTCTTTTACCCTCCCTTATGTGAGACGATGCAGACTGCAAATGAGAGCTTTCTTCTGCTGTCCTCTGGGAAGGTTCTCTTTGGAGGCATGGTTTGAATCACTTCCCTGTCACAGCATCATCAAGCAAATATTTGTCTCTTTTTTCCTTTGAGGTGTTCTGACAATGCTGCTGGTAGGGAACAGGAGTAACTTTGAGCCAAGCTGGGAATGCAGTTGTATCAATCTAAGCCTGTTTCAACTTGCTGATTCTGCCTAGCAAGTAGTTGCTCAAATGTGAATACAGCATAATTATTCTGAAATGATCCCCCCACACTTTGGATTTGTAGATTAGTATCTTCCCTCTCAGATAAAAATACAAAATGCTCTGTGTGGATGTGTGTGTGTTTATTGTAATCTTTAGGTATCCTGGTTTGGGAGCTGCCACCAGTTAACTTTGCAGACTGGCCTGGTACTACTGGAAAGGGATTCCTGATCCCTCATTTGAATGTCAGCATGGGTGGCTTTTGCAACCTTAGTACACCCAGCTCACCTCGGTGGATCTGTTCATGTCATCCTCACGAGATTCTCTATTTCGGCTTTGCTGGGAGAACCTTCTTGAGGAGGGAGATATCATGGTAGCCCATGCTGAATGTGGAGGGATGCTCATGGCATGTCTGAGCAGCAGCAGTTCCCAGGGGGGCTGCTTCACCCACATGCCAACACATGCTGCTATGTGAGAAGGCTGGACAGGATGTTCCTGGCCCTGATAGAGTTAATGAGCCATGCAGCTGTGCTGTCGAGATTGCAGAGCCTGAGTGCTGCCCTGGGGGATCTCTGGTTGCAGACCTGCAACTAAAGTCTAAGTGTGTGAGAAGCAGCTGAGGGAAATGGGATTGTTTAGGCTGGAGAAAAGGAGGCTGAGGGGAGACCACCTCCCTCACTACAACTCCCTGAAAGGAGGTTGTAGCCAGATGGGGGTTGGTCTCTTCTCCCAGGCAGCAAGTCACAGGACAAGAGGAAGTGGCCTCAAGTCATACCAAGAGAGGTTTAGGTTGGATATCAGGAAAAATTTCTTGCCACAAAGGTTTGTCAAGTCCGGGAACAGACTGTCAGGGGAGGGATTTAAGAGCCATGTAGATGTGATGCTGAGGTACATGTAGTGTCAGGCTGATGGTTGGACTCAATGATCTTAAAGTTTTAAATTATTCTGTGATTATTTTCTATGATAAAACAAATTGATGCTCCCCACTCTGATGCTTCCTAGGACCTGTTTCCCCCACCCTGCTCTTCCAGTGCATGTGTTGCAACTGCTTTCTTACCAGCATAGGCATGGAGATGTCTTGCTTTTCAGCTTTGTTTTGTTTATAGTGTTCAACACTGGTTACCACAAGGCTATTTGGTGGTACTTGAAATTTGTTTGGAGATTGCTCCACAGTTGTAAGAGGGTGTTTCCAGAATGTTGGGGTTTTGGTATTGGAATGTCTCTTGATTTGCTGTGAAGTGTGCCTGCATGTCTGATGGCTTTGGGGGTCACTTTGGAATTTTTTTAAGGATACCAGTAGCAAACAAGCTGAGAAGCTGAGACAAAACCAGAAGCTGGTCCAAGTACACATTGTGTCTGAAATGCAAAACTACCTGCATCTTTCTGGTTCTTGTGATTACAGCTGGCAAGGGCTGGGTGTTTTGCTCTCTTTAAGTGGGTTATGGCGGTAATTAGCACTGGAAATACATTGTCGATACAGATTCTCTACATGATTTAACAAACAACTGACTAAACTCTTTAACCCAAGCATATAATCTTGCTGCACTTTTGACTTAAGTTCCAATCATATTCGTGAGACTATTAAGGATTAGCAGCAGTTTATTAAATGATTGCTCCTAAAAATGCAGCAGCTTCACTTTCTATTTGTTTAGGATTTACTTACAGTGTCAAATGGTGGAAGCTTTGAAGAGGAGTTCCCTGAGTTCTGCATTTCTAGACAATTTGAGCAGAATGAAATAAAAACAGTGACAAAGATGCCATGACATAACTCTGAAAAGAGACATCATCAGTGTCGTTTTTAAAGCCATCTTCTGCTCTGGGAGCCACTCTTCATTATGGGGCCTGAGGAATGGCATGGTCCAAATTTCAACCTGTTTTGGATGCACCCTGAACTCTTGTTCGTTCTGATCTGGGGGCACAAATTGGGGCTTAGATAAAGCAGACTGTTTTGTTTGTTTGTTTTAAGCAGAGGTGTTTGGTCATGACTTGAATGACAGAGATGCTTTCCTGTAAATGTTTGAAAACATGTTTGGTGGTTTTTTATTCTTGGGAGATTATTTCCTGTTGTTTGAAGGTAGCAATATCAGTGAAAGATCTCATGGAAGAAAACAGTGGGAGAGGTAAAGTGATTGTAATTGTCCTTAGGGCCATCTGACCAGCCCAGTCATTCCCAGACTATCTTGGTGAACTTAAGTAATTATGTTGGAGAAGGAAAAAAAAAAAAGGTACATTTTAAGTAAGGTTGAAGGATGGAAGGTATTGGATTTTATTCTTAATCTCTGGATGGCCGGATTTGTGGCACCTTTATCTTCAGATATCATCAGCTGTATGAGGATCACCCCCCTGGTTTTTATATCAGCCTGCTTGGAAAGCAGAGGAGATGAGGAGCAGCCATGGCAGAGTATAGAGTACACCTAGTGGTAAAGTGGAGAAACTTAGAATAATATGTGGGATATGAAGCAAGAACCTGAACTTAATACTGTCAGATGATCTCTCTGGACTGATAATGCCCAGATTCATTGGCCTCCCCACTCTGTTTCCACAGGCATGGAGACATGAGGGAGGAGGAGAGTGTTTATACATGCACTGGATCCTGCACTCAGGAATTAATCTTGATTTAGATGCTGGGACTTTCCCAACCGGGCCTCAGTAAACTGCTTGCTGCTCCCCCTCTGGACATGCTGCTCCTTCTAATCAGACCTACCTGGCTTCAACCTCCCTTGACTCAAGGCCAGCAGTGCTTGTGCTGCCATGGTTAGAAGGGAGAGGCTTAACCCTGGACCCTGCTCAGAGGCTGCACATACACCCTTTCTTCCACACCTTCCTTTTGTCCCAGCCTCCGAGCCAGGTAGGCTCTTTGGCTTCAGGATGTGGAGCACATCAGTAGCTGCACAGACCTGGAGTGCAGCTCCAGTGTGGTTTTTTTCCCCCAGAGTTAAGAGATGAGGGATTCCCACACACACTGAGGGGTGACACTTCCTCTCCAAGAGCTGAAGCAGTGCTGATCAGGTTATCTGCATGCAAAGCAGGAGCTCCTGGTTTTGTTCTTAATTCAGTGAGACCCAGAGCTGGGAGCAGCTGCATCTTGCAGTTGCCTCTTTCAGGATGCTTTGACTCCTTGTTCTAGCCTTGAGCCAGCCAGTCAAAACCTGCCCACGTTCTCATTTTGGCATTGAAGCTGGAGGCTGCCCTGTTTCAAGACCTCCAGAAAGCTTATATGATCAACATGCAAATCCTCTTGGCATTAGCAAAATACAGCAGGTCTTTTTCGAGGTGCAGGAAAGACTGGGATGTGACCAGCAGGGGCTGTGTGTCGCTTCAGGAGGACACATGCCCTTCTTCTCCCCATACCACCCCCCCCGCCCCCCCCCCGCCCCGCAGTGAGTCACCTCCCTTAGGCACTGTTCCAGAAAGGAGTAAGGCACTTGAGTTCTGCAGTTGTTTATTATTACAGAAGTCTCTCCTTCAAGGAAAAGGAGCAAAGTTTTCCCTTGCTACTGTGCTGGTGGAATAGTTACCTTTCCACCCTTCTGAAAACATGCTCTGTGATTTCAGAACTGGGGTTGAAAACTTTTTCTGCCCATTTGTTGGGGAAAAAAAAAAAAGAAGAGGAAAAAAAAAAAGAAGAAGAAGGAAAGAAGAGGAAAGAAGCTGGGGGAATTCTTCAGCAGTATCCTCTTAGTCATCCAATTCACATGACAGCTAGAGGGAGAAGAAAGCTGTGGCTGAAGAGGGGAAGTGGAAGGTGATTTTCACAGTGAGAATGGAATGAAAGGCAGTCAGGCACTTGAAAAATGTGCTTTTGTGGAGAGGGCTGGCCAGCACAGAGGCGTAGCACAGTTGGATTCTCTTGTCTCACCTGTGAAATTCCTTGTGCGAGGGGGAGGGGAGAGTTTATGGGGAGAGCTTTCTCACCTACAACTGTGCTGTGAAAAGCAGAGCACGTAGCAAGTTAGCTGCATGTTTGTGCGTAGCAGCTCTTAAATGCTACAAGTTCAGTTCAGAGGTGGATCGGACCTTGGCTGGAGAAAAACTTTATTTCCTCTTCCCATTTTTCAGCAGTAGTCTTTGCCAGTTCCTCCACCACTTTCTCCGTGATGTTAATCAAGGCTATCTAGCACTTAGTGCAGGGAGTCCTCCCTAGCATTAAGCTAAAATTTTTATCTCGTTCCTTTCATCCTGTGTATCATGGTTGCATTTTAGTGTTCCACCCTCAATACTGTGCAAGTGTCTGTGCCCTTACAGGCATGCTGGGGAGATTAATAACCACTGTATGAAGTGCAGGGTTCAGGGTTCTGCACCTTCCCAAGCTTGTCTGCTTTTCTTGGGCAGCTCTTTAGGATGGTTAAGAGCCACAATTCATCTATTTAAATTAAAAACGTTCACGTGCTGTGGATGAAACATCCACTTTTGGCTCTCTCCTGAGCTGCTGTAGTGGTCATTTCAGAGCTGCTAGCACATGTTACTGTAACCTACATCGGTGGCTGAACATGTTCGCTGCATGTCCTCATTTTGCCCTTCTTTTATTGTGCTGCATTCTAACTTAAAGTGTTGAGTGTTTATTTTTTGGAACTGATGAACATCGTATCATTTTCCTTTGTCACTGTAAGATGCTGAAAGCCAGCCTGACTTACGAGCCTGGCTTTTGTATTCAAAGTATGCCAGTGTTGTCAGGCCAAAATATGTTGTTATAGTCACAATGGGAAAATAACTTCTAAGCACAGCTTTGTTCCTGTTCTCCTTGTATTTTGGCAGGCTAAACAGTGAGCTTGAGCATTTTCAGCCTTACATGTAAGATCTAACCAAGGCAAACTCTTCTAAAGGAGGATAATGCAACACAAATATTCCCCCCTTCCCCCGCTTCTCCCCCCCCCCCCCTTAATTATAGTTAGGAAACTTTTTAAGTAAAAGAAGACTTTTTAAGTAAAAGAAGTCTTGGTGAAGGGAGTGTTTAACTTTGAAAGAGAGGTTGTGGATGTGGATGTGCCTTGGCATCTGCTGCAGTTCAGCCCAAAGTAGGTGATAAATGCTTTCGTGAAGCAGGATAACATCCATGCTGCAAAGTAAAAGAGATGAAGATTTTCTCTCCTTTGTACTGCTCAGCTTTATCTTCTCACTTATCTCGGGCTGTAGCTTTAGTAATCTTTTTTCCTCTCCACCCTTGACTTGATGTAGTGAAACTTGCTCAACCTGCCAAAGGAAGAAACCTGCTGACTATGATGTGGACAGGTTTCGACTCTCCTTGAGAACTCTGGAACTTGCTGCTTTGGGTTTTGGATTTTTCTTTTTTTCCTAATGATGGCATATGCAGAGAGAGATCACAGCAGCTCTGATGTTTGACCTACACAGCAGAAGTCAAAGGTGCAGTCAGAGTGTCTTCCTGTTTATAGCTCAATAGCTTGAGCTGCTTCCTTTCAAACAAGCAAAACTAAAACATTAAGGGATTACCACATTCCCTGCTGTGGGTATGGATTCTACTGTCACTTTTAGGGCATGGCAAAAGCCTCTGTGCAGGACCAACAGCTGCATGCTGGGAGCAGCCAATGATTTTGACATCAGATGCAGCAAAGCCCCCATTGCTGTGGGGTAGCACCCACATAAGCAAAGTCTGCATATAGAATTTGCATATAGAATCATAGAATGGTTTGGGTTGGAAGGGATCTTTAAAGGTTATTCAGTCCAAGCCCCTCTAGTCAGCAGGGACATCTGCAGCTGGAGCAGGTTGCTCAGAACTTCATCCAGCCTGACCTGGAATGTTTGGAGGTGGGGCATCTACCACCTCTCCAGGCAACCTAGGCCAGTGTTTTTCACCATCCTCAGTGTAAAATTCTTCCACCTAGTCTGAACCTCCCTCTTCTCGTTTCAAACCATCAGCCCTTTTCCTGTCAGAACAGGCCCTATTGAAATTCTGTCCCCATCTTTCTGATTGGCCCCTTTAAGTACTGAAAAGCTATGAGAAGGTCTCCCCAGAGCCTTCTCTTCTCCAGGCTGAACAACCCTCACTCTCTTGTCCTGTGCTCCTGAATCCAGCTCCTGAATCTGGTTCCCTTCTGCCCTTGAGTCCATTCTGGGACTTCCCCAGTGCCTGCCTCCAGCATCAGTGGTGACAGTGACATCACTGCCATCAGGGAGCAGGGTTTGATGTTGGTTTTGTATATATTTGCATCCATGTTATTGTTATTATTTCCACTCAAGCTGATGTAGTTTTCCAACCCATCAGTCTCTCTGCCTTACTTCCTTTCTCTTCCCTTTGGGAAGGAAAAGAGGTTCATACAGAGTCTGTCGCTCATCTAGTGACCAGCCCAGTCCTGTCCATTGACATCTAGGATACATTTTACCACCTGGGCTACGAGCACACACTGTGCTATGTTGCATTGCAAACACAACTGGACTGTTTTGGGGCTTGCAGGAGCCAGTGTGTCTGTGTGAGTTAGGTCATGCCACACAGAGGTTAGATTGGAGGTCTCAGTAGGTTCTCATGTTGGTATCCTCTGAAGTAGGAGCAGCTCCTTCAAGACAGGCAGAGTTCAGCAGGTGAATAAACAGCACAAGGAAGGAAGGTAGCCGTAGGGAAGGTGTTTTGCATAGGTAGCTTCAAAGTGGGAGTTCTGCATGCTTGTTACTGGCAGCAAAGAGACTTTGAAAGAAAATAGGAACAGAAAGTCCCATGCTTAATGCAGAGCAGGTTCTTTTGGTATTCATTTCTTTGTTTACTGGGTGAATGTGCTTTAGCTTGGCTATCTTTGCTCTCTAGCTATCTGAAAAGTGACTGACCAAGTCATCTGAGCTATGCATCAGCCAGAAGGTTAAGCAATGTGTCTGTGTGTGTGTGTATGTGTGTGTCTGGGGGGGAACGTACACACAGAGACAGGCACATGCAGAAACCTCTGTCTCACTTTCAAGTGCTCAAGGAAATTGAAGAACAGTCTTTACCAAAAAGAGAAAAAACACCTTCCACATTTTGCTTTGCCTGAGCTATTTGAATACTACATTTTCTTGTTCCCAGATGCTTTTTGAGTTTTATCTTCAACCATTGTGGACAGAAACTCTTTGAACAAGTAACTAGTTTCTTTTCACGTGGATACAGGCAGCTGCGTCTCATGCTTTATCACCCATAAGAGGCTCTAGCTGGCAGGAGAAATCAGATCAGTTCCATAGGAGGTAAAAAAAAAAGACTTAAAGAAAATGAGTCAGTGAAGTACCTGTAGGTGCCTTCTAAGTAGATTTGCTGAGACCAGGTAGCACTAGATTCATGCAGATATATCAGTAAACTTGGTGCCTGTGGTAGCAGGGCTACCAAGAGGGCTAAGGCAGGTGACCCCAACTTCTCCCTGGGTCTTGGAGAGAGCCAAACCCTCAGAACTTCAACCTTCCTTCTGTTCTTGGTTGTGTGGACAACAGGGCAAGGACTCAAATTCAGCAACATTTCTGTGATGCTGTGCCCAGGAGACTGGGCACATCTGCACACAGATGCTCTCTCCTCCCTGAACCTACCACAGTGTGTCTTACTGGTTCACAAACTGTCCATCCACCATTTTTGTGAGCAGTGAGTATTACTGAGGGGCTGGGGAGGCTGTATTTTCACTCGTGTGGGCCTGGTCCTCCAGACAGCCTTGCTGGGCGTTGAAAGCAGGCATCTCCCATCAGTTCTGCTATATATGTGGTTCTTCTGATTTGAGACCGCTCCTGCACAACACCCTCGGAAGCCTGGCTCTGGTTGGAGATGGTAATTTAGATGTCTTTAGTTTTCTTATAAGATTCAGAGGTTGTGAAAGGAAACATTAAAAAAAGTGCTGTGTGAGGAGACAGGACTCCCAGCAGCTCCAGTGGAGTCTGCCCGTGGGTCAGTTTGGTCCAGTGTGTTATCTGAAAGCATCATGCCCTTGGCATCCAAAACTGAAATGGATTTGATGTCATAACACCCAAGCAGTTATGAGGACATACAAGACTCATCTAGGTTACAACATTCTGGCATGTTTGAACGTGATAGCATGCGGGCAGGTTAAACAGCATGGAGCTGTGGGTGTGTCTTCTGCAGGATGTGCCAAGATGCCATTAACACGGTCTCCTTTGTGCTGCTTTTAAGTCAGTCACATGGACAAAGGGCAGCTCTCTGCTTCACTTCTAGGTATTAGAAGCAAACATTTCCTTTGCATGCAGGAGCATTAAGTTTGATCTTTTTTCAACAGCAGGGTAGATGTGAAGTGAGGCTAAAGGCCTTTCAGAAGAGCAATTTTGCAACTTGAGATTTGAGTGCTCAGAAGCAGCAGCACAGGAGCAGCAGATTCCATCTAGAGCTAGCCAGTTGTCTTCCTCACTTTGCAAATACCAAACCCCCAAAACCAGGCAGGTCAGACAGAGAGATACTGATGAGATTGCTTCCTGAGCTGTTTTGTCCTTTTTCAGTGCTGTTGTGACACTAAATGGTTGTTCTCCTGAGGAAGTATGTTTGTGAATGTGCTTTTGCAATGAGAAGCTCAACAGTGTGACCAGATAGGTCTTAGTTTCAGAGTTGCAGTTAAAATTCAGTATTGGGGTGCATCAGTGTGTTAAGGATGAGAAGAGGATCTTCTTAATGATAATCCATATCTAAAGGTCAGGGTTCAAAGAGATTGGGCCAGACTCTTCATTTGTGCCCAGTGTTAGGATAAAGGAGTAACGGGCACAAACTGGAACACAGAAGATTCCACTTCAACATGAGGAATACATTCTTTGCTGTGAGGGTGCACTGGACCAGGCTGCCCAGAGAGGTTGTGGAGTCTCCTTCTCTAGAGAGATTCCAAACCCACCCGAACATTGCAATCCTGGGCAACCTGCTCTGGGTGACCCTGCTTAGCAGGGAGGTTGGACTAGATGATGTTCAGAGGTCCCTCCCAACTCCCACTGCACTGAGATTCTGTGGAACAAATGTATTTAAGAAGTGTTACTCTGACATCAGCAAATACAAATCCATGTGCAGTACTGGCTGACTATAGAAGGAGAGGCAACTTCAGATGGGATGTTTGTTTCACACAGAGAGAAGTGGATGTTAAGCTGTAGCCTTTTTACTTAACTGCACAGCCACAAGTTGGGGTTGTTCAGCTTGCAGAAGAGAAGGCCCTGGAGAGACCATCTTGTAGCTTTTCAGTACTGAAAGAGGCCAATGAGAAAGATGGGGACAGACTCTTAGTAGGGCCTGTTGTGACAGGACAATGGGTGATAGTTTGAAACTAAAAGGGAGATTCAAACCAGATAGGTGGAAGAAAAGTTTTACACTGAGGCTGGTGAGGCACTGGCCCAGGTTGTCCAGAGAGGTGGTACATGTCCCGTCTTCAAACATTCCAGGTCAGGTTGGACAAGGTTCTGAGCAACCTGCTCCAGTTGCAGATGTCCTTGGTGACTGCAGGGCCTTGGACTAGATGACCTTTGAAGGTCCTTTCCAACCTAAATCTTTCAATGATTTTATGATAAGGCTGATGGGCCAGGCATGTATGTTACTGGGGAAGGGGAGGCTAGAGGGGAGACCTTCTAGCTCTCTACAACTGCCTGAAAGGAAGTTAGAGTCAGGTGGGGCTGGGTCCGTTCTCCCAAGTAATAAGTGACAGGACAAGTTAAAACAGCCTTGGTTTGTGCCAGGGTCAGTTTTGATGGGACATTTGGAACAATTTCTTCCCCCAAAAGGTTGTCAATCACTCCTGGTGCTGAGTGGCATGGTTTAGTGGTGACCTGGCTGTGCTGGCTTAACAGTTGGACTTGATAATCTTAGAGGTCTCTTCTGATCAAAACCATTCTATGATTCTGTGAAGAGCAAAACCTTAGAAATTAGGTTGACATTAAAATGTTTGCAGACGTTCTGCCCCGATTTGCCTGCTGACAGTGTCTTCTTCCCCCTTCTGCTCAGGCACATGAAGATTCATGAGAAGGATCCAAACAGCACTGCGAATACAACTCCCCCGTCCCCACTGAAGCGCAGGCGATTATCTTCAAAACGGAAATTCAGTCACGATGCTGAGATGGACAGAGAGGAGAGGACACCTGCAAAAAAGGTTCTTAAGGGGCACAAAGTGAAATATGTTCCTGGCTACCTCTTAAACTTCAGCTGTTGAGTTCAGGCAGTCAGCAGAGAGATGTGAAGATACGTTCCTGTTACAGACCTGTATACGAGGCCGTGTTTTTCCCGTGTAGCCAACTCTGGTGACTGAGATGGAAAATTAATCTCTCCAACATTAAAAATTCATTTCTGACTTCTGAGATAAAAAAAATAATTCAATCCTTTGGGTTCTTTATTGTTTAAAACTTTGGGCTTGCTTATGATTTATATTATTAGACAATTGATGTTGGATGACAAGATGATGAACTATTCTTTTGCTGCTGCAGATTTTCCCCTCGTTTGGGGTTTTCTTCTCCAAAAAATCTCTCCTACAGCAGGCTGATTTCAACTTTTAAAATAATAGCATTTCCTTTCAGAAGCAGCAGCAGCAGTTCAGGTCTGGTTTTGTCTTGATCTGAGAGAGGAAAACTAAAATCTCTAGTACATTTCTCTTTCATGGTAGCATAATCCTGTATCATTTGAGTTGCAAGAGCAACCAGAAGATATTTATTTGAAGGCTAGACATTTCCATTAGGGTTTTATTTAGGACATGTTTGAGTACATTTCAGGCATTTATACAAAATACATGGTGGCTGCCAAACTGAACTCAACCCTTTCCATATCCTGTCTCCAAATGCAAGCTAGTAGCAGTTCCATTTAGCTCTGTATCCCTTGTTTGGTGCATGCTTTCCCCCCTGTAATCAGAAGAGGCCTGTAGAAAGCACACAGAAGTTCATTGCTTTGCCCTGGACCACTTGAGTTAGCAGTTGGCAGTATCTCAGTGGCATAAATAATTTAGGCTGACAGCTCGTCTGGCTTTCTGAAAGGGGAGGAATGCTGGTTCAGTGGTAGTAGATAAACATATGGGCCTATGAGTTGTTCAGATGGCAGTTTCTCATTAGAGCTGTTGGATACGTGACTTCACCACACACTTTATCTCCTGCTGAGCCTCCTTTGCTGTCGTGCCTGCTCTCACTCACACACAGAGGCTCTGTCACTTACCCTCTCTCTCATTTGTCTCTGACATGAATCATTTCTAGTCTCCTGCAGCAAAGTTGCAGATGGAACATGCTATGTCTTTGTTAAGAAGGTTTCAAATGGATTAAGTGTTTGGTTTGTTGCTTCAAATTTGATCTAGCGAGGTCTTTTTTACCCTCTCTCTGTAGGTTGTTGAAGATGGTCACTCCGGTGAAGGGGATAAGAGGGCTGAAAAGGAAGTTTATCATTGTCCAGTGTGTTTCAAAGAGTTTTTTTGCAAGTATGGGCTGGAGTCCCACATGGAGGCACATCCAGATAATTCACTGAGGTAAGAAATAGTCCCCAGTGTTTATGGTCATGACATAGCCCGAGGGAGCCTGCTGGACCAGGGGAGTAGCCACTCGACTCCCTGCACTCTTAACTACTTTGTGGTTTTGAACAGGTTTCTAAATGTTCCTGCCTCATCTTGTGTCACCAGGGTGCCGTAAGGCTCAATTGTATTCGTTTTTAATTTTAAATCAATTTTAAAAGATTCAATTTAAAACTTAAAATACATTTTAAAAGATCAAACCCATCACTGTTGTTACATAAAACTGTAAAATGCCAACATAATTCTTAGCAAGTTAAACATGCTTAAAATGTGGAGCAAAACTTGAGTTTTCTGGTACAAACCTATAAGATGATTCTGCCTGAGGAGAAGAAGGCAGCTGGGTATAAAGGTTTTGTCTGTTGTGGGAGTGAGTGAAGGCAGATGAGCTTCTTCCATAAAATGTGTTGTGCTTTTCTGACTGTTGAGGTTAGGGAATGGTTTGGATTTGGGCATAAATCAGCTTCTCTTACTAGGGCAGAATTAGTTATTAATTGTTTGGCTGGTATTTGAGCAATGTGTTTGGCGTTGAGTGCACCCTCAGCAGGTGTGCCGAGGACACCAAGCTGTGCGGTGCAGCAGACACGCCAGAGGGAAGGAATGCCATCCAGAGGGACCTTGACAGGCTGGAGAGGTAGGCCCATGACAACTTCATGAGGTTCAACAGGACCAAGTGCAGGGTCCTGCATCTGGGTCAGGGCAATCCTAAGCACAGATATAGGCTGGGCAATGAGTGGCTTGAGAGCAGCCCTGAAGAAAAGGACTTGGGGCTGCTGATGTATGCGAAGCTCAATATGAGACACCAGTGAACACTTGCAGCCCAGAAAGCCAACACTATCCTGGGCTGCATCAAGAGAAGCATAGCCAGCAGGTCAAGGGAGGTGATTCTCCCCCTCTACTCCACTCTGGTGAGACCCCACCTGGAGTACTGCATCCACTTCTGGAGCCCCTGTTACAGGAAGGATCTGGACGTTCAGGAGCATGTCCAGAGAAGAGCCATGAGGATGACCAGAGGGTTGGAGTACAGAGACAGACTGAGATAGTTTGGGTTATTCAGTCTAGAGAAGAGAAGGCTCTGACGAGACCTTATTGTGGCCTTCCAGTATCTGAAGGGGGCCTACAAGAAATCTGGTCAGGGACTTTTTAGGATGTTGGGTAGTGATAGGACTAGGGGGAATGGAACAAAACTAGAAGTTCAGGCTGGATGTTAGGAAGAAGTCCTGGCCCATGAGGGTGGTGAGCGATGGGAACAGGTTGCCCAGGGAGGTGGTAAAAGCTCCATCCCTGGAAGTTTTTAAGGCCAGGCTGGATGTGGCTCTGAGCAACCTGATCTAGTGTGAGGTGTCCCTGCCCATGGCAGGGGGGTTGGAACTGGGTGATCTTTGAGGCCCCTTCCAACCCTGACAATTCTGGGATTCTGTGTAGTTGCCTCTGAGACTCCTGATACTCTTTTTCATTCTGTTTTTTACCATAGAAAAATCTAGAGCCACGTGATCCACAAAGAGTTAAATATGTGAAAAGATATTCCAGGTCTACTTTAAACATGTAGAAAAGCTGCTGTTTTAGAGAAGGAAATTGTTCTCTTGCAGAAGCTTTGGCAGTATTTTAAGTTTATTTTGGGATGTTGAACTCTAATGATCTTTTTGGAAGGGTGCAGAATTCAGCATCAAGAGTGTCAACACTTTCTCCTGAATACAGCTTCTTAGCAGAATGGCATGGAGCAGAGTCAGCCCAATCTGTTAAATGGGATTCATTCTCTTGAATTTACCAATCTTTTCAAATCAGAAAACCTCAGCTAATGCAAGCAAGCAAAAACAATACAAAATGAAACAAAAATGCATTGTAAGTGCTGTAATTATTGGGGAAAAGATTTGGGAAGCTCTGTCTTAAACTCAGTCCAGCAGGTAGTAGTTAATTAATTGGAGTTTGCTGCTTCTGAAGTAAATTAAGTACATTTTCATTCTAGGGCAAAACTGAAACAGTTGCTCTCTGGCAAGAGCTCTGCAACCCCCTGAAAGGGAGTCTGAGATAATTTTGCCATACACTTTAGAGAAAGTGGGCAAGCTTATCCTGACATTAGAACCATGGAATCTAAATTTAGACTGGAAAAGACTTTTAAGATCATTGAGTCCAATCTTTAAGATCATTGAGTCCAACCATTAACTCAGCATGGCTAGGTCACCACTAAACCATGTCACTCCGCACCACGTCTACGTGGCTTTTGAATCACTCCAGGGATGGAGACTCCACCGCCTCCCTCAGCAGCCTGTTCCAGGGCTTGACAAATGTGGGGGGGGGAAGAAATTTTACCTGATATCTAGCCTAAACCTCACCTGGGCAACTTCAGGCTGTTTCTCATCATCCTGCCACTTGCTACTTGGAAGAACAGTCCAACCCTCACTTGGCTCCGGCCTTCTTTCAGGTAGTTGTAGAGAACACTCCAGCACCTCAGTGTTTCTCCTGTAGTGAGGGGCCCAAAATTCAACCCAATATTTGAGGAGCAGCCTCACCAGTGCCAAGTACAGGAGGATGGTTGTTGCCCTAATCCTGCTGGCCAGGATGCTGTTGGCCTTCTTGGCCACCTAGGCATACACTGGCTCACAGTCTGTCTATCAACACCTGCAGGTCCTCTTCTTCTGGGCAGCTTTCCAGCTACTCTTCCCCAAGTCCAAAGCATTGCAGGGGATTTTTGTCTCATTTTGAAGCTTCTGTGAAAACACAAACTCTTTTCAAATTCTGTGCCATGGACCTGATTGGAGAGGTGGATTCTCTTGTTTTGAGTGATAAAGAAAAGATAAGAGAGTATCTGGTATCTGAGTTTCTGACTTCTAGCATGGCAGCTCTGCAGTCTGCTTTGACAAGGCTGGAAGGCACACCGGCCACGCAAACATCCTGTTCCAGTTCATGCAGCTCTTTCTCTAGGATTAGGAGACTCATTTCTGGTAATATCCTCCTGAATGGGATTTTGCTGCCCTTGATTGTGCTGAACAGCAAAGCCTGAAATGTGTCCCCAAATCAAAGCCGTGATTGTCAAGCTCTGAGGGCATGAGCTAAGGGGTGGTGCCAGGATGCTGGTCTTTATGGACTTGTCTAGACGATGGTAAGGGGGTTGTGGTCAAATACTTGCTTCAGCACTTTAACACATCAGTGCAGATAGGACAGGAAAAGGAAGCTGTGGTTCTCCCTGGTCTGCTAATAAATGCCATTTGTGCTGGCTACCTGGTTTAAAACACAGATTTGTCCCCAGCTAGAGAAGTCAAATGACACTGTCTGCTTGTCTCAGCCTGGCAGAAAATCCTCTGGTAAGCAGAGCAGTCTGGACAGCTTTTATCCCAAAGGAAATGAGTTAAAATCCTTGACAGACAGCAGCTGTAATCCTCTGGTTCCTAAGGTTCTGCAAGACTGTAGGATTCAACAGGATACCCTGACAGTTCACGTGGTTGAAATGGTTCCTCTTGCTGAGGCTTAGGGGTGGGGTTTTGAGTGAAAAAGACGAAAGATAGATATTATTTTGCAGGAGTATCAGAGCAGAAGGCACACGTGTATGAGGGCGTGCATGGCAGGGGAGCAAACTGCAAAGTCCCAGAACACATTCCTCAAGTCCTGGTGTTTCCTTATCAGAAAAGACAAGGAGGAAGAACTCTCCTTACAGTTCAAACAAAAAAAGCATAGCATCTGTGTCAGGACCAAAGGGCAGGGAGCAGAGCACCCTCAGTCTCTTTTTATTGCCACTATTGTACAAGTAGAGTCACTTGATCAGGACTTCTGTGAGATGGGTATCAGATGTTGTGCATCCCAGAGCCAGATGTGCTGGGCCTGGCAGTCGCTTTGGAGCCCCGCCCAGACTGTTTAGACATGACTAAAAATAAACGATGCTCTGTCTGCCTAGCCATACCTTTCTTGACCTTTAAAGGCCATCTAGTCCAACACCCCTTCAGTCAGCAGAGACATCTGCAACTAGAGAAGGTTGCTCAGTGCCCCAGAACCTGGACTGGAATGTTTACAGGGATGGGGCATCCACCACCTCTCTGGGCAACCTGGGCCAGTTTCTCACCAGTCTTGATGTAAAAAATTTCTTACTTGGACTAGATGAGAGTCTAGATCTCCCATCTCTCATTTTAAAACCATCACCCCTTGTCCTGCCACAACAGGGCCTGCTAAAAGAATCTGTTCCCATCTTTCTTATTGGCCCCTTTAAGTACTGAAAAGTCACAGTAAGGTCTCCCTGAAGTCTTCTCCTGAAAAACCCAAACTCTCTCAGCCTGCTCTCACAACAGAGTGATTCCAATCCTCAGGTCATTTTTGTAGCCCACTCTAGCCCTGCCCCCCATATCCCATCTGTGCTGAGGACTCCAGAGCTGGACCCAGCACTACAGGTAGGGTCTGAACAGAACAGAGCAGAGGGGCAAAATCCCCTCCCTCCACCATTCTATTGGGGATACAGCCCAGGACACAGTTGGCTTCTGGGCTGTGAGTGCATGTTGTTGGTTCATATCCAGCTTTTTGCTCACCAGTATCCCCAAGTTCTTTTCTGCAGGCTGCTATCGATCCCTTCACACACGCTTCCATCCCGCCCCCCACCACCTCCCCAAGCCTGGACTGATAATGGGGGTTGCCCATACCAATGTGCAGGAACCCGCATTTGTCCTTGTTGAACCTCATACAATTCACATGGTCCCACTTCTCCAGCTTGTTCAGGTCCCTCTGGATGGCATCCCCAGAAGCAGCAAAGTGCTGGGGTAGGCAACAGCTTATGTCTGGTTTCCTTGTGGTCCTTTAATCCTGCCATTGTCGAGCTGTTGTGTGAATACAGCCTCTTGCCCCGAGTTTGTCTGCCCTTGACCTCCTCTGCAAAGAAAAGGTAAGGCTGTCTTGCAGCCCTGGGATCAGTGTGTGAGCAGCTAATTTACAGGGTGGGCCATTACTCTTCCAGCTGCTGTCAAATGAACAACTTGAAATCGAAGGGTTAGCTGTTCAAAGTCAGATGAAAAGGCATCCAGCATTGTCTTCCCCGGGGCTGCTTTTTTCATGTAAAGCCCCGAGGAGGGGGGAGCACCTCATTGTTTACTCGTAGCAGAATAAACAATACTTAATCCCTTGATTGTGTGAGAGGAGCTCCCGCTTGGGCAGAGTATCTCTTGATTATGTAAAATCCCAAATCATGCATCTTTGTCTCCTAATTACGGTAAGAACTGCCCTGCACTCGGGAGCAATAATAGAGCCTTTTGTCCTGCTGACAATGGGCTGTGCCACTGCATCTCCTCCGTAGCATTACCCGCCCCCCCGGTCAATCTCTGTCCTTTTGAAGCTCTGGGACCTGTCCCCTAATTAGTGCCATGAGCTGGTCCACCCAGGGAGGTTGTCTGCAGTCGCCTTCAGTAGTGGGAGGTGGCCTAGGGGTGTGTTGTGACCCCCTTGACCTCTCTACCTGGATTATTTGAAGAAGAGGGCAATTTCCCTGCAGGACACCATCTCTTTTGGTGGGTTTGCATCTGATTGTTGATTTAATTAGCAGAGCACTGACATGCTGTTTGGCAAACTAAAAACCACACTGAGAAGAGGAACTTCTCTGGAAGCTTTGGTGGCAGAGGGTTGCTGTCAAACATGGGAATGTGCTTATAAAGCTCACTTGACAGACAGCTTGGAGCAGCATCAGCAGCAGCACAAGCAAAGATCTGAGAATTTCCTCTGGAGAAGGCTCTTGAGGATCCTTGGAGCACCTCTCCTATGAAGACAGGCTGAGAGAGTTGGAGTCGTTCAGCCTGGAGAAGAGAAAGCCCCAAGGATACCTTAGAGCAGACTTGTATTACTTGAAAAGGGCCTACAGAATAGCTGGAGAGGGACTTTTTACAAAGGCATGGAGTGACAGAATGAGGGGTAATGGCTTCAGTCTGTGGGGTCCTTGACTTAAGTTAAACATTAGAAAGAAATTCTTCCCCATGAGGGTGGTGAGGTGCTAGAACAGGTTGCCCAGAGAAGTTGTGGAGGCTCCAGTCCTGGAATTGTTCAGTGCCAGGTTGTATAGGGCCTTGAGCAACCCAGTCTAGTGGGAGGTGTCTCTGCCCATGGCAGGGGAGTTGGAACTAGATGATCTGTAAGGTCCCTTCCAAACCAAACCATTCTATGATTCTCCTCCAGGATGCTTTTTACAGTACTCTCAGAACCAACAGCTTAATTGTAACTTCCTCACAACACCAAGAAGACATTTACAGTGCCTCTCATCCCTGTGCATCTTCCCGAGGAGAGGGGTAGGGAGGTGGTGATAGTGTTGCAGTTACCTCCTTTCTTAGACATGTGTTTCAACATCAGTTCTCAGCAAGGATAGTTGTGCAATCTGAATATGGTAAAGGCCTGCATCTTAGTGGGTGTTATGGGGATTTTATGATCTTGTTTGGTTCAGCATGGCATTGCCTTCAGTTACAGGATTTGGTTTTGCTATCTTTTTATAGAAGACAGGAAATAAGTAGCCATTGCAGAGTGTGGAAGACACTGTCTCAGCCACTGAGCTTCCCTGCTGACCAGAACCAGTAGATTCCTGTTGCCATGAATGGATTCAGGGTAGATTAAGTTTTTTGATCTTTTGCAGAGGATGTCCAAACACTGATATAATATATTAAGCTTTGGAACTTGCCAAATCCCAGGCATATTTTTACAAGGACAGCAAAAGCAACCCTCTTGCCCCAGGGTAACGTGCTTCTGTAGAACTTACAAGCAAAGAAAACCAAAAGCCATTCACAGTCTTACCTTGTTTTTCAAAATGGCCTTCCTGAATTTTGCTGAAATGTGTCTTGAACAGCTACTGTTCTTCAGGGCAGTTCTGCAGATCAGGTTTGGGGAGATAAAAGACCAAGACAAGTTAAAGTGCACAGAGATTATTTCAAACATTAGCATCAGTATAAAAGACTAGTGCAAGGCTAAGTTGTACAGGATGCACAAGAAAACAAAAATCACCAGGAGAAAACCCTTAAGTTTCATTCCTGTTTTTCTCAGTGCCTACTTAAGCAACTTAAGGAATTAGCTTTCTGCCTTTACTCTCTTTATATAGCAGGGACTAATCCTGATGACTTCATTTTTCTGAAGCACATAGCATTCTGTACATGGTCAGCCTTTTGTGGGAAGAGGGTGTAGTGACAGTGCAAACTTGCAGGAGTGAACATGTTTGAAACCCAAATGCTTGTGAGACAGAACTATGGGGAGAGGAAGTTTTTTCCCACTAGTTGTAACTACTAACTACTGGTAGCAACTTGAAGTGTGAATGACAAGTAGTCTTCATGGAGCATGATGAAATTTCATCCTCCTTTCCCATCTCTGTCAGAACTATGTGCAGAGATGAGCCTCTCTCCTTGCTAGAACCAAAATATGAACCGTTGTGCTCTTCTAGTGCAGATTAACAATTCTCAGGTGGTGATATCATAGAGTCATAGAATTGTTTTGGTTGGAAAAGACCTTTGAGATTATTGAGTTCAACCATTATCTAACACCACCAAGTCTGGTGCTAAACCATGTCTCTCTGCACCACATCTCTGTGTCTTTTAAACACCTCCATGGATGGGGATTCAACCACCTCCTTGAGCAGTCTGTTCTGGGGTTTGAGACTCCTTTCCATGAAGAAGTTTCTTTGAATATGCAACCTGAACCTCCCCTGGTGCAACTTGAGTCTGTTTCTTCTTTCACTTGTTACTTGGGAGAAGAGAGTAACACCTACCTGAATCCAGCCTTCTTTCAGGTAGCTGCAGAGAGCAAGAGGGTCTCCCCTCAGCCTCTTTTTCTCCAAGCTAAACCATCACAGTTCCCTCAGCCTCTCCTCACAAGACCTGTTCTCCAGACCCTTCACCAGCTTTGTTGCCCCTCTCTGGACACACTCCAGCACCTCAGTGTCCTTCTTGGAGTGAGAGGCCCAAAACTGAGCCCAGCATTTGAGGTGTGGCCTCACCAGTGCAGAATGCAGGAGAAAATCACTTTCCTGGTCCTGCTGGCCACACTATTCCTGATACAGATCAGGATGCTGTTGGCTATTGGATGTTCTTGGTCACCTGGGCACATGCTGGCTCCTATTCAGCTGGCTGTCAATCAACACCCCCAGGTCTTTCTCTATTGGACAGCTTTCCAGACACTTGTCTCCCAACCTGGAGCATTTCAGGGGTTTATTGTGACCCAAGTTCAGTGTCCTACATGGTTTTTGGATAGCAAGAGAGATCGAGAGCACTCCATCACAGATTATTCATGGACATCCTTGACCTTTGGATTTGGCACCCCTTTGCCTCTGCTACCTCCCATTTTAGACATGGATTGAGTTTGTACCAGCAAGGGTAGTTTAGGTAGGAACTGCTGTTAGGGTTACTGAGTACTAAGAATCAATGCTACAAGACTTGTTAGAGCCAAGGATGGAGGCACAAAGGTCCGTTGTGTGGTGTTGCTGACTTGACTGACTTTCCTGCTCTGCTCTGCAAGCTGCTTGCTGATAGGAACTAGGAATCTCATCCTGATCTCTGCTGGCAGCATTTTCAACACAGGAGTAATTGCATGAGCTAGCTGGTGATGATGAATTCCAGCTCTGGTAAATGCTAGGACCAAAAGTATGCTGTGGTACAATGTAACTGTTGATGCTGATAAGGCAAAGGGTACAAGCGAGCCTGTGAATGCATCCTTTTACTGAGCAAAGGGAGAAGGACAATCAGTAAGTTGAGCATCTGTCTCTGTGCTGGCTTGCAAAATCAGACCAGAATTGCATTTGAAGTGCTTTCTGAAGAAAAAAACATGGGAAACATCTGAAGAGCAGTGCCAAGCCCAGCGCTTGCCCAGAAGTGGTCACTTCACATCAGGGAGCTCATTGTGAAAGGAGATGGGGAATCTGGAGCAGCTGGGTAAAAAATACCAGTGAGTGAATGGACCCAGGGGGTGAGGCTCTCACTTGAAGCTGTGTGGTGTGTCGCATGCTGGTGATTATCTGAGCTCAGCTGCAACAATAGATAGTGGGTAAAATACAAAGGTAGCTGCAGAAGGAAGCTGCTTCTTGTAAAAGAGAGTAAGAGGAGGGAAAGAGGGCTGAGCCAAAAGAGGTTGTTAGTGTGCCTGCCTGATCCTGATTGCCAGGGTTTGTTTCTGTGCAGGCTCTTTCTGAGCACTGCCTGTTGCTCATTGTGTTAGCAGTGATGTCTGCATGCTGAACATGGCTTACCTGTGAGCCTAGGGAAGGGTAAGGGTGTCCTGTCCTGTCCACCTATTTGTGAGCCCTGTTGTCACCAGTGGGTGGTTCTAGGTTAGGCAAGCATCTGTAAATGTGTTGCTTGTTATGTACTTGTGAAAAGTGGTGCTGCTTTTTAATCACATTAGACACATTTAGTTTTTTACTTCTTGCCATTAACTTTAAAACTACACAAGTACTTTACTTCCTTAGTTGGAAGGAAGCAGGAAGAGCTTTCATTTTCTCACCCCTAAAGAACAGTAGAATGTCCACTTGAGTTTGTGTGCACAAATAATGACTTTTATTCAGAATGCTGTACAGCTGCCAATTTTGGTAGCTGTAGAGCACTGTGCTAGTCAGGGAAGTTTTTTTTGTCCCAGCTATGCTTGCCCTAATTATTAATCCCTTTGTTGTTACTTAATGTTTATTTTCATCTTCCACACTCTGATTCTGTCCAGCCAGTTTCTTGGCACTTCTGGTTTTTAAAACTTCAACCTTTATAAGTAAAAAGGTGGTTTTGAGAAAATGTTTGTGCAAGTGTCTGCAGATCATCTCCCCTTTCCCATGTTTTTTTTGTCAGTTGTGTGTTAATTCTGTTGAGGTAGGTGGTAAAGTAAGCTACTGTTCCACCAGAGTCACTGAACAGCTACTGTTCCACCAGAGAACATAAGAGTTCTCCAGAGATAGCATTGAGTCCAGCCCCCGTGCCAAAGAAGGATCACCTAGGGCAGGCTGCACAGGAATGCAACCAGGCAGGGTTTCAAAGTCTCCAGAGGAGGAGACTCCACAACCTCTCTGGGCAGCCTGTTCCAATACTCTGTCACCCTCACCATAAAGAAATGTCTCCTCATGTTTTTGTAGCTCTCTATTGGACTCTCTCCTGCAGATCCCTGTCTCTCTTGAACTGGGGAGTCCCAGATGGGACACAGTATTCCAGGTGTGGTCTCACCAGGGCAGAGTAGAGGGGAAGAAGAACTTCCCCAGACCTGCTGGACACTTTTCTTAATGCACCCCAGGATGCCATTGGCCCTTTTGGCCACAAGGGCACATAGCTGTCCCATGGAGAGCTTGCTGTCCATCAGCACTTCAAGGTCTTTCTCCATGAGAGCTGCTTTCCAGCAGGATGACCCCCAGTCTGTACTGGTGCCTGGGTTTATTTCTGCCCAAATGCAGGACTCTGCACTTGTCCTGATTGACCTTCATGAAGTTCACCCTCGCCCAGCTCTCCAGCCTGTCCAGATCTTGTTGGATGGCAGCACAGCCTTCCAGTGTGTCAGCAACCCACACCCAGCTTTGTGTCATCAGCAAACTTGCTGAGGGTACACTCAATCCCCTCATCCAGGCCATTGATGAAAATACTGAACAAAACTGGACCCAGTAGTGACCCCTGGGGAATGGCACTGGACACAGGCTTCCAACTAGACTCTGTGTCACTGATCACAACTCTCTGAACTCTGTTGTTGAGCCAGTTACCAATGCACCTCATGGTCCAATTATCTAGACCCCTTTTCTTGAGCTTACCTACAAGAATGTTGTGGGAGACAGTATCAAAAGCCTTGCTGAAGTTAAGCTAGACAATATCCACTGCTCCCCCTTCATCTCTCCATTTGGTCATGCCTTTGTAGAAGGCTCTCAGATTAGTCAAGCAAGATTTCCTCAGGGCAGGGATAATTGGTTTTGTCATGGTTGAAGGTGGTGCATTCATTTCACTGCAGGGGTGGGAAGGAGTGACATCTTTGCTCCCATAGAAAGAAAGTTAAAAGTCAGTGCAGGGTGGCTGATGTCCTTTTATTGCTCCTTAAATTGGTTGAACTCGCTTAAATTCACAGAATCCCAGAATAGTCAGGCTGGAAGGGACCCCTGGAAGTCATATAGTCCAAACCCCCTGCTAAAGCAGGGTCAATCCAGAGCAGGTTGCCCAGGATCACAATGTCCAGACAGGTTTGGAATCTCTCCAGAGGAGACTCCGCAACCTCTCTGGGCTCTAGCACCATCACAGCAATGAATTTTTAACTCCTGTTCAGATGGACTCTCCTGGGTTCCTGTTTGTGTCTGTTGCCCCTTTTCATGTTGCTGGGCACAACTGAAAAGAGTCCCATCCTCTTGATGCCCCAGTTGGTTCCTCTGACTGCATCATGACATGCCAGTAAGGACACTGGCTCTGCAGCATGGTGACAAATTCCTGAAACAAGACATCACCCTGGTTTGTATCATATCTACCCTGGCTTCTACACAGTACTTTTCTCTCCTGGACCACAGCATGGCTGTAGGAATGCACATGGTGTTGTGCATCCCCCTATTAATAGAAGAGCTGGCACAGGGGTTTCAGCCATTGCTGCACCCAAGGGTGGCTTCTCGGAAACAGTGTGGCCAGCAGAACTTAGGGCAGTGATTGTTCTCCTGTACTCAGCACTGGTGAGGCCACACCTCAAATACTGTGTTCAGTTTTGGGTCCCTCACTACAAGAAAGATAATTGAGGTGCTGGAGTGTGTACAGGGAAGAGCAACAAAGTTAGTGAAGGGTCCAGAGCACAAGTCTTATGAGGAGTGGTCGAGGGAACTGTGGAGAAAAGGAGGCTGAAGTGAAACCTTCTCTTTCCCTACAACTCCCTGAAAGGAGGTAGTAGCCAGGTGAGGGTCAGTCTCTTGTCCCAGGTAGTACATAATATGGCAAGAGGAAATGGCCTTAAGTTGTGCCTGGGAAAGTTCAGGCTGGACATTAGGACAAAATTCTTCTCCCAAAAAGTTATCAAGCCCTGAAACAGTCTGCCCAGGGGAATGGTCAGATCCCCATCTCTGAAGAGATTGAAAAGCCGTGCAGATGTGATGCTGAGGGACATGGTTTAGTAGTGACCTGGCAGTGCTGGCTTCATGGTTGCTCTTGATGATCTTAAAGGTCTCTTCCAACAAAAATTACTCTGTAAAGGGGATGATTAAAGGGAACTGTGTGACACACAGGTAACAAAGTCAGATAGCCAGAGAAGAGGTGGGAGGGAGGAGAAGTTTTAAGTCCTGCTTGTCGTGAGAAGGTGAAGCAGCATGCACTGGACTTCTGAGGAGCTGTGTCCATTCCCCTATGCCACTGGGAAGGGGGTGGGAAGCCTCTCCAGCCAGTCTGTGCCTGGCAGGGAGTTGGCTACTGATGCTACTGTGCAGCTTGTGGTTTCAGCACTGACCTGTAGCATTGGGCAAGGTGGAAAAGGGAGAACAGCAGGTCCTTCAGGGTCAGACATGCTAAGATGCTGCAGGGAAAGGAGGCAGGACTGGTCACTGCAGGACAGTGGGAGGACCCCCAGGGATCCCCAGGAGGGAGGCAGGAGTGGCATGTGCAGAACTGCTGCTTTTCCATCACTCATCTCCAGCAAGTGGGAGAGATTAGTGCAGCTGTTGGATGTTATTTCCCAGGGCCCTGGGTGTGGAGGCCAGGAAGGGGTTTTCATCCAAAAAAAGATGAGTATCTGGATCTGGGTGGGGTTGCACGGGAGCAGAAAGCAGTTTTCTCTCTCTCGTTTCCCTCCCTTCACTTTGCCCCCAAAGGAGTGAGCGAGAAGCAAAGGAATCCTTTCCTGAAGGGAATATGTCTGTAAGCTGCTTGTTTTTCTTTCATAGGTGGTGATGGCCCTTCTGTTTATGACTGTTCTTTCTCCATCCCCTGTCCCCTCCCCACCCCCCCTTACTGGCCTCTGCAGTGCACATTCCCAGGGCAGAGGCTGGGAGTCTGCTGTCGTCCCTGGTGAGGACATGAGTCAACGGCAGGGAATCACCCATATTTCTCTTCTGCCCAGTTGGATTGTTTTTAGGCCAGCACAGGATATTCTTTGCTCATAAGGAAAGCTGCATTAATTCTTCACATAATTTGAGAGCAAAAAGAGAATAATAATGACAAGTGGGGGCCCTCTCTACCAGAAGGACATTGAGGCACTGGAATGGGTCCAGAGAAGAGCAGTGAAGCTGGTGAAGGCCTGGAGAACAGGTCTTAAGAGCAGCAGCTGAGGGAACTAGGGTTGTTCAGCCTGGAGAAAGAGAGGCTGAGGGGATATCTTCTTGCTCTCTGCAACTACCTGAAAGGAGGTTGTAGCCAGGTGGGGGCCAATCTCTTCTCCCTAGTAACAAGTGGTAGGACAGGAGGAAATTTACACCAGGGGAGGTTTAGGTTGGATATTAGAAGAAATTTGTTCACAGAAAGGATCAAATACCTGAACAGGCTTCAGCTGAATCCACATCCCTGGAGGTGTTTAAAAGATGCAGAGATGTGATGTAGAGAGACATGCTTCAGCACCAGACGTGGTAGATGGTTTGACTCAGTGATCTTAAAGGTCTTTTCCAGCCAAAACAATGATATGATTCTACAAGTAGACATTTATCTATGGTCCACAGCAGGGATTTCAGTAGGAGGAGTTGGATGTCTTAATATTACAACTGTAAGTTAGCAGTTCTGTCTCAGGATAAGTTTCATTCTTGTGCTGTTTTCCTTGCTTCTGCTTGTGGCAGTTTATAAAGAACATAGGGAAGGTAACAAAATGGTACTAAGGTTATATGTTAGATAAGGTCTAGAAATTCACACTGGTTTTAGTTGTTAACATTCACAACCTAGTGCTAGTTAGGTGTGAGGGTGAAAACTTCAAGCCTGAGTTTACTCTTGTGTGGTTTCAGAAGTATTAAGTGGGAGAAGACTCAATGTCACAGCATTGGTTTGTTTTCATGGGAAGAGAGTGATGGATATAAATAGTTGGCTTTGCCTCGTGACTAACGAAATAGAGAATTTAGAAGGATTGAATGTTTGACTGCCTTACCCTAAAAACCAAGACTGATTAGTTTTGATTAAAGTTTTATTCTCATTGTCAGCTCTTTCCCGTGCTGACAAAGTGGGATTGGCTCAGAGGAGAGTGTGATGCAAAGAAACAGGCATCACATGGGTAAACATTTCTTGCTTAGGTGCTGCTGGTCTTACGTGCAGCAAACCCTGGCTTGATTCTTGAGCAAGTTTCACAAAGCATTCACTATTTCTTACAGCTTTTTTGAATGTTTTTGTATCCCAGTTAGCTTTACAATGACAACTTATTTATTAGAAAGCCTGTTAATAGTGTGGCTTTACACAAAGACCGTGTCTGCATGAAAAATAAAAAAGAAAGCAAGAGAAATTGGCCCTGGAGAGGTCACATCTGGAGTGCTGTGTCCAGTTGGGGGTTCTCTGGTTCAAGAGAAACAGGAAACTTCTGGAGAGAGTCCAGTGGAGATTAGAAAGACACTGAGGGGCTGGAGCATCTCTCTACTGAAGAAAGGCTGAGAGAGCTGGAGTTCATTAGCCTGGAGAAGAGCAGGCTGAGAAAATCTTCTCAATGCTTCCTCTCAGTGCTGTCTAAAGAGCAGGGGAGCAAGAGGATGGGGCTGGGCTGTTTTCGGTGGTGTGCAGTTGACAGGACAAGGGGCAACAGGCACAAAGTGGAACCCCGGAGGTTCCACCTGAAGATGAGGAAAGCCTCAGGCTGCCCAGAGAGGTTGTGGAGGCTCTTTCTCTGAGTGTGTTGCAAATCTGCCTGGACATTGCCATCCTGGGCAGCCTGATCTGGGTGATGCTGCTGATCAGGGGAATTGAACTAGGTGATGTCCAGAGGTCCCTTTCAACCCACACCCATCTGTGATTCTGTGAGACTCACCTGAAAGGTGAGCCTAGCCATTGCACTGTTTTCATGCAGTTAGATGATGCTTTTGTGTTGTAGCTGTTCCATTTTCTCACCCTCATGCTGTGTACACCTCTGTGTTACATTTCTGTAGTAAGGGTATGGATGGCTTTGAGACACAAAGGCCGTTGAGAATGAAGCTAATTTTTAAGTGCTCTTAGCTGCTAAACCCATTTTTTTTTTCTTTTTACTTATAATTGAACCTCTGTGCTTGAAGGGGAACAGCTTGCTTTCCACTCTGTAATCATATTTATAGGCAAGTGGAAAACAATGGCCAAGACCTACATCACAAGATAACACTGCAGCTTTTATTTGCTACAGCTGGAAACTTACCTTGCAGGTAGAGTGCTTTTATCTTGGCTCAGGTGTGGAGCCATTGCTTTGCCTGTTCTGCTACCAACCTCAGAACCTGTTACCATCCCTGTTCTGTGAGCCATTCCATCCCTGTTTGGCTTTGCACTGCACGTGAGCAGACTTGTGAAAATGTAAGGAGAGGGAGGTTGTGCTGGTTTTGGGGGGTTTGTTTCCTGAAGTTCATCATGAGCAAAGCATTCCCATGTATTTCAGATGCTGTATTCAATATGGGGGTGTTGACTAGATGATCTTTAAAGGTCCATTCCAACCTAAAGCATTCTACGATTCCATGTGCTGGACTTTGCAGACTTTCCACAGTTATTTAGGGTTTGTTTGTTTGTTTGTTTGTTTTAAAAAAAGACAATATTAGCAAGATGAAAAAAAAATGTTACAGTCACTTAGGATTCCTTTCTGTCCGTCTTAGACTGTGGGTTTAGATTTAAAAATACTGTCAGCATTAACACTACCTAAAGATGGAGCACAACGCTGATGACAAAACAGAGAAATTAATGGCTAAGCTTCCTTGAAAACACTTAATGCTTCCAGTTAATGTGTTGTTAGGCACGGCAGCTTACTCCATTTTAAGTGAGCGCAAGCCCTAGTCAGTGGAGCAGGATGCTTGCCTTGACTGGTTTGGGTTTGAAGCAGAGTTGCCTGTGAGTTTTTCTTGGAAGTGGCGCATGCCCGTATCTGCGTCTGCGTTTCTAATTGTGTTCAAAGCTCAAACCATCGTATCTGAGATGTCTTGAGGAAAGGGAGCTCAACTAAAGCACACAGAAGGAAAAACAGGCCATGTGTTTTCACAGAAAAGAATCATAAACTGATTTGGGTTGGAGGGGACCCTTAAAGGTCATCTAGTCCAACCCCCCCTGCAGTCAGCAGGGACATCTGCAACTAGAGCAGGTTGCTCAGAGCCCCAGACAACCTGGTCTGGAATGTTTCCAGGAACGGGGCGTCTACCACCTCTGTGGCAACCTGGGCCAATGTTTCATCACCCTCTGTAAAAAAACACCTTCTTTCTATCTAGTCTAAATATCCCTCCTTTAGTTTAAAACCTTCACGCCTTGTCCTGTCAAAACAGGCCTACACATCTCTCAGGGAAAGCTTTCCCCTGGCTGTTTTTATTCCAGCTCTCAAAGTTTGGCTGCCTTCACTGGTGTGCCTGGACCACTGAGAAAGGGAGAGCATCCACATGTCTCTCCTTGTGTGATCTCACACCAGGAGAAGGTGCTGAGCCCCAGGGTGTGGTGCATTTATATGCCCTGAAGTGCCTGTCTCTCCAGGTGACAGGTGTGATTTATCTGGATGTTTCTTTTTGTCAGCCAGGAGCTTCTCTTTGACCAAATGGAAAAAGAGCTTAATCCTATTCCTGAATTCTCTTTTTTGCTTGCTGTTTCTTCACTCACAGCAAGGAAAATAGAAAACTGAGGGAAAACACAGAGAGGTGTTTAATTCTAGAGAAAAAGTACATATTCTTTGTTGAAGATCTATTACTTTGATTGTGGGAGCGGGAAGGCAGTTCTCTTTGCGTGGAAAACACCGGTTTTAAATTGCAAATGTTCACTGTCCTGAGGCATAGCAGTTGATCCAGGTGTTCTGTGAAGGACTTTCACATGGGTCTATGTGCTGAAAGATTTACTTTCAGGTGCAGCTTTTGATGGGAGCCCTAAATAAACCAGTTCTTAAAATCAGTGTGTCGTGCAGCTGACGGGGGGAGGGAGGCAGGGGAGTGTGCAAGATGGACGAGGCACACCTCCCTGCTGTGCTGGGAGGCTGTCTGCTTGCTCCTTACTCAACCCAGATCCTGGGGTTACCATGGCAGGCACCTGCTATCCCAGAAGTTCTGTGGTCCCATCAGTGGCAGCTGTACCTGCCCTGGTACAGCTACCAGGAGGAATTGCCAGTCTCAGGGAGGCCAGGCGCATCAGGGACCCCAGAGCTTCCTCAAGGCACCCCAAGGTGAAGATCGGTTTCTGTGTGCAGAAGAGCTGGCCCCACAGACCATCAGACATGCCCTAGTGGTTCAGGAGTGTTGCTTGAAGCCCTTGCTGGCCATGTGCTGATGTCCCAGGGGTGTGCCAGAGGCACTGCTTGCTTTGAAGCAAGGTGTTTTTATTTCAGCAGCCTGAAAGGTCTTCAGGTGACTGCTCTAACCCTTTAATGCCCTCCTTCCCCCAGCAGTTTAGGTGGTTGTGTGTGGTTTTGTTTTTGTTGAAGATGAAAGCTCTGCATTACAGAATAGGTGCTGCCAAGTGAGCTGGAGGAAAGCTGTGGGTCTTGATGCTGGAGGAGCATTATGTGTTAGCATCCCTCTGTCATGACCACTGCCAGAGATTGTTGTCACATTTAGCAGACCTCCCTAAGGAAACACTTGCTTTGCAAATGGCATTGGTTCAACATTTATTTGACATAGGGACTGTGCTGGCAATAACTGTAAAAGTAGGATGCAAGTGAATTGAAAGGGGAGATAAAGAAGATGAAACCTCCATCACTTGGTATTTCTGTTCCATTCTTCTGGGTCCTGTGATAACAGTCACGTTACACAGGCTTCACACTTGTTCCTTTCATTGCTCAGAAACTCTGAATCCAGTTCCTTTGTGGGTTGACTCGGTGATCCCTTCATTTTCAGAGAATCAAAAAGGTCTGTGGAAGTTTATGTAGTGATAAAAAGAACAACAATGGGAGTTTGTTTGGGACAGGAGAAAGAGGGGGTGGTTTCAGGATTTTGTCAGAAGTAATTTCTAATTGCAGGATGTTTTTGTAATGAGTAGGCACATGTCCTCTTCTGTGATGTGGAGGGTGAAGGCACTATGGGGAGAACTAAGGCAGAGGGGAGATGTGAAAAACTCCTAGGGCATAAAATATTTTTAGTGACAGAATCAGCTTCACATTCTCTGGCATTTGCTGCTGTGAAACTCGTGCTTTAGTTACAAGCTGGAGCCATAACCAGAAGGAACCTTTTTTGAGTGAAACTCTGTGTCACTTGTTGAATGCAAAATCCCAGATATTCCAAAGGCAATGGGCTTGTTTGCTGATGTGTTGGCCACATGTTGCTGCATAGTCCTGACTGCCTGCAGCATAGCTGCATTGCTGATACCTTTGATTTTTTTAATCCAAGTATACTTCATGTGAGGAGCTTTTGTTCAGTTCAGTTTGGGATTTAAGAACTTAAGAAAACCAAGCAATCATAGTAATGAAGTGTGGATAGGGAAAGACATTGCTTCTGCATTCTTTGAGGGTGCTGGAGCCCTGGAGCAGGCTGTCCAGAGAAGTTGTGGTGTCTCCTTCTCTGGAGAGGTTCCAAACCCACCCAGACATTGTGATCTTGGACAACCTACTCTGGCTGACTCTGCTTTAACAGGGGGGGTTGGACTAGGTGATGCCCAGAGGTCCTTTACAATCTCTACCGCGATGGGATTTCTGTGATTCTTTGGGGAATACTGGCTGTGAATGAAGTGTATGTGTTAGATGTGTTGGATGTGCTTCAGATCTTCCTCCTCTGACTCTCCTCTGCTGCAAGGAGCACTGGTTTTCTTTTTAGAACTATTTCTCAGAACAGCTTTGAGGGGGATCGGTGATAGGCTATGGAAAGGCAGCGCAGAGAAAATTCATACCTGGGTATTTGTGTTTAAAAAGGTACCGCTTCTATATTTGCACCTGCCTGTTGCTTAGGTCTGCTTTAGCCTCTCCTTGTCACTGCTGGTTTTTTAAAAGATGCCTTTTATTTTAATAACACTTTTTAGTTAAAAACAAATTCTGTGAAACTACTGAAATTTTTTATGTCAGACAATAGGAGGGTTGTCAGAAGCCTGTGGTCTCAGCCACCTCTTTGCCGTCGGCCAGCGTGGGATGCTCCATGATCACGTGCTATTCTTTAAACTTTCAGTGGATTTAATAGCCAGAAAGAGATTGAAAGTGACTGGGATTGAAATGGCCTTTCTGTGGCCATGTGTTTTTGACATACTGTGGCTTTGTTTTGCATTTAGCAGGTTAGTCATGTTACCATGGGGCAGACGAAAGGAGGCTGTCCTAAAGCGAGAATGGTGCTGGTTCTTAAGCTTGCCGCAGCCAGTGAGTCACGTCTCTTTTCTTCCTTTCCCTTCCAGGTGTGACATCTGTTGTATTACCTTTCGTACTCATCGGGGCTTACTGCGCCATAATGCAGTTATCCACAAGCAGCTTCCCAGAGATCCCATGGGAAAGCCTTTTATTCAGAACAACCCTTCAATCCCGGCAGGCTTCCATGACTTGGGATTCACGGACTTCTCCTGTAGGAAGTTCCCCCGCATTTCTCAGGTACTTTCGGTTCTTCAGCGCTTAAGCTGGCAGCTGATGCAGCGTGTATCTTCTGAAGTCTCTTGAAGACTTGCCCTCGATGAGGGAGAGAATAAGCGTAAAATATTTTGTGGAAAGTACATTACTGCTGTCTCTGGAGGCTTCAAACACTTTCTGCTTTTCCTTTTTCCTTTTTTCATCTAAAAAATATTGGGGTTGGGTTTTTCAGCATTCCAGTGGATAACTACCAGTGTAAAAAGCTATAAAAGTATTTAAAGGAAAACTTTGCTGATATTAGATCCTTTATCCTTCCAACCCAGCCGTTAGTTCTCTCCTTCACAAAGCCATCCCACATCTAAAATCAAAAGAGAGGAGGCAGAGTAAGGAAGATACTATTATTATTGTTGTTGTTGTTGTTGTATTTTTATTTACTGTAACAAGGATGTAGTTGTGTTGTGAAAGATTTTATCACGGAAAGCTTTGGGAAGTCACTTGACTTACTAAACAGTGACATCTTCAGTGATTTCTTCACAGAACACTCCCAGGCACCTTTCCTTTATGTTCTTTACATGAGGTTTGGAGATGCTGCACCTTTGAGGGACAGCAGCTGGGGAAAAAGCAGCGAGATAATAGATACATATTTTTCTGAGAGTTATAAACCTCTCTCTGGATGGAGTTATTTCTCCTTCTGTCAAACTTTACCTGCCTTAATTTGGGTCTGGATGAAGCTGCTTATCTAGTTAAAAATGAGAGAAATCCCTCCACAGCAAAATCCAGCAGGACCATGCTCCTTCAGTGTCAGCACTTTTCTTATTTTACTTGGATAAAAACATTGATTTCCAACTCCTCTGGCTGCAAAGAAGCAGAACTGAAATTTGCTGCTGATCCAGGTAGCCTGTAGGTCATTCTGTAAATCTAATAGAGTTCTAGGGTAAAAGTTACAAATTCAAAAGAAGGGAGAACATTTAAATAACCTAAGTTTGTTTCTTCTGTAATTAATGTTAGACATTTAAAGTTACCAAGAGATTTAAATGTTGGATTTCCCCTTTCTGATAATTTTGCTTGCACTGTGAGGCAAAGGTGTAGGAAGTATCTGAAAAAAGTGTGTAGGGTTTTGTCAGCCCTCTACTTAATTTATCACTTGTGCCCCTCTTTGATATGGAACCTTTGCAATATGTGAGCTATCTGGGTAGCATCTGGATATAGCATTTGGATTCATGTTTATTTCTAGGGATAGATATAAAATCCATTTGTGAGCATAGTATTTCTTTGGGGAGAGTAAACATAATCATGCTTCACCAGCCCCAAGCCTTCCCACTTTACACTCTGTGTTTCAGTGATTTGCTTTGAAGGAATGTTATTTGTGCTGGTTATGTTGTTTGCCTTCTTGGACATCTTTTTTTCCTTCCTCTCCTACTAGTTTCTTTGTAGTAATAGCTCTAAAGGAGGTAGTCTTGCTGCCCAGCTTACTGAAGTCTCTGCTGAGGCTTCTGTACTGGAGTCCCCAACACTAGAAGGACATGGAATTGTTAAAGTGCATCCAGAGGAGGGCCATCAAGATGATCTGAAGGCTGGAGTACCTCTCCTATGTAGACAGGCTGAGAGAGTTGTGGTTTTTCAACCTAGAGAAGGCTCCAGTGACACTTTAAAGCAGTCTTGTAGTTTGAAGGGAGCCGACAGGAAAGCTGGGGAGGGACTTTTTACAAAGGCATGGAGTAACAGGATGAGGGGTAGTGGCTTCAAACTGGAAGAAGCTCAATTTAGATTAGACATTAAGAAGAAATCCTTCCCCATGAGAGTGGTGAGGCACTGGAACAGGTTCCCCACAGAAGCTGTGGAGGCTCCACGCCTGGAAGTACTCATAGCCAGGTGGTATGGAGCCTTGAGCAACTTGGTCTGGTAGGAGGTACCGCTGCCTGTTGCAGGAGAGGTGAAACTAGATGATCTTGAAAGTCCCTTCCAACCCAGAGCATTCTATGATTCTATAAGTTTAGGATGGAAAAATATTTGAGAGTCTGAATTGTCCTTGGTGATCAGTCCTTAATTTAGATACACTGCTTAGGTGGCTAAAGGCTGTAGAGCAGGAATATCTCCATGCCTGGTAGGCGGTGGCTGCTCTAATTTGGGCAGTGGAAGGGGAGTGAACTGGCTTTGTTTCACAGCAGCGTGCAATGCCTTTCCAGTCAGAGATACCGAAGTATTTTTCCCTGTCTTGCAGGTGTGGTGCGAGACGAATTTGCGAAGGTGCATCAGTGACTTCCACCGGTTCATTTGCGAGACGTGTAACAAGGCATTCCCCATGCTCTCCGCGCTCAAACTGCACATGGAAACTCACGTGGCCGATCAGGGAAAAGACAAGCACAAGCCACAGTCCACAACCCCACCCAGCGACAACCCAGACCAGAAAGCCTTCATGGCATCCTTGGGCCTACAGTACACCAAAGACATCAAGCCTGGCAAGCAGGAGGACAATACACAAGATGAGGTCCAAGAAATACAGCTCAGAGCACTGAAGAGTAACCTACCTCAGGAACCTGGCAGCACCGGTCTGCTCAGCCTCTCTCCTCTGGAAGCTGCCTCTATGGGAGGGTCATTTTCAGTCCTTCCTCCTACAAAAGAGAACATAAAGCTTCTTTCACTGCAGCCTTTCCAGAAGGGTTTTATCATCCAGCCTGACAGCAGTATTGTGGTAAAACCCATCTCCAATGAGTCTGCCATTGAGCTGGCAGACATTCAGCAGATCTTGAAGATGGCTTCTTCCGCTCCTCCTCAGATCAGTCTTCCTCCACTTTCTAAGGCACCTTCTGTCCCTGTGCAGTCAATTTTCAAGCATATGCCACCTCTGAAGCCAAAGCCTTTGGTAACACCCCGAACAATAGTCGCAACCTCTACACCACCTCCTCTTATCAGTGCCCAGCAAGCCTCCCCTGGCTGCATCAGCCCAAGCCTCCCACCTCCCCCTCTGAGGCTGATCAAGAACTCAGTGGAGTCCTCCTCCAACTCTCACCTTCCCCAGCCAGGAGCCAAATCAAGTGCTTCCTCACAGTTGCTCCTCCAACCCAAAGTAGAGCCTTTAACTCAGCATGAGATGAAGACACAACTGGAGCAGGATAGCATCATTGAAGCTCTCCTGCCTCTGAATATGGAAGCCAAGATCAAGCAAGAGGTCACAGAAGGAGACCTCAAAGCCATCATCGCAGGGGCAGCGAACAAGAAGGCCCCAACCATGAGGAAGGTTTTGTACCCCTGCCGATTCTGTGACCAGGTGTTTGCCTTCTCAGGTGTCCTGAGAGCTCACATCCGCTCTCACTTGGGTATTTCCCCGTACCAGTGCAACATCTGTGACTACATCGCAGCTGACAAGGCGGCACTGATCCGGCACCTGCGGACGCACAGCGGGGAGAGGCCTTACATCTGTAAAATCTGCCACTACCCCTTCACAGTGAAAGCCAACTGTGAGAGGCATCTGCGAAAGAAGCACCTCAAAGTGACCAGGAAGGACATAGAGAAAAACATCGAGTATGTCACCAGCAATGCTGCAGAGATGGTGGATGCCTTCTGCTCCCCAGACACTGTGTGCAAGCTGTGCGGTGAGGACCTCAAGCATTACCGGGCCCTCCGCATTCACATGAGGACACACAGTGGCTGCCAGAAGAAGAAGCCATTTGAGTGCAAGGAGTGTGGCACAGCCTTCTCAGCCAAGAGAAACTGCATTCACCATATCCTCAAGCAGCACTTGCACGTGCAAGAAAGGGAGATTGAGAATTACATCTTGGCAGTGGACTGCAGTGCCCAGGAAAGCCAGACAGACCCTCCCTTATTGGAGGACAGCACTTACATGGATCACAAGTCCGTGACACCTTTCCTGGAGCCGCAAAATGGCTTCTTGCTCGGGACGCCGTCTCACGTTCCCATCAAACTTGAACCTACAGGAAACTTCCCTGTGGATTTTGACGAGCCCTTGGATTTCTCTCAAAAGAGCAAAACCCTGAGTGCTGTGCAAGTGAAACAGGAGAACCTCTTTGGCTCTTCTCCCCTGTCCCTCTATGACTGTTCCATGGAGCCTATTGACTTGTCCATCCCCAAAGCCCTGAAGAAGGATAAAGATGATGTCCCATGTGAAGCCAGGAACCAAGAATTGGCTGCTTCTGGGAACAGCGATAAAGCCTTTAACTGTCTGCAGTGTCCTGTGGTTTTTGGTGCCAATGGGAACTCAGAGACAAACAGGGCTGTCAGACATCCCCAGCCACTGAAAGGTTCATTGCATTTGACTGTCCCAATCATTTCCCCAGCTCTTCTTGGAAATTCTACCTTGCTGAGACCTTTGAGGCCTAAACCACCACCACCACCTCTCTTGCCAAAGCCTCCAGTAACTAAAGAGCTGCCACCGTTGGCTTCCATTGCACAGATCATTTCATCCGTGTCTTCTGCTCCTGCATTGCTGAAAACAGAGGCTGCAGACGCTAGTCCCAAGGCAGTGAGCAGCTCCACTGGGTGTGACATATCAGGGAATGCCAAAACAAAAGTGACAATCATGACCGCAATGCAGAGAGATTCCAGCCTGCCCAGTGACCTGGCTCAGCCCTGTGAGCCAGAGCAGTCTCCTATTGCTGATGCCAGCTTGGCTAAGAAAAGAGGAAGAAAGAAAGGAACGAAGAACAAGCCTAAACTTAGCAGTGGTGTGGATCTGGAGTCAAGTGGGGAGTTTGCCAGCATCGAGAAGATGCTGGCTACCACAGACACTAATAAATTTAGCCCATTTCTGCAGTCCACTGACAATTTCAAGGAAGAAGGTGGAAGAAATGGAACAAGTGAGGATGAAAAGGAAACTGCTGAAGAGAAGCTGCTGAGAGGGAAGAGGAATGCTTACTCAGACTGCCTGCAAAGTATCCCCTGTCCTTGCTGTCCCCGAGTCTTTCCATGGGCAAATTCCCTGCAACGGCACATGCTCACTCACACAGGTAAGAGCTGCTGAGGATGTTCCTCATGGAAGGGCCTTGCTGTGGAGGAATCTTCCTTTCCTGTCCCACTCTGATGTCTGCATGATCTTTTTCTCATTGTTTCACATATCCCCAGCCATTGCTGTTGTATGGTGGTGGTACATTTTTTATAGTAACAGAGTAACCTCTGTCTTTGAGTATCAAGCTGTCAGGCAGAGAAAGATCTGGGGTTGTTGATCAACAACCCACTGGAAATAAGCCAGCATGTGCCCAGGTGGCCAAGAAGGCAAACAACATTCTGGCCTGTATGGGGAATTGTGCAGGCAGCAGGACCAGGGTAGTGATTTTTCCCTGTATTCAGCACTGGTGAGTCTGCACCTTGAGTACTGGGTTCAGTTTTGGGCCCTTACACCAGGAAGGACATTGAGGTGCTGTAGCTTGTCCAGAAAAGGGCAACAAAGCTGGTAAAGGGTCTGGAGAACAGGTGTTGTGAGGTTTGGCTGAGGCAACTGGGGTTGTTTAGACTGGAGAAAAGGAGTCTGAGCTGAGACCTTCTGCCCTCTACAACTACCTGAAAGGAGTCTGGGTCAAGATAGGTTTTGGTCTGTTCTCCCAGGTAACAAGTGATAGGATGGGAGGAGACAGCCTCAAGTTGAACCAGGGGAGCTTTAAGTTGGAGATTAGAAGAAAATTCTTCATGGAAAGGGTTCTCAAGCCCCAGAACAGGCTCCCTAGGGAGGTGATCGAATCTGCATCCCTGGAGGTGTTTAAAAGCCACAGAGATGTGGTTCTTTGGTTCTTTAGCCCCAGACTTAGTTGAGTTAGATAGTGGTTTGACTCCATGATCCTGAAGGTGTGTTCCAGCTGAAACAATTTTAGCATCCTATGAAGGGGGCAAATTAAACTGCTGAAAATCTGTTGGACTCCAGTGGCATGGTTTACCACACCTGGGAAAAGCCTGGCTTCAGATACTCTGTTATTGGTTTAACGTGACAGTGAACACATGTCTCAAATATTTCATTGTGCCTTACATGGTTGGTTTGTTTGTCTGCTTGCTTGCATCAGAGCAAATGTGTATAAAATTGTGGCAGGAAAATAAAATAATACAGTGGTATAGCATTTTGTTCTTCTTATGATGGCTCTTAGTTGGTAGATCAAAGAAGGAGGTCACGAGAAACATCATTCTGGGCATTATGTTGTTTGCCTACAGGAAATATTTCTTCTCAGTATTAGACAGTTAAAGGTGGGCTTGAGGCATCGAGATGTTTATGGAATCTTTTGTATTTTGCCACTGTGTAGGCAACCTCAAACCTGGTGTAAACAGAAGGAGGAATTGGGAAGGAAGGTTTATTCTAGGTTTGGGGTTACTTCATTCTGTACTGCAAAGGAAATACTCTGTTGAGTAGTGTGCTGATTTTTTCACTCCTTTTCCCACCCACACTGTAATAAGATAATTGGCAGAATCTCATCCTGCTAGGAGAGAGAGAAGACAAAGCTGCACTCGCTGTTGTGCCCTTTTAAGTCAGTCACAGTTACTGATACAATTTGTTTCACTGTGCAATCTCAGCTTCTGGTGTAAAGGGTGAAACTTAGGGAATTGACTACTGTTCTGTAAAAGAGAACTCTTGGTTTTGGGTTTTTTTTTGAGGAATTGAGGTTTCCAGGAGCAGCCAATTCCTGTCTGTGCTAAAGAGGGAAATCTGGAGAGGTAAAGGAGGTTAGCTAAGAGGTTTAAAGGGAATCCGAGCTGTGGAGCAGTCCCTGTTACAGTGTGCTTTAGGTGACGTGAGGACATAATTTGCAAGGTATCAGTGCAACAGTGAGGCTATTGTTTCCTGGCCCACAGAGACCAAATTATTTCGTGTTATTAAGCATACAGTTTACTTTCCATGGTGAAGGAGAGCTCTTTATTCATATCAATTGTTTTCTAACACCCTTCTTTCAAAAAAAAAAAAAAATAGAAGTTACTGAAGAACTGTTCACAAGACAGAAAACAATAGAGAGGCTTTTCCCAGACTAAGGGGTTTGACCTGCTTACTGATGGCAGGCTTCCAAGGTAGCAGCACTGGTGTAAACCCTTAATGAAGACAGGAAAATGCACTCAGCCAAGAGTTAGATTGGTAAAACTTGTCTCCCCTACCACTGCTGGACTTGGAAGGAGATGCTGTCCTTTCAGAAGGCCTGTGCTGCAATTCCCACAAGGAAGATGAACAACTGCAGCTGTAGCAGCGCTGGGTGCTCAGTGGCTGCGAGATTTTTGGTGGTACTGTGGCACTATACCATCAGTGCACTCTGGCAACGATAATACCAAGCTTTAATCATCATCAGACACTTCTGCTGGAGGACCACTTGACAGCAAGCTTTGTCTGGCCATCTCCTTCTGGGTGACACCAGCACTCTGTTTCTAAACTGGGAGTTGGCTGGCGGCAGCAGCTTCCCTGTGGCGGGGCTACAGATGAGACTTACTGGAGGGGAGAGGGAAAGGTAAGATGGAATAGTAGAAGAGATTTAGGCCAGCAAGCTGGTGCCAAAGCAAGGATGCATTCAGGTGGAGTGAGCCCTATGTTTTTGTGGGAAGTGTCAGGTGCTGGTGCATGGGACGAGTTTGGCAGCTGGCTGATAGATACAGCAGTTTGTTGAGTTTATGTTCTGGGTGGGCAAGTTGGTTTTCTCATGGAGATGTCTACAAAGGAAGCACTACAAAGATGATGAGGGGACTATTATGATGGAGAAGACTGAGAGGGGATCTTTTCAGTATCCAAAGGGTGGGAGACAAGAGGTTGGGGCCAGACTCTTTTCAGTGGCACCCAGTGATAGGAGAAGGAACAATGGACACAAACTGGAACCAGGAATTTCCATCTGAACATAGGAAGAATGTCCTGTGAGGGTGACAGAGCACTGCCAATTCTAGTGGTCTGTGTCAGTATGTATGGAATCCTCCATATCAGAATGTTACTGGAAGTTAAAAACACAGTTGCAAAAAGTTTTAGATATCAATAACATTATATCCAGGCACTTTTGGACAGAGGAGGAGGCTCCACTTCTCTGGGCAGCCTGGTCCTGTGTTCTGTCAACCTCACAGAAAAGAAGTTTTTCCTTATGTTTTGGTGGAACTTCTTGTGCACCAGTTTGGTCCCATTGCCTCTTGTCCTACCACTGGCCACCATCCTCTTGCCCTCCCTCCCTTCTTCTCCCTTTTAAATAATAATTAGCATTGACAAGATGCCCTCTCAGTCTGCTCCTCTCCAGGCTAAACAGCCCCGGGTCTCTCAGCCTTCCTGAACCACAGAGATGCTTCAGTCCTCTCAGCATCTTCATAACCTCCACTGGACTCTCTCCAGTAGTTCCCCATCTCTTTTGAACAGGAGAGCCCAGAACTGGGCACAGTACTCCAGATGTGACCTCAGTAGGGCAGAGTAGAGGGGGAAGAGAATCTCCCTCAACTTGCTGGCTACATGCTTCTTAATGAATGCTAGGAGACCACTGGACTTTTTTTGCCACAAGAGCACACTGCTGGCTCATGGTGAACTTGTTCACCAGGACTCCCAGGTCATTCCTGTTGTCTAGCTTCTGTGAAGTGTCCAGCCTAGATTAGTCCTGCTGTGCTGCTTACCAAATTTTACAGCTCTGAGTCAGTGTGCAGACACAGATGTATTTTAATCCAGGCCCATCACAGTTCTTATGAAAAAAAACCCAAAAAGTTAATGAACAATGAAGTCATGTTACACTTAAACTCATTATTTTTGAGGTTTCCCTCCAGCAAGTAGGTTCATTTTATCAGAAGAGCAGTGGCCTTCAAGACACAGTGCAGGAAGCAGAGAATACTGCTCCTGTGAGTGATCTTTCTTGTGCCTTTCAAGGTGACACACTCTTCCATCTGGGAGCAGGACTGTAACTCAGGATGGGAGGATGGAAGTTTGCACAATAAGCAGGATTCTTGTTTGGGTTTTGAGACCTCCCACTAGGATGTTTGTGTAGAAAGAAGAATCTTATCTGTTACAAGTGTTGGTCTGTATGACAAGTATTTGGTTGATAAAAAAAGTTTTCAAGGCTGAAAAATCTGAGAAAATTGTGACCTGAGATGCAGGTTGAGTTTCAAGTAATTAATCCCCAGCTAATCCTGTCGTTGCATGCTTGAAAAGAAATGTGGAGAGGAATTGGGCTATCGTGAATCAAAAGGGTTTCTGCTCACCTTTGAAGTTCTGTTTCGCATTTGCATTGTGAATGAAGACAAATAAAAGTGCAGAAACTGGTGGTGTTCATAACCAAGAATTGATGGTTGACTTAGCAGGCAGCTAAAAAGAGAGTGACTTGAAAGCCTGCAAAAAGCAGGATTCTGGTGCTTCTAAAGAGTTGTGTTAACACAGGGGGGAAATTAAAAGAAACAGCATCTGAGATCTGTGTGAGATGTGGAGAATCCCTTGTACAGGTTGAGATGTTAATTAGACCAAAACCAGCTTGAGGAAGATTCAAGTGAGAAACATCCATGGTGTTGTCTCAAAGAGGCTGCTAGCTGATGGGAGGCGGGTTGTTTGTGTCCAGAGGTTTTGGTTGTAAGGTGGGAGGTGTGACAAGAGCTGATGTCCTTTTAGGAGTAACTATGCTCACAATCTGCTTCTCCATCACAAAAATGTCTTGCAGGACTTCTTTCCTTATAGCACTGCATAATCCTGGCTTTTCCTGTAGTCACTCAGTCTCTTCTGGTCATTTAAATGCATTACAGGCATGAAAAACTTCTATAGGGTAAAGATTGATTCCACTGAAGTCTATGAAAAGATATCCTGTAGCTTTAATGGAAGTTGTGTCAAATTCACATGGGTGATGGACATCTCAGGAGCCTGCTTTTGAGGAGCCTGCAGTCAGGATGTTGTAGTTGGTCACCAAGCAGTAAAGGGAGAGCAGAAAAACACCCAAAGAAGTTTCTTACTGTGCAGACAGGTAGACATACTTCTTTCTTGTGTCAGGCCCTTCCCCTCTGGTGTTGGGTTTTTACCAAACATTGGCATTTGTAATTTATTTTGCCAGAGGTATTTTACCATATATTCATCTGCATTGAAGCTCTCCTGCTATCTATTGCCCTTTGTGTTTGGAGACTTCAGCAGTGAAGGATATAGAATGTCAGATCATGCAAGAATTTGCTGTAGGCAGGCGAGTGGTGGTTAGCCAGAAAGGACAAGCAGGCACAAACCCAAGGGTGAGTGCAGTCAGGGTTTTTCTGTGCTACCAAATGGGGTGGATGCAAGAAGGAAGCTCAGCAGATGGTGATACATGTCCCTTGCCTAAGAGGTGTTTGCACAAGGGAGCGGTTGCTGTAAGGTGTTCACACCTGCAGGGTCACTTTGTGTCACTTTGAGTCAGCTTCAAAGGAGAGCTGCTGAAATAACAAACCAAAAGACAGCAAGAAGTTGGCTCTGCACATCAGGGTAGTTAAAATTCTGAATGGGCTGTACCTCGGGGTAGCTGCTGATCAGATGGCACCAAGCGTGCATAGGATTTTCCTCTTGCATTTCCAAGCTCCGGTTTGCTTGGGAAAATGCCATCTTCCCAGCCTCTCTCCTCCTTTCTTCTTCTTTTAATCCAGCAGGTTGCCTTGCAGTGATTCAAATGTTGTAATACAGGTCTCGGTGCTGGTCTGGCATTAAAGCCTGCCGTGCTGGGGACATGTTACGACGTGATTTGATCTTGCCTATCATAAAGAAACTAAGCTGCCTTGTTACCACGTTAACAGGGTATAACTTCTCAGGGCTGCAGCGTGGTATCTGGGGCGTCACGTGGGCTCCTCCAGCCTGTGCAGACAACAGATGGCTACAGCCTGAGAGAGGAAGACTCATGTTATGACACGATCTCCTTACAGAACAAAAGTCTGCAGAAAAGGCTCTGGAGGTGCTCAACTCTGAAGATCTTCATGGCACAATGAAACTAAAATCATAGAATCATGTAACTGTTTGGTTGGAAGAGAACTTTAAGGTCATCAAGTCCAACCACTAACCTAGCGCTGCCAGGTCACCATTAAACCATGTCCCTCGGCACCAGTTATACACAGCTTTGAAACCTGTTGGGGGGGGTTCCACAGCTTGACAATCCTTTTGGGGAAGAAATTGTTCCTAGTGTCCACTCTCAACCCTCCCTGGTGCAATTTGAGGCTGTTTCCTCTTGTCCTAGTTCTTGTTCCTTGGAGGAAAAGATTGAACCCCACCTGGCTCTAACTTCCTTTTAGGCATCTGTACAGAGCAAGAAAGTGTCTCTTGAGCCTCCTTTTCTCCAGACTAAACAGCTCCAGTTCCTTCAGCCACTCCTCACAAGACTTGTGCTCTTCACCAGCTTCATTGCCCTTCTTTAGACTTCCTCCAGTACCTCAGTATCCTTCTTGTAGTGAGGGGCCCTAAGCTGAACCCAGTATTTGAGGTGTGGCCTCACCATTGCCAAGTACTGGTGGACAATCACTGCCCTGGGCCTGGTGGCCACCCTGTTGCTGATACAGACCAGGGTGCTTCTGGCCTTCTTGGCCACGTGGGCACACTGCTGGCTCACATTCAGACAGCTGTCTGTCAACACCCTCGGGTTTCCAGCCACCTGCCCCAAGCCTGGAGTATTGCAGGGGATTGTTGTGACCAAATTGGCACTTGGCCTCGTTGAACCTAATACCATTAGCCTTGGCCCATCAATCCACCTTCTCCAGATCCCTCTTGGGCCTAAAATGCTCTGCTTGGGTCTATTGTAACCTTTCTTTGTAGTTAGAGAGATCCTAATTCAGTTCAGTGGGTTGGTGGGATGAGGAGAGAAGCGATTCTAAAGCTGCTCAGATGAGCACTGGGTACAGCATGCAGGATGGGTAAGACTTCAGTGGAAGTAGACGTTGTTCCTAGCAACCAGCCCTGGGCTAGTCAGAGTGGTTCAGCCTGCCCCTGGCAGACAGAGCCTTGGGCCATGATTGGATAACACAAAGCACTTCTTGGCTATACTGGCTCGACCTGTTCCCAGCTGTTCATCCCTTCAGCTGCATCTGACCCAGCTGCCCCAAAAAAGGAAAAGGGCAAAGGGAGGGACCGGCTGTTGCGGGATCCGTTCCCGGATCTAGCCTAAAAGAGCACATTGATGCAGCTGAGGTGTGGAGCTGGCAGCATCTCCTGGAGGCGCTGGGGAGAGATGCTGATGAAATTGGCTTTGTTGTCAAATGCTTTGTGCCTTCAAATAGCAGCTTTAGACAGTGAGGAAGGAGCCCAGACCCACTCCTGTGTAGCAGGGCTTTGTGTTTCTAACTGGCTTCGCCTAGTGGTCTTTAAACATGGTCCAAAATCCTTCAATGGCTTTGGACCCATGGTCTCCCTCCATTGTCAATGAAACTTGGATTTCAACATCAGTGGAAATAAATCAATGTTTTGAAGCTGAGGCTTATATAAAATGTGAAAATGTCTCTTTTTTTCTGATTTGAGAAGGTGGGTGAGCAGTCTGCTTGGGGTTCATGTGCAGAGCCCATGAGAGGGCACACTTGGGCATGAATAATCCAGATTCCACCACGTGTCAGAGGGAAAGGGAATGAAGTGAGATGCTTGGATGATATTGGGGCAACTATAAATGAAATGAAGCTTGAAGATGAGGTGTAAGACAGGAACTGCAATTCCACAGTGCCACTGGGACAAATTTATAGAGGGATTTTTTGGGGGGTCTTGTTTTCAACCAAAACAAAACTAGAATGGTGGTTTTGAATAGAATTCAGAGACAAGGGGGCTGTATGAGTGATGGGGCTTGTGCTTGGTGCATGGAGAGAAAAGGAATAGTCTATAGCTTCTGAAGCAAACTGAGGACCTCTGGCCTGGTTTGCAGCAGTCAGACCAGGGAAGACTTGCACCAGCAGCGAGGCATAAAATGAAATTGTGGAGCAACGTAAGGAATCGCCCGCTTCCATCACATTAAAGCAGCCCTGCCTCTGTCTCCTTAGGACTTCCTGAATGCTCTCTTCTTGCAACAAAACACTGCTGACAGAAGAGAGATGTGGGATGGGAATGGGGCAAGGGATTATCTCTTATGTAAGATAGAGACTTTGCTAAGGAGCGATCCCTTTCTTAAAGAGGCATACCCGTAGCTTGAGAGGGTCGAACATAACCCACTCTTTGCTAACTAGGCAAATATTGACACAATGAGTATACTTGGTGAATTTCCTGGTTGGCCTCTAGCAGTATTCATCTTTGCTCTAGATATCTGCCATTCTGCCACTCCAGAAATCATGTGAGCCCTGGCCACAGCAGTGGGACTTTCTTGGTTTTCCCAACTCTTCTTGCTGTTTGTACCTCTGAACTACATTTTGTGGGTATTTCCTAGAGGGCAAAGGGCTTGAAATACCATTTTCAGTGTCACAGGCAAAGCTTAACAGCTGCTCCAGTGCTACAGCTCAGGGTAAGGCAGGACCTGTTTGGCCTGAGTGCTAGAGCTGTTATTTGGAGATGATGTTTAACTCACTGACTGCATTCTCTGCTTTCCACCGAAAGTGGAATTCAGCATAAGCTGAAAGTCTAGAGCTTTCAGTGCAGAGTTCTACTTGGTAGGTTCAGACAGAGCTAGTCCTGGACGCTTTTCTTTATGTGGGTGACTTCAGCTGCTCCCTTGAAGGTACTGGAGGATCGTGCCTTATGTTAAAGGCAAAAAGTGAGGGCTTTTGCAGAGATTATTTTCTCCTTTTCCGACAGATGCATTCAGTTTTGTTTACTGTAACCAATCCTCTGCTACCTTGAATGTTTTCGTTTCAGAAGGCATGCAGCTTCCTCAGCCAGGGGCTAATTAAATATTTAACTTCTCTGCATGCATGCCACGTAGTGAAGGTGGCACACTTTGGTGCTTAGGGCAGAGATAACCCCCCAAAAGTTTGCAAGTTGACTTCGCATGTTGGAAAGATGTTTCCCCAGTCTGTGGGTGGAAGTAGAAGCAGCATTGTGTGAGTGGGGCTGAAAAGTCACAAATTTACTGGGCTGCTACCACCTAGTGGTAGCTGCTTTTGTTGTAACATGCAAGAGTAGTTGGGGTTATTTCCGTTAATGTAGGGCAAACAGTAAATCGTTGGCTCATCTGACTGATAATGCCAACTGCTTGTACAACATCCCTTTCCAGCGCTCTCTCTGCTCCAGTTCAGAGCACTGTTTTTGTGATGGGGCTTCTAACACTCCTCTCAGGATGCCAGCAATGTTTGGCAATAAATACTTGCTTTAAAGACCCCAAATCACTTCCATTACAACACCCTGTTTTATCTACCAACTCCTTAGCATCTTCAGCTCTACTTTCTATTCCACCTTAGTTCCAGGAAAAAAAGAAACCCCCGGGGAAAAAAGAGTCAAGCCAGCAACTTCCCCACTTTGATCTGTGTGTGTGCTCTTTTATCTGAAACTTTCCACCTTTGGTGTCTGTCCTGACAGTTTGGTTTGGGTATGCAGGAAAGCCCTTTACTTCTCTTTCTTTCTTACCACCTATAAAAGATGAAGTGGCGTCTTCTGCCTGGGCTGACTGAGAACTGCAGCTTGAAATGTAAATAGACCTCAGCAAAACAGACTTTCCTTTCCACAGCTTGAAGGAAAAGTTACTTTGGTTACAACTGTATAGTGGTTTCTTTCTTGCAGGCATAAAGGTTTTTGGATTCTCAGATGGAGTCCTTGAGGTTTTGCTTATGAATATATCTCCTGAGAAGTTCATTTTTTCCCAGGAGCTGATGAAGTAGCAGCTGAGCTACTGATGGTTGCTTCATGTTACATTCATCCCTACATCCTTACCTCCCTGCTTGGCTCTTCTCTCTCCTTTATCATGCCCATGTTCCTTGGCTCCAGTGTCAGAACTGACATAATCAAATAGTGTCACCTTCTTGTCCTCACTTTGGAGGAGTGTCACAAACTCTAGTTGTCCATGACAGGGTCATGCATTCTGCTTCCACAATGCAGAATGAAGGAGTGGTAGTGGGTGGGAGCCGTGTCAAGCTGACCTCTCCACTCTTGTGCTCTTGACTCGCCAAGTATAAGTATCTGTGGGATAGCAAACAGACTGGAAAGTATTTTACAACCTGAGTAAGTGAACCAAATGGAAAGGGGTGAAAGAAGTAGCAGGCCTTTCTCACATACCCTGCTTTCCTCGCTGACTAGATGCAAGTCTCCTTCTCTGGAGAGATACAAAACCTTCCTGGACATGATCCTGGATAACCTGATCTGGGTGACCCTGCCATAGCAGGGCAGTTGGACTAGATGATCTCCAGAGGTCCCTTCCAACCCCCACCATTCTGTGACTGCTCTGTGCTGTAAATCAACAGAGTTCTGGAAATAGGAATTACCCATCTGAGAGGAGCTCAGCCTTGCTGGAGGCATGTTTGCTCAGATCTGAAGGCTCAGTCAAAATCCTTCTCCTTGGCTTAAAGTTTGTTGGCTTGTATGGTCAACAAGGTTTCTGTTGCTGTAGAAAGGGATAGAAATAGTAGTGCAGGGCCAAGCTTAACATCTGGAGTGGATGGAGCAACTGCCAATGTGAGACCACACTTACAGCGTCCCTTACAGCGCAGGAGAAATCCCACAGCAGACCTGCCATGGCTGCCTTCACAACCATTGTGTTTGCTACACACCTTAGCAGCCCTCCTGTTGCTCTTCCAGTCTGGCTGCAGCAGAGCCTGGCTGATTTTGCACCCATGCCCAAACACCCGAGGTTTGTGCAAAGCAGCTCACTGTTTCACCAGCTGCAGAACCAACCATGCAGCTTGGGGGTAACCACAGAGCAGCTGGACGCGGCAGGAGCTGCCACCGTAGGAGACACAGGAAGTTTCATTAGGGGCTGGTGAAACTCCTCGATGAGGAACACAGCAGGTCTGGTTCGTGCAGGTAAGAAGGAAGAGTGCTCACCCAAGGCACGTATCAGTGTCAGCATGTTCCTGACTCTGTCCCTACCCCAGGCTTGAATGTAGTCGTTCAGGGGTGGAGAAAACCTGTGTACATCTGTGCTCCCAGAGTCTGGAGCGGCCTTTGTCCCTTGTGAAGGCATGTTCTTTAAACTACACATTTGCTTTTCTTGCCGTTGACCTCGCCTGTTTGCCTGCTCCAGTAAGGCAACATCACTTATCTGTGGACCACCCATCCCCTGGAGTGTATCTCTTGTGTGCAGGAAAATGTAATTGCAGGTCAGCCACACAAGAACAGAGTAACAGCAGGGAAAGGGCCCAGGGCACTGAGGAGAGGCAAAAAGGAGATAGAGTTCAGGTACAATTTATTGAGGGATTAGTATTCCATAAGAAAAAGAATGTATTTTTGGAAATACTAGGAGGAGAAGAAGGAACTTAGTGAAAATTAGGAGAAAATTGGAAAATCAGGCATGACATGGGGCATGTAGAGTCTAAAAGTTGGGAATGTTGCATTTTAGAGCATCAAGACATTCTGGGTTTGCCTTTCTTGTACTTGAGTGCTATTAGCATGTATTCCCCTTGTTCACTTTGTTCCTGGTATTTCCTGTTGAAAACCCAACTTAGGCTGCATCTGCTATCTTCTCTTTGGTTAGCAGAGAGTTACAAAACACCTCTCTGGGCAGGATAACAGAGGAGCTTTCATCTCAGTCTCCATGCCCTTCGTTCCTCTCCATTCTATCAGAGCTCACTTGGTTTCCTGCCCCACTCCCTCCTGAACCCTCTCCGTGCTCCACTTGCAAGTCTTTCTTTGCAGCCTTTGCTTGAAGCTTTTCTGCCTAACAATCCTGACATCACTGGCTATGGGACATGGTGACCCACACCTGCCAGGAGGTGCCTGCCACTTTGCTGAGGGTGACCACAAATGGCAGGATTACAGCAGCCCTTTTAGGTGCTTTCTATTGGTTTCAGTTCAAGGTCTTTGCATCTCAACCCCACTTTGCCACACCATATTTGCCTCTTTGTCCACAGATAGGTCTTTGTGATGGTAGCAACTAGAAGCATCTGAGGCAGAAACTCCTCTTTCTGATTGTGAGAGTTGGTGATGTTCAGCATGGAGAAAAGAAGGCTCCAGGGAGACCTTATTGTCACCTTTAGAACTTAAAAGGGGCTGGTAAGAGAGATGGGGCAGGCTGTTCAGCAGGGCTTGCTGTGACCAGACAAGGGGTGACGGTTTGAAACTAGAAGGATGTTCAGAGTTGATAGTTAGAAGAAACATTTTACAGTGAGGGTGGTGAAACAACAGAAAAGCAGAGGTTGCTGAGGGAAGTGGTAAATGCTCCATCACTGCAAGCATTCCCAGTCAGGTTGAATTTGGCTCTAAGCAACCTGATCTGCTGACTGCTGGGAGGTTGGACTAGATGACCTTTAAAGGTCCCTTCCAACTCAAACCATTCTGTGATTCCTTTCCCTCTTGCCCTTAGCCTAAAGGGAGCAGTGATTACAGGGTCGCTGCAGTCCAGCATAAACTTGTGCTCTAGTGAAAAAGACCCTGTGTGAATGTTAAGGCCATTCATGGGCTGGGTTGAGAGTGGGTAGCTGAGGAAACAAAAGGACCTTTCCAGCAGCAGGAAGTCACCTCAGTTGCCACGAAGGGACATAGTTGAGCAGCAGACTTGGCAGAGTTAGACAGTGCTTGAACTTGATGATCTTTTCCAATTGAAACAATTCTGTGATTTATGAATCCTTCTGTTCATTCCTGCTCTTGGCCCAAGGTGAGGTGCTGCCTTGAGACGTGGTGTGTGGAAGAAGGTGGCAGGCAGGAACCCATGGCCATGCTTCCGTTTTAAACACTTCCCCTGTGTAGACAGAGCTTAAGTCTGGCTTTGGGGCTCCCTCCCTCGGCTGTGCCAGCTGCCTGTGTGTCACTGTGTGGGCCTGCCTTCTCCTGTGTGCCTGGCTCCCATTTCTCTCCCTCTCCCTCTCCTCAGAGTACTTGTGAAACAGCAAAGGGTGGTGGTCCTTCAACAAGGCTAAGTGCCAGGTTCTGCATTTGGGTCACAACCCCATGGTAAGTTACAGACTTGAGGATGTGTGTTTGGAAAGCTGCAACTTGGAGAGGGACCTGAAGATATTGGTTGACATTCAGCTGAATATGAGTCAGTTGTGTGCCCAGGTGGCTGAGAAAGCCAACGGCATCCTGGCTTGTATTAGAAACACTGCGGCCAGCAAGAACAGGGAGGTGATCATTCCCCTGTACTCAGCACTGGTGAGGCCACACCTCAAGTACTGTGTTCAGTTCTGAGTCCCTCACTATAGGAAGGACATTGAGGTGTTGGAGAATATCCAGAGAAGGGCAGTGAGGCTCCTGACGGGCCTGGAGCATGACCTACAAGGCCCATCTGAGGGAGTCGGAGTTGTTCAGTCTGGGGAAGAGGAGGCTGAGGGGAGAGCTCTCTGCAACTACATGAAGGGAAGTTGGAGTGAGAAGGGAGCCAGCCTCTTCTCCTTGGTTTAAAGCAACAGGACTAGAGGAAATGGTTTCAAGCTGCACCAGGGGAGGTTCAGGCTGGATGCTAGGAAATACTTCTTCACAGGGAGGATTATCAAACACTGGAATGGTCTGACCAGGGCAGTGGTGGAGTCACCATCCCTGGGGGTTCAAGTGGCATGTGGACCTGGTGCTCAGGGACGTGGTTTAGTGTTGACCCTTCAGTGCTGGGTCAAGGGTTGGACTGGCTGATCTTTGAGGTCTCTTCCAACCAGATATATTCTGTGTGATTCTATGGGCCCTTTACATTCTCTTTGAAAAGGGAACGTACTTATAAATCAGTTTGATTAATATGTGGATGTGTGTGTGTTACTTTGATAAATGTCCATATTTTTATACAGGAGTTTATAAGTAATACATTCACGTGTCTCTGGAATGGTGCATTTGTAACAGCAGTGACCTCAGCCCTTCACTGGTGTCTCAGCATTTGGTATTTATATTAAAAATAACTTAAAGAAACTGCCAAGAATCATGGCCAGGGATACTGTCTACTAGACCAGGTGGCTCAAGGCTCAAAGCCTTGAACGTTTCCAGGCTTGGAGCCTCTACAGCTTCTCTGGGCAACCTGTTCCAGTGCCTCACCACCCTCCTGGGGAAGAATTTCTTCCTAATGTCTAATCTGAATTGAACTTCTTCCAGTTTGAAGCCATTAGCCCACATCCTGTAACCACACATTTTTGTACAAAGTCCCTCTCCAGCTGTCATGTGGGCCCCCTACACATACTAGAAGGTTGCTCTAAGATGTGCTTGGAGCTCTGTCTTCTCCAGTTTGAACAACCCCAACTCTCTTAGCCTGTCTTCACAGGAGAGCTGATCCAGCCCTCTGATCATCTTCATGGCCTCTTCTGGAGCAGCTTGAACAGTTCTATGTCCTTCTTGTGTTGGGGTTTCCAGAGCTGGACACAGCACTCCAGGCAGGGGCTCATGAGAGCAGGGTAGAGGGGAGAATCACCTCCCTCCACCCTACTGCGAGCATGTTTTGTGAAAGAAGGCATTTGTAACCATCTTACTAATGGGGTTCTGGGGTGGTTTGATTTCTTTTCATCTCTAAGTTACTGGCCTGAGTCACAGGTAAAAGAAACATGAGGAGATTGCTTGGCCAGAAGCAATGGTTGTGGGTCTGTGGGCAGCCTGACCGCTGGTAGTTGTGACTTAGCAGAGGGCATCCCACTCAAAGTTTCTCTCTGTTTGCTTGCAGACAGCCAGCCCGATGCAGAGACACTGTCGACAGGAAACGAAGTCTTGGACCTGACCTCTGGTGAGAAGGAACAGCCAGATGAAATAACAGAGCTACCAGAGAGTGAGCATGGCCTCAAGGAGGAGCAGAAGGCTGACTCCCCTGCAGCAGAGGAGGATGCTGAAGAAAAAGCAGATGGATATGAAGAAGGCCCCGAGGAAGATTCTGTAAGTAACAAAAGTCTTGACCTCAATTTTGCCAGCAAATTAATGGACTTCAAGCTGGCAGAGAGTGACCAGAGTGCAGGCAGCAGTTCTCAGACTGAAAGGAAACATCCCTGTGACATTTGTGGCAAAACCTTCAAGTTTGCTGGCACTCTTAGCCGTCACAAAAAGGCCCACACTCGTGAGGACAGAAAGGATGAAAGGAGCAGTGAGGATGAAAGCAAAAGCATTCAGGATGATGCAGGAGCTCCCTCGATGCAGGTCTCTGGTGTTGAGCAGGAAGAGTCTCCGATGGACTTGAAGGTAGTGGAGTCTCCTGTGGACTTTGAGGCAACAGGAAAGGAGAATGAAGAGAGCGAAAGCATCTCTGAGGGGGAAGGCACAGAGAGAAAGTCCACTGAGAAGAGCAGTGATGACAGAAAACCAAAGACTGATGGGGCTAAGAGTACTGAAAAAGCAGACAAAAGAAAGAAAGTCTGCACTGTGTGCAACAAGCGTTTCTGGTCTCTGCAAGATCTGACGCGACATATGCGGTCTCATACAGGTAAGAGGAGGCTTGAGGGCAGAACAGATCGTAGAATCATAGAATTGTTGTAGTTGGAAGAGGCCTTTAAGATCATCAAGTCCAACCATTAATCCCAGCACTGCCAGGTCACCACAAAACCATGTCCCTCAGCACCACATCGGTACAGCTTTTAAATCCCTCCAGGGACAGGGACTCAACGACTTCCCTGGGCGGCCTGTTCCATGCCTTGACAACCCTTTTGGGGAAGAAATTGTTCCTACTGTCAAACCTAAACCTTCCCTGATGAAACATGAGGCTATTTCCTCTCAACCTTATGAGCAAGTCTGCCACCAAGCTGAAGCATCTGCTCTGTAGTTGCACAGTTGCTGCTAGTACTTGAGGTTGGAGACACTGCTTTTAGTCTACAGGTATCTGCAAGGTTGCTTCACTGCCCCAATCCCCATGCTGCATACAAAGCCTATCAAAGGAGTGGGAATTGACACCACTGCCTTATCTTCAGTTCCCAGTCTGTTTTCTCCCATGATTGCTTGACTGAGTTTAGAGGTGAAGCCAAGCATGGAGATCCCTGAGCAGTTGTTCCCTCCAGTGTCTGTGTGGCTCTACCTCTTCACAGTATTTTGCCAGGCAGTGTAGAAACCTGTCAGTGCATGATGAGGCCTTCACCCCTGAGTGTTAGAGAGTCTGGTTTTGTCTGATTGTTTGAGTCTAGTATGGGTAACCTGCTGGTCATCTGCTCAAGTGAAAGGTAAAGCTACAGTGCACAGCTTGCTCTTCAGGCTTGGGCAGGCAAGGTGGAGCACAGGGAGCAAAATGCTTTGTTTGATGGCATGACTTGGCAGTTAGAACACCTGGGGTTGCTCTAAGTGATACAGTTTGCAGCAGGGCCTTGCAGATGAGATGAAGCCATGAGCCAGCTCATTCATCCTTATTAAGGTGTCCTTATTAATGATGCATTTTACCTGTCAGCAAGCTGCTGTGATGTGGGCAAACAGGCAGGTTGACACTTTATGCTTCTTGAAGGTGCTCTCTGCCAAAGACAAGCTCTTTGTGATTAAAAAAATATTTGTGCTGTCGTTGACAATGATGTTTAGTCAACTACCCCAGAGACTGGTGCCTTAACCAGACTTTTTCCCCTATCAAGTGTGAAATTGGCCTGTTTTCTTCTGGCATGGAGCCACAAGTGAACAAAAGACAGGTCCCATTCTCGTACCTACTTTCATACTAGTTCAGCAGCCTTGGGAAGATGCTAATGCCTGAAGTTCTGAGTTGTACCCAAATGATGTGTGCCCTTCTTTCCTTCCTTCTTGTTCAGCTGTATCAGCAAATGCCCTCAGGCTGTAATGATAACTGTAAGGCTTGGAGATTTTTTCACTCAGAAGAATGTCTGGGACATGCTGAAGTGGACAAGAAACCTCTGCCTGCCTCATACATGGCAATTAGGCTGGAAATGCTCTCCCAGTGCAAGCTGTTTCCCAGCAGGTCGTTGTGGGATGCTCTGGTGCTGCCTGCCCAAGTTCAGGGTGAGCCCCAGCGCTGGCATTGGTCACAGCCTGGTGGGCAAAGGCTCTTGGCCAAAAACACGCCTGGGGAGCCACTCCTTCTCTTGATAGCAGATGCCCAAGCAGGGAACTATAGAGAAACATTTCTAGGAAGTGTCAGGCTTCCCAGGGACAGCAGAACCCAGAGCCAGCTGCCTGCAGATTGTAACTGATTTGTTTTCACTGATTCCAAGCAAGCCATGAACCATGAGTGTCTTGTTTTCAACCCTCATTGGCACAAGTCTTTAATAGGTGGAGTGGAGTGAAAAATGCAGGATGGGTCAAGGTGGGAACTTTGGTTCTTCAGGGCGCCTCAGGGCACTCTGTTTGATGGGGACTATGGGGGAATTTTGTCTCTGGAACTGTGGTGGCATTGTTTTCCAGTGAGCTCATGCTTAGGGAAGTATTGAAGCATTTCAGGTGCAAAAAGCAGCTCTGAGATAGGAGCAGATGGCCTGTGGGTTACAACAGAAGGTACCTGCAGCTGCTCTGCACTGTAACTCCGCAAAATAGGAGGAAGAATTTTGTCCTGGGAGTAGCATATGTGGAATAGGCATGAAAAGGTTTCTCAGGAGCCTTCAGATGTTCCTCACACCATCAGCTTTGTGAATAACACCCTGAGGCAGGCGTTTTTCACTGGGTCAGTACATTTTGATTCCCTCTAACGGATACTTCCCATGTCCCGTGAATGCCTGATGAGCCAGGGTGCTTCAGTTGCTCTGTGAAATGTGGTGATACTGTCCCTGCTTCAGAGAGAGCAGAGGCTCTTGTGGAGAGCCTTGCACATTTCATCCTTGCCCATCTGCCAGCATCTAAGAAAGAGGGAAATGTTTCTCACACGCCGTTCAGTCCAGGGTGGTATCTCGTCCTCCCATCTCGAGTCCTCTCTCTCCACCTGTATCAGGGCTGGCCTGCAGCAGGAAAGCCCCATGGTGGGTAGGCTTCATGATGGCTTTTGAGTTCCAGAGGAACTCAGTTGTCTTCCAGAAAAGTTGCTGAGTGAATTAGATGAGAACCCAGGGCTTATGGTCTTCCTCTTCCTTAATGTGGGGCCGTACCAAGCTCATAGGCATCTTAGTTTTTCATTTGCACACTCAGGGATTTGTCTGTAGCCTGCTTGTGCAGGAGCAAAGTGCTGCACAAAGGAGGCACGTTTGATACAGATACTGAATTCCCAGAGCGTGGAGCGTCTTATACTGCTCAAAACAAGAACGAGACAGTGTCATTGGTGACTTGATGTCTGACTCTGGCTATTAACTCTCTTCCAGGTGAGAGACCTTACAAGTGTCAAACCTGTGAACGGACCTTTACTCTGAAACACAGTCTGGTTCGTCACCAGCGCATACACCAGAAAGTCAAAACCACCCGAAACCACGGGAAGGAGAGCGACAAGGAGGAGACCCAGTCGAGGTGTGGAGAAGACAGCGAAAATGAGTCTAGCCACAGCGGCACCAACCCCATCTCAGAAAACGAGTGTGACTCTGCAGGGGCTGTCGGGAGCCTCATGGGAAGCCAAAATGAGTCCCTGGCTGGCACAGTCAAGGACTTGTCCTGCAGAGAGGAGAGGCCAAGTGGGCGAGGAGCCAGCACCTGCCTCCTGGAGCCCACCAAGAGTGCACAGAAACAGACTGCGAAAGACCAGGAACCTCGGGCTAGCTCTGAGCACGAGAGGCCCTCAGGTTTCATTCAAGACTTGCTGGAGATGCACAACAAAAAGTCTCCCCTGAATCACATCCTTGCCTCCGCAGACAACACACCTCAGCTCTTGGGGGTCGAATGACTTTGCTTAGGGGTCACACCCATCCCAGCATGCCCAGCTGAAGGCAGCAGCCTGAGGTGGCTGGAGTCTTGGGTTTTGAAGAGCAACCTAGAGCTGGCAGGGGGTAGAGAATGGCAGACTGGATGCAGTGCCATATGCCTTTCAGTATAATAGTGCAAGAGACTACAGTCTATACTGATTTGAGTGCCTTACTACTTTATTAGATCTTTTGGTATCATAGATTTTTTTTTTTTCCAAAAATGATTTCTTTTTTAATATTTTAATGAATTATTTGGAGAGGACCTTTTTCATTTAAGCATTAATGTTACCTTTTGTATTGGTGTGCGTGAGCTTGTTCTTGTTAAATCTGTGATAGTCACTGTGTTTGTTCTCTGAGCTGGAAATGGGGGCAGTGGGGGTGGGAGGCCCTTGGATTACCACAGACAATAACTGGAAGAAAATTGATGTGAATTTCTTATGAAATAGTCAGAGGAAAACGCAGGTGAGATGTCGATTTATTTTTTGTCTCGGTAGATGTTCTTGCGTTTGCCACACGGTGGAGCATTAAGCCTGCTCCGGGCCCCAGCGCCTGGAACCGGGCCTCAACAACGTGGCACGATTGAAGGTGTTTCAAAGTGGTTCAAGCCAAAAGCAGGAAACACAACGAATTTCAACCTCATGCTTGTTTCCACTTTTCAGCATTAGAAATGGTCTTCGAAATCCTGTTATTATTGGGGTGTTTTTTTTGGGGGGGGGGGGAAGGGGTTTCTGGCCATGGTGGACTGAGCAGTGTATACAGAGAAGAGTTACGTAGCAACATAAACCTATGGAAATGATGCACCCGCTGTTATATATGTTTGATTTGCTTCAGTATAGTATTATTATTATTATTATTGTTATTATTATTATTTTATTATTATTATTATTATTTTATAAATCCATCAGTTGGCTTGTCTCTGCAGTCAGCAGAAACCGATGGGCAATATTTGCCCGCGCAGATGTGTAATGCAGCTTGGATCCCCTCCCAGAACGTTGGAGTTTTTGTTTGACTTAACGCTTTCACCAGCTCCTCTTCTTATGTTGCAGCTCTTCTACTGTACTTTAAACGAACCCCTTCCTCTCCCCAGAGAGTCAGAGACCAGCGAGGTACTGTCACGCCCGCACAGGGGAACATCTCACTCGTGCTGCGGGTGCGTGTGGGTGCGTGCGTGCGTGCGTCTGGGCAGGGGCAGAAGCGTGCGAGAACAAGGCGGGGGCTACGTAAGGCCCCTCCAGGTGCGTCAGAAGCACGGCGAGCGCCAGATGAATCTTGCTAAGGTCCCGCCGGTGACAGCATGTGTTACTCAGAGCAAAGTTAGATTCTGTCTTCCAGTCAAAAGCTAGCAGGAGAGAAACGCAAGCCTTACCCATCGTCTTGCTACTGTCATGTTCTGGAGCAAGAAAATACTACTGGTGATAAAACTACAGACATGTTAAAAAGAAATAAAATAAATTTAAAAAATAAATACAATAAAAGAAATTCTTCCTGAGATTTTGGGGTTGATGCTTGAAGACTAGAGGTGTGTGTCTAAATTTCACATCAGATTTAATCCCTTTAATGTTGGCAGCTGGGATCTCTCCCTATGGCTCCTGTTGCCGGCAACAGGTGACACTCCAGCCACCACTATTGAAGGGGTCGAGCGAAATGTCTCCTACTGTAGCTGTGCATCTTTTAGGAGTGCCCAGCGTTTATTGTTGTGTCATTGTCCTTTGTCCTCGTCTGTCGTCCTTGTTTGTTGTTTGTGAATTGTCTGTCGGTCGTGACCTCTGGGACAGACAGAGCCATAATAGCATTGCCGGAGCCTCACTGTGCTATTCCACCGCTGCAGCCCCACCCCCCCACCCCCCACCCCAGCCCCTACTGGGACCCTCCTTCCCTGCCCTCTCCTTGCAGAACCGCTTTTCCTGCTCTCCCCAGACATGGAGGAAGGTGGGCCTCAAACCCAGCATATATTTTTTATATATATATATATATATATATATATATATATATATGAAAAATTGTCCCCAGATTTCTGGAGGCTGAAATCTCATTGCCCAGAATCCAGATGGAATAGAAATGTTCTCCAGTAATATCCTTGCGAATAGACTTAAGAAGAAATGGTTGCTTTGTTGAGGTGTTTGTGATTTCTGTTGTTGAGGTATCTGTGATTTCTATTTTTTGGGATTATTTTTTGTTTGTATGTTTGTTTGTTTGTTTGCTTTTGGGGGGCTGTTGGGGTTTTTTTTTTTGGTGTTCCTTTTGTTTGTAAATAGGGATGTTTGAAGCAGTTCAGAATGGAAGCTAATGCCAGCTCTAGGTAAACCCTGTCACAACCAATGATTCAGACGAAACTCTCTACCCAGGTGCAGTCTACTTAATGAAACCCCTCTCACACATCCCTTAAATTGTTATGACTATTATAATTATTATTATAATTATTATAATTATTATTATTATTATTTGGGGAATTTTGGGGGGTCGCTTTTGTTTGGGGGGATTTTTTTTGTGGGGGTGGGGGGTGTTGGTTTTGGTTTGTTTGGGGGTGGGGTTTTTTGTTTTGCAGCTCTCCACACTAAAACTGCTCAATACTGTGGGGGGAGAAGCCATTACTAAACTATGTGCTGCAGAATGATGTAGCAAGTAATTAATTCCCAGCAGCCTGCCGGGACGTCTGCTAGCAATAATCACTATTGATTTAAAGCTTTATTTAGCCTTTATCTATATCCTTGTAGAGTTTAAGGTCTTGCCACATTTTATTGACGTTTTTATTAGTTGAGTTTGACTTGAGAACCGTTGCTGTTGTTGGGCTGGTTTCTTTTGTTTTGTTTTGGCTTGGGGTTGGTTTTTGTTGTTGTTGTTGCTGTTGCCGTTGTTGTTTCCCCTTCCTCCCCTTTCTCCCCTCAGTATTAAACTGTGAAATTTATGATGTTTAAACTATGGGTGAATCTTAGGCTTTAGTTTGCATGTTCAGCTAATTTGTCTCTATACCGATCATTTTTCGTTTCGTTTGTTTGAATCCTGTTTTGTTACTTTTGGTGGTTTGGGGGTTGTTGGTTTTTTGAGGTTTTTGGTTTTTTGGGGGGTTTTTTTGTTGTTTTTATTTTTCCTCTCTCAGGGCTTTTACAAGGAAAAAAAAAATAAACAAAACACACAGACACACACAAAAAAAAAACACAAAGGAAAAAAAAAAACAAAACACAAAAAACCACAAAGGATCTGAAATTCTTTTCGCCTGAGTTGCAATGGACTTCACGTTGAGATAATTCAATCACTACATTAAGCACTTGACTGTGAAAGCAAAAATGAATAAATAAGTAATTAAATAAATTAATGAATTTAAAAAAACAAAAAAAAGGAAAAAGGAAAAAAAAAAAAAAGAGAGAACCTTATTGGAGGCTGTTGTGAAATAACTTTTGGGGGCTATGTGAGAGTCTGATTTCCATTTTCAGAGTGATTCATCCTCTTCTCCCTCCTCCTCTCTCTGTCTGTCCTTTCTCTCTTCTCTCTCTCTCCACGAAGGAAGTTTAATCCTAGTGATTTCATCCCACACAGGAAACAGTAATAAATGTGTAGAATTCATATTTTTCTAAAGGGAACTTAAAACTGCTGCTACGAATTGTGTACAAGACTGGTTTATGCCACACGAACAGAGAATCACACGTTTGTTTTGGTACTTTTATTCCTCTTTTTATCCCTTTATTGTACAGTACTTCCAAATTCAAAATAAAAAGTACAAGTTGTTCTGTATCAAACCATCTAAGCAATAAAATGTTGTATTTAAAAAGCAGAGGTTACACGACGGACGTGGCTCTTCTTGTGGGTTTGTTGGAACTGGCTTCTCCGGCTTCTCTGCTCCAGGATGCTGTGCAGGCCACAGCTGAGCTGTGCAAACAGCATCACTGCTCTTCCTTCACTTGACCCGCTATGAACTGGAGGTGACAGAAGCACTTTGAAAAGGCATGGGCATTCTGGCCACCCTTTTCTGGTAGTTGAGCCCCTCTGAAGAGCTCTTTTCTCTCACTGCAGTTCAAACACAAGTTCTTCGGTACTGACTTTCCTGTACAGACCCCTGGGATCAGGGCTCTTTCCTTTCTTGTGAGCGTCCAGCCAGCATGTTGTGGTGATGAACAGTCTTGGGTGGCAATTCCTTTCTGTAGAGATTATCAGGTTCTGCCAACATATTTTCCTTCCTGCCTGGCTGTGAATTCTGCAGGGTGTATTCAAAAGCCACGTGTTGTGCCCCAAAGGAAAAAAGAAAAGCCTTGTTCTAGCTCATTGGAGCTGCCTTTGCTGCACTTGGTATGCTTTCCTATCGCTAAAAGGCATTTCACAGAAGGGTGAGCCAAGGGATCATCTGAGTTGTGCATCCAGCAGGGGAATTGCAGCAAAGCTAAAGCTTCTGTGTCTTCCTAAGTCCTGGTGGGATGGGTCTTTCTGGTAGAGAATTGAACAATTCAGAATTGGCGAGAGATATGGGGTGGCTAAACTGCCACTGCTGCTTTCCTCCCTCTAACCCTCTATGTCTTCATGGCAGAGCTCACCATTCCCCACAGCACTTTGTCTGGTGAGGACCTGATCCCTCGCCACCAAATGGGAACAGGTTAGAAGAAAAGCAGTCAGCCACCTCTGCCCCAAGTGGAGGATATCTGATGAAGCACTGCTCCCTGAATTGTGTGTGAGCTGAAGGGGTGAATACAGGATTTCTGGGGAAGGAAACCTGCAGAAATGCTACTTGTCCCTCTCCCTGCTTCTGGCCTGAGAAACCTCCCTCCCCCCCACCAGACTGGAGGGAAACTCGTGTCCAAAGAGCATGGGGACCTGCCATGAAGTATAAAATCCGGTGGGATGAGTTTAAGTGATTGTGACCAATTGCTTGTGAAACAGATGACTTGGAAGTCTAAGTTGGTTAGAACAAAGTTAGAAGCTGATTTCTTTTTCAATCAAAAAGGCCAAGATCCAGTTTAGAACCAACCAACCACTTGGTTCTTGGCCACAGAAGAGTACAATTGGCATGCCCAGCTCTTTTATCCTCTCCAAATTTGTGACAGTTCCTGAGCTGGGGATTTCCCTGTTCTTGCCTTCACTGGGGTAACATCCTGCAAGCCAGCGGAACTGTGCTCCTTGCTGGTGTGCTCTTTGCTCCTCCTGCCTCTGCTCCTCCCTGCCCTAACTCCCAGGGCAGAGGCAGCTTGAGCTGGCCTCAGACATCAGGTTAGCAGATGGATGAGGAGATGGTGGTATTGCCTCCAAGCATCACCTCCAGCTTGCTACTTCCTCAGTTCATTCCCTAATGCTTTTTCTCCACCTTTTTAACGCTGAAGCCGCAGCTTAATTCTTGACATGGGCTGAGAAACAGCTGCCATGTTGTGGAGCAATCCTCAAGAGCCAAGTCCACGTGGTTGTCCCAGAGCATCATGATTAGGGGAAGACCTAAGTGCTCTGCCACCACAGAGATGTCTTGGCAGTGAGAGGCACCAGGAGGGTGGAGTTTTCCAAGTGTGGAATATAAATCTCTGAGCTCTGGGACATGGAGGTCGGCCTGCTCTCCCCAGTAACAAGCAGTAAGAGGAAACAGCTTCCAATTGCCTCAAAAGAGGTGATGTGGATCGTGTGAGCTCTGCAGACTAGGAGCTCTTCAAGTGCTTTTCCCCTCACAAAAAATGGCCCAATGTTTGGGAGACGTGTGTGTGTGTGTGTGTGTTTAAAGGAGTGGGTAGAGCCTGCTGGCAGGATGGAATTACGTGACTAGATACCTCCATCTTGGACTGCTTGTGTGGTGGCTGGCCTGGGGAGATGGTTTGTTTGCCTGGTTGCATAGGTCCTGCAGAGCAATAGCACCATGACCAACCTGCTCTAGCTGAAGATGTCCCTTCTCACTGCAGGGCAGTTGGACTAGGTGACCCTGAACCTTCCCTTCCAACCCAAACCACTCTGTGATTCTACTATGTTACAGACTCATCCATCATGGTGTGCACTTACTTGGGACTTGTTGAAGCACAACCCAGAAAGAAGTGCTCTGGGGCAGAACTATCGACTGGTTTAGCTTCTCTCAGTAGCTGCTGCACCTCTTCTGGGTGCAAAGGCTGCAAGAGCAGCAGCCCTGTGTGCTGCCAGGGCTGATCAGTAGCTTCATGGGAGCCTGTATAAAGCCATGGGTGGAGTGAAAAAGAGGATACGTACAAGGAGGGCAGCGTTGTGCTTGTGCTGAAGCAGCAGCAACACTAATAAAAACACTAGTAGTGGTTCTGTAGGATGAAAAGGTATTTATGAAACTGCTTTTCCAGAAAGATCTGTTTCTTCAAAGCAGTTAAGTGGATTAATGCCTGAAAGGCTGAGGTAAGGTGGAAGGAAGTTGGCCTGTCCAAAGCTATCAGTGAAGACAGACTGATGGCAAATTACAGCACAGATGCAGGAACATCTACCTTGCAGTTGCTGGCCCTGTGTCACCTCAGCTAAGTAACATGCGATTTGTCCTGTCAGTGGGGGGTCTGGCAGGGAAAAAAGGTGATTGAATTCTCTAGGGAAATTAAAACCTCCAGGGTATTCCTAGGTAAGGGGCCAAGATGCCTTTGTTAGCAAATGTGTCTGAAATCACTACATAGAGCTGGAACTTCTTCTTTGGAGAGATTCCAAACCTGCCTGGCCATTGCTGGGCATCCTGCTCTGGGTGACTCTGCTTTAGCAGGGAGGTTGGACTAAATCATCTCCAGAGGTCCCTTTGAACCACTACCATGCAAGGATTCTGTGAAACAAAGTAGAGTTGAGAAGCATTGATGAAGCTTTCCAAAAATGCTAAGATTGCCTCCTACTTTCAGTTCTCAAGAATCTTCTCAGCCTAAGAAGCTCCCCACATCAAAGGAAGCAGGAGGGTTTCATATGTTAAACATGAGAAAGTGAGAAGACAGCTCTGGCTCGCCCAACCTCTCTGCATAACATAGCAGAAAAACATGTAGCAATCCTCTGAGTAGTAGGAACTGAAAGCTAGCCTTCTCCTTCGCTGTGCTTGTTGGTTGTTTCTCCCATGCCACATTTGTCTCGTTTGGCAGGGAAAACTGCCGAGGGTGTACAAGGAAACTCTGGAAGATGGGCATTTGGAATAGGCAGCTGTGAAAGTCTCTGAGCTACTCTAAGGGCTTTCAGCAAAGGGCTGTGAAGCATTTATGAACCTCAGTTAACAGGAGTCTGTAAATCAGAAGCTTGCTGAAGGCAGACTAGCTTTTCCCACTGGAAGGTCTCCTCTATTTTCATAATCTCAGAGGTTAATGTGGTAGAGGCTGGCTCTGCTGTAGGCTGAACCTCCATCAGCGATTTTTTGTCCTGGGACAACAGAGGGCACGTGGCCATAAAAACTTGCAGCAGCTGGGACAAAATGTCAGCCAGAGGGGCTGGTGGCTCTACTGCCACGTGGATCCAAGGGCAGCAAAACCTGCCTCATCGCAGCAGCTGTGCAAAGAAACAGTCCCGTGTGAGTGTGCACAGGGCTTAGCACCCCCTGCCCCTTGACAGGGAGGAAATGGGAACGAGTTCAGTCACATTTTCAGTTCCCCAAAAGGGTTGCCAAGCCCTGGCACAGGCTGCCCAGGGCAGTGGTGGAGTCTGCATCCCCAAAGATGAGGAGGTTCTGAGGGACATGTTTTAGTGGTGACTTGGCAGATACAGGGTTAACAGTTGGACTCAATCATCTTAAAGGTTTGTGCCAACACAGCACGTTTGATGTTGGATTTCCTCTCTAGATTATCTACCAGGATCCTTTGGAGGCCCAATTTAATCTAACTCCACTGGCAGAAAACCTTGCTGAGAAGCCTAGGAGCAGGAACCCAGATGGTAAAGAGGCAGTATATGCACAGCATCACCATAATCCCTCCTTCTGCCTGTGGTGGTTTTAGGCTATGCCTTTAAAATTTAGTTACAGATTTTTCTACTTTTCTGCTCAAAATCTAAGTAAATCACTATTGGGTGTAAAAAGGAAAATAAAAGATTATTCTAAACAAATTCATTGGATAAATACCTAAAATAAGACCAGCCGTACCCAAACAATTCTCTCTTCTTTTCCTGATCTCTGCTGTTTTACTTTGCTCAGGAGAGATTAACCTGTTTGTCGGCTGGCCTTGGCTGAAGTTGTTTAGTTAAGTCTAACCCACTGCTTTCTCTCTGCTCCTTTTCTCTGGTGGGATGTGGGTGGGGTGGGGGTGGGTCAGTGGAACAGCTTTTTGTGTTGTTTGCTAATTGTCAGCATCTGTCTAATCTTGTAAATCCTGTGTATTTTGTACATGTTCACTGCATTCCATCGTAGAGTGTAGGGTTTTTTGGCTTGCAAATACAGCTTCATTTGCTTCTGAGTTGGTCTGGCAAAGTTAATGCTGGGGGGAACGTCAACCCACCACACTGCAGTACCTTAGCCCTCACCTTCTTTTGGAAGCATATGTAAGAGACCAGTACTTAAAGCCTGCCAAAGGTTCACATTGTCAGTTATTTTCTTAAAACACAGAAAAACGTAGTTCAGATGACTTCTTTGACCAAGATACAGCAAATGATGAAAAAAAAGCCTGAAAAGGTTGCTCTGGCCCATCCATTTAGATGCTGCTCTTTGAGAAGAGACTAAGGCTCGCTCATGCTTGTCTATTGTGAGACACAGCCCTCACTGGCTTGGGAGGTCCCTCAGCTGGCAGCTTTTGGTAGCGCTGGCTGTCATCATTCCTGTCTAGTGAACCTAGTGTCACGTTTTATCATCATAGCACATGCTTTGATTACCCATGGCCCACCAATGCAGCTTCATCTGAATGAGAACTCTCTTGCCCAGCTCTGCCTAGGCCCCACAGGGCAGGATTATACATCATCTACTGGAGTACACACTGATGTTCTCTACATGATTTCATAGACATTGGTCTGGAAACCCTCTGCTGTGAGGACGAGAGTTGGGATTGTTTAATCTCCAGAAGCAAAGGCTCCAAGGAGACCTTATGATTGCCTTTTGGCATTTAAAGGGAACAATAAGAAAGATGCAGACAGGGTGATGGTTTCAAACTGAAAGATGGAAGACTTAGACTGGGTCTAAGGAAGAAATTTTTAACACTGAAGGTGGTGAAACCCTGGTCCAGGTTAACCAGAGGTGGTAGATGCCTTGTCCCTGGAAACATGTCATTTTGGGTTGGCCAGGGCTCTGAGCAATATGCTCTAGCTGAAGATGTCCTTGCTCACTGCACAGGGGCTGGACTAAGTGACCTTGAAAAGTTCCTTCCAACCCAGAATACTGATTCTATATACTCCAAGTATTCTCTTCACAATGTGGAAGAGCTGGCTATTGAATTATGGTTTAATTATGTGGATTGAAGTGCCTCAGTGAAGGCAGGAGAAGCTGAACAGACCACAAGTGATGAGGATAAACCTGTCAAGGGTGACTTTTCCCTCACCAGTTGAGGGACTGGAATGTTGTTATGCTGAACTGCACCTTAGTTCATATGAATGTATAATCCAAACTGCTCACAGGAGGGGACAGAACCCACCGAAATTAAGGCCAGCTTAGAAAGAGTAGAGGCCAACATGAACACTCAGAAATCTTGACCTTTTCAGGGAAAGCTGAGGCAGGCTTCAAATGTTAGCCATTTTATCTTCTCTGGGAGCTAAAAACCACACCTTAACACACCTGCTTTTAGGATCTTCCGTATTTATCCACAGAGGTAGTCTGCAAATGCAGGAGGCTCAGCATTCTTCATTTTTAAGCCAATTTTGGTTTGTTTGCTTTTTACTCAGCAAGTCCTACCACTTTCTCTTGGGATGCAGTTTACCTGCTTGAACTGCTACTTAGTGCCTGGAACATTGTTTTCTGGGTCAGACAATGACATGCACTTTATCCATATAGCTTTGGCCTTGTTACAACCTTGCTCTTCATCAGCATTTAAACATCTTGACACATCCACTCCGTGCTGCCCATTTCACAATGGGTTCATTCTTTCTGGGAATGGAAGGGACTGGCTCAGTTTTAACAGGTCAGGATTGAAGCATGTACTGAACACTTTCCCAAAGATCTTACTTATTCTTACAAAGGATTTTAACATTAGCTGTCCCAAATCACCACAGAACCCTGCTCTCCTTTGCCTTCCAAATACACTTGCAGAAAAGCTTTGGGTTTGTTTTGTTTTTTTAAGAACAGGATGTTCTTACTCTATCTGCTAGTACAGGTTGCTTATGATGAAAAAGAGCACCAACATTCCACCTGGGCTTTTTGGTGCCACACTCATGCTTTATTTAACAAAACAAAAAGCTACACAATGCTAAGGAAAAAAAAATAATGATCAAGTTTACTTTATAAAACCTCTGCAGCTGTTTTCAAGAGATCTGATCTCGCTGACAAACGAGTCAGCAGGTAAAGAAAGTCAATGTTAATGTAACATTTCAGCTGCAGCACATCATCTGAACTTAAATCATCCCAAGCCAGCCATTCTTAAGCTGACTGGTGATTGTATCTACACCAACAATCATTTTACCCCTTGATTAAAAAAATATTCCCTGGGAAAATTTATAGACAAATGGAGAAAAAAAAAAAGAAAGGCAACAAGCAAACCAAACCAAACACCACAAAAATCAACCCACCCAAAACATCAGAATGATGCTATTTAGCCCACCTATAAACTCTTGCAGAAACCAAGATCTTTCTGGCTTTGCTGTTCTTTGTAAGCTCCTTGTCTTGATGCAAAGCTGCTAAGTTCTGTTGAGTGAGGGGATTAACCTCATGTAACATGAATCTACATCACTACCCTCCTTACACTAGTGCTATGTCTTACTATCTCTGAGGAAATGCAAGTCTCCACTAACTTCAACACTCTTGAAACAGCCTTTGTGTCACTCCTATGAGGTAGGTACTGTCCTTCCTTGGGAGAGGCAAGACAAGACTTAGCTGCTCAGAACATCAGGCATGCTGAAAAACAGGATAACCAGCCTGCATTGGTGCTTGCTTCTACTTCCCTGAATCCAGAGCTTTCCATTGCCACACTGTTTAGCACCACGTATTCATACCAGAAATAAACACTGAAAGATGCTTAAGTCCATTACAAGGTAACAAAGATGTCCATTTTTAAATGAGCAGAAGCACTGCCATCACTAGTCTGCTCCACTCATTTCCATATTGTGCAGATGAATGAAGATGGTAATTCACCCTTTAGTCCCAACAGCAGCCACTCTTCTTGCTCAGACTAAACAACACTGGGAGAAAATGAACTGCTGTCACAACACAGACAGCACAGAGGGGGCTGCAAGTATCAACTGCAGTTCAAGTGTAGCTAAATTAGTACATTGCTACCACTGCAGACATCAACTCTAAAACATTTGTTTTTACCCCACATATAGACTTGTTTACACTCATTTTAATTAAAGAGCTGTGAGTGCTCCTTCACACTACAGCCATAGTTTCTGTGGTCTAAAACCATTTCAGCATCTCTTACCAAGAAGGAAGAATCCCTGGTCCACATCATCTTTCAGTCCTTGCTCCTCCTCACCTCCCATGAGCAGTTGTGTGGCAGTATAGTCAGGTTGCTGAAGACTTGGCTGGTAAGAATTCTCAATTATACAGCTGCTTGTGCTGCTGCCACATGGAGAGGGGTGGCAGAAACAGGCAGAATTGCTGTTTGTTCCATCTTGAAGTCAATGAAACTATGCCCTGCTCAGCTGTAATAATGACATCCAGTCACATACCTGTGACACTAAGCTGTCTACTGTAGAGTAGAAAAACCAAGTACCAAAGTAAGACAGGATAACACAATAGTTATGTTCTACCATTTAAAGAAATCTGAGGGTAGCAGACTGGCTTATTCTCTAGAAATAACATAAGAGATGCCAAAGTTACGTTGCCATGACATACTAGAATGTTATTGCTAAATGCCAGCTACACCAAACTAATGAGAAACAAGGAATTCCCAACTTACTTCATTTATCACAAGCAGCAACGGACTGCTGGACACTGCTTGCAGTAACTTTCTCAAGCAGAAGCAGTTCATACACAGCAACTATACAGTTGTAGGATGAGTCTTGGTACAACTGGATTTTCCCATTCCTAGTTCCTACACAAGTTGCTAACTGTCTCCTCTCCTTTCACATGCAGAACTGAAGCATTTGGGTGTTATGCTGAGATATGCTTATTTCTATGCATACAGTGCTTCAGTCCTTCAGCTTCTCTGAAATCCTGGTCAGATGTAAAACTCCTGAAGGCTTAACCTCCTTCAAAACTCAATCAGTAAGGGCTAAATTATATATCTGAACAAATAAAACTAGGATATTACAAATTAGCATACTCTGTTCTGATCCTTTGTCTCTTTATTTTGTTTCCTATAGTACTACTGCATCTAGAACAGATGCAAGAGCTCAGAAGAGAGCCTTCTCTCAGGAGAGAACTGTCCTTATCCTGGGAAGAATTAAGACTATACAGTTTAATATCATCTATTCCCAGAAGGTGAAAACAGTCTTAATTTCAGGTTAGAGACACAATCCAAGAGAAGAAACTCAGAAATTCAGTACATCAGGTGCTGCAACAGCTAGAGGGCTTTAGTCTACAAAGGTTTTAATACATAAACACTTTGCATCAATGCAGCTCGAATATAAGCCCACAAACCTACCACAGAAACAGACAGATGACAACACTAAAGGCAAACACACTTGTTTCACAAAATTTGAGTGGAGATACCTCTCAGGCAAGCAGCATTCAACTGTTTGCCAAGTGTATGACAATTCACCCATCCTAACCATTAAAACCCTCTGCCTGGGCTAGCTGTATCATTAGGAAGTGGAACAATTTATCTTTGGGGTTGCTTTTTCTATTCTTTCCCACAGGAAGAGGAGTCAAGTCCATTTTCACAGTTCCTTCTGGCACAGAGTATAGCAGAATAGTACCAGTATAGGTAGCTTTAGAGATTAGCTGTTTCTAACAGGCTATGACATTTGCAAGTATTGCTCAGCATCTGCTGGCTCAGCAGCTCAGCCTTTACAGAGCAAGTGTAGATCTAAAAGAGCACTTTCACGTGTGGGAGTCAGGAAGGGGAGGAAAAGATTAAAACAGAGGTCTCAAATCAATGCCTCTGCCTGAAATCTACAAGCTTCCAGATATCCTTCAGACACAGGAAGAGATGCAGATGTGATACAAAACAATTCAAGCCCTGTCCAAGTACCTGAATGGCATCAAATCAGCATCAAAGCTCTGCCTAGATCTACTCTTTTTGCTGTCAGTTCAGTTCCCGAATGCAATGGATGTGGAAGAACACCTCAGTACCTGGTAATGGCATTAAGTTGTGCCTGCCACAAAAGAAAATCCCATTTTGAGTTCATAAAGCTTTTCTGCTTTAGTACTGAACTGACATGTAGTTACTAATAGATAGGCAAGGAATTAGTAGGAAAGACAAGCTGATAGAAAACCAACATAAAAGTAACTCAGACCAATGGTACTGACCAGTGGGGAAAAAAGTTTGATCTTTGAAACCTTCAGAGGGTAAATTTGTCATTTAAAGGGATTATTTGAATCCAAATAATCCAATTCAGTTTTTCAAACTCAGTTTCAAGTGTATAGAAAGATCACAAAGTCCTTGCACCATGTGAAGCTTTAAAAGAAGTCCATATTTTGAGACATGACATTTGAGTTTTTTCTGAGAGAACCAAGAACTTACTGAAAAGTTGTTGTGGCTTAATCATTTCTTGAGCAAATGTTGCAGATACCACTAGAATCAAGATACTTAAGATGCTGGCATGACTCAATAACTAACCATTTAACAAGTTTGGTATTAAAAAAACCCCAACAATTACGTAGTAATATCAAATCAGCACACGAATTCCATGCTTCACAAATTCTGCTGTGTAAGAGCCTTCCTCAACATTGATGCAGGTTAAGTTCAGGTTTTTAGGTCACTGCACGCCCAGATCAGCAGCAAAACATCTGCCACTACGAGCAGCTATACCAAATTGTGCCTTTAGAATGCAAACCATGAGGAAACCTAGATGGTGATCAGCACCTCGCCACTGAAGGACTACACACACGCAGCCAGTGTGTGCACACTGCAGAGAACCAAGTTACTTGCTGAAACAAAAAAACAGATTCTGATCCAGACAACACAATCAAAACCAGATTAAGTCACTAAACATTCAGATTAGGGGGAGGAGAAAAATCCTTCCACGACAAGTGGTACAGATGACAAGAACTCTAAAGGCACATTTCAGGTAACATGGTTCTGTTAAGACCAACTGCTTACACACGCAGGCACAAATCTTAATGGCTGCTTCCCCCACCCCTGCCTTCCCCCTCCTTCTCTCCCTCCCTCTTCCCCTTCCCCCCCTCCTCCCCCCCCAACAATTAACAAAAAGAAGTGCATCTTCAGTAATATTAACACCATTCAGTTGATCTGTTCAAGTCCAGATGTTCAGCAGTATTTTCCTTATGGTGAGATGGATTCTCTGCACTACTTCAAAACAAAAAAATTCCAAACAGGCAAGATGATTAGTAAAGGTTCAACTGTTGTACCAGCTAACATTTACTCATCAGAGCCCACTGCTCTCTTCTGTGCCCTCTTGTAGGGCAACCTCCTTGGCGAAGCTTTATCTAGATTGAAAGAGACAAAAGACAGTTACATCAATTGCTGCAGCTATTTCAGATCAGGTCCTAACACTGACCGTAAATCTCTCTCCCTCCCAAACACGACCAAAATGCCCTTCCTAGTGCAGTGCATCATTACAGAGAAGCCAGCTTAAACAACTTAAAGCTTTTTAACAGTCAGCATCCTAAACTTAAGATAATAAGCAAATATTTCTGTTCTGTTACATACAGCTCTGGGCTGAGGGTTCTTCAATTTTCCAGTAACTAAAATGCAAATAAAACTCCCCCAAAACCCCACCCCCGACACCATCTCCCGATAAAACTGCATGCTCTGCTGTTTAGCAAAGTTTCATGATCGATGATTACACTTTGAGAAAGTTAATTTATTATTTTGATCACTAGTACCTTGAGACCACCTCACTCCATACAACTACCTGAAAGGAGGTTGGAGCAAAGCGGGTGTTGGTCTCTTCTCCCAAGGAAGAAGTAATAGGACAAGAGGATCTGGTCTCAAGTTGCGCTAAGGGGGAGGATTTAGGTTGGACATAAGGAACAATTTCTTTCCTGAAAGGTTCTCTGCCCAGAGAAGTGGTGGAGTCCCCATCCCTGGAGACATTTAAAAGCCATGCAGATGTACTGCTGAGGGACATGATTTAGTGGTGACCTGACAGTACTGAGTTAACAGTGGGACTTCTTCGTCTCGAAGATCTCTTCTAACTAAACTCATTCTGAGTTCACCTGCCTGAAGAGTAATTGACCCTCCTTTACACAGCTTTGTCTTGGGTGAAATATTTCTACATTCATACAGATTAACAGCAGAAAAATGCTTTGGCTGTAGGGGGAAAAAAAACACCAAAAAACAAACACACACACCAACCAACCCCACAACCAAACACACTTTTCCAGAAAGCATCCACATTTGACTATGCAGACATCACTTCAATTATATATCCCATAGGGGAAGCCACCTGGCTTTACTTGTATTATCACTGGATAGCAGAAGCATCTATCCTACTTTTAAGACAGACCTATGATTGTCCTTTTCAATATCCTTATACTAAAGTAGACTTTCAAATAGTAATATTGTAGAGAACACTCCATACTTTGTATGAAGTGCTGAAATGATCACTAAGTATGCACATTTCTTAATCAGAACAAGCTCAAATAATTTCATCGTTTACAGGATGTGCTGACACAAGGAGCAGCCATCATGCCATAATCCAATCAGTAGAGTATGAAGTGTCTCTCCACAATAATAGTCAAGAACCTCTGAGGGTCCCGATGGCCATGTATTTTAAAGGATTCTAGTGCAGAATTTTAATCTGAATTACTCAGAGCTAATTAAGAACAACTTAAACATCAGGGTTTTATGGACTCCAAGTATTAATGAGTATCTATTTAGCTTAAGAGAGGGCTCAAATGCTGCCAGGATTTGAACCCATTTAAAGGAGGCTCTTTGGAAGAAGTCAGCATTTAAAGCTTCAGATGTTCTTTCTGGATTGAGGCTTTTCAAACTCCTGTGTCTAGATTTCATACTATCGCTCTTATGTTTCACAGAAAACAGTGTACAAGAAAGTAAGTACAGTTAAAAAGGGTGAAGGAATCAAAACTGAAGTCAACTCTTGGCACAACTTCGTATCAGTGTCCTTCCACACTGATTAAAGCTTGGAACATGCTTTTTTTCCCATGAAAACAGGAGTCTTTCTCAAGTAAAAGTAGTCCTGCAAATGGTTTTAAAAGCACTTTTCTTATCCAGCATGCACTTTTAAGTGAGGCTATCTCACCTCACACCAGCCAATGCAACTGGTGCTAGGTGTTCACCTGGGATAAGAACAATCCAGGAAGATAAACCTGACTATTAAATCATGACACCCAAGGCTGAGGTTTGTTTGTCACTGAAACAAGATGTGCCCAGCCATTGGTCATGATCACTTCTCCACATCCTTCATATAGCACCAGCTTGACACCACATCAAGCTAGTGGAGAAAGTAAGACAGACAACTGGATTTGAGACAGAGGGTTCTGAACGCTGTCAGAGGAGACAACAGCAGTTCAGCAATATTCTACTGCAATCACATCACTACAAACAGATACATACTTATTATATAGAAAATGTTTATAAAATATGTTTGTGTGGTTGCATGCATCTGTTCTCATCTACTGCTCATGCTACCAACCCAGTTGCTGCATGCAGGAAGCACTACATCTATTCATGCCCAATTATCACATGGACAAACAACTTAAGCACTTCCACTCCTTAGATCACCAATTTGCCTCACCTCTTCTACTCTGCACTGAAGCCACAGGAAAGCAAAACAGAAGAAACAAACAGCAAGAGAAGTTAGAATATCCAAACAAATGATCTAAAGAAATCAAGTACTTGGCTTACTGTTGGCATTCGAGGTATCAAGTAGAACTTAAGTAATTTGGGACTTGTGAAAGATATTAATACCAAGTCTTAACGTGGCTTTATTTAATAAATACTTGTTTCTAATGTTTATTTAAACCTTTGGTGTATAGGCAAACTTCCAAACAACCTACAGAACCTTTGAAATGACATTTTCTCCTTTTCAGCCCTCCTTTGTGACCCACTTGATCTTTCCCAAGAACTTCTGCAGAGGGTGCGTAGGACAAAAAAAAGAATTTATCTGAAACTGAAGTGCCAACAAATATTAAGCAATTATCTGACCTTGATTTCAGAACTGTAACCCTAAATTAATTCTGAACAAAAGATTTTACACTGTTGAAAAAAGCCACCAGTAGTTACTATTGTATCAACCAGTAACAATTGTTTTATACAGGAACAGGCTGCTAGCGTAACAGTCTAAGCACAGTTCCTTAGACCACCTTTCATTCCCTAGAAGAGATAGAAGTTGGTATCAGCTGCTTGTTCAGTTACAACTAATGTAAGTCATTTTCTTATGCTCTAATTTGTGGCAGGCAGGCTACTTACTTATTTGATTTAAAGTTTCTTGGGGAATCCAGCTCATGTCAACATCATTCTGATTTGATGTTCCCATCTCTACTTTCTGTACTGGTCTTTTCCTCTGAAAATTCAAGAGAGAAATATTTTTCTTTCAAAAACTATTAGACATAATTGCAATTCATGGAATTGAATTATTAGTTATTTCACTAAAAGACAAACTTAAGCCTAGTCAATGTATGAAGCTCTATTTGCAGCTTAGCTTTATCTTTACTGTTGGCAATTTATTTACTTATGCTTGGTATTACCACTTCTAATGCCTCATAATAATTATTCTTGTAACACTTAATACAAAGATACCAAGATTTCATCCACACCTGGGCAAGTTAATTCTACCTGGTATGAAAAATGGTTGATGATTAATCAAACTTTGTGATGACCAGCTTCATTATAATTTCTCAGATTAGCACAAGATTTTTGTATGTTACCTTGCAAAATACTTTAGAGCACAGTAAGGGAAGCTATTTCCAAAGTATCATATTCCAGACTGCACAAAGATGTAATGTATGCAACTGCATGCAGGTGAGACTCCAGCAGCTTTTACCTGCCAGACCACCCACAGCAGTTAGAGCACTGTAAATGGAAGCCACTTACAAGTATTTTTAAATCCTCTCTGTTTTTCCCTAAAATCCTTAAGGCCATGTAGCAAAGGGATGAGGAGCGATGATTTTAAACTAGAGTAGTGTAAATTTAGGTGGGACATTAGGAAGAAGTTCTTCTCAATGAGGATAGTGATGGCATTCAAGGTCAAACTTAATGAGGCCCTGAGCAACGTGATCTAGTTAAATGTCCCTGCTCAATTCAGGGGGGTTGGACAAGATGATCATCAAGGGTCCCTCCCAAGCCAATGCATTCTATGATTCTACCTGTACCACCATATGCCAGAAGTGATTATCAAATTGCTTTCTTAATACAAGTCTTTACCTGTAGGAAAAGAAGTACACAGATAAAGTATATTCCTCACCTTCCTAGATTCTAGTAGCTGATGTAGGCCAACAATAACGAGCAGACCAAGTCCAGCGAGGAACATGTACATGAAGATCCTTTAAAAAACAGAGTAAGAAACGATTAACTAAAAATCTTAGGTACTTCAGGGTTTACAAAGAGGCACAGAAATTAGGTCTGTCTTTAGCCACAGCCTCACTTCACATTTCCGGAGAGCTTTAGTAGGAGGAGAGGAAACCCACAATTAATCTGAAACCGAAGTGCTAACAAACATTATGTAATTAATAATTAAATAATCACAGCATCACCAAGGTTGGAAGAGACCTCAAAGATTGAGTCCAACCTGTCACCACAGACCTCATGAGTAGACCATGGCACCAAGTGCCACGTCCAATCCCCTCTTGAACACCTCCAGGGACGGTGACTCCACCACCTCCCTGGGCAGCCCATTCCAATGACGAATGACTCTCTCAGTGAGGAACTTTCTCCTCACCTCGAGCCTAAAACACCAAACCATTTGAACACTGCCATATAAAATGGGTAACTGTTAAAAAAAAAAAAAAAAATGACAACAGAAGTTTCTAACTGCAAGGACTCTTTGGGAGTATCATTTTTCGAGATGGTAGGTCACAGGTAATATTTATGTTTGAGAGCTTCAGCCACTTACCAAACCCTTAAACATCTCCTACATGCTTTTAGCACACCATTGCAAAAAGCTATTAACTTATTGGTACCTAGAAGGTACCAAGTTGTTGGCAGAAGAGCTTTTGAAGGTCTTGCTTATCTTGCTCTGCATTCCAGATACAATTCTATGAATACAAACAGTTCTTTTATCTGTGCATTTTGGTTTGTTTTGAAAATTCTACCTGAAATGCCTGCTGGTACTTAGGAAGAGGTGAACATAAATATTATCTGAAGTTAGTATCGGGAGGAGGCAGCAGTTTACAGGTACAGAATCTATTTCAAGTTGAACATCTTAACTTGGATTTATGACAAAGGAAGTTATGGAGTTAAACTACAAAAGAGAAGCAACTGAACGTCCTTGGTTTAGGATAATTACCTACTCACAGGTCATTTACTCAAACTGGTTCAAATAGTGTGAACTCTTTTAAGACCTCTTTTAGCAAACACATTTTTATGTGACCAAATGTTGTTTCACTGATGCTATTCTAAGAAATACAAATCCATGCAACAGCCATTTCTTTTGGTTCCCTTTTTGAAAGGGAAGCTTGCTCAGCACGCAACTTCTACCTGTGGCAGGAGAATTCAAACATGTACTGTCTCCAACTATTTCTGATGATTTTAACTCACAAGTTCTCTTAAAATTCCACTCCAGTGTTAGAATACTTCAAAGCAAATCAGTGCAGCATGGGATTGCAATGTGTAAGGTGTCAGATGTCCCCAAGTCTTTCAGACAGAAAAACACCACCCCTGATGTGTGTAAAGTGCTCACTGATGCAGTACCAATCCTGAAGACCCCTGGTATTTATACAAATCTTAGTTTAGGGAAAAAAGCTCATATTCTCAGTCTATCAACCTTATACAAGTTGAGTGCTTGCTGCACCATCAGCAAGAGAGCAGACTTAATGTTCAATAAAATGAGGATACAAGAACATTTCACATTAGATCCATTAACAACTTGTTCTACCCGTATACCAAACTCTCCAGCTTCCTTACGTTTCTCCATCCAGCCCATCTTCTTTCTCAATGACTGTAACAGTCTGATTGAAGACAGCATCTTGAAATATATTGCCCTAGAACAAAGTTTCCACATTTTAAAGTCATTTCTTGAACGCATACACATTTTTCTCTTTCACATTCTGGGAAAACCTCTAAAAAGCAATAAATCCTGCACCAGACTTGATTAAGTGTATAAGCAGTGAGAGCTTGACTCTACACCTGAAAGCACAAATATTTTGGTGGAAGTATGAAGAACATTTTTGGTGTTAACAGAAAAGTTACACCTAGCCTTGAAGATGTTATTTCCTGTAACATGAGGCAGTGCATAGGAAGGGCTCTTTCTTACCAGAACAATCAAAACACAAAGGTACAAAAGCTTATTAAAGCTTGGCCTATGCTAAATGAGAAACAAATCTCCTATTTAATCCCCATCTATGCTTTTGGATAGCTGTCCCCCAGACTTGCAGAGAGTGGTCAGTTGTTTGCTCAAAGTCAACTTTGCAGATGGGATTCAGATTGATAATTTGTTAGCAAAGCCCAATTTGAGAAGTTCAGTGGAATTGAAGTTATTCTAAGGAAAGACTTTGGTTTGTTTTTCTTTATCCTGAGTACAGCTTGAACTACACAGTTCAAAGGCATTCCAGCTTCCACTGCTGATGTAATTTCAAGTCTAACATACACAGAATTAAGCATATTGAGAAGATCCAATGTAACTAAAGGGCATGTGTCAAGAGGATGCAGAGACACTGCATCAGTGGTGCCCAGTGACACGACAAGGGGCAATGAGCACAAACTGGAACCCAGGATGTTCCATCTGAACATGAGGAAAAATGTCTTTCCTGTGAGGGTGACAGCACTGGACTGCACTGCCCAGAGATGCTGTGGGATCTCCTCTGGAGAGATTCCAAATCCACCTGGATATTGCAACCCAGGGCAACTTGCTCTGGGTGACCCTGCTTTAGCAGAGGGCTTGGAATGGATCTACAGAGGTCCCTTCCAACCTCCACCATGCTGGGATTCCATGGGGGGACTATTGTGAAACACACAGACAGTCACACATTGTGGTTCTGGATCTACTGATTTGCTTAAAAACCACAAAGGCATTCCACGGTCTGAAGAGGCAGCAACTTGACTTGGCTATTCCTTCCTGGTATTTCCACATCAAAACTAAAATGCATTACAACATCAGGCTTACATTTGCATCTCTGTAGTTGAGATTGATAACCAATCCAAAGGGACGACCACCCATAGGCTCAGCAGGGATGAAGGAATACTCAAAGGTCGCTTGTCTCTGTGGAGGAACTACTGTATTCAGAGGGAGGGCTGTGAAGTTCTGAATGTAAAACTGGTAATCTTGAGGGTAACGGAAAGAAGCATCCAGCGACTCCACAATGAAATCCTCTGTACCCTTATTGGTGAAGCCAACCAGGAATTTTACAATGTTGTTGGCTGGGAAGTCTAAAATACAAAAAGTATTCATCCATTAGAAACTTCATGCACCACACCTAGCCCATTTCTAAACAGCTCTAAAGAGCAGGAATCTGCTCTAGACACTTCAGTATTTTACACACATGCTGATGTAATCTACACAACAGTAAGGAAGATGGGAAATTAGCACAGGACTCTTACCTTCACCTTTCACAAACAATATAGTTGTATCAGCACTGGGTGAGGCTTTAGGTTCTCCTGACAAGTCGTCTTCCTCTTTCTCTTCTGTCTAAGACAAGATTTAAAAATCCTATAAGGAATGGTGAAGCAAAGACCAGGCTGGTTCCAGGAGAATCCCAGGTATCAAGGCACACAACAACAGGAAGCACTGCTATCAAATTTTGCTCTTGTGGGATCAGCACCTAGTCTGTTCTCCTCTAGGTTTGATTGGCAACATTTTCAGCATTTATCCTTCTCCTTGTGACTGTTCTGAACTGCATTTAGCCACACTGAAAGCTTTATAGTCAAAGACCAATGTTAAAGTCTCTGTCTGAGGAAAATAACAGAAACAAAATTTACATGTTCACATCTATTATTGTTTAGAAAGAAACAAGCATTTCCAAAATTACAGACAACCATATGGCAAATGTGAGTTGCTTTCACTACAGAGTGTTTCTAGAAGCTTTCTATTCATTTTTAATTAGCTAGTGTTATGTATGTCTGAAAACAGTTAGATGTTGGAACCAGTAAGTCTGTGGATTCACTTCTTCAAGCTCACCTTTGTGATGATCCAATTCTTAATTTGGCAAATGGGAGCATTAAGGACTTATTTTCCATGTGGGGATCGTGGGATCAGTACCTCTCCCACCCATAAAAGGCATGGCTGATTCCATTTTGAACTGCCTGGACTAACTGCTTTTGAGTTAGATCATGTGATTGCCTTGCTTAAAACACCACTTGAACCAGTAGATAGGCTTCTGGGCAGTCATATGTGTATCATGATCTATGGAAGTTATGAACCAGAGCTGAGCACCTGTCACCTCCCTTTCAAGAAGCTATACAAAACACTTATTTCAGTGGCAAAGAAAAGAAGCTACCCATCATAAACTAGTTATTAAAACCAAATTACATCCAAAAGGTTATTTAATATTATGTCATCTTCTCCTAATAATGTCCCAAGAGACTGAGACATCTTTGTACCTATTTAAGCATACTGTCTCGAAGCCTAATACTCTACTGCCACAAACAGATCAACTATGTGAAGTGTTTCACTTTGTTCTGATTAAGTAACCAACCCATACAAATAGATTCATACAACAGTTTGTGTTGGAAAGGATTTTAAAGATCATATAGTTGCAACCCCCTTGCCATGGGCAGAGGGACCTTCCACTAGACCAACCTGGCCTTGAACACCTCCAGTAAGTGAAAATAGGCTGCAAAAAAAGCTTTTCAGAATCGATATGGAGTTTAACTAAGATTATCTTGCCCCTTGGAAACAGACTCTGGGTATAAGACTACTTCCTTTGAGCTTTGGTATCTATCTCCGTTTACTCAGGTGCAGCTTAAGCAGGAAAAGAACAAAGGCCTCCTGCAAGAATTTGGTTCTCTCATTTGATGCACAATTACCAAGTCTGTTGGCTCATCTTCCTCAACTTCAGCTTCATCATCTTCATCTTCAACTATAGTATCTTCCACAGCTTCCTCATCTTCTGTAGCATCCTGAGCTGCAACTACCAAACCTGAAACCACCAAAACAAGAAGCAAACAGAAGAAATACTTTTCAGTGACTAGTTAATCAAGAGAAAACACATGGGAGTTCAATTTTCAAACTGATGTTTGAAGAACAAAACTTTCCAAATTACTCAGTTAAGTGCCTGAAAGCTCAAACCCAAACACTTTACAGCTGGTTAACAAAGAGTTCAGCAACCACACAGTGATGCTTAGAGGTAAACAACTTGATTAAAAAGCTGTTTATTTTTGTAAATGATGTTACAATGCTTTAGTGCTTCAGCTCTGTCATTTTCACAAATGTGAAAACGGAAAGACACTGCTATTACCAAGAACTTAATCCAGACAGCATAGTTTTCTCTAAGACTATTAAATTTAATAAATTATTATCAAGTCCTTTTCACCTGCTGGATTTGCAACACTACACTTTCACAAGTGAAATTATTTTTGCAATTATTTTCATTCAAGTTTTGAAACACATAAAACATCTTTTTTTAATAAGACATCCTCAAGACCACATATAATCCACAGGTTCAAAAGAACCACCCCACCGTTCAGAAAAGAAGCCTGATCAATGAATCATAAAATGGTCTGCCTGGAAAAAGACCTTCAAAGATCATCTAGCTCCGAACTATGGGCAGGGACACCTCCAACTAAACCAAGGCTCAAGGCGCTATCCAACCTGGCTTTGAAAACTTCCAGGCTTAGAGCCTCCACAACTTCTCCAGTGCCTCCACAACCTATTCCAGTGCCTCACCACCCTCAGAGGTATGAATTTCTTCCTAATGCCTGATTTAAACAGAGCTTCTTCCAGTTTGAAGCCACTACTCCTCATCCTGTTACTCCATGCCTTTGTAAAAAGTCCCTCTCCAGCTCTCCCATAGCCCCCCTTCAAATACTGAAAGGATAAAAGTGATCAGGTAGTTCTTTGTCTCTCTGCTTTCCTGCAACCAAGTCTCACATGTTCAAACACTGGGCTGATATAATAGAAACAATGGCCACAGGATGAAATTCTGTTTGCAGTTTACAGCATATGACACCCTAAGAATTTTTAAAACATATATAAAAAAAACTACAGTGCTTTTGATTTTTAAATAAACTATTTACAGCAATGAAATGGAATGAATGGAAAAGGGATTGACAAGAGCCTGAAAAATATATCTAATTGCCATGAGCACACGTTTAAAATGAAGATCAAAAAGCATTCACAGGGAACAAAAGGAGGACAAATATATTCAAGGACCTCAGGACTGCCAGTCATAGAAAAAAAAACAAATGCCAATCCTTCTGGTGTCTTTAGAAGGTACACTCGAAGACCTCTGCTCAACCATGTGTAACACCTAACCCAAGACTAACAGCAGAGATTTGCTGCAGTTTTAATTGTAAGTTTACACATAAAGGTTTTCTTTATTAAAACCTTTGTATCTGAGCAGGGTACAGGTAAGTTACGAGCACTTTTCACAAGCAATTGGGCTAGCAGAGTCTCAAAGACCCCTGATTCAGACTTTCATGGCTGTCAGAAGGGATGATGATGTGGCATGAGCGGGAAAGGAGGAGAGCTGTCGGAAGGAGTTAATGCAGAGCGGGAGCTGCTGCTTGCTGGAAGGCCTGAGCGAGGTGACTGTCCTTCTGGCCTTCCAGAATATAGCATAGAGGCAATTTCCAGCTCGTGAACCAGGTAAGAGATGAGTGAAGGACACTCGGGGAGGGTTAAGGTACACGAAGTGGGGAGAACGGCTGGCAGCCGGCGAATCTGCTGTGGAAGTTTCAGTGGACGCCCGCACCACTGGAGGACGGGAGTAAAGAAAGTGACAGCCACGTTGCTACAACCTTGAGTGGGGTGTGAGTGGAACAGTTGCGCCCACGTGGCTTTCCGCGGCCGATGTCACGGCTGGGCCTGACACCGGGGCCCCGGGTAGCAGCAACGCGCGGTTTGTTCAGCCGGAGTGGTAGGCTCTGCCCGGATGAGCCCATAGCTCGTCGGAGAGCCCCGTCCCGGGCTGGGGACGGCAGCAGAACCCAGCGGCTACCCACGTGCCTGGGGAGCTCGGAACCCGGCGGCGATAGATCATCATCGCTCACCGCCTCCTTTTCCTCACCAGGAGAACGGTGAAAGCGGCACTAGGCTCCCTGAGGCAGGCGGAAGGGACTCTTCCTCCACACAAGCCTCGGATCGCCAAGCCAGGCTCTCCACAAGCGTTACCGTTTTCCCTCTCCTCACCCGCCCCCCTCTCACCTGGGCCACTGCGGGTGCCACCGAGCAGCAGGGCGGCGGGGAAAACGAGCAGGGCGAGCAACAGCAACTGCGACAGGCGCCCCATCATGGCGGCGGAGACAATTCCCCGGTACGCAGCAGCGGAGCGGCGCCTGCCGCTTAACGACTCTTCTAAATGGCGGCGGCTGCCTCCAGCCGGCGGCCGCTCCCGCCCCGCCCTCGCGCCGCAGCGGACGTGGCTCTCCCGGAACGAGACAGGGGGGTCACGTGAGCCTTTGCACACGTCTCCCTGTCGCCACCACTTCTGCTTCTGGGTCGCGGCTGTCCCTGCCTGCGCCTTAAAAGGGGCAGAAACAGAATTGTTCGTGTTGGAAAGGACCTCAAGGATCATCTAGTTCCAAACCCCTGCCATGGGCAGGGACCCCTCACACTAGATCAGGGTGCTCAGAGCCACATCCAGCGTGGCTTTAAAAGCCTCCAGGGATGGGGCTTCTACCACTTCCCTGGGCAACCTGTTCCAGTGTCTCACCACCCTCATGCAGAAGAACTTCCTAACATCCAATCTGAATCTACCCATTTCTATTTTTTGTTCCATTCACCCTAGTCCTATCACTACCTGACACCCTAAAAAGCCCCTCACCAGCTTTCTTGTAGGCCCCCTTCAGATACTGGAAGGCCACAATAAGGTCTCCTCAAAGACTTCTCCAGACTGAATAGCCCAAACTTCCTCAGTCTCTCCTCATAGGAGAGGTGCTCCAGCCCTCTGATTATCCTCGTGGCCCTTCTCTGGACACACTCGAGCACATCCAGATTTTTGTTGTAACAGGGGCTCCAGAACTGGATGCAGTACTCCAGGTGGAGCCTCACCAGAGCGGAGTAGAGGGGGAGAATCACCTCCCTTGACCTGCTGGCTATGCTTCTCTTGATGCAGCCCAGGATGTGATTTGCTTTCCAGGATGCAAGTGCACACTGGTGGCTCATGTTGAGCATCTCATCCGCCAGCACCCCCAAGTCCTTTTCTTCAGGGCTGTTCTCAAGCCAGTCACTGCCCAGCCTATATTGGTGCTTGGGATTGCCCTGACCCAGATGCAGGACTCTGCACTTGGTCTTGTTGAACCTCATAAGGTTGTCATGGGCCTGCCTCTCCAGCCTGTCAAGGTCCCTCTGGATGGATTCCTTCCCTCCAGTGTGTCTGCTGCACCACACAGCTTGGTGTTGTCAGCAAACCTGCTGAGGGTGCACTCAATGCCACTGTCCATGTTGCCAACAAAGATGTTAAACAAGACTGGTTCCAGGACTGATCCCTGAGGGACTCCACTTGTCACTGGCCTCCACTTGGACATGGATCCATTGACAACCACCCTATGGATGTGGCCATCAAGCCAGTTCTGTATCCACTGAATGGTCCATCCATCAAACCCATACTGCACCAGCTTGGAGACCAGGATATGGTGTGGGACAGTGTCAAAGGCTTTGCTCAGGTCCAGGTAAATGACATCAGCTGCTCGGCCTTCATCTATTAATGTTGTGACCTCATCATAGAAGGCCACCAGGTTTGTCAGGCAGGATTTGCCCTTGCTGAAGCTGTGTCGATTGTGCCCAGTCACTTCTTTGTTATTCTTCTGTCTCATCAGTGCCTCCAGAAGGATGTGCTCCATGACCTTACCAGGCACAGAGGTGAGACTGACTGGCCTATGGTTCCCTGGGTCATTCCTCTTTCCCTTTTTGAAAATGGGAGCTATGTTTCCCCATTACCAGTCAGTGGGGACCTCCCTGGACTGCCATGACTTTTGGAATATGATGGAGAGTGGTTTAGCAACCTCATCTGCCTGTGGGTGTACCCCATCAGGTCCCATGGATTTGAACACTTTCGGGTTCTTCAGATGGTCACAAACCTGATCTTCACTCACCATGGGCAGTTCCTTCTTCCAGTCCCTGCCATTATCTTCCATTGTTCTGGGAGTGTGACTGGAGTCCTTGCCAGTGAAGACAGAGGTAAAGAAGTCATTGAGAACCTCAGCCTTCTCCGTGTCACTTGTCACCAGTTGACCTGTTTCCTTTCTGAATGAAGTGCGTGTTCTGGTGTAGGGTTCATTCACGGGGTGAGAGGGGTTTCTCCTCCGTCTCCCCTGCGCGGGCCCGCTGTTTGAGGTGACTCGCAGCGAGGCAGCCCTGTCTGGAGCGGGGCGGCTGCCGGGAGTAGGAAAGGAATACTATCCCCGTAGTCGGCGGTGGTGAGGACGCACCTCGAATACTGTGTCCAGCTGGTGAAAGGTCCAGAGCACAAGTCTTGTGAGGAGCGGCTGAGGGAACTGGAGTTTATTATCGGCGGTTGTCACGAGTACCCCTAGAGAAAGGCTGTGGCTGCCGGATTTCCTCACGCGGCAGTGTGTCGCTGTCACCGGCAGTTACTGTACTATCCTTGCGGCTCCCGCCCAGCCATCGCACCAGAGGCGGGTCCTTCTCACCCGTTTCGTGCGGCCGCTCTCGATGCTTTTTGACCTTGCGTCGGCGCCGTAGGGACTGCGCTGGCTCCTGTGGCCCCTCCTGCCTATCACCACCACGAGCGCCGCCATGGATTGCTGGGCGACAGGGATGAGCCAGGTCGTGCCCGGGCAGTTTGACGATGCAGATTGCTCCGACGGGTAAGAGGCTGAGTGGGGGCCGCTCGAGGAGGGTTGTAAGTCGGTGCGGGGCCTGGAGAGAGGACCTGGACGCGGTTCCCGAAGGCCCAGTCGGAGCCGCCGGTGCGAGGGATGGCTTGGATGTGACTGTCTGCAAGCGCGGCCGGTGAAAATGGATAAGAACACGGCTCTGCGTCTCCTGGCAGGGGGGAAGGAAGTCCAGCTCGGGGGGTGTGCGGCTGTGCTGCCTGAGTTAAAACAGTACGTGTGAGGAAGGACTGTGTGCGCTCTTGCGTCTCCTTTTAGTTATTTCTGGTTTCTGCTGCACCATTAAAATGAGCAGACCGGCCTGCAAACTCGCGGCGATCGAGCCAGTTTCACCTTGGTGTTATTTATTGTAACTGAACATTTAACAGCGAGTTGCTGAGGACAGCAAATCAGTTTGATTCCACTTGGAATTAAAGCGCGTTCTCTGTTGGACTGAAAGCCGAGAGATCTTTGTATTTAGTGGGGAATGGATAAGGAATGATGTTGCATTACGGGTTCAAGCTGTTTTCTTTCCACTTTACCCTTTATTTATTGAAATGCCAAATGCCGGCAGAGAATCTGCTTTGGGACACGCTTGTTCTGGCAGGAAAATGCTGCGTACATCAAGACACAAGTAAATCAAAGGGGTTCATTTCTGCCACAAATAATTTCTCCGGGTTTGTTTGGGGGGTTGGTTGGTTGGTTGGTTGGTTTTTTCATGGAGGTGGTGTCCTGTGTTACCAGCAAGTTCGGTGTTTCCCTCTGGTGAGATTTTGTGTGGTAACTTGTCAAGAGGAAATCGGCTGTGGCAGCCAGTGGAGTGGTTGTGTCTGGTGAAGGAGCCAGCTGGCCTTGTGTAGTGTGTTCATCTGTTGGAATCAGAGGGTCCAAATTTGTGTGTCTTCAGAACAAGTTAGAAGGCAGCACTGATGTGGTGAAGAAGACTGTGACCAGAAGATTAGGCCTCAGTAATGGATCCAGTTATTTTTAATATCTGGACTAATTGAGTGCACCTTCACTAAAATGTGAGGCAGTATTAATCTGCTTGAAGGTAGGAAGGCACTACAGAGAGATCTGGACAGGCTGGATTGATGGGCTGAGGCCAGTTGTATGAAGTTTAACAATGCCCAGTGCCAGGTCCTGCACTTGGATCACAACAAGCCAGTGAATGCTCCAGGCTTGGGGCAGAGTGGCTGGAAACTGCCCAGCAGGTGCTGGTTGACAGCTGACTGAAGATAAGCCAGTGTGTGCCCAAGTGGCCGAGAAGGCAAACAGCATGCTGACTTGTATCAGAAATAATGTGACCAGCAGGACAAGGTGAGGCCACATTTTGAGTATTGTGTTCAGTTTTGGGGCTGTCACTCCAAGAAAGACACTGAGGTGCTGGAGCATGTCCAGAGAAGGGCAATGAAGGTGGTGAAGTGTCTGGAGAAAAGTCTTGCGAGGAATGGCTGAGAGGATTGGGGTTGTTTAGTCTGGAGAAAAGGAGTTGATAGGAGAACTTCTTGCTCTCTACAGATATCTGAAAGGAGATCGGGGTGAGGTGGGATTCAGTGTTTTCTCCCTAGTAACAAGCAATAGGGCAAGAAGACATGGCCTCAAGTTGCACCAGGGGAGGTTTATGTTGGACATTAGAAGAAAATTCTTCCCTGAAAGGATTCTTAGACACTGGAACAGGCTCCTCAATGAGATGGTTGAATCCCTGTCATTGGAGGTGTTTAAAAGATGCAGAGCTGTGGCACTGAGGGACATGGTTTAGCTCCAGACTTGGTAGAGTTAGGTAATGGTTTGACTCCATTATCTTAAAGGTCTTTTCCAAACAAAGCAAGTCTATGATTCTCTCATCATTTAAATGTAGCCCACCCCTTAAAGGCTAAAGGACAGATGAAGTGAGAAATATCTCATGGAGAGGTAACTGAAATAATTTCTGGGCATAAATGTGTTTCACTGACTGTGATGAGCTTTTGTGGTTATAGAAACATCTGTATTTGTTTGAAGTGAACTGAATGAAGACACAGAAACCACTGAAGATGAGGTCGCTGAGAACTGCCAGTCAAGCCTGTGCAAAGAACCTAACACCGGGGAAGGAGGTGGTGATGATGACAATGATGAAGATGAGGAAGAGGAAGATGAAGACTGGGACTGGGATGATGAAATGGGAAGACTGATGAAGCACCCCAATGCTGCTGGTGGCTGCAATCCACAGGTGTGTTGAAAGCTATTTTGTGAGCAGAAAGGGTGCCCAACAGCCAGTGGGGCTAACCTGAAGGTTTTGGTCTTTATTAGTGTTATGCTGAGCATAAATAGACTTTTTTTTCTCTTGAGAGAGTTCCTTTTAGTCTGTTCCTCTGCTGTGCTCTGTGTGTACACACTGCAGTCAGAGCTCTACTTGAGTTCCTTGTCTCAGGTCCTGTCACAAGATTCTTTGTCACTACAGTTTTCCTGCTATTCCTTACCTTTCTCAGCTGTTCTTTGCCCACCCTGGTTTCTGCTGACATTGCTTTAATTTTTAGTATTTCTGTGTTTTTAAACATCATCTCCATCCTTTTGCTTTGATGTTAAGACCCACTTGTCACTCTCAGGGTAGTTCCAGCTACTGGTGGAAGGAGGTGCTAGAATGAGATCCATTTAGACTGCATGCTGTTGGTATAGCAACTCTGATGAGAACCACATGATATGAGAACCAACATCTTTCTTACCTTTGACTTGGAGGGTAAAACCCTTTTTATTGAGACCAGCATAACAGAGGAGTTGAGATAGGGTGGTGCTTATTGTGGCATATTATATCTGATTCACAGTGCTGTCCTAGGTTATATTCTTGCCATTAGTTAGAGACTTGTGCTCTCCAGTGTTGGTGAAACTGTGTTGAGATACTGCTTGGAGACCATCACCTGTAAGAAAAGATGACATCTGGGAAAGTTTTCTCTTTTCATTACTTTCTTGTTTTCCTCTTTGCTTCCATCTGCTATTTCCTTTTACAGTTCAGAAGGAAAAAAAAAATTATTAATAGGAGAGAGTTGCAGCTCAATTCCCAGACCTAAATAACATTGAATAGGACACTTTTAGGAATTTTAACTAATGTGTCACCTGTATTGTCTTGTCTTTGAGTACAATCTGATGTTAATCCATACCCACTTACTCACCCTTTCTGGTTTTCTTTCTATAGCTCTAGGCATAGGCATTTGAGCTGATGTTTTTTTTCAGTGATCTTGTCTACCTTTCAAAGGGTTATTTAGAAAAGGCAAGTTACATTTGTGAATTTTTTGTTTCAGGTGAACAGACAGCTCCCTAACTGTAATTCAGCAAAAATGTCTACCCCTACAGACAAGGCTCTAAGGAAATTTGAACATAAAATTAATCTAGGTGAGTATAATTGCATTGTCTTTGATGAAAAGCACTCTGATTATTCTTAGACTAGTTCTGCTTACTTTGAGTCAGAAATCTCTGGAATTAATTAGGTAACTTTTGCCAGGCAGATTGAAAAATTGCTTTTGAGTACTCAAAGTTGTCTTTAGTCTCCATTATCAGCTGTCATACCCCTTTACTTCCTCCCTCAGAGCCACAGGGCTATTTTGTGTTTGTATTTTTCATCTACTGGAATTCAGACCACATAAATGTTTTCTTTCAAAACAAAGTGGTGCTGAAATGAAGGTTCATGAGAGTGGTGCTGCTATATGTGGCCAAGTACAGTAGCTTTTGTGCATTTAGCAGTTAATCAAACACTATTTGAAATAAATCATGAGGAAAGAATCCTGGATGGTGTTGCTTTTTACAGAATCCCATCAAGGTTGGGGTTGGAAGGGACCTCTGGAGACAATGTAGTCCAATCCCCCTGCTAAACCAGGGTCACCTAGAGCAGGTTGCCCAGGATCACAATATCCAGGTGGGTTTGGAATCATTCCAGAGAAGGAGACTCCACAACCTCTCTGGGCAAACTGCTTCAGTTCTTTGGCACTCTCAAAGCAAAGAAGTTTTTCCTCATGTTCTGATGGAACCTCATGTATTACAGTTTGTACCTGTTGCTCCTTGCCCTGTCACTGGGTACCAGTAAAAAGAGTCTAGCCCTATCCTCTTGCCCTCCACCCTATAGCTACTGATGAGCACTGAAAAGTTCTCTCAGTTTGCTCTTCTCCAGGCTAAACAGCCTTAGGTCTCTCAGCCTTTCCTCTTCAGAGGTGCTCCAGCCCCCTGAATCATCATCATCATTGTCTTACTCTGAACAGAAAGATTACATTTGATGGTTGTAAGAGAAGTGTGGACAAATGTAATGGTGAGTTGTTATCCAAAAACCCATTACTTCTGGGTGACATTGTATCTCCCAGTCTGTGGAATTCTTGCACATCTGTGTCACTACCTTCTAGTCCCACTTTGAAATGCAGGCAGAGAGGAGACCTGGGTTAACTCTGGTAGGTAGCTGAGCTTCTGTACTTACTAGAGAGGACTTTGCTTGTGTTTTAAACTTGTGCAATGGCATATCAGATGGCAGCAGATTTTAAGGGGCATTTCTGAACATAGGAAATGTCTTTGGGATTTTGCTTATGGTTTTTTTTTCATTATTGTTTCTTTTATGTAATTTTCAGATAAGCTAAATTTTGATGACTCTGTTATAAACAGAGTCACAGAAAAGTCTAGACAGAAGGAAGCAGACATGTGAGTATTGCTTGCTGCTCTATTTTCATTTAAATAAGTTGAAACCAGAAGAGTAATTCTTATTTCCTAGTGTCATCCTGAGTTTTGACTAAGTTTATTAAGAAAACCAAAATTTACAAACAGGCTGTATGCACTTTGCCTTCTTGATCTTGAACTTTTTGGTTTCCAGATCAGCTGCTAAATCATTCCACAGTCTGGATTCCTCTGCTGCTGGGGCACATCTGATCATAGTGGTGTAGTGAGACAAGTGACAGATGTCATTTGACTAGAAAAAGCTGGTTTATCTGTGATCCTCTATTTTCTAAACAGAGGTCCTCAAGCAGTTGAGCTAAAAAGCTATTGGAAGCCTCTTGAAGGTTCCTCCTGATGATTTGACAAAGGAAAGCGGCTTCTTTTATAAACGTTTTTAAGCCAGCTGCTTGGAAGCAAGGTGGTATCTGTAAAAGTGAAAGGCACTAATGTTTATCGTGTTCTTTTTCTGTTGGTGTTTTGTTTTGCCATGTTTTTCACCCCTTGCCTGCAGGAGAATCCTTGGCTTTTGTGTGAACTGAAAGCTTTACTCGGGGCTGTCTTCTTATCTTTAATGCAGAATATCATGTTTTACTGTCTCAAAGTGCTGAGTCTGTACGTGGGATTGCAGCATTTCATTTTCACTTCTAGGTACCGAATCAAAGACAAGTCAGACAGAGCAACAGTGGAACAGGTAATCCCTGAATTCATCAGATTTTTCTTTTAACTGCCACAAATAATGTAGAATTTTTGAATTAATGCTAAAACACTTTACTGAGTTTTGCCTTGGAGTTCTGCTTTCCTTCTTATCCTGAAAAGACCTGTTGTTTCTTTGTTTCTCTCATCTGAAGGTTGTACCATAAATCTTCTGAAGCTCATTTTGATGCTTAAAATTGCAATAGAATTCTGCATTTTGTGGATGATTCAATCTTAAGCTTTTATTAAACTCCAAAGAACAATAAGAACTCTTGGGTTATTTTTTTTCCTGTTCTTTTTCCATAGCAAGACTGAACTATGGGTGACCCAAGGCCCCACAGCTGCTCTGATGATAGCTATATCATAAGTCAAACCTTATTTTAACACTTTTAATGTAGCTGTGGGTGGGAAATGGTTCTTTATTTCAATTATGTTATTGAGCTAGCTCTAGAAGAGACAGAACAGAAGGAAGTATCATTATAGAATCAAGGCAAAATTCTGAGTGCATGCTGTTTGGATTATCATTTGATCTTTAAGATAGTGTAATGCTGTGAGTCCTTTAATATGATACTGAGACTGAATTCTCTGTTAGGTTTTGTTCCCTTCAAAGACTGGTGGTGCTGACTTTTTTGTGTTAAATTTGAGGTGCTGGATCCAAGGACCCGAATGATTCTGTTCAAGATGCTTACTAGAGGCGTCATAGTAGAAATCAATGGCTGCATCAGCACAGGGAAAGAAGTGAGTTTTATTACAAATGACAGTCTTTTTCTCATCAAAGTAGGTGGAAGCTTGTGCTGCTTAGATGTATCAAAATGCTTGAGTTTATAGCTATTTTTTGTGTTGCTTAATTGATAGTTATCTTAAGATGAAATGCAGTTTATGATAAAGGAAACAAATTCCCCTGAGCATGAAAGATGTCTCAGAATACTTAAGTTAGTGCATCTTTTTAATTGTATGTGACAACTGAAATAGTTGAAAAGGGTGTGTGTACACAAAATATTGAACAGCAAACCCAGGTAAATCTTTCTTTGTGCAAGACTCCTTGAGTCAAATCATAAACCCAGCACTGGCATGTCACCAGCAAACCTGTCAGCAGACATGTAAACCTTCATTGCTTTTACAAAACTAGCATGTGTGTATGTGCACTGTTAAATAATACTACAGATAATTAAAACCAGAGCACAATTTTCCAAGTAAACTACTAATCAGGTTTAGAATGCCTAATCCCTAGGCTGATCTGGTCTTATCCCAGGTCCTTGGATAATGATTCTTCAATCAGCGTACATTGTGCTTAGGGACATGGTTTAGCAAGTGCCTTGATAGTGTTGGGTTGATGATCATACTCAATGATCTTAAAAGTCTTTTCCATCCTAAATGATTCTATTCTTCCACCCTGTGTAGAGATGTCAACATGAGATATTTTGGCTGTACTTTAGGCCATACTTGTTTCAGTCTCCAAAATGTAGATGAGGCAGTCAGCTTGTGCATTGTTTCTGTCCTATATGCATTGCCACAACCCTACGTAGTCTTACGTACTTCCTATAAGCTGCCTCTGTTGTAGAAGGAGATTGCCCTTGTGTGCAAAGTGCCATGTAGGGGCTGGGATGAGCTCAGCTGTCAGAAAGAGAAGGTGGTCTTGGTTTAAAGTGTTTATTGCTATTTCTTCCCTTCCTAATC